>NC_090794.1:7140000-7807500 GCF_040054535.1 Antennarius striatus
CACACCCATTTTATTCTAACTCTCCATCTTTCATTCTGATTCATTTCGTTTCTGTTACCCCCCCCACACACACACACACCCAACCTCCCTTAACTTCTCACTGCAGTCTGATCGGTTTGCTGCTGCAGCAGGACGTACTTGCAGATGGGTAGTTTTGCCACCAGAACTGACTTTCACCGTCTAACCCTGTCTTATTTATCCTCCTCCTTAGTCAGTTTTTCTTTTTTATCTCCCATCCACTGCGCTCTCTCCCCTCTCATTAGGATGCACTGCTTCGACTTTCTCCCCCCCATCAGGACTGCAGTCAGTTTTTTGCAGGGGCGGCTCCTCTGAGGAGAGGCAAGGGCATTGTCCTCATCTTTTTATTTATGTCTGTTGAACAGAAAGTGGTCAAGATTGTAGACAAGAACACTATGGATGAGTGTGAAACATGTGGAAACATGCCTGTGAGGGCTGAAGCTGCACCGGATACGTTTTTAGAGTGTAAAACCACTATAATGAACATGAAGGAAAGGGTCTCCTTGTGAATAATATATAATCACTTGATTCTGCTTTTTTCTTTTACACTGTCTCATTGTTGAAACTGCAGGATGTTTCAAGTCCTTGCTTGCTAACACATTTGTCAAATAAACTTGAAATGTGACTTGTCAAAACTTTTCACGGTTTGTCTTCTTCTTCTTGCTTATCAAATCATTTCATGAAGCCTGTGTTACTGAAGTCGACATTCTCCTGAAAGAAATCACTACTCCTCGTCATCATGTCGTCCCGCAAAGGTTAGAATGATGCGATGGCATTTGCTGACGGAATACATTTTAAAATATAGTGGATGATTTATTTATTCTGAGCTGATTCATTCGACAAATTCATCCTTGCCTCTTTTCTGGGATTGCTTTATGTCTGTCCCATGGAAAGATATTGCATTTACAATCATAAAAAATGAAGTAGATATCCTCCGAAATAATAAAAGTGAATGAAATGTCTTCAGCACTTTGTTGCTTTTCCTTGGTACAGCAGCAGCTAACACATCCTCCTAGAGTCTCACTCAGCTTAGATTACCAACAGGGTTTTTACCAGTGGAGTCAATGGGAAGGTCACGTCTAATGAAATGCTCGATATATCGGGACTATCCACAGGGTGCATGGTCTACAGTGCATGATGAGCCGAGTGGGGGTACAGTGGTGATCCGCAGAGTTACTGCATTAACCTCTGGCCTAAGGGACTGATAGCACGGCGGCGCAGCGGTGATGCTGTCATACCAAAAAATAGAGCTGATCTTTACTATTTGGAATTAAAGATCAGACTATTAAGGCTATAGACATTAGCATCACTGTTAAAAAACAAAAAAACAAAAGCAGAACAAAAACCCAAACTACAGTAAACTACTGCAAAATCAGTTTTAGGAAAAATATACTTGTACCTTTATAAATAATGAGTAAGTGTAAACAGGGTGCGATTTGTCAAAAACAAATAGAGGGGAATGTGTGTTTTTATTCATGAAAAAATAAGCAATCAGTAAGAAATTAATGAGCCCTATGAGCCCAAATTCTGAACAGTTCAACGTTCATATTTAATGTAAACCTAAAAAGACACAAAACATTTAATTTTCTGTGCTGGTCACAATGTGAAAAATGTCCAAGATAGGCTTCAGGACTGTAGGGAAGAGAATGTGGCAAGAGGATTCAGCTCTTAGTGAACAGTCTGTATAACGTAACATTACCATAGATTAACATTTTGCATGTGATGTAAAATAACTCAGCAAATATCAGACTGAGTGAACAGTGTTGTTTCATGTATTCGGGTCAGGGTGAAAGATAGTTAAAAATGAATGTCCCTCCAGTTGTAACTGCAAAGAATGATTTGAATCTTGACGTCATGTGACATCATCTGTAGTCCTTTTGGTGTGACCTACAAAATGATCTATCATAATCTGAGGCTGGCCTCGCTCTATTTTATGAAGGTTTAATGAAACATGCTCTTTGTTACACCAGCAACCAGAGCCAATAATTCCCTATGGATCTTGTGAGGGCTTAGACAGCACCATACATGTGTTGGAGCTGGGGACTCAAAAGTGTTGTATTTGTCACCAGTGTCTTGTTGAACATTGATTTTCCCTTAACTGATGTTTGCATCACAATGTGGTAAAGCCTCTGACTCTGAGGAGAAATTTCTTTGTGCAACGCATCTTATTGGGTGGGGAAAAAAAGCTGGCTTTGGAAAGGAAGATGTCACCATGAAGAGAAATAAAGTGATCTTTGAATCCTGATTTGTCTTCTGTTTTTTCTTTCCAGTTCTTCCCTTATGGCGATGCCTCCAAGTTCGCCCAGCATGCCTTTAGGACCTTTGACAAGAACGGCGATGGCACCATTGACTTCAGAGAGTTCATCTGTGCGTTGTCCATCACATCACGAGGCAGCTTTGAGCAGAAACTCAACTGGGCCTTCAACATGTATGACCTGGATGGAGATGGCAAGATCACACGAGTGGAGATGCTGGAGATCATTGAGGTATTGCCACTAAGAGAACTGTCCAACTAATTATAGTACTGTGTTTTAAAGAAGTAATGTAACATTAGGAGAGTTTGACGATCTATAGGGCTCTCATGTCTGTAGATACACACACACACACACACACACACACACACACACACACACACACTGTCCTGGTAACAAATTCCGTCTTACGGGCATTGTCTCACTGTTCTCGGCTGTTGCTGAGTCACAAAATGATTTACATTTTTTAAAAACGAGTTAAAGGTCATGCAGCAGAAGGCAAAACTGGCATCAGCCGCACAAAATGCTAATTATTTATACAAAGGAATGATATGAAAAGAGCAATCAGGGACAGACATTCTGGTATTTTCTGTCATGGACACTTTACTGAGACGGACGGGAGATTTTTTTTGTCTTTTAGAAGTTAAATTGTATATCGGCATCATTTCCTTTAGTTCTTGGGAAGTAAGAAGGGAAGTAAGCTGGTATTCTCTCTCTCTCTCTCTCTCTCCCTCTCTCTCTCTCTCTCTCTCTCTCCCTCTCCCTCTCTCCCTCTCTCTGCAGGCGATCTACAAGATGGTGGGTACTGTGATCATGATGAAAATGAATGAGGACGGCCTGACGCCTGAGCAGAGGGTGGACAAGATCTTCTCCAAAATGGATAAGAACAACGATGACCAGATCTCCCTGGAGGAGTTCAAAGAGGCAGCTAAGAGCGACCCATCCATCGTATTACTCCTGCAGTGTGACCTCCAGAAATAGGCTGGAGGGCGAATAGAGAGCTCCACCAGCCGTCACGGACTGCACAGAAAGAATTTCATGTTCCATTCAGTTTGCAGCTATTTCCACTGAAAAAAAAAATGCTTGGACTACCTTTCAATGGATCTGCTTCTTGTGTTTGAAACACTCGTGTGCATGAGAATGTTATTTGCTATAAAAAGATCTACACACAACATAAAACAGTGTGCGGGTACAAGAGGGCGGGTGCAGGCTCGCACTGCAGACACACTCGCACTACATATACACACACAGATATACACACACACACACACACACACGCATTTCTCATTACATATGAACACCTCGCACAAATAATATATAGATATAGAAATATGAATATATATATATATATATATATTTAAATTATTCAAAGATCAACTGCCAAAATGTGAAGTGTGCAAAGTACTTTCCATACAGTCTCATCCTACTGGAGCTTGCGCATCATTGATGTGCTACGTCGAATTTGCCGCTACTCTATTTATTGTTACGAGTTTACCGATGCTAGCCGTATGTGTACCATAAGACTGAGTAATGTCAACTGAACCAAATTCCTATGGTAATGTGTCTGCCTCCAAAAGAATATCCATCGTCTCAGATATTAGCTCTAGAAGAGATGGATTAGCATTTGTCCAACTCCTCCTTCCAAAAACATGCTTGTACTGTCAATAAAGAAAATGTAAATGTAGTTAATTTGCATGCCTTTAGTTCTGCCTTAAAAATCTCCTCGTTTTGCATCCTGTAATTGCAGACAGAAAGCCTTATCAAAGCAGCACGGTGACACTTGAGAGAGACCACAAGAAAACATTTTTATCGAATACAAAGAAAAATTCTAATTAAGTAAGTCCTACTAAATATTGTCGTATGGGATGTGATTTTTGTGATCTGTCGAGACGTCTATGTTTGACTGCTTTAAATGTGGGAGCATGTTTCCTCATAGATTAACTGTAATATATGTCGCTAAGATTTCAAATCCCCTGCATTTAAACACACAGATGCTGAACCTGGAGAAATCCATTGTTTTTATCCAGAGATAAAATAAAAAATAGAAATACGAATTGAAGAAAAGGTTGAGAAGCTAGCGAGATCAAACATTTACATTCTGGTTTCCTGATGAATGAGTGACGTTTAGTTTAGCTGAATTAGATAAGATTAGACCAAACCAAGTATTCATCTATAGTTGGAGTGCATTGCTATCAAATTTAGTTGTAACCCTTGTGTCGTCATCTCATACACTTTTTTTTCCTGTTAGCCTGCAGGTTGCATATCAGTATGAATAATTCAGATGAGGTTTTTAGAATCTTAGCATTGTGGAGGAGAAGAAATGAGTCCCACGCAGCATTTGAGCTTTCTTTATAGTCCTTTCCTGTGGAAGTATACGACTGATGACAATGAGAGGAGAAGTAGATGGTGTTTCCTGACACTCTGTTACTAGTAGAAGACAACCCTTGTTGTAAAGCCACATGTTTAGTAGGTGGGACTATTTGCCCTACCTAACTGTAAGAGTATTGTCCTCTCTAAATCAGTCAATCTTTTTGTACTTTTTTACTCTTTTCTCTCACATTGTACAAGTTCTGATGCATATACTGAGTGTAGAGAAGTTCAGAGTGGTACCTCTTAAAAATGATAAGATGTTACATGTAAGACCACCTTTATGTTTCAATGAGTTTACCTGGAACTGTCTGAAAGCACCACAGACTCTTTCCAACCTGCATCAATAGTCCATTGAGTTAAAAGCTTCAGGATGTTACAGAAGGGGTATATCATAACACACAGTCGCAATAAAAGCCCAGCATTTCAGTCCGTCGTCACGTCTCAGCAGCGTCCCCGTCTAACCTGAACTTCTTTACATGAACACCGTTGGCCAGTCAATGTTCCTGATTCCAAGTCTGCTATAACTGTTACTGCTATCAACATACCAAATGTAAGCAAACGCAAACGTGTACAAGGATTCTTTTGTAGCATGTATTGTGTCCCTGATGACATGGCTGCACTACTCCCTGTGTTGTGATTTAATCTAATAAAAGGATCTCTATGGGCTCTTCGCTGGTCTGTCAAAGAAACATTTTATCTTCTCTTTCAGGCAATTCACATAACTTTTTTTATTCAGTATGTAGTTTTAGTTATCTGCTTCAACTTTATTTCAGGTCCATTCACTAGTTCATTCTACTGTTATGCCCTTATTTTGACAAACTCTTCCTCTTGTTATTATTTTTGTTTATTCATTACTATTGACTCATTATTCAAAAAAATGTTTTGCTTTTTTTGTGGTAACCTGTCTTTAGTGTCTTTTCAGTCTTGCCCAAAATTAGAACAAGAAAATACAGTTTGATCTTACATAAATGATATAAATAAAATAATATAAGTATAATAATGCAGTACTTACAGTGGTTATTCTTTGACAAAGTTGTATCTGAAGTATTATACATAAAAAGAAAAAAAGAATCAGTTAATCATCACAACTACCTTAAACTATTTATTCATTTTTATTTTTAATTGTTTCAGCGTTAGTTTCGATAGTTCTACCATCTTACTGATGACAGTTTGGATGCAGGGCTTGTATTACCTGGGAAAGATTTAGTTTTTAAAAAATATATACTGTATGTACTGTCAAACCAATGCATTTATGCAGACAAAAGATCCCAGTGCTCCCTTATCAGTGAAGTGCTGCAGTCAGTTGGTCTAGACCCCCTGTCCCTACATGAACTCTAGTCACCCAGTTTCTCTTAGTGATGCTTCAGTGAAGGCATTAATCTAACGAGCTCCCATCAATACTTAAATCCATTATTGAATAGAGTGCACTGATGCAAGGCCTACTGCAGTACGTCTCTGAAATGTGGTTGAGTAGCCACCAGGTGCCACTGTTTAGGCAATGTTAAAGCAGAACAGACTAAATTGTCACATTTTCTAGAAAAAAAGAAAGAAATCAACTTTATTAGTCCCTTGTAGGGGAAATTAATTGTCCAATCTAGTTGTTAGTTGTTGTAAATCTGTGTGCGTGTGTATATATACAGTTATGTTCATAATATTAGAATTGTGTCTAAAAATGTGACTAAACCTCAAAATTCTTCAAATATTTTTTTTTAATGCACACAATTGGGGACACTTCTCATTATATTTCTAACAGAGAAAAGTGGAAAAAGTCATTAAATATGATATTTTACAGAAAGTCAACAATGTTCACAAAAAATAGCAGTGTTGGCATCTTTTAAAACTCAAAAATGTACAGCATAAAACTAAGAAATGCTTGACGATAACTGTTTCACATCTGTCAACACTGCACCTTGGCAGTGCTCAGGTACCTCTCCACTGCCAGTTCACAATCTGAGCTTTTTGGTCCACATGGGTCTTGAGCCGGCCAGCCTCCAGTCCCCAGCTCGAGACCAAGGGGACTGAGACCCGAACAGTTTCTATGCAAGCATAGTTCAGTATTTAGAGACGGCAAGAATTTGCTGTTGAATTGTTTAATTTTTCTTTTTTGAAACCTATACAGAAAAAAACGAGTTGAAAAGAAAGCAATTTAAATCCGCTCATGACTGTTTGCTTTGACAGCACTCATAACACAGGGTTCATCTGGAGGCTGGTGGACTTGGACTTAAAACAACCGCACTTAACTAAAACCCCAGAGACAGCATCATCACAGGCTGTTTGATGCTTCAGGCCCTGTGTAAATGTGGAAAATACATACAAGCTATTGATTTACATGGGTTCACTCACAGGACAGCAGTCACATCGAGACTGACTATAAAGAGAGAAGGGGCTTTTTTTTTTAAAAAGGAAAGTTTATTTTACAGAAATCACTTACTTTACATAGTCATCAATACTGCTTTATAGCACAGCCTACGTGACCATGGTTTGATCTAATTCAAAAGAATAGATGCAAAACAGCACTGGTAAATCTATCTTCACTGGTAGATTTAACATCTTTCCCATGTGAAATACTTTCACCAGTAACTATTTAATCTCTCATATGACTCAGGTTGAAGTGGTTGTTATCATACCTATCAATTTGATACACCATGATCTCAAATATTAAAGTACTCCAATGAAAATCAAATTGAAAGTTGAGTTTAGATAAGCAAAATCCCACGTTCCATTAAGTCACATGTGTTTGATGATTGAAATCAAATAAAATCTTCAATTCACCCAAATCTTCAACAGAAACCTTTTGAAAATGGCCTCAGTCAACAACAGAGTGAAGCAGATACACAAACTTTGTACAGGAATAGAAAAGGTTTGGGGCTTCAAAGAGAAGACAGAACTTTATTTTGGAGGGTCTGTGTTGATGCCATATTTTTCTTTTAGTAGCTTCAACTGTTCCTCTTTCTTCTTCGTGTCCATCTTCTGGAAAGCCTTTGAAGAGAAAAAAAAAAGCAAATTAACTAAATGAACATTAATTTTGCATTTTCCTATATTCCTTTTTTTAAATCCCAAAACACTTTCATTTGAACTGTGAAGAAAATCTCTTACTCTACTGCATTTTGACCCAATTGTGTCTTCATACTCTATAAAACAAATACGTACTCTGTTTGCATTGTAGTAAAGGACGACCAGGTAACGGTTGCAGACATTGAAGCCAGACAGATGGTCACACGCGTTCTTGGCATCGAATATGTCTTCATAAACCACATAGGCTGTTCCTCTTGTTTCAGGTGTGTTCCCCCTGAGAAGCGAAAAAACAGTGAAACCAACTGATGACAATATCAATCTCTACAGTCTTACAGGTGTTTAAGATTTTGTTCAGTAAAATGAAACTTAACAAAATATTTAGCTTAAGCCTTCGTATGCTAATAGTGGTCATTAGCGTCGGCCACTTCACAAGTCAATCTGCTGAATAGTTTGTTAGTGGAGTTCTGAAAGGACCCGATTGTAAATAGGTGATCAATGATGTTGCAGCTGTTAAGACATGGTTTCTCTACATAGATGGCTTCTTTCACTCCTCTCTCAAACCATTTGTCCCCCAATTCAAAAAAAGATGTGCCCCACGTAGCTGATCCTAGATAGAATAAATGCCTCTCTAACCACAAAATGGGTTTGATAAAACAATAAAATTCACAACTACATTCTCTGGCAGATTTACTCCCTGAATCCTACAAATGTGAAAGACTATGAAAAACCTTTAAAACACTTACGTTCTGATTTGACGTATTGGTCCGTATTTCCCAAAGATGTCATACATTTCCTCAGCTGTGATCTTGTACGGAAGGTTCCTGATATACAGTATTCTGTTCACCTCTGGAGGTAATCTTATCTGAAACATACAAAAGACAAACATTACACATGTTGTCTGACACTACGGCAGTGCAAGGCGTCAGAAAATTACCGGCACAGGCAAACAATAAATTCTTCTTTTAATAGCTAAACTTAATTCTAAAATCCTCTCACTAACGCCGGGGTAAAGAACATTATTTTATTACAGTCATCTGTATGGCCATTAGGCTGAGACCAGTTTTCTTCATTTAATGGCAAAAAGCGGTTGGCTATGATTATCAACCTACGTTCGCGATAATGATTTTTTACATATTAATACACATACAAAACTTATTTAGATAACAAAAAGATCTCATATAAGTTGCCTGTTACTTGTATGCAATGTGCAATTACAATAGAAGACGGAAATGCTGTTAGATTCACAGGAAGAGTGATGGTTTTCAACCTTAAGCTAACCTCAAATAACGACATATTCGAAGCACATGAAGTAAAATTATATCCATCATAGAATACACAACTCAAGTTGTTTGTACTTACATTTGCGCGTTTCGCTGCCTGCATAGCCATGGTTGAATAGTTTGTGTGAGACTTTCACCGATGAACAACAAACGCAGCGCAGTATGCTCTTTACCTTAAAATGGCAGCTAACAGTAAGTGATGATGGACTTCCGGTTTCCGGGTAAGCAAACACGTCATATCGCCGCTGCTGCCCCCTATTGGATGAAGTCTTTGCTGCAGGCCAACGCAACCATCAGACGCTATGGATGATGGATGGATGGATGGATGGATGGATGGATGGATGGATGGTTGATGGATGGGTGGGTGGATGGATGGATGGATGGATGGATGGATGGATGGATGGATGGATGGATAGATAGATAGATAGATAGATAGATAGATAGATAGATAGATAGATAGATAGATAGATAGATAGATAGATAGATAGATAGATAGATAGATAGATAGATAGATAGATAGATAGATAGATAGATAGATAGATAGATAGATAGATAGAAAGATAGAGGGAGACAGACTTTATTAATCCCGAAGGGCAATATGTAATTATGTAATTAATTAATAACTGAATTCTCTTTTGACACACCAGCAACTGACCTCCATGGCTGTGGACCCCTACCTCGTGAGCTGGATTACGGACTACCTAACGGACAGACCCCAGTACGTCCGTATGGGGGACTGCTTGTCTTCTATGGTGACCAGCAGCACGGGGGCGCCACAGGGGACCGTTCTATCCCCCATTCTCTTCACCCTCTACACATCAGACTTCAAGCACAACTCGGATACATGCCACATACAGAAGTACTCCGATGACACCGCGATAGTGGCATGTATCCGGGAGGGTGATGAGGGGGGGTACAGGGCATTGGTGGCTGACTTCGTGGAGTGGTGCCAACAGAACCAGCTCCAGCTCAACGTCTCCAAGACAAAGGAGATGGTTCTGGATTTCCGGCGGGCACCTCCCTCTCCACAGCCGGTGATCATCAATGGCAGTGAGGTGGAGGTGGTAGAAAACTATAAGTACCTGGGACTGCAGCTAGACAGCAGACTGGACTGGTCACTCAACTCCAACTGTGTGTACAAGAAGGGGCAGAGCAGGATGTACTTCCTAAGGAGGCTGGCCTCCTTCAACATCTGTCCTAAGCTCCTTTTCATGTTCTATCAGTCCGTAGTCTCCAGTGTGCTGTCATACGCCATTGTGTGTTGGGGTGGGGGGGCCAGGAAAAGAGATATGGACCGTCTGAACAGACTCATCCGCAGAGCGGGCTCAGTGGTCGGGCTGAGCCTGGACTCTGTGGATATGCTTCTGGAGAGCAGGACCATGTCTAAAATTAAGGCCATCATGAACAACACCAGGCACCCCCTACACACCACCTTCTCCCAGCAGAGAAGCACCTTCAGCGGCAGACTGCTGTCACACAGCGCCTCCACAGAGAGGCTGAGGTCCTCCTTCGTGCCCCGTGCCATCAGGGGGTACAATGACTCTCTCAGGAGGAGCGGGGGGGAGGTGGCGAGGTCAGCACGGGGTTGAAAATGGATTTAATTTAATTTAAATTTAATTTTATACTGTTGTATATATATATATATATAAAATTTATTTATTTATTTTTTATACTGTTTTTATATTTTAATTCAATTTTATACTGTTTAGATTTTATTTTATACTGTTTATATTTTAATACTGTAATATTTTTAAATTTTATACTGTTTATATTTTTAGTTATAGTTTAGTATATAAGTCCTGTTAGTGCTGCATGTGCCTGTCTGTTAGTGTAATGTATGTCTTGTGGTATGTCCTGTGATGTCAGTGTTTCCTTTTCTCCTGGTGTTTATCCAGTATTATTTGTTAAGTAATGCCTGAGCAGTGGATATATGCAATTTCCTCCGGGATTAATAAAGTATCTATCTATCTATCTATCTATCTATCTATCTATCTATCTATCTATCTATCTATCTATCTATCTATCTATCTATCTATCTATCTATCTATCTATCTATCTATCTATCTATCTATCTATCTATCTATCTATCTATCTATCTATCTATCTATCTATCTATCTAGCAGACAAGGTATTATGTCATTAAAACCTTTATTTATTATAAAATATGCATTCGGTTCCAAACCTCAACATCGTCATTCAAGCGGACTTATTCATAACATTTTTATTTATAATGTGTTTTAAAATTTTAACATACAGAACGAGCCGTCAATATACTGTGATCATAATATAATAGCCAGGCGCAATGAGAACGGGGGAAAAAAAATCAATTTATATGGTGCTTTAGCTCCCCCTAGAGATTTAACTCAGCCACTTGGACAAGTTGGACGAATTTAACAAAATGACTAGTTAATTTCGATAAAAAAAGTATTGATTATTGAAAACTCGTAATTGCGTAATTTAATTTGGCAACGTCACTCATTTGGAGACAGCTGTTTGGCCACGATGACATAAGAACACAGGATATTTCGGTGGTTCCAGGTATTGCATTTATGGTAAGACCAACATATTGAACAAAAATGTGAATATATTGAAATACAACCTATTGAATTCTGGTGGCAGGGTCAGAATAATGCCGACGTGAACGGCCCGCCGCAGTGGTGAAACGATCTGTTAGTGTTACTATGTCGGTAGTGTGGTTGTGCTGAGTGGAGGGTCTTCGTGACTGCAATGAGATGTCATGGCTGGTTATAAACTCCTGGTGCAGTGAACAGAATTCATTCAATGGTGGGGAGTGTACAGAAACTCTTACAGGACATTATTTGCTTTCCGATTTTGTGTTTCTTGCTTATAAAGTAACATCATGTCAGTGTATATCATCAGAAATAAGGTTGTTGCCATGACGGGTTCCGTCAGCTAGTTCCGGGTCACGGATGAAAAACGGGGGGAAAGCGCGAGGAGGTTTTGGCACGCGCGTGACGCTGGCCTCTCGACTGTAGCCCGTTACTAATGTACTACTGTATCTGTTTGCTGTGGAGATTGAGATTGGAGATTGCTTTGAGATTATATCTAACACACACTAAAATAGTTTCACGAGCATTTCTGACAATATTTTTCACCTGAAGAAAAAAAAAAAAAAACAAAAACGGTTAAAAAACTTCAAGGTTTAACGCCGCAGCGGCTGTGATTAGCACCGCTCGGTTGTTTTTACTTAAAGTCTGCTTGCAGTTTCACCTTCATCTTGACTTGAAGACTCGGAAGAATTTCTGGTAATAATCAATCAATAATGTGATGAAATGTTTGCTAATACTGTCTAATGTAATGCACATCGGTAAATCAAGATTACAGGTCAGCTGTCATGTTAATATGCCCGCACTTGATTTAGCACCTGTAAGGTAATTTGCCAATAATGAAGATGTGCAGTGATGAATTTACCGCTGCTAACACTACTTATAAATGTAACGTGAGCCAACTCCGAAACTCTAACCTTTGTTTTCTTTATCTCTTTAAATTTAATTATTGGTGTAAACTTTGAATTAAACAGATTCGCTAACTTCAAACTTAAACATCTTTTTAACTCAAGCTATCACTAGCGACCTGCTAGCATCGATTAAGTGATGACGTCACTGTAAATTAGTCTCCGTGTACACCAAATGCTAATTTTTTATAAAAGCATGTGATCGAAGTTGGTGCCACAATGAGTATTGCTTGTTTTTGTCCAATATAATGTGACAATAGACAACACCAAAGGAGATCGGTGGACCCTTATGTCCTCACGTTATAGCCTTGTGTTTGATCCACATATTATTAGTCATTGTCAATGACAACCGTGCCTAGCTTGTGGAGTCACATTTGAATCTTTATCAGTTTGATTATTGTTCAGATTTTCCTCCCTGCTGACTCAAAACAGTTTGGTTTTAGATAAAGTCTGTATCATAATTGTCTTCACAGTAGTGAATGTTCTGATCTCTGGAAATGTTAAAAATAATATTCCAGATCCATATTATTAGTTTAATTAGTTTAATACTGGTGATCAGTTCTCATAGAATTTCCTGTTCGGGAGAGCTCAATTTAAATAGAGCAGATTTTACGGAGAAAAACGTAACAAATTGAACTTTTGTTATTGCCAATATTTTGTTGTGGAAAGTTAAGCGACTAGAAGTATTTAGTAATGTTAAACCATTTATGCTTCAAGTGAAATGTAATTTATTTTGCTAAGGATTTCTTTAACTAAAACCAGTGCCGTAAAGATAATGTAAATGTGTTATGTGTGAAGTAGCATAGGAGCTGTCTTTATTGAAAGCCATTAATTGGTTTCAAAATCTTAACACATGATGAAGAGAAACGTTCATTACCTTGAATAAATGTAATGCAGGGCCATTATTGCAATTAATCAGCAATTGGATCCAATTTGTTAAGTGTCCATGTTTTTAACATGTATTTTGGAATTTGTGTTTTTAGATTTCCTGCTGCATTTGCTGTCAGTAAGATTTGTGCTCCATCATCTCCTCTGAGCATCAAAGATCAAAACAGACGTAGTGAGTATTTTGGAATATAGTAGCATTTTCTCTTTCTTTTTGAACCAATTTTCTGAGAGGAAAAACCCTGACAATCATTTTACATCAGTGTTTTGGTGTTTCACTTGGTGTTTGATGTTTGTTGAATGATTATGCTCTGATTTCTGTTCTTTGGATAGCTAACACCTCCACTTTCTTGAACAATAATTTGTAACTTTAGGATGATCATTTCACCTTTAGAGTCCATTATTACTGACATTGCTGTCAAGTAGGCACACCTGCAGTAGTCCCTAAACAATGGGACAAATAAGGCTACATGACATGGACAGGTTACTGTATCATCAATCATTTACAGGTATATGATTCTCTCACTCAGAAGATGAGAAGGGTAATGGGAGATTTTTCTTTCGGGAATTCATAATAAGTGTTTTTCTTTCTTCAGGTGGAAGAAACAACTAAATATATTTGTCTTTATTGATAGTAAACCAAATATTTGGATATTTTGGGGGATTGTTTAGACAAAAAATATCTCTTAAATTTTATAGGCTACATGATAATTGTCAGATTATCCAGTAATGAAATGCATTAAATTCAGCCTAAATAATTTTGTTCTCTTACATGCAGGTGACAAGAATTATGGATGTAAGGGACATTGTTGTTTAATTAGTCTTTTTTGTCTGTTTTGTGCTTCTATATTTAACAGAAAACATCTGATACTGGCACAGCTGTGTTAAGAGGTGATAAGACATGAGCAACTGGAATTCAGAAAAGTACCAGAATGTCTTCCATTGAAGTTCTCCCTAACCGAGGATCAGAGACAACAGTTCTGATAAAAAAGGTTCACTTGCATCCTCTGTGTGTGCTTGTGGAGTTCTGGGGAAAGTTTAGTGAGTTGAGGACAGCAGACTATGAGTGCCTGGCTAAAGAGATTCAGTCTCCCCGAAACACATTTGGAGAGACTGAAGGAAATCCTGGTGACCAGTGCTTGGTTCAAGTCGAAGGTACTTGGTACAGATCTCGTATAGTCTCAAGAAATGGTTCAAAATACACTGTGTTCCTCATTGACAAAGGGATGTCATACAGCACTGTACTAGGTAACCTGGCATGGGGTAAGAAGCAGCACTTCTCCCTCCCACCTGAAGTTGAACATTGTGTGTTAGCCAATGTGTTACCATTGTCACCAGACAACAGATGGTCTCCAGTGGCTCTTGAATTTCTGAAATCCCTGTCTGGAAAGTCTGTGAAGGCACATGTGCAAGATGTACTAGTTCAGCAAAGGACATTTGTTCTGAAGATTCATTGCATCTCCAAACAAATGTATGAAATGGGAATGGCTAAGAAATTGTCTCCTGACGTGTTCCAGGACTTTGTTCACATGTCCAATACTGAAGTCGAAGTCTCCCCAGAAACTCTGCAGATCTCAACAGGAGCTGGTGAACTACTGCACAAAGAAGAGCTCTTCATGTACCCAGAACTGCCAGAAGGAACTGTTGAGACAGTCATAGTCACAGAAGTAACAAATCCACAGAGGATTTTTTGCCAGTTGAAGGTGTTTTCAAAAGAGCTGAAGAAACTCTCAGAGCAAATTACAAAGAGGTATGAGGGCAGAACAACCAACTGCATTATAAGTCCAGAAATGATTGGGTTTCCATGTGCTGCAAGAGGAAGGGATGGCAAATGGTACCGCTCTGTTGTTCAACAGGTATTCCCAGCCTGCGGTGTGGTTGAAGTGCTGAATGTTGATTATGGAACAAAAGAGTTTGTGTGTATGATGAATGTAAAACCATTGGATGCAGAGTTCTTTAGGATGCCTGTTGTTACTTACATCTGCTCACTCTATGGAATCACAGAAAATGGAGTTGGATGGACAAATGACCAAGTCGAATATCTCGTGACTCTTCTTCTGCACAAAACTGTGATTGTCAAATTTGAGTACCAAAGCATCTCTGAGGGTGTTCACTATGTCACACTCTATGGAGAGGAAAATGCAAACATCAACACCTTGTTTGGCTCCAAGGAAAGCTGTTTGCTGGATTATGTGAAAGCATTTGAACATTATGCCATCCAGAGTTCTGCATGCAGCCACATTAATGCAGAAAGAAACCTTACAACATATTTCACTCATGTTGAGGCTGCTGAGGAAAAAGTAGGTAAGGGAAGAGCGGAGAAGCTCCCAGTTGAAGAAATGTCTGTCAGCTCCTCATATGTGGCAACTGTTCAACATGTAATTGACCCATCAGAGTTTTGGATCCAAACACAACACTATGCACATGAGTTTGATGAACTGATGGAGGATATCAATGATTTCTACAAAGGTTCATCAAATAATGGTCTGAGAAATCCAAGTGTTGGGATGTACTGTGCTGCCAAAGCAGAAGATGGTTACTTTTATAGAGCAACTGTGGCTGAAATTACTGAAACAAAAGCCAAGGTGTTTTTTGTTGATTATGGAAACACAGAAGTGGTTGACCAGTTTGACATCAAGAGCCTTCCTGACAAGTTTAAAAAACTGCCATGTTTTGCTGTAAAATGCTTCCTGGCTGGTGTCAGGCCAAAAGATGGGAGATGGAGCCAAAGTTCCTGTAATTATTTCAAAACAGCAGTCACAGATAAAATACTGAATGTATATGTGACAGAAAAATGTGAGGATAGCTATGCTGTCCAACTGTTGGATTCCAAAGCAGAGGGAGAAAAAGATGTTCGTACACTGATGTGTAGCTCTGGTCTTGCTGAAAGGGCTGAGACGCAGAGACAACTCAAACCCACAACCGCCAAGCAACCTGCTGTTCTTTGTAAGACACAACTTCCAGAAACTAGACTTTCTAGTGTATCAAAGAAAAAGGAAATCACTCTCCAGCCTCAAAAGACTTCTGGCTCTTCTGGTGATGAAAGACGAACTCCTTCATTCAAGGAGTACATGTTTACCATTGGACGTGTTCTTGATGTCACTGTGTCCTGCATCAACAGCCCAAATGACTTCTGGTGCCAGCTAGTGCAAAATGCAGGGCACTTGAAATTGCTTATGCATAACTTACAGACCTACTATGCAAACAGTGAGTTTGAGCCGTTTGTAGAAACAGCTTGCGTTGCACGCCATCCTCACAATAGAATGTGGTATAGGGCCCTTGTTATTCACAAACATGAAACTCATGTTGATGTTTTGTTTGTTGACTATGGCCAAACAGAGGCAGTTTCCCTATATGACCTCAGGAAGATCTGTCCAGAATTCCTAATTCTGCGGGGCCAAGCTTTTCGATGCAGTCTTTTAAACCCTGCTGATCCCACGTCTGCCACAAATAAATGGAATGATGAAGCAATAGCAAAATTCTATAGCTTTGTAGAGATGGCCACATCCAAGTTCATAGCTTTGAAGTGCACCATATATGCTATCATGTACAGTGAGCAGAAGATTGTTTTCAACATTGTGGCTCTAGAAACTCCGTTTGAGAGCATTGCCACCAGTATGATGAATCTAGTCCAAGGGTCATCACCCATGACAGTCACAGGGCCATCTTTCAGGCTGGACACATACTATTACTCTACACACCATGTAAAAACTGGAACAGAAGAAGAGGTCTTAGTGACATGTGTGAACAGCGTCAGTCAGTTCTACTGCCAGCTTGAGAGAAATGCTGATGTGATTAAAAATCTCAAGGAAAAAGTGAACAGTATCTGCCATAAACTGGTGAATGTAACAGTCCCGACAGTCTTTGGAACTTTGTGCTTTGCGAAGTACACAGATGGGCAGTGGTACAGAGGACAGATCAAGACCACAAAGCCTGTGATAAAAGTTCATTTTGTGGATTATGGTGACACAATTGAGGTGGAAAAATCAGACTTGCTTCCAATTCCCAAAGAGGCAAATAACATAATGTCTGTACCTGTACAAGCAGTTATGTGCAGCCTTTCTGATATCCCCGAGGATGTTTGCAGCAAAGTGAACCATTGGTTTGAAATGAATGCAACAGATTGCAGATTTCAAGCACTTATAGTGGCCAGAGAACCTGATGGAAAACTGCTTGTTGAGCTGTATCATGGTAAAACTCAGATTAATTCACAGCTGAAGAAGATGTCTCAGGTTGAGATGCACAGAGAAGAGCAGATTCTCCAACAGGGTCGGATAGCTTTCAAAGGTTGCGCAACTCAAGCACTCAAGACTCCAATAGTTGCCTTAAAAAAAGCAGCAGAAACAAAAGATCACAATCTAACCTTCAGGAAGAATGATAGTAACCAAACGCCTGCACATGAAATTGGGGATTCTGGCTTGTCCATGCAAACTGCAAAAATGCCTTTAAGCCACGTTTGTGAAAATGCTCAAAAGGTAAAAGCTGCTCCGTTGAAGCTTTACAAACCTCCACACCAAAGGCAGGCATGTGAAAGTGCACCTGATAAGGCAAAAAATGGTTCTGAGGTAGTTTGCAATATCAAATCAAGAAAAGAGAGTCTCTTTAGTCAAACTAAAGAGCTTTTTAAGACCACCTCATCTGGCAGAGAATCTCTTGGAAAAAATGATGCTGCAAGCCTCCCTAAACTTTCAGACCTTCCCTCAAAAGATATCACATCAGGCATGGAAGCAGATGTGTATGTCTCACACTGCAACAGCCCACTGAGTTTCTATGTACAGCTTGTTAAAGAAGAGGATGAGATATTTTCTCTGGTGGACAAGCTCAATAATCCCCTGTCCATCCCCCTAACTCTGGACATCACGGATCTGCAGACAGGTGACCTTGTTCAAGCAGAGTTTCCAGATGATTCCTCATGGTACCGAGCCTTTGTAAAAGAAATCCACAATAACATGACGGTTATTGTGGAGTTTGTTGATTTTGGAAATACTACAACACTACCAATTTCTAAGATCGCCCGACTTGACAAATATTTTCTGGATCTTCCTGCGTACAGCATACATTGTATGCTGAGTGATGCTGTAGCTCTTGGAATGGAAGAAGTTTCTGATCCAACAGTGATGTCGTCTTTTAAAGAAGACATTGGTGGAAACGGAGAAAAGGTACTCAAATGCCAATTTATTAAGCAGTCCGGATCCATTTGGGAAGTCATTCTCGAGGACGGAGTTGTGAATGTCATTTGTAAAGTATCGGCAAGATGTACAACTGATGATGTTAACATCATTGTAGGAAAAATTGAGCAAGCTGAGGAAAAGCCTGGGCAGACCTCTGATACCGGACAAATGTCAGAAAACACACAAGAGCCCACACAGAACAACAACTCTCATAATTACCGCCAGCAAGAAGTTGTGGAGGGGCAAACATTAGAGGGCTACATCACTGCTGTAAATGATAATCTGACATTTTGTTGTCAGCCAGTGGACTCAGAAGAATTTGTAAAGTTAACATCGGTTGTCTCAGCAGAAGTTGGGGATGCAGATCACAAGTGGGCAGATCCAGACACTCTAACCCCTGGCCGCCCATGTATTGCTCTTTTTTCAGACAATCGTTCTTGGCGCCGTGCAGAGGTTATTCATAAAGATGGAGACATGCTGTCTGTTCGCTTTGTAGACTATGGAAACATCTCCCAAGTTAGTGTTACAGATGTAATGGAAATGCCCACCCACCTGATGGAAACACCTCCAAAGGCTATTTTGTGTGAGCTTCAAGGCTTTGGTGATTCGTGTGGATCCTGGGACAGGGGTGCAGTAGATCATTTTTCAGTGATGACAGCAGACAAAGTGTTACAACTGACTATTACTGGAGTGGCAATGGAAGGAGGACAACTCAAAAGTTTTGTGCACGTGGAATATGAAGGCCAGGTGATAAATGAGGCCATGAAAACCTGGTGGAAGACCTCCATGACAGAAGTCAGACCTGGTGTACTTGGCTCAACTACTTCATACAAACCAAATCTGCAATGTCAACCAGGTGTTAAAGACACAGCACCACCCAAGGACCAACTGGAGTATACTGAAAGTCATGAAACTGGCACTGCTGTTGATCACTTTCAGCCTCGCAGAGAGCACAATGACGAGCAGAGTGATGACAAGCTTTTTGACTTCAAAACAGCAGAGGTCCCAGAAGTAGCTTGTAGTTACTATGAAGATTCTACCGTGGACTTCCCAGGTGAAAAGAGGGATTCGATCGATTCAGAAGACAGTTTGATCACAGAAATTGACTTACCGAGAATGACAGAGATGCCAAAGTACACTGATTCCAAAGATGTGAACATTGTCTCCCTTTTGATGGTCTCCGATGATAGTGACATTGAAGAATACATGTTCCTGCCACTTGAGAGAAAAGGTGATACAGATATTTTGAACATAAGCTGTGACAAGATTGAAATGGAAACTGATGGAAGCATGCAGGAGGAGGGTGATTCAGTGATGGACCCAGTGGGATCAGATCCCTTAAGAAAGTTATTGGATGAAAGCCTTGTGGAGAACCTGGCTGAGTCTCTGGTTGGGGAGGTACATACCGACGGTGTGGAAGGCAGCTTTGACGTCACTCATTTTTCTGGTAAGCAACACATCAGACTTTCCTAATTATTGTTGTTTTACAATTTGAAGCTTTCCTGCTTATCAGTTAACCAGCCTATAATAAAGTATTACATAACAATTATGTTAGTAAGTTACAGGAATGACTATTCTACTTTTTTTGCTTTGTTTTTTCAAATCAAATCAGTTTTAAATGTGGTCAGTGACATTATGGTTTTTGGTTTTCTCTTACTATTTCAGATCCAGAAAAATGGAGAGATTTAGAGCGCATTGTAGAGGAGAGTATTTTTAGCTGTACTTCAGCAGCGAAAATGGTGAGTGTATCGGACAGTGCCTTTTAAGATCAAGCATATGACCAACTGCTACTACTGACAATAAAAATGGGCACGTGCATCAGATAAATTTTGAATGGATGTTTTGTTCTTCTTAAGGTTCCTCGTGAAGAGGCTTGTCCCAGAGTTGTTTCCAAAGACTTAAAGCTGGTACGTACATTTTTTTGTTGTTGTATTGCTACACTGGGTACATAACAGCACAAGACTTAAAACGGGTTGAATTTGTGTGTTTGACCTGTGTGTTTAGGTTGTCTGTAGTTTAAACATGTCTTTGTACAAAATACATGATGAAATTCAATCTTTTGTGGTTTTCAAAAGAGGTGTTTGGGGAGAACAAATCCTTTATTTGTGGGTTTTGTCATCTTGCAGCAGATTCAGACTGAACTGGTGCCGTCCTCCTGTAAACATCCTGCTTTTGGTGAGGGTCCCGATTCTAACTGCACACATTCAGGCAGTATAGATTTAGATTAAATGACCTGAAAATAGGATAAGGTTGAAAATAAACCTGTCGCATTAGCCTAAAACACAATATACCTCCAATTAACTGTAAAGAAGAGACAGAAACTGCAGTGCATCGCTATATATTTAATAAATTTAAGCACTTTTAAGTTTCAGCAACATCCAGTCCTGCAGGTGGAGCTTTGTGTTCTGAAGTCTGTAAATGTCATCATAGATTCTCTGCCAGAGCAGGACATTGATGCCACAAATGGCATCCTAAAGGAAGCGGTGTCATGTGTTGCCACACAGTTTGAGGTACGTTAATGCAGTGTTTTGGATAGTGTGTTTTTTTGTGTGACAGGATTTTTTTTTTGTTCTTGTGGAACATAAAGTCATTTTTCATATTTTCTGTACCAATGACTCGGTGTTTAACAGTGAATGACACCATAGACATATCTGTATTAGACAGAGCCTTCAGGTCATGGATGGTTTGTCTGTTTTATAGCATGAGGTGATGGCTGAGGAGACCCTGGATTATCAGGAGGATGTCCTCTCAGGTTTGAAGACATCTACTCAGAAAATCTGTCATAATGACGTTTGAATCACTAAGAAACAACTAAGTTGCCCCTGTAATCACCATTGTTTTTATCTGCAGTCTTGCCTGCTGACCATGATACAGCATATAGTGGTCCACAAGTCTGCACAGACCCCATTCTGGATTTGGTAATTCATTGGAATCCATAGAAATCTACACGGACACCGTAGGGCTTTTCATAGCTGACATGTGACTCTTGCCTTTACTGCTCCTCAGGTCTATGGTGTCGGAGGGTTGATCCATAATGTTGAAGAGGCCGGACTTACAGATATATGCACAGGTATGACTTTGTGGCTATTGAATAAATAAAAATATGACAGGCATGATTATGTACAGACATGTCACCAATTTTCAGATTGATTCAAAACATCAAATGTTGAAGTATTAATTTTTCTCCGGTATGAAAAATATGTTATACTAGGTAAGTTAGTATTTCATGCTTTGATTTTGTGTTGACTTGGGCCTTTATGATGGTAACACTGAGCTAAGAATACTTTTGCTTAGTATTGAGAACACAAAACATGCAGCTGTTGCATAAGAGTTCCAGGTTTAGGAATCATGGTTTTTGTCTCTCTTCACTAAAACGCACTAGTGAAAGATAATTTGAGTATTTCATGCTTGTTTATTTATACTACAGGTGCAGATGAACCAACTGATGACGCTGCAGTCTCCAGTGCAACCGATGATTGTCACCTCAGTGAAATAACCGAGGAACTGGTACGTTACATCACACTGAGTTCTTACACTTGATGTACCTGCATCTGCAGGGGTTAGGGGTTTGGTTTCTTTGCATGCAACTGCGTTTTTAATTGTATCAAAAATTATTTGCCTTTACTTTGACCTTGCGTCATGTTACATCTTAGATCCTGAATGAATCACTGCTTCCTTGTGGGGATCCTCCCCACAAACTGATAATTGGTGAGTCATTGTACACACAATAGCTACAATAGGTTGTGCAATAATAAATGATTACACCAATATTAAAGGATATGTGTCAATTATTTACAAGTATGTCTAAAGCTGCTCATTGTGAAGTCTATAGGATTGTCTGCTATTTGGTCTTGTTGGTCTCACTCTCTTTTATGTACTGTTATGTTCTTACTTTGTGTTGTGGGCTCGTGTGCAGAACAACTGGGATGTGATTGTCTTTAGAGGATCCCATAACACAATTGTTGATCTGCTTTTATAGCATATTTCATTCACTCGTCTAAAGCATTTGATGTTTGTGTCACCTTCCTCTACTTGCAGCTCAACCACATGAAGCTGAGCCACAGACCAACACAGATCCCTGTCCAGATTTTGTAATAACAATCAATTGATACAGTTTGAAAATGATAAAGAGTCACATCATTGATGGGTGGATGTTGTGTTTGTTCTTTTCTAGGTTAACCTGGTTGAAGAGGTGACTTCTCTAGTCAGACAGATCAGTCTTACAGACGACTGCAGAGGTATCAGACATCACGGCGTCACAGCCATGCTGTGCAATTTATAGCTAAAAATAAAAAAAATCCACTCTTTATTGGTCTTACTTTTCACAAAATTGCATTTTAAAAACTAACTATAAATCCAAAGTTTAAATGTGGCAGCAGATCATTTTCCATTTGGAATCCTGGTTGATGCCTCACTACTTTTCTCCCCTGCTCCAGACGCACAACATTCTAAAACGGAGGAGAGCGACCAGCTGGTGCACACCCCCTCCCCTCAAGCAGAGGTAAATGAAGGCTGGTGGTTCTTTTTGATGTTCTGGTCCATTCTAATATCAGTCCATGTGGTAGCTGCAAGTAGCAGGTGAAACTGCAAGTAGAACATTAGACCTTGTGGTTGTTGCAGGATTTGAGTCCATGACAGTGTTATAAGGACTAATTTGTGTACCTCATGGACCCATAATTAGGCTTTTTCAATTCCATTTTATATTTCTTGTTGATTTGTGTTTCATTTTTAAAACATACCATTGAAATAGCAGACCGTGCATTTATGCAATTTTATTTTTGATGTCTTCTAGGATTTCGGCAGTGGTGAACTTGAAGAGGATTTGCTTCTTGCTGATGATTTTGGTCAGTGATAATATAATAATGGTTTATCAGAACATTTAAAGTAAATGAATGAAAGGCGTCACTGAGCACAGAACTGTTACAATTGATCATAAAGTTGCTGCCATATGTTTTCTGTTCTGTTCTCTGCTTTTTTCTCTGTGTGTGGTCAAAGCAATGCCAAATAAGAACTTTCTCTTTCTTCTTTTAGAGGCCCAGCTGACAAGTACAACTCATCTGTCTCTGAAAATCAATGATTGGTCTGCAGATACTCTGACAGATGTGCAGCAGAAGGAGTAACAACCTTCTGTTTTCTTCCTCTGCCTTTATAACACATCTGAAGTGGAAATGTATCAACGACAGATGTTTTCATTTACAACTAAGGATTCCAAGTTCTTGTTTTTTGTGTTGTGTTCTCAACGGCAGTGTTGGGTTTTTTTGTGCTGAGCATCTTTAACCTCTGGCCCAGTGTCTGATTTCATTGTTCTTTGAAAAAACAAGCTGATTTAAAGTGCCTTAGTTTAGCAGTAGTTGTCAGTACTGTCGAATTATCAGTGTTCATTGTAGTTTTACTTGGAGCACTGTTTGTGCCAAAGATACATTTATGTTGGCAAATAAATATTGTGGTTGTGGTTACCTAGCTTTAGTGTCTTAGTTCTGATGTCATTTACAAAAAATCAATCGGTTTCTGTTTTTATTGTATCTAAAAGTGTCAATGGAGGAGACCCGGTGTAACTGAAGGCAACTGCACTTTCACTTAAAATATCTCCTGAATGAAGAGATTCAATCACACTGTACAGTACTTTTTCAAAATCAAAAACATGAACAGGTGTACCAGATCCATAGTTTATTTTCTCAAACTTCGGGTTTGATTTTAAAGTTTCAATGAGCACTATTAAAAAACAAAGCTCTGACCATAGAAAAGGCCAGATAAAAGCAAAACAGGATCCTCACACATTGTGGATCTTGTAGAATCTCCTTGATTCTCTTGAACAAAAAAATAAACTGGAGTTTTTCAGAATCTTAACCTGTTTGACATAAAAGTTTTCACAAGCTTTCATTGGAGCATTACAGGCTGTTTCAGAGCTGGTTTTAAAACAGGCCACAAAACAAGTTTGTATACAAACCCTTTATTGTTTCCGTTGTATACAAATGGCAGATATTTATGGTAGTGTATAAAAAATGTTTGACCAAGGACAAACAGGCACATTAATTCTTAATGCAGCATTATAGTGTTTTACTCTTTCTGGTGCTGATGCAGCGGCTCAGTGGGTTGGGACTTGAAGGTTCAATTCCCAACCCAGAGAAAAATACAGAGTGTTGACTGGTAGTTGGAGAGGTGTCTACCTCCAGAAGCCCCTGAGCATGGCACCAAACCCCCCTCCTCCCATATTATTACCTATGGAGGTGCCCTCCCCCAATGTCTAGGGGGGCCTTAATAGTACCGTGTTAATGAAATTTGTGTGCGTGTGCTGATTCTGATTTGATTTATGCAGAATCCGCTCCTGAATCAATACACATTTAGTTCATCCTGGCTTGTAATCAACTAAAACCCATCTTGAACCAATTGTTAAAATAATCAGTTAGCCTCTTCACATAGTCACACTGCAATCATAGTGAAGCGTTCAGTATTTGTGTGACGTATACTTATTTGTCTCTAAACACACTCCACAGAGATGAAAATGATTAAAATACTTTCAATTAAGAAGTTAGAGGTAATAGTGAAGATTAACTAACAACTGGTTACGTTGAGGCCTCATGAAACGAACGCTGGTCCACTGAGTGTTGTATGTGCAGAGAAAAAACAAATCTGTCCTGCTGGTGAGGTAGAGTTGATCTTTTCAGTTTCTATAAAATGTCATCCTGAAGTGCCAATCAGGCTTTCTTAACACTTGTTTTAATGCGTTCCATGCAGCGGGTGGATCCTCGGCTGATGACCAGAAGGTTCTCGTTATTTCCTGCAGTGTCTGAGGCCAATCAGATGGAAGACTGAAACATGGTGACATTAGTTCCCTCAATGAGGTTATCATCATGTCCATCAATCAGAGGGTCCCACTGATCAAAGTTCTTCTCTAAACCTGCAAAATCAACAGAGGGTTGTTTCTGGAACTCGTGACTAAAGCAGAACACAGAAGAAAAGCTTGGCAGGGATGGCGACCCTTCATGCTCTCTCACCAAGATGGCGCTGAAGGAAGGCTAAAGATGCTTTGTTTGAGAGGTCTATAGCGAGTTCGGGGTCAATCTCTCCCTTCAGCTTCATCAACTTCCCGATCCAGTTTCCCGTTAGGAAGGTGAAGTCTGGGAAACTCTGGTGGACTGTGCCTCTGATGATGGTAGACAAAAAAAAGACAAACCACACACATCACATTTTCAGATTAAAAGGGTATGTAGTTTCAACTTTTAAAATCACACAATAACAGCCAATTATTGAAAACATCAATTTAATGTCACTCGGTTAAAGTGGAAAAAAAAAACAATCTGGAATTTTTCCGTATGATAACCACAGGATTTCTATTTCACTCACGCAAACTCAAATGTGACCATTTATACCTGATGGTGACCATTTTCCTCTGTACGGCGGCACAGTCCAGCTTCTTCATGCGGATGATGTTCCCCGCCCACTGGAATTTCTCTGAGTTGATGAAGAAAAGCGGCTGTTTGACCTGAGGGAAGATGCTATTGTCTAAAGGGAACATCCAGGCATCCAGAGCTACGCCGCACCTGATAGAGACATTTCCAGGAGTGCTGGTTTCACATTCATTCAGCATTTTGACATAACTGATGCATTGTATCATATTCTGTAAGTCGTGGAAGCCTGAAGGAGGAAGTTAAATACGTTGGTACATACTTGAACATGACTTCTTTGCAGAGAGCTTCAATCACTGTTGCTCCTCCGAAGGAATGACCCATGGCTGCTATCCTACACAGATCCATGGAGTTCTGTTGGCCAGTAAGGAACAATAATTCAATTTGATTCAGCACACACGGGGGGCTGAGACTTGACATGACAAGAAGACATACAACAAAAAATAAAACTGCCTGTGTGGGACAGCATTTTAAGTAATGTCCCAAAAAATCATTTATTTTATTGATACTGTCCAAACTGGTGACCATGTTTCTTCAAACATTCATCAGAGCATCAGGAGGAAAAGGAAATTGCAAGACAAGTCGAAATTGTTGTGCATTCTCTTCTACAACCCCGAGCACCAACATACCCATATGTTCCCTCTGACATGCTCAGTCTTGTACAATCGCTACAGGACTGTCTGTTAGGGACACACTTCCTGTCTTATTGTGAAAGGACTAAACAACAGAACATCTACAAAACCAGACAACAAAATGTAATGTTCATGACTACAATACCTCCAAGGTCGTCCAGTCAAACTGTGTTTGTAAAACATTTTGCACAGGCGTCCCTGAGTTGATTTGAGTGAGTTTCTCCAGAGCCAGAATGCACTCGTCTGCTCTCTGCTTCACCTGGGAAAGAAAGAAGAGTCACAAAGGCTGGAAGGAAACGGGAGGGAATGCCCTAAACACAGCCACAATTCAGCATCAAGACTGACACACACACACACACACACACACACACACACACACACACACACACACACACACACACACACACACACACACACACACACACACACACACACACACACACACACACACAGTGTCATTGAAGAGCAGTTTTTAACCACTGTACACGCAATA
This sequence comes from Antennarius striatus, assembly GCF_040054535.1. Classification (NCBI taxonomy): domain Eukaryota; kingdom Metazoa; phylum Chordata; class Actinopteri; order Lophiiformes; family Antennariidae; genus Antennarius; species Antennarius striatus. Next base: position 7,166,998 of record NC_090794.1, read on the forward strand.
ATTCATCCATTTCTGCAATGTTACAACATACATGTGCAACAGCTACGCTGAAATCCTGTCATGCCACTCAACTCCCTCTGACACCTGTGTTTATGTTGTAGCATTAACATATGTTAATGTTTTTACTTCACTTTGTTTTATTTAAGACTATTTTTAATCTAGTGCTGGTATTTTTCTGTCCTCACTTCCTTTTCTCGAATGCCCCTGACAACGCAACGACTGAATGCCAGATAAAAGGAACAAATTAAAATATGTCATCAGATAAGAGGAGACACAAGAAACAAGGATGTGGTTTGACTCATGCAGATTATAGGTTGGTGTGTGTAAAGGTCAGATGTTGTGAAATCCTTCTGTCAACTTCAAGCCTACATATTAAACAAGAGAAATGAAATCTGTATGAATGACTCAGGTCATTCTCACACAGGTTAGATTTTACACCCCACAAAACAAAACATGAGGGCTCACCTGTTTATTTCTGAGTGGGAATTCACTCTCCCCATGCCGCAGAGGTCTGTAGTATATCCACTCCTTCACCAAGTTGTCCTGGGATGAATCGGATGTTTTAGGCACTTTCTTATCCGCCTTCTCCGACTCTGTCTTCTCACGAAAATAATACGTAGCTGAGGACGACTCGTCTCTGCAGAATGAAGAGACACATGATTGTGGAAACTTCAAAACAATAAGGGAATAACAGTTTCAAGGTTTCAGATCATGAGTAAAAAAAACTTGTGGTGAAAATCACTCAGGCTTCCTGCCAAAGAGGGCAAACTTTTATTGCAGCTCTACACACGTTAAAAAGCTGACTACTTCCCGATAGGGAATGACCAAACTAATTTGGCGGTGAGACAAAAGCCCACGTGCTGAGTGGCTGGACTGACCCCAGACCAACAGACAGACAAGTGGAACAAAGTCTTTCTCATGCTGCAGTGATAAAGGATAGCATGTCACAACTCTGGCACGTGCCTTTTCTGTGCCCTAGCTTTAGCTTAAGGTCAGTGGAACAGCCCCTCAGTTCACATGAGTGGAAGCACTGTGGGCATAATGTTCATCTCCATATGGTCCCCTTGTCTCTGTGCTCAAAAGAAATGTGATGACCTGGTTTGTGCTATTGTTTAAACACACTTTCAATTACGACTGCACAGAAAAACAGACAGCCACATGCAGAAGAGCCTGACCTCGGGTATTGTTTGCTTGGCCCATGTTTAAACAGTATTTCCTCTAATGTTTTTCACACTTAGTAGTTTGTATATTCTCATACAACACTTTGGGAATACTTAGACAATTTATACATCAATGATATACTGGCTAGAGCTGCCTTTTATAAAATATCTTGAATGTTTACCTGTGTTCCACGGCTGCCACAATGAAGCCCTGCGAGGCCAATTCTGAGCATATAGCTGAATATAACGTCCTAGGAAACACCAAAGAGATGTAAATTGCACCATTTACAATGGCTGGTATGTGAGCAGAGGTTCTCACTTATCAAGTGTAATGGTCAAATTGATTGTGTTTACCGAAATGCACCAAGGCCGTGGGAGAAAATAACTACCGGACATTTTTCATTTGCATGAAATGGAGCATCCAAGTAGGCTGGGATCTTACAGTCCCCTGGAATAAAAAACAGAAACTCTGTAAAGCAAAATGTTAAGTCTGTGTACTTTCAAATATGTTGTAACTACTGACTTTTTTCCTTGAGGAATGATATCTTCTTCTAGGTTTAAAAAAAAAAACCATTTAGTAAAGCCCTCGTTTGCATGCATTTCTACAGTGTGAAGGTTAGCAATCAGAAAGGGAACTTGTCATGATTGTGGACATTTCGGTTATGTCCAGTGCAGTGAAGTGAAAGTGCATACTTATTTATCTCCAACATAATGCAACACAGCCTTGAATAAAATAAAAAGTCACGTGGTGCGATTTGGAAAAACAAATTCATTTAAAATTGACTACAAATTTTTTCATCTGACGACTCTGGTGCCACCACTGCTGCATTTTAGGTTTTGGAAGATATATGGATAGAAACTAACACATTATGGATGATATATGGACATACAGACTGATTTGTGAGGATCAGAAAGCATATAAAAAACCCAGATACATTGTCCTGGACAGACTATCTGAAACAGCATTTAACCGAAAATATCTCAAATAATAATATCAAATTACCAAAGAGATGATTGAAAATCTTTTCACTGAATGTTCTGTTGATTTTCATAAAGTCTGCCAGACCGTTGAAATATTCCCTGGATGGGACCCAGCCTGGTCTCTCTGTTTTATCAGTCTGGTGACAAGGATAGTAAAGCCGGAAGAAGCTGCCCTGTAAAAGAGACCAAAACAGAAATATAACGCTGTAACTTTCTCTTGTTTATCTTTTATCGACTTAATTTGATGGAAGAACATCCTCTATTACACATCTATTGATATTAATCAGACGTGAACATGTTCTGTTACCTGTACAGTGTGGTCCATCATGAAGTCAGTGCATCCCACAGGATAGGGACCCTTGGCTGGAGGGATCCCAATATGATTACTTCTGGTTTGTCCCATGGCCAGGAAACCGATTGTGCCACTAATGTGGTCTGTCAAATAAAGAGACATTTACGTTGATAAACTATGATGATGCTTGGACAAGGGTGGCATTGGTGGTGCTGGAGAGACAGACTCGACAAAAACACAGGCCCGCTGTTTCTGGTCAGCTACAATGATTAACAGCAGATTATAGAGTGAATTACTAAAAAGTTTATCTGTAGTAATATTTGAAATTGATAAACACATTTCAGTCCAAATAGACTAACATGTTTCAACAAGAGAGGAAAACGAGTAGATTGACTCCAACGTTACCTGTTTTTGCCCACTTGTAAATCCTCCTGTTTAAAAGTTGTACAAATCCTCCATGACAAATCATCAACCCCAGTGGTGACAAAAGGTCTAATAGTAAGCTGGTAGCCGCAAAACACAAATATAACTACAAAAGAAACAATATTTAAATAAATGACCAGTGAATGTATATCAGCGCGATTGCATCAATGTCCTAACATTAACCAAAGTGTCACATTTACGAGATTCGGCTGCGGTGAGTCACTTGGGAGCGGTTTGACAGGTCGCTGCGTTAGCGTTAGCTAGCCGCTGCTAGCATGGGAGGGGCTAAAACCAGAGCCCTAGATGGTTAGGCTTACACCGCGATCCTTCCCCAGCTACCCGACGACTCATCTAAAACTAAGTGCATACCATCATATCAGCCTAATCCAATAAGTCAATCAACCACCGAGTTCATATTACTACCATAATCACAGGGAACATTTACTCAGGGTAAGTGTTGTTGCAACCAGCTCCATATATGACTCTGGTCAATTCCTAAGCCCCTCTGACGTCACTGACGTCCATAGGCACGTGCTTTTATTTACAAATGTCAACCTTTTAATCAATATTAACATTTTTTATGTGACGTATTATTTTTTCACGACAGTCTTAAACATACTGATAGGCCTTCATTCAGTGTTTCCGTCTTTATTTGTATGTATGAACTACCTTCCACTTTAAAACTATACTCCACGTCCATAGGGGGCAGTGTAGGAAAGAAGCACAGGAAACAATACCAGCAGTGGTCCGTAAATACTGAAGGAGAATGTTGTTGGGGGAATCGACTGCACACAACTAATTTATGCTCCTTTACTCGTATTGAAAATGAAACTTGTGAGTAAACTGTATACATGCGGTAGCCAAAGCCAACTGGCTTTTGTGTTGCATTCTCTTTCACTGTATCTTGCCAGTAGCTACAGATCAGTTAGCAACTAGCCTTCCTTGGAGCTGTCTCATTCATCATCACTAAACTTAAGCTAACAGCTACTTTCTGCAATCTATTCGAAATAAGCTAACACTAATGTTGGTAATCTTTTTTGTCGCGAAACTCATGTTACATCAACATACGTTCTTAATCAGAGCCCCGCCATCTTTCTGCGTCTCACTTCCTGTCATGTATTTCAGTATTGTCTCTCTGGGCATCCTACACTCCCTTGTAATGTCCTCAAATTCAAGTCCACCACCATCATGCTGGACTGTGGACTGGACACCACATCTGTCCTCCACTTCCTGCCCCTTCCTCTCGTGCACAGGTGAGAGTCGTAGACAAGAGCAACACCTTCCTCTAATGAATGCATTCAAATTGAAATGTTTAGACAAACAGGTAATTTCTGTTGCACTGGAATGGTTAAATATTTGGTTATTGCAAACTATGTTAAATTGTCTATGTTGCTTATAAACCTAGTGTACAGTGGGATAAATGGTTTTCTTTTTTGTATGAAAGGTACAGTTGCCACTTTTCTGAATCCTGCAGGACAAAAAAAAAATCTAATTTTGTTTATTTAGCCCAAGACTCTCCAAGCTGCTGGGCTGGTTCTCTAAAGATGGAACAGTGAACTTGGAAAAGGTATTGACATGATTATTACACCTTTTAAGATGTATATGGGCATGTGTGATTTTTTTGTGTGAGGTCATCTAAAGTAGTTTCTGTTGCTGCGTAAATATAAAATGATTTCAAACTCATCTTTGTTAAATGACATCTCTGTCTTTCCAGGAGCTGAAGGAATGTGCAGGAAGAGTGTTTGTGGACTCACAGCCAGAGTTCTGCCTACCTGAGGTGAACGAATAAAAGGGCAATCGCCCATAAGTTTATTTAGCTAAAGTATATTTAAGTCATCTCTGACTAGTTAACAAAAAAAATCTAGATAATAATAATATCTAAAAAAAATTCTAAGTAAAGTTTTCACATTGTATTGAATGCAGAGGGAACTGCTGGACCTGTCTACCATTGATGTCATCCTGATCTCTAACTATCACTGCATGATGGCACTGCCCTACATCACTGAACACACTGGCTTCACTGGGACAGTGTATGCAACAGAACCTACCCTGCAGATTGGCAGGTAAGAAGATACAAGGGAGGAAATATTCATCATATGGTTTTAGATCACACTTTATCAAATTTGACAAATGGAGAACTCTTAACAGCTGTTTTAATGAAATGATGTGTGCAGAATAATTTGTCATTTCAGAAAGGCCAAATGCTGCATCATCACTAACACACTAGGGTTACATATATAGATAAATAGATTGAAAAATCTGATTATTGTGCATGTTTTCCTCAGACTGTTGATGGAGGAACTGGTGAACTTCATGGAGAGAGTTCCCAAAACCCAGTCTGCCACCTGCTGGAAAAACAAGGAAATACAAAGGTAGGAAGAACCTTAAAAAAAAACTGACCACAGGTATTCCTTAAGATACAACCATCCGATTTATGAACGTTTATAGATATGAACAACTGCACACCGGCATGGCCAACTACTGTAGCTCCAATTTTCTGCTGCAACCCACGTCGAGCAGCATAACATTAACATCCCATAGATTAAAATTTCACGTCATGTTAAAATAAATGCAGACTAGGTGACTTGCAAACAATTCAGCTTACGAACAGCCTCTCAGAACCATGTGTATGTGTTCGTAGGCTCAGGACTACCTGTACTACCATGATTCAGTAATGTTGGGCAGTTACTGCTTGCATTTAGTAAGTTTAAAATAACGCGAAGACAATGTATTTAATAATAATTTGCCATACTATCTTTATTTTAAAAATTGTGTAACCACCACAATCTTATTTTAGGTATTTGCCTTCAAAGTTTTGCATTGTTTTTCCGTTTGTCTTTTTTGCTTTGGTTTTCAAAAAAATTCAGGCTGTTTCATTTTAGTTTATTTTTTTTGTTCAAGAGCAGTTGACATCAGATAAAAAAATACGACTTAATCTAAATTTGTATTATTTTAGGCTGATCTCTGGGCCCTTGAAAGATGCTTTAGATGTCTGGACGTGGAAGCGATGCTACAGCATGCAGGAGATCAACTCTGCCCTCAGCAAAGTGCAGCTTGTGGGTTACTCACAGAAAGTGGTAAGAGCCTCTTTTCTCATACACTAACACTCACTCTGCAAATGTGCACAAATACTGACTCTGACATGACTCCCAGGCTTCAGTTGCTGCCCATCAGGCCAGAAATTACACTGTGGGCAAAGGCTTAATTATCGTTGTGTTTCTGCTCTCTGCAGGAGTTGTTTGGTGCTGTACAGGTCTCCCCCTTAAGCTCTGGTTACTCACTGGGCAGCTCTAACTGGATCATCCAGTCCCATCATGAGAAAGTTTCCTATGTCTCTGGTTCATCCCTCCTAACCACACACCCACAGGTCAGTCAGTTGGATCCTAAAATGCCACCCGAACTGAACCGATAAAACCCTGTTATTTTCCTTCATCTTGCAGTGTTTCCGTTGACAAATCGCTGAAATGTTTATAACAAATCTGGAAGCCATTTCAAACAGCTGTTTTTCTTTTCTGTCAGCCAATGGATCAAAGCTCGCTGAAGAACAGTGATGTTCTGATTCTGACTGGCCTCACCCAGATGCCCACCGCCAACCCAGATGGCATGCTGGGAGAGTTTTGCAGCAACCTTGGTAAGCTGTACGGGTCAACGTTAGCTGTTTGTGGATGTTGACATAATGTCAAGTGATTTTATCATTTTAAACTTTAAGAGTATGTAAGTAAATACTTAATTAATTTTATCCTACATCCTTCAGGCTTTTAGAACATCATTGATTCTATAGTTTCATATTGGTATTGTTTGTGCTTGTAGCCATGACAATTCGGGCTGGAGGCAATGTGCTAGTCCCATGCTACTCCTCTGGTGTCATATATGATCTGCTGGAGTGTCTGTACCAGTTCATTGAGAGTGCCAACCTGGGCACCACCCCTTTCTACTTCATCTCACCTGTCGCCAACAGTTCGCTGGAGTTCTCTCAGATCTTCGCTGAGTGGTGAGAAACTACATGCAAATCACCTCATTTTATGAATATGTTTAAGTGTCTAGAAAGAAAGGCGTTTACTCCCAATGCAGTATTTCATATTTGACAAGTGCATACAAATACAACAACCTGGATGCATTTGGTTTGCTTCAGTTTGGACTGAAGGGACCGTGTCTTGTTTTGGCTTGATAAAAGAGAAACGGTGCAGGTGCACCAGCCAATTTCTGGAGTTAATAATTTGCTGACTGCATCTGTTCAGAGTCCACTGATTTGTTTTGTCCCAGAATGATTAATTGAGAAATAAAGTTCTGTGAAACAGTTTTCACTCGATTATGTTTGATCAAAAGTATGTAAATACGAACAGGACGAAAACCTTTGTCAAAACTGGTTCAGTGGTTTTGTGTAATCTTGGAACACCAGCCAACCAATCAATCGACACAGTGACTCTCATGGTGGTAGTGTATTGATACTTGTCCGTTGCCACTGTTTTAATCCTTCTATATGATAATTTTGAGATGATCTGATTAGATTTTTTTGTTTGTTTGTTTGTGTTAGGCTTTGCCACAACAAGCAATCAAAGGTGTATCTTCCTGAGCCTCCGTTCCCTCATGCAGAGGTGAGTCCAGCTGCTTCATCTCCTATGTGGACATATGGGTACAGATTGGTATATGTATTCTAATCGTCTTCTGACAAATGTTAACTGCTGTGATCCTGTAAAGCTTTACAAAGTTTTCTGAAACTACTGTACGTATATAAAATTCTCTATCAGCGCAAGACGGTAATTTTGGCTGTAAACGCTGCAAATATATTCTTAAATTTCAGTTTCGTGTTAAATCCGCATATCTAGATGTGTATTCATAACTCTGTCTAGTAAGAATATATTCATCTGTGTTTTATGTTCATCAGCCTTTCCAAAGTGACAAAATTTAACACCAGAAAAAGCCTTAAACTCTGAATTAGTTAAAATATTTGGTAAAAAGAGGGAATGGTTGTAGAATAAATATTGAAATAATAAAACAATAACTCAGAGATAACATTGGATGACTTTAATCCTCATATAAACTTCCATATTATTTTTTATTTCCTGTGCCATTATTCCAGCTGATTCAGACCAACAAGCTGAAGCACTACCCCAGTATCCATGGAGACTTCAGCAGTGAGTTCCGCCAGCCGTGTGTGGTCTTCACCGGTCACCCGTCGCTGCGCTTTGGTGACGTGGTTCACTTCATGGAATTATGGGGGAAATCAAGCCTCAACACCATCATCTTCACTGGTACTGGCAGCTGTATATAAGCACTCTGTGTGTCATATAAAATGTTCCTAAAGGCATGTGTGGTGTCTGTCTGTCCACCAGAGCCGGACTTTTCCTACCTGGATGCTTTGGCTCCCTACCAGCCACTGGCTATGAAGTGTGTTTACTGTCCCATTGACACACGGCTCAACTTCCACCAAGTTTCAAAACTGCTCAAGGAAGTCCAGGTACACCCGATGATTGTTACCATTCATAAATATAACATTTTTTGTCAGTTATAGATGACGAAGACCAGTGCATTAAATGGATCACACCTATATGAGCTGAGTTTAATAACCTTAAATGTATAAGTGGAATCTTCATTCAAGGTGATTTTAATCAGTGGCCAATAGCGTGAGATAAAGACTGGAAACCTCTTGGAAATCAGCCCCATCGGCTTTCGGTTTCCACTCTGCATTGTTCACAGTACTTTGAAAGTTAGACAGAGTCACAAAGACCTTGATATGATAATTTATCAGTATTCAGAGCAGAGGAGGAGGGGATACTCGGCGAAGGTTAACATGAAAGTCATTCATTTACTAATTCTCAGTCAGATCGTCTCTCCATGAAATAAATTTTATTATAACTGATTCTAAGTGGTTCTTCAGTCCTGCTGTCTTCCGTTAATTAGCAACAGTCAAAAACAACCTATATGACCTTAATTAAAACCCTCCTGTAGTCCTGTTTATCTTCTAAAGTAAGAACCAGCCGGTAACAGAAAATTTATCCAAAAGCTCCACAGGTTAGCTCGCAGGACCGTTTCTTTCCACAGGCGTTTGTTTACCAGCTGTCGTCTTGTCTTCCCCTCTTGCAGCCTCTCCATGTTGTGTGTCCAGAGCAGTACACCCAGCCTCCACTGACCCAGTCCCACCGCTCTGATCTGATGCTGGAGCTGCAGCCCCCTCCCATGCCCTACAGACGCTGCTCCGTCCTCAACTTGCCCTTCAGACGCCGCTACGAACGCGTCTACATACTGCCTGAGGTGAGCGGCATCAGAGCAGCAGCAGCAGCAGCAGCAGCTCACACACCGTAAACTCCTGTGTTTGAATGTCTTCTTCAACTTTTCTGGTTCAAAGAAATAGACTTATAAATAAAAGATAAAATCAGGACCTTTTGAAAGCAGATGGTGAATGCATACTTAAAAAAAACAACAACTCTCCCTTGTGGGTAAGAGACATATGGTACATGGAGGGGAAAAAAAGCTGAATGAAAGAAAAGCATCTTGAAAATGTTCCAACTCCTGTTGGAGAACAGGTGGCCAATTTTCTGTAAGTCTGAACCTTCTATCCCCAGCTGGCCAACTCCTTGGTACCCTCTGAGATTAAGCCTGGCATCTCCCTCGCAACAGTGTCTGCAGTACTGCACTCCAAGGATAACAAACACACTCTGCAGGTGAGTGTGTGGCCATTTGTGAGTTTGGTCCACAAACATGGGCATGTGAATGTGTAACTGTTTGTTCGGCTTTGAGTTAATGCTAAATTTGTCCTCTTCTGTATTGGTAGTCAGTGCCAAAACCTCCTCCGGCGCCCCCCAGCAAGAAGAGGAAGCGGGTGATAGAGGAGCCTCCAGTGATGCTGGCCCCCAAACCCCTCCTAAGTGGGGCGGTGCCTTTAGAAGCCTTCCTGGCTACGCTGCATAAGGTGACAAACTAGCCCAGATACCAGTGTTTTTATTCGCACCAGTCTAAAAGACGTCTTTGAAATTTTGCATCCACTTCTAAGTGACGTCAAAATTTGTTTTTATTAAAACCTTGTTTTTCTCCTACCCTCGCAGCACGGTATTACAGAGGTGAAGGTGGAGGAGACGGCCGATGGACACATCCTTCATCTGCAGGAGGAGGACACGCTGATTCAGCTGGAGGAAGACGGGACGCACATCGTCTGTGACAACAACGAGCTGTTGCGCACAACGCTGCGAGACCTGGTGCTCCGTTTCCTGCAGAAACTCTGACCTGAAGCTCTTCGTCTCCTTATTGGGAGATTGTTTTTGTGCAACAGTATTTCTATTACTGCACTATGGACAACAACTGAGTTGAAGGTGGAGGAGAGGATGACTGTCTCCACCTTCATCATATTTAACATTGCATCACTTCAGTAGTTTTTGCTGTAAGTTATATTTTGTAATAAAAGATTTCTCAAATGTGTTAAAGATTCTCTCAAAGAGTCTTTGTTGTAGCCCCTTTAACAGATGTGCTTATAGAATAAAACAATGAAAATCAGTATTGAGTTTCGGGGTTCTGGAGGAGGAAGTGAGAGAAGAAACAACAGAAAATGTAAAAACCCTGTCCATTATAATAAAGTGCTGTTATTTGCATTTGAAATTACACTGAACTTTAAATTAGATGGAAAGCAGCATAATCCTCCAAGGCAGCTCAGCTTCCCCCATGAAGTTGCTTTTTCTTTTAACTGAACTTTGTGGCTGCACTTCAATCACCATATGGTGGTCTTCACTCTATTACTTACAGTAACAAGAGTGTGGTTTGGTTCTCCTGGTAGATATGTGACCAAAACAATCTCATGGCAAAAAACGAGCAGAATTGGCTTTTTCTAGGCCATGTTTTAGCAAGATAATATTTAACTGACTCAGTTGAAGGCATTCAAATTGTCCAGTAGATGTACAAATCAGTATCTACAAAATATTGTACAGCTGTCCTTTCAACATAAGTTGAAATTTGACCTTATCCTACCTTTGTCAAGGTCAGCATCTCATTTTCATTCCCTTTTCTGCCCAAGTCAGTTAAAAACCATCTTTCCATCTGCAAAGGTTGCAAAGATATTTGGTGGACAAACTAACGGATGAACACACAAACACTGACAATCACATCACTGCTTTGAAGCAGGATGTGATTAGTCCACCAAATATCTTTGCAACCGTTGCAAGACGAGAGAAAGCCAGTGTAAGACCATAGATCAAAGCTAGTACTTTGATCTATGAAAGTAGGTCAGAGCACTAGCTTTGATCTTTGACTTAAGCAAGTAGGTCAGGGCAAAATTTAGAATTCAGGGGTGTCACGGGATGTTGGAGTCTGACTGCATTATTTCTTGTTAGAATTGAAACAATGAGTGGAAAGAAAATAATTCTGAGCTGTTACTCACTGAGCTTGTCTTAAATGCCAATCTTTCTTTAACTAATAAATTCACTAATAAAGTGAATTAATTAGTTGAGACTCTCGCTGTATGGTGATATCTCACAGAAAAAAATACAAATCTCAAAGCTGTTTGTGTCACAAAATATTTAATTAGTTTGGGGTTTACATGCAGCTAAAGTATATTTAACAATAGGCTTGTACAATATCTTACAGTGAACTGTATGAACATTGCTTTAAGTACATGAATTGTCTGCAGCAGTTGGAACAGGTCAGGAAGTCAGTTAAAAACCAGAAACACCAGTGAACAATTAATCCTCACAGACTTGAAGCACACCAACTTGCAGCATGTTAACATCTTATTCACTATTATCAAGACGCTGACTTGGTGCAACTTGAGCTTCAGTTGGTGTTACAGGTTGACGTTCTGGGAAAATGAGTGAACAGTAACTTTACAGAACTCTGAAGTGAACACCAGGAAGTGAATAGATCAAATCAGTGGCACATAATTAAAAATTTTACTTTGTTTTTTCATAATGCGTCCATGACGGTTTTTGTTTTTCCCCCTCAATTTTAATGATAGTGTTTCTTTGGTGAATGAAGATGTGACAGAACGCTTAAAATATAAAAACCTCAAACACCAACAGATTTCTCTTGTGTTTTGTTCCTTGTTCCTATGAGTTTTTATTGCCCCAAATGGCCAGAAATGACTACTGCAGGTTCTTCAAGATAAGTGCTTTGGGAAGAAAGTTTGACTACACTTACTGTGAATCTCTGAAAACACCATAAAATATATTTTCCCTTCTAAATCAGACTCTCCGGTATTGTATGAACTGTGTGGGACACACAGACCCAGATGGTGTATAAGCAGTACAGGAGGAGCACAGGGGAAGACAAATGTCCATAAAGTGACACCAGCAAATGCTTCCATCACTTCCATCTGTACCCTTGCTGTACCTTACTGGTTAGAAAGATGAGTCCGTTCTGTCCATGGCTACCCAGAGAGTTGATTCATGTGCGATCAGTCAAGTGAGGGACTCAACCTAATTCATGTGTCCCCTGTGTTGCCATCGGTTTGAAGTTAATCCTCTTCCTCTACTTGGAATCCTTCTTAGTGTCCAACAGTGCAGAACTGATGCCCAGCTTCTTTAACTCTTCAACCAAATCTCCATTCTGGTGCATCTGGAGTAGGATGTCACAGCCTCCCACAAACTCACCATTGAAGTACACTTGAGGTATTGTGGGCCAGTTGGAGAAGTCCTTGACACCTGTGGATGGCAGATGGCATTGATGTCAGTGTTGAAAAAAACTAAACCAAGACACCATAATGTCAAATGCAGCTCATTTTAAGCATAAAACCACAGCTATGATGTCTTTCAGTTACAGAATTCGGCCTAAAATAAATGTCACATTTGTAGTGAGGGCTTTATTTGCCCAAAAAAACAGGATATCATGCAACTCCAGTATGACTCTGCCATTTTTTTCCTCTTCAGCATGACGACCATATCACCGCTATTGCGACAGAAGCCTCTGGTAACAAATTCCCATTAAGTGACAGAGCTGATGTAACTACAAGATGCATTTCCTTCTTCCTCCACCCCTGACAGTGTTGTAGCTGTAGCTGGCTCAATTGGGGAAAGTAAAGATGTCCATATTGATCATACTGATGGAGAAACGTGTCCGTTTACGGACCCCACCCTTTGGTCCTTCTGCAGACAGCTGATAAAAACTTCACACTTGAGGGTCTCAAGAATTCTAGTGGTGTTTGAATGTGCCAACAAAAACAGCACACGAACCGATGGCTGGAAGAGGCTAGTAAATACTAGTTGGGTCAGCTCCAGACACGTTTCTGACCTCCCTGGACTGGGACATAACATCTACACACACACACGTCCCGGAAAGAGTTGACAGATGTCACCTCATGGTAAACATCGTTCCTGACCTTGTCTGAGCTCCTGGTCCTCCAGGACGTTGTAGGCAGCGTAGTCGTCCACCCCATGCATCCGCAAGATCTGGACAACGGCGTTACTAAAGCCACACATCGGTTGTTCTGGCGTCCCTTTTATAAACACAACGACTTTGTCCTTCTTCACCATCTCACCAAGGTCTTTCTGGACATTCCCCGGCGCGCACAAGAACCGAGCCGCGTTCGACCACAGCAACCCATCGGTTTGTCTCGGCAAGTAAGTCACCGCCCTGGAGCGTAGACACCTGGCTGTGGACCTTATTAAAGTGTTCATGGTGTTTTGGTCAGTTCTGGCTTTAAACGCGAACAGGAAATGTCGTTGACACTACCAGCCTGTCTTTATACAACAGTTGAAAACAAGTCTATCAACCTCTCGACGTTTGTCAGGAAAGGGCGGGATCTAAACGTTGATTGGACAGCTGCGTCCAAATCAGTAAGAATCTGATTAGCCATTGGTCGACAACAAGCGTCAATTATATTAGTTACACAAGGAAAAATTTTCGTTGTACAGTATAATATATGTTCATATCAGCCCGTTGTTTGTTACATACCAAATCACTTTAGCTCTAAATTTAATATTATAAAAAAGTAACTTTTTAACTTTTTTATTTCTGGGTTGCAGAGGCACACAAGTACTTCCGGGGCGTCCATCGCAAAGAGCAGATACTTCCGAAGATGGCGGTGCCCGCACAGAAGAGTAACAATCCGGGAAAACCCGGCAAAAAGGAAGCTCAGCCTCTCATCATCGCCAAAACACCAGCGGAGGAACAACGACTGAAGTTGGAGAGGTTGATGCGAAACCCTGAGAAGATCGCTTCTATCCCCGATCGGCCCAAAGAATGGAACCCGCGGGCTCCGCCGGAGTTTGTGCGAGATGTGATGGGCTCCAGCGCCGGTGCAGGCAGCGGGGAGTTCCATGTTTACAGACACCTCCGCCGCAGAGAGTACCAGAGGCAGGACTTTCTGGACAAAATGTCAGAAAAGCAAAACGCGGACATTAAATACTTGGATAAGGTGGAACAAAACAAACAGGCAGCCGAAGACAGAACGGCGAAGCGGAGGAAGAAGCGGGAGAAGCTCAAGCAGAAAAAACTGATTGCGAAGAAGGGAAAGATTGAGACCAACAATGAAAGCGAGGACGAAGTCGACAAGAGCTCAGACAAAAGTGAAGACGATAAAGAGGAAGAAGAGGAACGAGAAGACGATGCTGAGACTCCGAGCTTCATAATGGGGAAGAAGTGATACCCTGAGTCCCCCGCTAGGGGGCGTAAGACTGTCAGGATGCTGATTTGCCGAGAGTGGACTCCAGAATGTCACACACACGTTTAAAAGATGTGATTGATCACCCACTGTGGTCCGTGGGTGATGGTTTTAGACAGACATGGTGAGAAGGTCTATGGTTTTAGACAGACATGGTGAGAAGGTCTATGGTTTTAGACAGACATGGTGAGAAGGTCTATGGTTTTAGACAGACATGGTGAGAAGGTCTATGGTTTTAGACAGACATGGTGAGAAGGTCTATGGTTTTAGACAGACATGGTGACAAGACGGCTCCAGCTGGACACGTTGTTCATTATCTCCCTGAACTATCTGTAACATTTTCACTTCAGATGTGTAAAATTCGTGGATTCCTTGAGTTTAAAATCATGGGCAATTTGGAATTTATTAAACTGTTTTATATTTTCTACAGTGTAATGCAATATTTTCGTTTAAAAAAATTAAAATATACGTTAACCTTGAGGTGTTTTGCACTTTCTTCATTTTGAGTGCTAAATTCTCCCTGTTGTTGCTGGGATTGGGTATGTCATGACCGCTACTGATACTTCTCACCTGATCCCTCATTGCACCCTTGTGAAGCTGCTACTTGTCACGACTATTGCTTGTGAGCACAACAAGGTTGCAGAAAGCAAGTCAAAGAATGAAAAGGCGTGACTTCTGGAGGCTCAGGAGTTCCACGTGCGATGTTCCTTGGACAAATTCCTGCTTTCCACGGTGGTGATGTTGCTGCTTTGTAGCCATCACCTTTCTTGAGGCAGGTAGACTAAAACCTGGCAGCCTGATATTGTTTGATGCAGGGAAAGCTCTTCCTGTCAGACACTTGCAGCTGTCACAATGATGTCCATGTTTTTATATGCTAATAAAAATATTTCAGTAATTTAAAAATTCTGCTCCGATCCACTATTCTAGTTTGTTATCTTTCCGTCATCTTGTTGTGAATGAAAGCTTGTTTTGTTTCATGGCTTTTCCCAACAGTCAGATGAAACAGGAAATCAAAGATTTGTGTTAATATTCATAGCAGAAAACCTGGTAGCTGTTGTCATTAGATATTTCCCCTCCATCTGGTTTTGCTCACTTATTTCAGCTGTATAGTGATCACCGTAGTGATACCGACAGTCTGTGAGTGCATGCAGTTTGATGCCTACCAATATTCATATATTTAGAGGTGGAAAATGACTTCTTGATACCTCTGGAGGCTGAATAATGCCAACCTGAGGTTTAGTCACACTTTGTATCTCAGTATTTTGATGATGTTGACTAATTGTTAAATACCTCTCAAGATGCTTTGTTTTCACCGTGACAATCTTTTAGTCCATTGGGTTACATTTCATAATGGTGCCCGATGACTTTTTAAAAACTTCCTTCCACTCTATTTTTAATTATTTGCTAAAACTGACAGTTCTGTTGAAAAATAACACTTAAAAGATTGAGACTGTGATTCTTCACATTTTTATCTTGTTTTTATTCATCATATATATACATAATAAAAATAATTAGTACATCCAAAAAAAAAATCAGAATAAAATGATGAAGTGCTTTGAAAGAGAAGGTGTCAACATGAAAACATTAGTTCTGGTTTTTAGAGACAGAAGCGCTTGTTTGTGCAGCTTGAGTAACCAGAAGGATCTGTTCTCAACTGCTGAATCTGACAACACAAATTGAGTCCATCCTGTAAATAGTGACCATCTTGGCAGGAAGGAATATCAACTCAGCTGTGGGTGAATGAGATGGAAAGAAGATCAACATACTGGGTTACGTTTGACTTGAGTCTGCATCTCATTTCCAGAAGCAACAGGACTCTTAGTGCTCTACCAGTTCACGGAGGAAGACGAAAACGATGTAGCATGTCGGTGGCTATGGACTTTTTGTCACGTTTTGTTTTTCTCTCCAGGACTAAAAAAGTATTAATTTTATTATACATCAACTTTAGTAGGGGCTTGGTGTTACTTTTCTATTTATTCCTACCACAACTGTTAGTTAAATGGGGCGGCAGTGGCTTAGCGGTAGAGTGGGTTGTCCAATATTCCGAGATCGGCGGTTTGATTCCCGGTCCCTCCCAAAAAAACAAAACATCCGAAGTGTGAGCTGACAGTGGGAGGTGTCAGTTCACTTCCAGAGCGCTGCTGAGGTGCCCTTGAGCAAGGTACCGTCCCCCCTACAAGTTGCTCGTTTGGGCGCACCACAAAGGAGCTGCCCGCCACTACCTCCCCCTGCATGCGCACAGGCCCCTGTGTGTGTTTGTGTGTTCACAGAGATAGATGATTAATACTACTTAAATATATATATAAATATGTATGTAATATAAATATGTAATCACTAATTACCTTAGTTTATTTTAGCTTCATTCAGCATAGCAGAGTGGAAGAAAATGATGATGTTAATGGTGCAGTAGTTTATACAAAAGGATCAAATCTGTACCTCATCAAATGCCTTCTTTTTCACTCCATACTGTACCAATAGAAGGGTCAAGCGTAGTAATTCCTGAGCAAAAAGGAATCATTTACATAACCCTTTGTAAAACTACATGAGCTTTATAAAAATGAAAAGATATTTGAAGATGAGCTAAAGTAATGAATGTTATGAAGCAAATTCCTTGTAGTCTAAGACCATTATAATTTAAAGCTTTTACATCACACCAGAAATGTAATTTTCACATCAACACAACATTGAATAGTTTGTTTTAATGCATCAGGTTTAAAGTTCTTCTGGCATCTTAGAGTCAGACCAGCTTTTTTCTCTCTGTGGCTGCTTGACCTGCACCGACGGCTGCTTTCTGGCTGGCTGACATTTGGTGATTCACACGTATGTGTTCAGTAGTTTTTTTAATCTCTCTCAGATTTGCGCTCTTTATTATATATTCCCTCTTTACAGAACGTATAGCTACTGGTCAGACTGGGTCAAGACAAAGTAAAAGAATGTTTTATAAAATCTCACAGTCAAACACATTCGTCTTAGTGAAACAAGCTGTTATTCAGATCTACCTGTATTTTGATGGATGTAAAGCCCTGCATTTCAAACAGAAGTCCAATCAGTGACACTTTACAATCCCCCTCAAAGAGACGAGATCAAATAAATAAAGTAAAAGACAATAATCATCAAAATGACATCGTGTTTATTACTGTTACTGCAAAGTGGCATTTAATATACAGCATAAGAACAAAAGAGAATGATATTAGCAGATACTCTGCAGAGCAAATGATGCCAGGGAACCAGAGCACGATTGAAAAGAGACTAACCTTGGGCTGCAGTGGATCCATAGATGTACAACAAAAGATCCAATTGTGGACAACATAGATTTTATTAATAAAACATCTCAATCATGTCTTTGTACTCATAAAACAACAATGAAGAGGATAAAATATGTGGGATGGCTGTGTTGTGTTTTTATGCCTCCAGGCTACGGCCTTCTTGACCATCCCACTGAATGCAATATGTCAGGAATGGAGTAAGTGATTTTCTACAAATTCAGTACAACCCTCTCATTTGTCTCAAAGATAAACTAATTAGAATTCGTAGCTCAAATATGACCCCCAGTAGTTTAGTTCTGGTTCTTTAATATTTTCCCTGGCATCTTATGCAGATGCCTTTGCACTATGTGTCGTAGTTCACTTTCAGACATTGTATCTGAATCCCGACACACATTCTTGGAACCTACAACTTGACTGTGCATGGAGGCATTCAACTATGAGAAAGTAATTCTAGCTCTAATGCATTTAATTTTGCAAGTTTGGGTTGATGCACATGCTTTAGGGAAGACCTGCAGGAGTTGTTTAGTATTCCCAGTTGAGATTTAGTCCATAAACCCATGCTTGGATGACCAAGGAAGAGCCTGTCTAGAGAGCCAAATGAGAGCATCCAGCTGACTTTCACAATTACACATCGCAGTCTGGTTACCATCGCTACTGGAGCCTGACGGTAAAAGTGTATTGAATGGAAAGAGCTTCGTTCCGGGCCTTCTGAATGCTAAGTACAACTACATCCTGGATCTGAATAGGGATGCTTTTCACCACACATTCACCTGAAAAGTGAAGAGGATTAATAAGAAGAAATGGACAGCATACTGAAACATCAAAAAAAACAACTTGTAAACAGCAGTGGATATACCTAAATGTGAGGAAGAGTCACAGAATGCTGAAGCAGTGTTTCAATAGAAGTCTGTAACACAAATGTAAGTGGTTCTAGAGGTAGGAAACAATAGATGCGTTTGAAATGGAGAGAAAGAAAGCAGAAAGAAAAGTGAAGATGAAAGACTTGCCAGATGACAGAGTAATAACAGCGATTATAGTGAGGAAGCGAGAAAGACTGAAATGCTGAAGTGGTGACACATGGTATGATAAAACAGACCTCGGTGCACAAAACCAAGACAATAAAGCTTTTAGAAGAGAATAGTTGGAACAAAGAGCTTCAGAAAGAACAACTGAAAGAAACAATTTTCCCAGAGTTGAACAGGTGAATGAGAGAATGGTGGCAGATGAAAAAAGAAGAGGAAGACAATTTGACAAACAATTTGAGAACGGACAGCGTTAGAGACAGCAAGAAAATTAAGAAGACAAAGCAAAGAAGGACGAGGAAAGATCTCTGGTCTTGATGCTGCTGCTGATGATACACGTGAAGTCAAGGAATCAGCTACAATGTAAATTATCAAATGAGAAGAAACAAGAAATGCCAGCTCTAGCTTATATAGTCGTTATGTATGATTTTAATGGATAAAGCACCAATTATGAGAATAGAGGAGAAAAACAGGGAACATGTGGTTAAGGCATGTAAACCTACGGACAACAAGGCTGCAACTTACTGATGGCTGAACGCTGCATCTGAAATAGTTGTCATTTTGTGAAGTTGTGGGTTCCATTTTATGGAACCTATGGTGTAGAGTTTGAATGACCGTGTCCGAGTTACTGCTCAACATCCTTCAAACAAGGAGCACTTAATTTCACACAGAGAAAAGCAGGATCAGGCAGAGCGGAGATTGATCTGGATAGCCTAAATGATTGTAATTCCCTCCATGACACCAATATGAACCTTGTCCGTCCTGCCATTTCAATCCTTTTCAATCACCCATTTGGAAAGGACAGTTCATATAAAGGTTCCTGACACTGACTTTTCACCATGTTAGCCATTCACTATCAAACCTTTTGTTTTGCAATCTTCCCTAATGAGCTGAGCCAATGGTTTTCTGATAAGTGCAAACAGCAGAGGAGATAACGCACATCTCTTCTTGCACTGACAATGTAATGTAATGTAATGACAATGTAAAGCTCTTGAGCTGTATCCAATCCAACCTGAACTAATGCTTATGGATTTAGGTTCAGTTTTTGTGTTCATTTTAAGACATTTGGACCACATTTGAACTTTTTAAGTTGCAGAAATAAAGTGTTAGAAAAAAACTTACCTGGACACATGATCAAATGTCTTAAATGCTTCTCACCTTAAATAGAGATCACTATTCAGTAATGATATGGGTGGATGTGACTGGAATTCCGTAGGATCTTTGCCCTCTTCATATATATCAGGACGACTGAATGCATCGTGTCCACAAAGGGCCACACTTTTGGATTCTCGTGCACTGTGATAGGCTTTTAATACTACAGGGGACACTATATCTTTAAAGGTCTTGATGAATTCATCAATATGAGCATTTTTGCCAGGACTTTTATTATTTTTCATTTTTGAAATTGCTTCTTATATCCCACATTCTTTATGGGTTCATGTACTGCTTTGATTCTGATAGGGTGGGTAGTTTAATATCCTTCGAGTAGTGCATTAACTGTTCGCTGTTAGAAAAAAATCTGTATTTCAATAGAGGGGCCTAGACCGAGGAACCTAGATTTCCATGAATGAGTCTGCAATTTCCTCAGGCTTTGAACCTTTATTCAATATTCACTGAGTGTTTTTTTTCCTTAGCCAGTATCTGTTAGTTATATTTCCCCATTTGGAAAAATTTTGCCCTGTAAATCTTGAATTACCCTCTCTTTATCAGTAATTAAGGTACTTTGTGCTCTCCATACGTTGTTCAGGTAGTCAGTTTATTCATGAATTTATATCTTTAGTTCCTTAATTGTCTTCACTTCCCTCAGCCTCGCTACATTACTGTCTTTTTTTTAAAAAAAAAAAAGGGTAGTTCATGTGTTGAATTTGTACCAGACTCTATGGGTTGTTCATTTAACTCCCTGCTAACTTGTTTATTCTCTGTGGCATTACTAGAGCCTGGGGCATGACACAATGCATGTCTTTATTAACAAGAGTCCGTTGTGATAAAATTTAAACACAGTTTTAATAAAAATTGGGCTATCCATAAACAAGCATTTAATACATTCTTACTGTTGTTGGTTTTTTTTGCTACTCTCCACATATATAGAAGGTGAATACATGCTCAGTTCCTTTATAAAAACCATTGGACATAATCTGATCTGTTTTTGGCTCAATCTGACTTCCCCTTCCTCCCTAATAAATGTGATCTTCAGTCTGAATCTAACACACTCCTTCTTTTTTCTCCTTTTCAACAGAGAGGGCGGATTCATTCTCTTTAGCAGCCTCTTGTGTCACAAACTCATTTGAGCTGGCAATGCGCTGGGTCCTGTGGATCCTGCTGCTTCATCTTCAGATGAAGTTCCCTGCAGCACAGCCTTCTTATTAAGATATGCTTATTAGCTCAGTTTCCACGAATGAGCCAAACAGGGACACTTAAGGCTCGGCCGATTCCATCTGTGTCACTAAATTTCCCTCAAGGCGGCGTCTAATGATTATGTTTGCTTTTTGCTGCAAGCAGAAATACTTACATTTGGGCTGTTGTTGCAGATAAACACACATTACACTTTCTTTTTTGTTACTTGGTGTTACAATAAACAAATTATTAGACAAAATTTATTAGGTGTTCTTGTGAAATGAATTCCCAAACACTCAGTTGTTTGATTTATATTCCAGGTTGAAACGCTCATTTAAATTTCAGTTCACACTATCGACCACCTGGAGGCACTGCAGCATCACAGCACCGAGCATCTCCTATAAAAGACTGTCTACTATGGTCTGCTGAGAATACCATAACTTCTGCCATTAATTACACTCTGTATTGACATGGGGAGATCAAGCTGATAATATTTAATGGGCTCTTTGACGTTTAATCGACTTTCATTGTGTCAGAATGTAGAGTTTGTTTTCATTTCATATACTGAGAGATAGTAATTCTCATCAACAATGATGTCTTTTTCAAAACAGCCTTTGCCTATTAGCTATAACTAATGAAGGAGAAGTAGTTCTTCCCCTATAAAATTAGGTTTTGTAGTATATTGAACACATGTATTGAATAAGGGTTCTAAATCCATGTTTACCAGAATGTGTAAAAGAGACACTATTTTCACTGTTTACAAAAATGGTCACATTCATTGCTACTGAAATTCTTGGAAACTATGCTTTTATTGTGTGCTTAGAGCTCAACCCAAGGGTCAAAAGCTCATCCCAGCAATCAATGTACTTTCAACACCACCTCCACCCCTGTGCAAAGCCACAAGAACAACACTTTCCCAAAGCTGGAGTTTGGCTGATCTTCTGTGAGACCAGCTAGCAGTATCTCTGAATTAGGCTAAGCCGGGATGGTGAGAGAAGGAGCGGAGATGTCTGTTACGTACAGTTGTTTAACAGTGCTGGTTTTGATAACGGGTTGCACAGGGGATGAGTCGACTCTACCAAAACCTGAGAAACACATCAGCGAACCTCTGCAAAAGCAACAAGCGCTCATCTGGCGGCAGCAGCTCAACACTTCAGCCCTAAACACAGCCTTGGCCTTTGAACCATATCATGACCTTGCCACCAGAACCACTGCTGAGCCCGGAGCCCAGCAGGGGCAAGAGCAGCAGCAGCAGCGCAACATCTTGTTCTCACCCTTCGGCCTAGCATCAGCTCTGGCCCTGTTGTCCCGAGTGACTGGGTCCGAGAGCCGGAGCCAGGTCCTGGAGACCCTGGGGCTCCCAGCCAACTCTACCGAACAGAGCTTTGAGGCCACCATATCTGCTCTTACAAACCTGCTGCATAGCCTCACTCTCCAGGAGGGAGGGAACGGAAGTGGGATTCAGGGTTCAAAGTCTGATGATGGAGAAGGAACAGCTGATTGGAGTGGAGCTACGGCAGAGGTGGAAAATAAAGGGAACGCAACTGGGAACAGAGCTGATCAAGATGATGGCAGGAATGAGGATGGGGCTCATGCTGGGGGTCAGTTAAGACTGTGGAGCAGCCTACATGTTGAAGGAAAACCCACTCTAGACTACGATAACTTCCTGTCCAAGACCTGGCACGCTGGACCTTCCCTTTTCAACACCAGCCTGGAGACATTGATGAAAGACTTGCAAACTTCTGACAAACTTGAACTTAACAATTATGTCTATTTCAAAGGTAGATTTTTGTAGTTTGGGTAATGAGAGTCACACTTCAAACCAACATGGAGATTAATTATGGCTTAACTGATCAGAAACACCTGTTTTTCCAAGCCATTTTTCAAGTAAAGGGATTTAGACTTTCTTTGCAGACCACAGACGTATTGAAGTCTGAGCAAATATTTCTTAAAATCTGTGTTTTTTAGCCCTCACGACAAACAAATCCATACACATGATAAATGTGGTAAATCGAGACACGAACAGAGGATGTTGTTTCATAGGTGTGCTTTGGACATAGGTGTGCTTTGCAGTGCAGTTTTATCACCAACCCAGTGCCACAGATTTGCATGATTTGAGAGAAATGTTGTCCTGCTGGCTGCAGAAAAGTCCCCCTTTCTGCCCTGAATGTTCATTTCACAACTATTATACCTTTCTAATATCATTTTCAAGAACCTGGTCTGACAGTCAAGTGGCTTCATGTATCCAGCAAGGGATCCCCTCTTGTGTATTGTTGAATGTTTATCCAGTCCTCTTCATGTCACTGTGTGAAGTTACTGGATATTTGCAGGAGCTTGAGCACTCTGTTGACATGTTGGTCAAGAGCATCTCAAACACATTCCATGGGCGATGTATCTGTGGAGTATGTGGAATGTCCAAGGGGTATGATGCTGGTAGCTTCCAGAAAACCAAAGGAATGGTACAAACACAGGCTTCAGGAACTTCAAATTACCTTCCCAGCTTGAACCATAACCTCGTTGCACCGAGACACTCTGCTCCCCTCTGACAGCGAAACTCCTCTCCCACACAATGCCATACATGCTGTCTGCCATCTGGCCAGTACAGCATAATCTGTGATTTATTCATGACGAAAAAAACTTCTTCAAATTGCCAGACACCATTGAAGGTGAGCATTTGCTCACTCAAGCTGGTAATGATGATGAACTGCAGTTAGTTCAACGCCCCGGTGAGGATGACGAATATGCAGATCAGCTTCCTCGAGTTGCAGAAATTCCATCTTCGTCCAAATCAAATATTGCATCAGCTGTTCGGGAAGCAGGGGATCACGCAGGTGAAGAAGATGGACGTGGATTCCAGGCCGGGGTGGTTACACTGCTCTTGTGAGTCCGTGTTGGATGTGCAGCCAAATCCTGTGAAATAACATCAGAAATGACTGATGGGAGTTAAATGTTTTTCCGTCACAGGCAACAGATCTGGTGGACATTCCTGCAGCCAACATGCCAAATGCGCACTCTCTCGAAATGTGGGACATCTGTGGCATTGTGTTACGTGAGAAAACTCCACAGTGTTGAGTGGCCTTTTGTGGTGACCAGTCCAAAGCACGCCTGTGCAGTAATCATACAGTTTAATCAGTGTGCTCTTATGCCAAACCGGTCGGTTGGATGGATTATTTCGAAAAAGCTCACTAATACACAGTTAAAAAATACTCAGAGTGTGAGTGAAACAAACCTTTTGTGGGCATAGAAAGAACCCTGTTTATTTCAAATTATGAAAAATAGGAATGATAACAAAACTGTTTAAATTCAATACAAAAACAATTCCAATCCTACATGTGTGAACCATAAATTGCACAGCAAACTGAGCATCTGTCATTGTTTTGCATGTAGATTGGTTGCTCACTAGTCACAGTTGTTGGTAGCAAATTCACACAACAGATGATATTTTTATTCGCCAATGCAGTTTTCCCCTCACATTTCTTATTTAACCTATTCCATTCATTTTGAACACACATGTCAGGTTCTCAACCGTTTGAGCGCCGTCAGACGGTGCCACGACGCTTCAAGTTGAATGCAACAACCAGCGTGGAGGTGGAGATGATGTTTAAGGATGACTCCTCCGAGGTGATGATGCTATACGACACCAACTGCTCTGCCACGGTGGTGCGGCTGGGGCTGGCCGAGACGGAGCGCCTGGCCTCGCTGCTGCTGCTTCCCAAATCTGAGCTGCAGCCCATGGAGGACTGCCTTTCCGACAGCCGCATGAGTTTTTGGCTCAGTAACCTGAAACCTGGGTAGGTGGGAGACCACATTACTGAAAAACAAACCTTGTCGAGCAAACATCTCACTCTTATGGTTTCCTAACAGACTTTTTTTTTTTTGTCGACAGAGTCTTGGACAAGTGAGTAAGAAATGATTGCACCTTATGTCGTTTTGCATCAGCTTTTGAAATACATCAGATTTTGTTTTTTAGGTTTTGGTTTGACAGATACAGACTTTACGAATACATTTCTGAGAGCCTATCACTGATCCGTAGCTGCTCGGGAATATACTGTATATGAAACTGATTTGTGTATGTTTGAAGTCCTTGAGTTTTAGGATTGCAATCTCACACTGTGGTGTTTATTCAATCTCTTCTTGAAGGCAGGAACAATACCTGATGTGATGTCTCTGACGACAGGGAGAGAGTGGGTGGGAGTGGGTGTTGGGGGGAGGTTAAGCTGTTTTATGTTGTTAAAGCAGAGTGGAGAAAGCTGCTGTCAAGGCATATGGTGTTACTTCTCACTGAAATGAATTTCTAAAAAAGTTTGAAAATGAGGCGCAGAGAACCATGTAGACAGTCTGACTCACATACAACTTATTTAACTCGGTATACTGTAGGTATACCGGCCATTTTTAAAAACATCCTGCTTCTGAAAAAAATTTTTTTTTTACATTGCTATGCCCAGCTTAAATGAAAGTGGTTGGTACTCAAATCATTTAATATTTTCAGGTTTTTCTAGAGGCACTAGACCTGTTTAACCTCAAATACAATGAAATAATAATAGTAATAATAATAATAATAATAATAATAATAATAATAATAATAATAATAATAATAATAATAATAATAATAACAATGATATATCAAGGCTTCTTTTCTGTGTTTAATGATTCTATTATACTCATTTCAGGTATGGCAGTAGCTCTTTACATTATCACAAATCAACATTTTTTTAGAACACAGTAAGGTCCAAAGAGCAGTGGACCCCCCCCCCCACACACACACACATGCACACACTTTTGACTCACAATATCAGGTCCAATGTGGAAGCAAATACATGCCACTAGCATTTTTATAAACCCTGTCTGTGTGCTTAATTATAACAATAGTTGCAACATTGATTTTTGCAAAAAAAATTCTCTCTTGATCTCGCAACACATTCTCACAAATAAATGTACTTTGTTAAGTTAAGACTGTTAGGGATTCCTCTTGTAACTTCTCTCTTGTGCAGCTGACCCAAAAAATAAAGTCTGACCTTTTTTCCTGTTCTAAATATAACAAAAACAACATTTCATGTTTACAATATTTTGAACAAAAAAGATGCCAGAGGGCATAGCATGGCAAATGTGTGTAAAAAAGTCATAGGGGAACATGTTTTCACCCGACTAAAAAACATACTCCTCTTATTGTTGACCCAAATGAACCATCTTCTTATGTACACTGCTGTTTAGAGGCTTTCTCTCTCACACTTGATGGAGAGGCTGTTGCCTGGTTTCCAATTTGTCTGAATGGTCTTTGGAATATTTTTTCCCAACATTTTTCCATGTCTTTTTTTGAATTCTATGGTCACTCTAATCAGAAATGAATTCACCTCTATAGTGAATAAACAGAAAAATCTAATATCCTGTACAAACAAAGAATGGCAGCATTTTAAGATAGATAAGATACGGTATAGGTTGCCTAAGTTTTTTTTAATGTGCTAGAGCTGACCCTGTTTTAACATGTAGAACATACATGGAGGATATAACATGCATACAAGGCAAAGGTTAGCATGTAAACTAATGTTTGCTTATCCTTGAGTACATAGCATATTGATCCATGCATGACACAGAGCAGCAGCCTCTCTCTGGTCCCCTGCAGTCAGTTTCTTTCTGTTGTTTGGTTGCATGATGAATGATGCTGAGTAGATTCTAAATCAGCAGTAATTACTGCTCCCTATACATCAGTGACTAAAAGCCTGCAGAACGGATTCCACTTGTTGTAACAACACAATTTTAGAGTAAATCCATTCACACATTGATTGTTGTTTTCGCAGGCGGGCAGAAATCCTTTTCCCAAAGTTCCAACTAAGAAAATCCTACAATTTAGAGAGCCTCCTGAGGTACTCTGGAGTATCGACCGTTTTTTCAGAGTCGGCTGACTTCTCAGGAGTTTCACAGAAGACGCTGAGACTCGTCAAGGTTAAGAGAGAACACGATTACATACTTATCCTATTTGTCAAAGTGAAAACCATGAAGCTACCAGGCTTTGGCATACTGACGTTTTCCTCCTCTTTTCTTTTCTATTGTGTACATTCACACTCTTTATCCTTTCTATCTCTATTCTTTTCTGTGTTGTGGCACTCAGGCTCCACATGAGGTTCTGCTTGAGGTGGAAGAAACTAAGTCAGAAGATGTGGGGAGGACCGACATCATGCTGGACTTCTCCGTCCCACCGAGAATCACCTTTAACAGGCCGTTCATGCTCATAATCTATGATGATCTCACGGGGCTTGTTCTGCTCATTGGGAGAGTTATCGATCCCACAGAGTGAGCACTGCTACTCGCCTTTTTTTCCTCCCTTTTTTCTTTTGTGATATAACACTGCATTAACTTGCTTTATTTTTAACAGCTTTTTGTCCCAATTTTACACCATATCATTCTGGGGAAGAATGCATTTCCAGCAATTTTCCCTAAAGTTACAGAATGTGTTTTGCTTTATCTCCAATTCCGTGAACATTAAAGGATGATTTATAGCTCATTTCTCCATTTTCACCAAATGATGAAACGACTTTTAAAAGGCTGTAATTTATCCCTGTGACTGAATCTCAGCTATTCTTGCAAAAAAACCCCATAAAACACCTTTCTTCCATTATAAAAGCATTTTCTCTTTTGTGTTTTGTTTTTCACTCCACAGCACTCTTCCTGTCCTTTTAAAAAAAAAAATTATTGGAAAAACATCTTGGCTTATTTGCCAACACAACAGAGTTTACCAGTTCCTGGACAGCAGCTTATTTTTATCTCAGGTTGTGGAGATGTCGCTATAATATTTAGCTCATTGAGGTGATGATGAATAGAGGACGGTTTGATGAATAGGAAAACAGATCTATCACGGTAACACATGTCAGCCCATTAATCAAGATTGGTCCACTTGGCTCCTTGAAGATTTGTCAGCCAATAGGAAATAGGTAGGATCATCAAGGAAAGGATACACTTCATGCTGAGACTGACTGTTGTCATGCACAAATAAGCTGGTATTTATATCAATATACACCAGTGAGTGGTGAACATGAGTGGATCTCATGTGTACTGTACACTACAGGCTTCTAGTGCCAGCTGCAGGAGGCAGCACATCACACATGAAGCTGAGGGACATCTTACTATACAAAATGTATATAGCATTGTTTATGAGTGAGTCACTTTATTATGCATACTTGATCCCTGTGAAATGATTCATTTCATTCTTGTTTGTGCAGTACTTCTGCTATTCTGTTCAAATATGAATGCTGTATGACTCGTTGATCATCCTGACATTTAATAATGGTGACGGTGGTATCGCTGCTGCTGATGGTTTAAGGGTACATGTGATGAATAAATGGTACAGGCGCTATAAATAGACGTAACTGTCTCTCACTGTCGTGTGTAATGACAACTGCTCGGGCGCTCTAGGAGAATTCTACCAATGCAACATGGGTGGTCCTTTGCAGTTCTTTTCCATTGAAGGTCATATTAGAGGTGGAGCTGGAAAGACAGTAGTGCAAACAGTTGTGCAAGATTTGTTACACAAATGAGTAGTAATGGGAGATAAACCTGTATAGACTTTGGTTTTCAACCTTGAATCTAGTTTTTGCTCTTGGTCACATATGTGGACAGAGGACAGTGGGTAGAACTTCCTTCTGTTTCTGAAAATATCACAAATGACAAATTGTCTGTACATGTTGGTGCATTTGTCATCTGGGGCTCCATAGGGGCTGTTACCACAACAATGGTTCTTGTTTCATAATGTTAAACTTTGGTTGTGGTTCAGCTGTTCATTTCCATGATGATGGCTCATTGGGTAGCCTGAAAAGGCAAACTTTTTAAACTGGTTCCAGACTATAGTAGAAACTAAACCATTACAATTGTCGTAGAAACTGACAAAAACAAAATTCCTGCAGAAAGTGTTGATGCAACCTCAGTTTGTGTCATGTTTTCAAGTCTTGTAGTCATTTTGTAGCCAGTATTATTTGTTAAGTAATGCCTGAGCAGTGGATATATGCAATTTCCTCCGGGATTAATAAAGTATCTATCTATCTATCTATCTTATTTGTGGACAGAAAAACAACACAAACAATGATGGCCTTTTTGGTTTTGCTGCAGGTTCAATTTATTACCACTCCTCTAAAGTAGATTTGCTGCACATATACAGTACTATGATTTGGATAGATAAATCAGAACTATTAATTTCCTCATCCAGAGGTAGCTTGGCAGCGAGGGTAGTAGCGGCCAGCATCAAGACAAAGACAAGACAGTAGGATGACAGCCACTAGTTGTTTAATTTTCAACATGGATCCATCACCGTATCTGTCTCTGTGCCCAGTATGTGGTGTGTCCTTGTCAAACCAGCGATGGTTCACAGCAAACCAAAAAGCTAACTGACAACAAATGATCCGGCACCAGACAGCGAGGGCATGGGGGGCTTTATTCACCTGAAAATTCCACACATTTGACAAGAGCAAATTAGGATAAAGTGTGGGAAAGTAGCAGAGAGAAATGTATTACTGTTTTGGGATATCATTGAACACAGCACTGACATATTTTGTTTTTATATTTTGGAGCCTAATATCAAGAACAAATAAAGGAAGGACATATCGGCCTTGGACCGGGAGCTACGTATCTGTCTCTCATTTATCTTCCAGAATAGAGGGGGCGAGTTTTTCCATATCCCTCAATTTGTCTTGACTTTGAGCGTTACAAGCAAATTCTAAGTCTTTCTGGCTAAGATCTCTGTATTGCTCCTTTTCTTGCCTGATTATGAAAGTAGTATCCAAATGACTTACTAAACGTGCATTCAGAATTTCAGTACTTTGTTCAATGTTTAATTATGTGATGATTAATGTCAGCATGAATTTATATAATGCAAAATGTTACAAAGAGATATATTTAGACAGAGAAATTTTATATTGGACCTTAATCTGTAGTCAGGCTGTGTCGAGTTAGTTGTGTAAAGTTCACTGAAGACAGGTGTGATAAGACAGTCTGTTATTTTAGAATAGAAAGTGGGGGCTCGTCTTGGTTAATTTTTGACTGACCTGTCAGCTGACTGTCCTCGCTTTGATATATAATGGGGAAAATTCTTGCAAACTGTCTGCAGCAAAGAGGGCATCAAAGGTAAATATGACACTTGGAATATTTCAGTATTTCTTTCAAGTTAGATAGTGGATTTGAGTGTGTAATAATGTAGTTGTGTTGACATGTTTCGAAAAAAAACCATATGAGTATGTTTTTTTAAATTTTTATATACTTGAAATTTAAGTCTATTATGACCAACTGTGGCCGAAACCATTTAATCTTCCTTGGTTTCTTTGGACAGGCTGTAAAGATGCGTGGTATTATTGCTAGTTGCACACTTGCAGCACTGCTGCTGGCTGTAGCCTGGGCAGACCACCATGGCAAACACGATAATGACCACCAGCACCACCAGCACAACACTGAGCACCACCAATCCGGTGATGACCACAGCCATAACCATGGAGAAGAAATGAGCTGCCACATGCTGGCCCCTCACAATGCCGACTTCGCTTTTGCCCTCTACAGAAGTCTGACAGCCAGAACAGTGGCTGGAGAGAACATCTTCTTCTCACCACTGGGCATTGCCAGCGCTCTGTCCATGCTATCTACAGGAGCCAAAGGAGAAACCCATCAGCAGCTATTTTCCACCTTGCGCTATGGGAATAACAGCCAGGAAGACATCAACAAAGCATATCAGCATCTTTTTCACATGTTTCATCAGTCAGATGAGAATCCAGAGTTTTTTCTCGGCAATGCTGCTGCTGTGCGGACTGGCTTCAGTCCTCTGCAAAAGTTTGTGACAGATGTTGAGAACAGCTACTCTGGTAAGCTCCTCAATGTTGACTTCTCTAATCCCGAAGAGGCTGCAGGCGAGATCAACCAATTCATTGCAACCAAAACACACAACATGATCAAAGATCAAGTGAAAGCCCTGGACCCTGACATGGTCATGGTGCTGATCAACTATATCACCTTCAACGGTAGGACATGTATAGACTATGTATGCAGATAGCAGGCCTATTGATGAACACATTTAGAAATACCGTCTATACAAGTTCAGTTTATGTTCTCTTGTGTAGTTTAATGTAATGAAGGATCGTAATGGCACAAGTAGGTAAATTGGACAAATGTTAAAGACATAATGCAACACAAAAAAATTCATTACAATGTTTTAGTATCCACCTCTGTGACACATGTTAACTGCATTGATTTCCTGCCTTGGCACCATACAGGAGAATGGAAGAAACACTTTGATAATAAACGGACAAAGAAAGAAAACTTCCAGGTGGACACAACCACCACAGTTGAGGTTGACATGATGGAGAGGATGGGTCGCTATGAATTCTATCATGATGCTGAAAATCACACAAAGGTCATCATGCTGCCCTATAAGAGCAACACCTCCATGATGATTGTTCTGCCTGATGAAGGCAAGATGGAGGAGGTCGAGGGATACATCGACAGGGCCCACATCATCCACTGGCACGACTCACTCTACACTAAGTAAGACATGACTTCAATTTTATGTCATATCGTCATTCTCATGGATGTAAAATGTGTCATCAGCTAACAGTTAAGGTGTTCATTTTGATTAAAATATTCTCATTTAGTGCAGGTAAAGTTGAATAAACAAGCTATAAAACAGCTACAGTTCGTCTTCCGGTGATTCAGACCTTGTTGATATTCTGTTTTGCAGTTCTGTCGAGCTGTCAATGCCAAAATTCCACATCAGCGCTAAAGCCCCCCTGGACATCTCCCTGAAAGAAATGGGAATAACTGATGCTTTTGGAAACAATGCTGATTTCTCTGGCATATCTGAAGAGGTTAAACTTAAAGTCTCAAAGGTGGGTGAGGCAAAAATGCTGTCCTACCAAGACAATGAAATATCCACACTGACAAACATTCACCGGAGCAGATATTGCATAGTCACTTTACTAGCTTGACACTGATTACTTCTGATTCCTCCACAGGTGTCCCACCAGGCTGTGCTGAGCGTATTTGAAGCAGGAACAAAGGCAGCAGCCGTCACCACCGTTGAGGTAATGCCTATGAGTATGCCCGAAACCATGAAAATCAACAGGCCCTTCTTGACCTTCATCCTGGAGGACACTACAAGGAGCATCCTTTTCATGGGCAAGATAAGCAACCCCAAACCCATGTAAAGACATGATGGAGATGGATGTTACATTTCATACTTTCTCATGCTGTAGTAAGTTTTAGCCGCTTTTGAACAAACCTCATCATCAGGGAGCTCTGTGAGGATCACAGTGACATTTAGAATATTTTGATGATAATGTACACAGGTCTATCAATAAGTAACATACGTGAGAGATTATACATTTCACAATCTGTCATTATACCGTGTGTAATCTGAAACTGGATAGGTGTCTTAAAGTCAAAATACAACTGTATATATTGTATGCAATACAAAGCATCAGCAGACAATTTAAGTCACTCTGTTATTGTACTACTGCTGTTGAAATGAAGTGAAATAAACATTTGGAAGAAACCACTGCTATTTTATGTTTCATTTTATATTTTATGTTGTTTTAGTTTTTCTGATGCAATCAGGATGCAATCAGTCATAAATCCTTAACAGCCAAAAAGCATTCATCAGTGGAATACTTGCGTTTCATGTGGAAAATGTGCATCCTTGTGAGAAAAAAAGAAACATAATTTTGTTATTACAATTTCACTTCTAACATATAATCAATACCAAATGTAAACTAATAATATTTTTTATTTATATAATTTTAACCCATTAGCTCCAGTCACTAGCATTGATTTAGGACTCCCTCATAAACGCTCAATGGATGAATAGCAGCTGATTTTAGCCCAACGGAATGAATTCAAAGGCTGTTTGAAGATTATGGCCATAAACCACAATTTACAGGCATTTGGTGTGGACTGTACTAAAACTCCATTGAGTAAAATAAGATGTCATTTTTGTTATGCCACCATCATTCATCCATGTCATCATTGTCCATCAATTCATCTGTGTAACTCTTAAAGGGCTATTGATATTTATGTATTTCTATTATGTGGTATTATAGAGGTTATGGTAAATACTTTCAGCACAAAATGAGTTTTTCTATGAGCAAGTAATCATTATTTTCCATTTTACATAATGAACAACCTTAATTTTTAGCGTGACATTGAGTTTTTTAAATTCACTTTGGCTACGAACAAGGTGAAGGACTGTATTAACTCCCATTCATCATCAGAATAATTACCTAAATAAACAAAAAAAGAGACACCTTTCATATTTATCGACAACCCATTTCACGGATTTTGATTAAACTTATTAGAAGAATGAAGCATTTTTTAACAAATATCCTGATTACACAAAAACTTGTGGCATGGATCAGACAAGCCAAGCAGGAGAGGTTAGCCTTGGCTAAGCAGTGACTGGCTACAGTGACAGATGAGCCACTGTAGTTTGTTTATTCTTTTTCTTATTTAGTTTAAAATAAAGTGCATCACAGACAGAATGCATTCATTTGAAAGGAACATCTTGAATTGGAGAGGCAAAGAATTTGTACTTCTATCTAGCAGCACTTTTAAGCTCAGGGCTCTTTTATTTCCATTTAAAGCCCTGGTTGTTAGTTTAAGAACCAACCTTGTTTTGTATTGACTTTTAGTTTTTTTGTGTTTGATCTAAGCCAAAATTGCAGATGTCCAACCATCCCTGGACCAACTGGATCAACTGGACTTTGGTCCAACAAAAGAAGCAGTTATAATACAGATCGAACTGAACCATGGTTCTGTTTGTTCAGAGTGTGGAAGCACAATATTAGATGACTTGATAAATTCTAGAAAGTTACAGCTGGTTACTATCACCAGTAACCGAAACAAGAAAAACTAATGAAGATATAATGAGCCACAATAAACACACACTGAGATCTGTTTGACAGATGATTTTCAGACCAACACTATATGTCCAGACAGTCCTTGAAAGATTTATGAAGAAAAAAAAAAGTTTTCTGCTATCTGGAAAGTCAATAAAATCATTAACTACTTTTAGGGCTGCAGTTGCAGTATTGTGCTGCTTCTTAACTGCAGATTGGAAGTTAGATAAAATATTGTTTACTGCCTAAAAGTCTTTCAATTGGTCACTCACCATTCACCTTAGAACTTATCCCTCTGCAGATAGTTTAGAGATGGACCTATAGTAGTTATAGTGACCTCTGTTTGATCACTCCTTTTGAATGGTAGGCACACAAGACAGCTTTCTTTATTGAAGGAATTTCACCAGAGTCCAGGGAGACATTAAAAACTAGAGGTTAAAGATGGTGCAATTAATTCAAGTGGTGTATTTGTCAGAATGAGATCAATCAATTATGCGTTTTCAGGAAGTTTCTGATTGGGTCTGGTGGGACGGTTGGCAATTTAAAAAAGATTCAATTAGTCACGGCGAGCTTCAAAATCATCTGAGACTTGTTGTGGCCAATTAAAATCTCAAATCTTCAGCATTTAATCATTCAATGAGTTGTATTAATGAAAATGATAAAATACGCCTTAGCACAACAATGACAATGTGGATTTTTTTCTTTACATCTAAGGTTGAAAACAGATAAATTATTTGAAGAAACAGGAATTTCTTTTACAAGACCATATTACTAAGAAAACTATTTAAAGTCATCAAGTCCAAGTCAGAGGAAAATTTGAACACGG
This sequence comes from Antennarius striatus, assembly GCF_040054535.1. Taxonomy (NCBI): domain Eukaryota; kingdom Metazoa; phylum Chordata; class Actinopteri; order Lophiiformes; family Antennariidae; genus Antennarius; species Antennarius striatus. Next base: position 7,201,740 of record NC_090794.1, read on the forward strand.
GTGGGATTTCATGCTCAATCTCTAACAAGAGAGGCATGTTCCACAGTTCTTATGGATTAGATATGTGTGGGCATGCTGGGCTCATCAAAATCTGTTTATGCTAACTTACAGAATGTAATCAACATATGAGCAACTGCACTTTAACACATAAGGAGATGTGCTGTCATCTTAGATTGATAGTGTAGGAATACTGTCCAACAGGGGAATAAAACAAACTCAAAGATCAGCAAAAGTCTCATTTTGTGTCAGGATGAAAGTGACAGGATGGGTTAGCGTTAGAGTGATGCCAAATTTCCTTCAGCACCATAACCCCATAGATATCTATCAATCTATGAAATCAATGAAATTGTGACAGCAGTATTTAAAGAAATAGGATACAATCTGGTAAAGGTAGTATGTCTAAAAATTAGATGACATTTTTCCTTTTCATAATGACCAGGACATCACTGCCAGCAATCAGTCTTCAGGTATAGGAAGATGCAGCTCAAATATGATGATGACAGGAAGTAGGTACTGTATGTCAGTAGAAGTTTGAAAATTGTACATGTATCAAAACTTTTGGTTCAGACTATCAGGTGTGCCAATGGCCTTAATGAGTTTGGCTTCAAACTTCTGTGCTTCCTTGGTTAAGACTGAAAAATATGGTTGTAACTGGTGCATTGGTGAAGTCTCATTTAGACATTTCTGTCTCTTCATGAGTTCAAGAACAACTGTAGAATAGCCGCATATGCCTCCAGAGCAGAGGCCATCAATTAGAGGACAGTGGGCTTAACTCAGACTGTGAGCTTTTGTCTTTTTAAATAGCACACACAAAAAAATTACAGGTAACCTATTTTTTAAAAAAAATCTTTGAATTGAGCATCATGGGCCCTACAGAGTAGTCTAATATGTAGTCCAGAGTTCAAGAGGATATTATGTACTTAGGATCAACAGTCCAGAGCAGATGGTTTGGACATGTCCAGAGGAGAGATAATGAATATATTGGTAGAAGGAAGCTGAGTTTTGAACTTCCAGGCAGGAGGCCTAGAGGAAGACCAAAGAGGAGGTTTATGGATGTAGTGAAAGAGGACATGAGTTGGTGTGAGAGAAGAGAATGCTGAAGACAGGATTAGATGGAGGCAACTGGTTAGCTGTGGTGACCCCTGAAGGGGAAAGCCGAAAGGAAAAGAAGAGGAAGAAGTCTTAAATAAATCTTATGTTGTATAAAAATCACTCTTGCACGGTAAGTTTTTTCCTACAAATTATGATGACACATTTCAAATAGTTTCTGGAACTGATAAATAAAATCCTCCACCTTCTTGATCTCTTCTCCCTGTAACCTCACTCTTCCACTTGGGTCCCTCTCATTCACACACATGTATTCTGTCTTACTGCGGCTAACCTTCATTCCTCTCCTTTCCAGGACAAACCTCCACCTCTCTAGCTTCTCCTTCACCTGTTCCCTGCTCTCGCTGCAGATCACAATGTCATCTGCAAACATCGGTATTGTATGAGGAAGTCTGGAGTGGCAGAGAAGTAGAGCATGTTAAAGTGGTGCATGACATGTATGAGGACTGTAAGACAGTAGTGAGGTGAGCTGTAGGTGTGACAGAGGAATTCAAGGTGGAGGTGGGACTGCATCAGGGATCAGCTCTGAGCCCCTTCTTGTTCGCTGATGGACTCTACTGCCACCTCTCTTAGACACTTCCAAACCTCTACAGGTACTTCATCAGGACCGACTATTTAAGAGATTTGGAAAGATTTTAAATATTCTCATATTATCACTGACAAATTGAAAAAAGACATGATGATTTAAGTTATCCTTTTTTTTTTAGATTTTGCATTTTAAACAAAATTAAACAAAACTAGTTTTTAAACATAATTAAAGCATTAATTTCATATTGCTATCTTCATATCAATATTATCTAACATATTTTTATCTGCATTACTGTATTTGATCGTGAATTCTAAATGAATTGTGATAATTTCTTAAAAGTGGGTCAACTGGAAGACATCCGGCGTCATCTGCTGTAAAAGTCCCTGCTCTCAAACAGTTAAGGTTTTACATGCCTGATCATACGCAGAGAGCGGCAACCTGCTGGCCATCCGCCTCACTAAACTTCTCGCCCTTTGACCTGTCAACATAGGAGTTACTGTGGAAGGGTTTACGCAATCAGCACACATACACTTTGTCTCCTCTGTCAGCACTCACACACAGCGACTTCTGTGAAGGACATACGACACAACTGAGTCAGAAAGCTGAGTGGGCAGTTCTGTTGACATGTTGGAATGCTTCCAGTCGGTCCCATCTGCTTTACATAAGCATGTACAATCTAAAACTTTTGAACATAAATATAGAAGAGATTTTACTCTACTGATGTCATACAGGGACATGTTGTAAACTGTATTGCAATCTGGAAGAAATAATAACTGACTGCTGCATGAATGCCAGAATTTTTTTTTTTTGCAAGAATGTAATGTAAACCTAACCTGAAAGAAGAGGCCTGAAATCTTAAATTGAAAATGACATAAAACAAACAGTTAACCAGAGCTCCGATGATGAATGAAACATCCACCAAGTGACCTAACCACAAGGACTTGGCTTGGGGACCGGTGGGCTGGCTTGTTCAAAATCAGTGAGGACGAAATCTCGGAGTATGAACTGGTAGTTGTAGAGTTGTCAGTTCACCTCCTGAGCACTACTGAGGCACCCTTGAGCAAGGCACCAAACCCCACAAATTGCTCCTAGAGGCTGCCCTTCACTCCACCATCTCTCTCTCACTTTAATGAGTTGTTAAACCCTTTAAAGCCAAGTGTATTATATTTGATACAGTTGACCTTTCAGGATTTTGAGATTTCTTCGTCATAAGTTTCATATTTATTTCCTGAACAACCTGATGTATACCATTAAATGCATGCATATATACATATATTTTTGACAAACTTGTCATAAGGTTCCATTATGACATTATTTTCCAAAAAAAATCTCTATTCCCCAAGAGGTTTATCGTTTTCTCAAAAGCAGATGGACATAAGTCAATGCAATTTCTCACTTGCTTTGCCAGGGCCCTAAAGGTTTGCATCATGTAAGTGGTTTTGTCATTTTGCTTATATATACACTTGTAGGGTTATTTAAATGTGGGTGATTTTATGTCATTGTGCAAAAGAGCCTAAAAGAGGCTATAGTCAAACCACATATGCAGCCGTTCTGGGTCATAACACCTCCTTTGTTTTTCTCCCTTAACATATCCAAACATTAAGTAATAGCATAGAGAACATGTGACCAGCTTCTAGCCTGTTATCAGTATTTAATCAGGATGATATAAGTGGGCCGGCAGTGTATTCATCATGATGTAGACTCACCATCGACGTGTCCTGTGATGGTTCACCACAGTGTGTCATCCTTTTCCATATCAGCCTATCTTCTGAATCATTCTCTAACACAAACTGCCCTCATGTCTTCCCTCACCACATCCATCCACTTTAACTTAGGTTCTCCTGCTGCCCTCTTGCCTGGCAGCTCCATTTTCAACACTCTTTTACCAAAATACTCACAATTTCTCCTCTGGATGTGTCCAAACTATCTAAGTCTGCTCCAACTTCAAAATATCCCCAAAACATCTCACCTTGGCTGTTCCTCTGATGAGCTAATTTCTGATCCCCTCCAACCTGATCACTTTTAGAGAGAACCTCCAGCTTGGCATCCTGACTTCTTTTCAGCAGCACTGTCTCTAATCCGTCCATCATGGCTGGCCTCAGCACTGCCTTATAAACTTTGCCTTTGAATCTAGCAGAGATTCTGTTTCCATAAGACACCGGACACTTTCCTCCACCTGTTTCAGGGTGCTTGGATCTGTTTCTTCAGCTCCTTACTACACACACCTTTGGTCCTCCTGTCTCTGTGGGTTCTCTCCAGGTTCTCTATATTTCCTCCCACCTCCAAAAACATGCAGCTTAGTCAAACCAAACTTTCTGTAGGTATGATTAGTTGTTTGTCTTTCATATGGGCCCTCGATGAGCTGGTGTCTTATTCAGTGTGTACCCTACCTATCGGCCGTAGCCAGCCTGGATAGGTGACCTGTGACCCACAAGGTGGTTGAGCGGCTGAAGACGAGATGATTACATTTGCCTTGTCCACACGAAAATGAATGGATGACTTTCAAATCATTAATGAACAATGAACATAGTAGCATTGCATTCCAGAAGCTGTATATTATATACTTGTAGCACCCTATGTGTTTTGGTCTGTTTTGGTCTGCTTTGGTCTATGACCAAATCATTGAGTTTTTTCTGTTTGTTTGGGGGTTTTTTTATTTGTTTTTTGTGTGTGAGGCAATGAATGACATAAGTTTCATATTTATTTCATGAACAACCTGATGTATACCATTAGATGCATGCATCTGCATTTTGCATGGAAAAAATTCTAGATTTAGCACAAATTATACAAATTAACCCTCATATATACATATATTTTTGACAAACTTGTCAGAAGGTTCCGTTATCACATTATTTTCCAAAAAAAATCTGTATTCCCCAAGAGGTTTATCGTTTTCTCAAAAGCAGATGGACATAAGTCAATGCAATTTCTCACTTGCTTTGCCAGGGCCCTAAAGGTTTGCATCATGTAAGTGGTTTTGTCATTTTGCTTACATATACACTTGTAGGGTTATTTAAATGTGGGTGATTTTATGTCATTGTGCAAAAGAGCCTAAAAGAGGCTATAGTCAAACCACATATGCAGCCGTTCTGGGTCATAAGTGTTGTTGGACACCTCCTTTGTTTTTCTCCCTTAACATATCCAAACATTAAGTAATAGCATAGAGAACATGTGACCAGCTTCTAGCCTGTTATCAGTATTTAATCAGGATGATATAAGTGGGCCGGCAGTGTATTCATCATGATGTAGACTCACCATCGACGTGTCCTGTGATGGTTCACCACAGTGTGTCATCCTTTTCCATGTCAGTTTTTTCTGTTTGTTTGGGGTTTTTTTAATTTGTTTTTTGTGTGTGAGGCAGTGAATGACAGAATATTGTGGAGACAGGCTTTTATAATTATCTACGTGAAGGACATGATGATTTGGACGTGTTTGCTGATTTGTTTTTCCTATAGCAGGATTATTTTAAAAAATTCAGAGTAGATTTTGATGTTTTCTGAAGAGGTGGTTTATGGAACCTGGAACAACTGATTCTATGACCAGATTGTAGCTCACACTGTGTGTATTCAGTCTGGTGTCAAGTTTGATGCTTTTTTAGAAGTAACTGAGCTAAATCCTGAGGAAGCTGTTTATTAAGCTGTCATAGTTTTATGTTTGTTATTATTTCTTTTAAAAGCTTATCCTCCTGTGTGAGATTCCATCCAGTGTTTTCTGAGTGCTGTCTGTTTATTGACGCAATATAAATTCTTAAAAAGAATTTATAAAGGACCTGTTTTGCTGGAAAGGAATAAACTTTACTTGACCAAGTGACATCACAACAAATAAATCAGAGCTGCATGAAGCCCAACTCCATCTTCTGGTATTTATTTGCTATGATGAACTCATACTTGTTTAGTGTCACAGGCTAGGGTTTTAGTGCAAGCCTTTCTGGTTGTTCTAACATTCCACAGGTTTACTTGGGTTAGCAACGGTGTGTAACATTGTAGTTTTGAGAACATTGGCAGCCCGAATTAAATTCATAGCTGTGCCCATGAGTGGACAGGCTCTTTAGGCTATAGCAGATTACAGTCTTGTTTCAAGTTTGCATACTATTTAGCATATTAAAATTTACGACATATTTTACCTCATGTAATTTGATAAACATTAGAAAGAAGCATAAAATCAACACAGCACTGGAATCATTGCTACAATGGTGTGAACTCTAAACTACTGTATTAATAATAAATTGTGTTGCTTCTAATGTAACCAAGTTAAATGTAATATCTAATCATATAAAAGCAGATACAATGGGAGCAGCAGGGACATACGAGAACATGATGTGTACACAATAGCCCTGGAGCATGCCGGCATTTTACTACACAAAGCATCAGAGGACATGGCAGTAGAACGTGGCTGATAGCATTGGAATGAAATAAACAGATGGTGTATGGAAAATGCAAAGGCTAAAATAGAAAAATTCATAGAAATCAGTGGTGTGACTTGAATGTTGTTCTTTGCACACGTTTCACTTTGTTCGAGTTTGAAGGTCCATACAGTAAACATATGAGAATACAATTCTATGATGAAGTTTCTCTTGGAATGCAGTTATGTAGGCACAAGTCTGTATAACAGATCACCCCCCCCCCAAATCCACTCCCATAAAACATCACATACTAAACATCATTTCTGCACCTCTCCACAAAGACATGTTCATTAATGTCGATCTCCACGACTCTCCCTCATCTAATAGTGAAGATCTCTCAGATCTGACTGCTTTGGTTATTACTCCTGCCTGAGAAAGATCAAATGTGTGGTACGCATGCAAATCAAGACACGTTGTGACACAAGAAGTGGGCATCTATAATGCATACACCATAAAGTAGAGGGTGCGCCTGACGGCGGTTATTTTCATCTGCCGTTCTCTCGCTGCTCAGTCAGTCAGATGTGACGAGAGGAATAGCATGTCGTTTTGTCAGTGACACTGACAGGAAGGGAATAGGCTTGAAACGGGGGGGACGAGCAGGTGTTTGTAGGCGCTTTAATCAATACTTTCATACTAATGACGTTTCAAATGATTATTTGTGATTGCTACCATTCAACACAGCAGTTCCCCTGTATTAAATGAACAATTTTAAACACTTATGCAGTTATAATTTTGTATTTCACTTTGAAAAGAAAGTGATAAAAGTCATTTAAGCAGCCTCTTAGTTACGGAAAATGAGGTAATCCAAGTTTTAGGCTTATGAATTTTACATGAAAACTAATATTGAGTTTTTCAGCTGTGATTAATTGCATTTAATCACAGGTTAACAATAAACATTTTAAAATTTTCTAATTTGAGGAGAATTCTTCCTTCTCCTTTTTGAATATTATTGTTTTTTGTTGTTATTTTGTTTTGTTGTTATTTTGTTATTTGAAATAAATGAACTCATTCATTCATTTATTCATTCATTCAAATGACACATGCATGTATGGTATTGGAATAAAGAAATAAATAGGTTGTAGGGATTAGAATGTATTTTCCTGCATTTGTCAGAGAATAGGAATATTACAGTGCCTGCATGACTCCAGCATTGTTTCTACCTTAGCAAACCTGTCATATTCAGATAAGGTTAGCATACGTTTTGCTGCTGCTGATCCAGCGCTGCCTTCAGTTGTTTAAGAACTGCATTCCAACGCAGGTGTACAACCTGCCTGAGTGACTCTGCTTCTTGACCATGAGAGGCTGGCTGAACTTTTAGCTTTGCTGTGTTAGCAGGATCGTGCTTGAAATGTCTCGTTATTTTATGGCTACAAACGCCAACAAAGCAGCTGTCACAGACAGTCACCATTGTTATCCTCTGTTTGATGTGAACTGCAGAGGTCAGCTGCTCCATTGGTAAACTTGTCACTGCTATATGTGAACACAACTTGACTTTCGCTAAACTTTCATTTGGGTGCCTTTAAAGTAAAATTTTGGGGTCAAACTTGTTAATTTAAAGCATTAAGTTGCCCAGATTCATTAAGTGTATTAGCAGGTGAATCTTCACTGCTCGAGCGGCAAGATGATGCAGTGGGTAGAGCTGTCGCCTCACAGCAAGAAGGTTTGGATGTTCTCACTGTGGTTCTCTCTGGAAACACATTCAATTTTGGGCTGGATTGGAATAAAGAAGCCAGCTGGACAAGAGTTTGGTCTTGCCTGGGTTGTGCACGCCCAGTGTCATCATAATTGCTGTAATTATCTTCAATATTCATATTACATGAGTAAATAACTGAAAGCAATCAATTTCAGGAAAGTTGTAAACCTGTAAACAAAATGTTTCTCAGTTGCACAGATGTGATTGGTAAAGATGCAGTGGTTTTAACATTTTTGTCGATGACAATTTCCCTGAAGTGTCTAAGCGGCAACAACTTTCTGAGAGACTAATTATTTCACATCATCTGCTGCAATAAACAATTATCTCACTTACTTCATTCACTTGTCTCTTCCTGAGTGAGCTAGTTGTTCAATCATTACATAAGGGAGAAACAAAACTGCTAATATATGATGATTTATTCATATTTTATCAGGAATCTCGCGACCATTGAAGGAAACTGCTTGTCTTCACAAAGGTTTGCTCGTGCCTCCTGTGTTACTGTAATAGAAAGAGTCCAAAAACAACCATATTAAATGATGATTTCATGGAAACACAATATTAGTCAAATATAACACCTGGAAATAACTAGTTTAAAAAAGAACATCTTGATTTTATGTAAATTTTTTTGCATTGTAATACCTTAAGATCCCCTTCCACTTAAAAGTGCTTATTGTCGATCTTCTTGGATGGTTGAGCCCAATAATGTTTGCCAGAGTTTAACAAAAGACAGAACTCTTCTCTTTCATATGGTGTCTGAGCCTTATTTTATGACGTCACATCATAGTTTAGAAGCTATTCATCGGCCAGTAAGCAGCTTACACAAGTTTGATACAGAAACTTCAATTCCCAAGTACAAATAGTTAAGACAGCCAGTCTGGACAATGATGGCCTGTAAGCAATAAAATGATTACTGATTATTGTTGACAGCAGGTGATTTTAACGTGGTAAAATGAAGTTGATCCATTTTAGAGACACAGGCAGTAAGCGCTCATTTAAACATCGGTTCAAAAAATGGTATGAGCCATTTTCATCTTTAAAGTCTGTCTCCCTCTCTCTCTCTCTCTCTCTCTCTCACACACACACACACACACACACACACACACACACACACACACACACACACACACACACACACACACACACACACACACACACACACGTACACACACACCAGGAGGGGGCAGTGTTGTGTCATAGGAGCAGGCCCCTCTACCTTTCTATTGTTCACTTTGTGCTCTGCTCATTTGAGTTTGTAATTTAGACCTGAATTAAAGGGTTTCTGCTGCTCCATTCATTGCTCTAGTTTTCACATCATAGTCAAATGAGTTGAAGGTCACGGAGAGGCTCTTTCTCCGATCATCTGTTATCATCTGTGTGATATCTGCTCCATGGTCTCAGCCGGGAAAAACATATTAAAAGGGGAACATACCCAAAAGGAGATTGGCTCGTTGTATTTTTCAATCAATTTGAATGCTGCCAAGACCCAGAGGTTTAATCTAGATAGAGGAAAAAGTGGGTTCCTGTTCCAGAGTGGCACCTAATATATTTTTGCAATAACGGCGAGATTGAGCTGTTTATTCACACAAATCTAGAGTCAAGATCTTACATCGTAGCAAGGATGGCCTAACGTTCTGTTTAATGGTGTGCTTCTTATTAAGAGGCACTCTAAAAATCCTTCCTCCTATAGACTTTCTAATCAGCGGTGAGGACACAAAAAATAAAACCCATGCAGCTCCCCATTACACAAGTGTCAGCAATAAAACTCAAGGGTACACAAGTGAGATAGACCTAACAAATGTTAGGGTGTAACCTTGTTAAATGTGCTTAAAAGCAAGTGAACAGAAGATGCAGAAGCCAGGTTGACAGAAGGAGACTACTTCTGCATCAAAGGCAAACAACAGGGAATCTGATAATGTTTATTATTTATGCCTGCGTGCCACAAAATCAGAGATGTACAGTGAGACATCCGACTCCTTTCATGTTGAGGCCTCTGTGGTGAAGAGCAGATAAACTCACAAGAAAGTGAACTAAAAATGACTGTATGTGATTGTTTTTTGATGTTTTCTTGCAGTAACTCAGGCTGACAGTCCAAAGCTTATCCCTCACTAACTGCGCTGACCTGTGCCCACACACACACACACACACACACACACACACACACACACACATAACACAGTTGCTGTGTAAAGCCATCTGAGTGGAGACGGCTGCCATCACCATATTCTTGAAAGTGTTGTTCGATGCCATGACCTTAAAATCCAAAAGTGTGTTTGCTGTTGACAAATGAGATTAGACTTAGTGCGTTGCAGCGGAGAACCCGCTGTGCAGGAGGATTGACTGTCTCTGTATCTCAGCTCTACTATATCAATCCAGGTCAGTCGTAAGACAGCAGCTGCGTTTCATTATTATTCCCCTGTCATATCGCATCAACCCTACAGAATCACACTGCTGTCCCAGGCGTCTTGATACACGTGTTGGCTTCTTTAAACACCTGCAGCGTTAAGGTGTGTGGCAGTTTGTGGCTGATCCGTCACTTCTTAACGCTTGGTGAAATTGCCGCTGGTCTATAAGGGTGCACACACACACACACACACACACACACACACACACACACACACACACACACACACACACACACACACACACACACACACACACACACGCACACACACACACACCACCTATGACCTGTCTGAAAGAGGCAATCAGTAGAGAGTTACAGGATCATAAAAGATACTCTGCAGGTGTTGACATAAGGAGCCCAAATAAACGTTTCCTCCCTGGAGTGTGAGGTTAGAGCTGTGACTTCCCCGTTGAATTATTTTATAAGAGTTCACTAACGTGAATATCATCAAGTAGTAATGGAAACAGCAGCACATTACAGGAGCACTGAGCAATGATGTATTACAGTAAGGAAATGACCGCTATCCAATTAAAATCCTTTTAAAGAGCACACAAAACAGTGGGACAGACTGGGGTGAGATGTTGATCGAAGTGGAAACAAATCAGGAAGTAACTTCTAATTAACTTTTACATGTATTGGCTTAAGCTGAAAAGAGTAAACAACAATAAAGTTCTTTGAACAGAGAGTGTGATGTAATGAAACAGTTTCAACTTTCATTATATTTGAGAATTAGATCGTTCTATAGATATCTTTTCATTTGCTCACTGACCATTTTGTTAGTAGAGGTGTTGAGCCAGAGGTTTGGCAGGATGAAGCTCTACTTTATTGCACATAAAACATAAAAATGCTAATAAATGCTAATGGTAATCATGAGGCAATGAAGCAGCAGGCACTTCACTGGTGGAAGAGAAACTAAAATAGTATGTGATAATTCAAAATCACACGTGACATTTCACACCAGAAAAAATGGAAAGCTTCAAAGAGTTAAATATAGGTAAAGTGTTAATATGCAGGTAGATGTCAGTTAGTGGATGGATGGATGTTAATGAACATATGCCATTCAACTCAGTGACACAGGCTAGTTAGTAGTTAATTATGGCTCTGACCCTCATACATGCAAGAGTCACAAAAGTTTGAAAATACTGTTGGTGGAAGAGGAGGCAGAATCTCAGGAACTTTTTTGAAGAAGGTGTTTAAGTGTTACGTGAAAAAATTAACCTGCATCCATTATAACCCCAGATTGGAACTATATAAGAAAATTAATGTATTGTAAGTGGGGGTGCTCCTAAGTGGTTTGCAGATATGCATGCATGGTCAAAATAAACAAAGTGCAACATGTTTTACAAAAACAACTAACAATGGATAGTCAAAATCATTGATTAAGGTGTGATCAAAGCACAAGAACTAGTAAAAAGTCTTCTGCAACCCTTCTTTTTCTATGTTTCATGGGATGTGTGAGACGAAGTCATTTCTGGTCTGCACACTGTGGTCAAGGCTTAAAAAGACTACAAACAGACATCCTGCAGAAGTTTTACCTAGAGCACGTAGACATTGAATTATAAAAGCTTATCTACTGAATCCTGGGTAATTCCAAATGATATACTGATCTACTGATTAAATGCAAATACGTGACAAATCTCTCCATTTCCTATATGACTGCACTGTTAATTTTAAATTTTTTAAATTAATATCGTAATTAGAACTCATATGTTAAAGGAGATTTTGCTTTCTAAATAGCTAAATCAGGCACACACTGATGAGGAGTTGCAGCCATTTCAGTGATTGCAAATTATTCACTGAAAAGTATGAAGATAGAGGTAGGGCGACACGGTTGCGCAGTGGGTAGCGCTGTCGTCGCACAACACAGCGGGTCCGGGTTTGAGTCCTGCTCTGTGCGGAGTTTGCACGCTCTCCCCGTGTCTGCGTGGGTTCTCTCCGGGTTCTCCGGCTTCCTCCCACCTCCAAAAACATGTGTGCTTCAGTTTAATTGGCTGGTCCCACATTGCCCGTAGGAGTGAGTGTGTGTGCGCGTGGTTGTCTGTCTTTGAATGTGGCTCCGTGGTGCACTGGCTTCGTGCCCAGAGTGTCCCCCGCCTCACGCCCTATGCCAGCTGTGATAGGCTCCAGCTCCCTGTGACCCGTGGCGGATTAAGCGTTAGAAAATAGATGGATGGATGGAAATCCTAAGTATCATTGATTATGTAAAATATTACATAAACATTTAAATTTGAATTATTTTCATTTATATTATTCTCTTAAATTGCATTTTTTAAACTCATATTGGGAACATTACTTTTGAAAAAAATTGAAATATTTTTTGTTGTTTGTGCAGCTCCTGTTTTTGCTGCTGGGGTTGCTGATCTTTACTGCGGGCTTTTGTGTTGCTGTAGTGTTTACCTTTTGTCTCGATTTATTGTCCAATTCCTGCTGCATTTTCTACAGTTTGCCCCCTAGTGGCTGTTATATTGTACATACTGCTAAAATGATCATAAAATACCACAGTCAGTAAGTGCAGTAAAATGTTTCATCAGAAGTAGTTGTTATAGTTGTTTGTGTCTGGACCCCAAGGAGCAGAGACCGACTCAAATGAAAACATTAACAGTTTTATTGCTCAGGCTGAAAAACACAAATGACCTAAGATAACCAAAAGCAGCAGAGCAAAAATGACAAAAAGTCCACAAACATGGAAAAGGACTGACAGCCAAGAGAAAACTAAGAAAACTCGCATCACTGGAACAAGACGGAATTATCTGGCACTCTCCTAAGAGGAGGCCAGGCCTTTGAGCAGAGGCCGATGAGCAGAGTGAGAACTGGTATTCCTCGTCAGCTGCTAAGAGCCAGCCACACCCTCTGCCACAGCTTGACCTGTCTGAAGAATATGAGTTTAACATAAAAACAGATCTGCTGAGCATACAAAAGAACAGAACCATGAAAGTAGTATAGTGAAGCTCACTGAAATACAAAAATGCAGAGCAGTGAGACTACATCTGTCGATTTGGCACCCAAACCTTATAATATAAATGAGCGCCCCTTGCGATAAATCCACAACACAATGAAAGATAAGTTCAGGTATTCCTCGGCGTTCAGCTCAAATGCAGAAACAGTGACAAACTGCCTCAGGGTGAAGCTCCGTCACCTCTTCTCCTTCGTCTCTCACTGCTCTACCTTCACTTGAAGCTGGTGTCGTCCTTTTGCTTGGTTTCTGCATGAAAAACTGAATCTGACTTGTGTGTTCCAAAAAGCGTGGATAGCAGATGCCTTGTTCATTGCTGTGGCTGAGCCTTGCTCCAAATGAGCTGGGCGGTGACATGATGAATAGACAAAAACGATCTTGCTCCCGTGGCTTAGAGTGGACAATAATCAAGATGAATGGTTGGTTTTGATTGCTCGTGACTGTCAAAAACTCTGAGATGTGGCCGTTTCTTTGACAGCAGGGCTGGTCTGGTAGACTGAGTGACATAGAGAAGGAGAGAGAGAATCAATGGGTCATCTATTATGTCCAGTGCTTAATGAAAAGGCTGTGCTGTGGATGAGTAAAGTGCTGCCAAAAGGAAGTCTTTAGAGGCATTCTCTGCCTTTAGCTTGATGTCATGATCAGTTTAATACTCAGACTTCTTGTCCTCCGCTATTGATCCACCGCTTAATGGCTTTTCTTAAACAAGCATCATTCAAAATGCACTTTATTACTGCTGTTTTCCTATCCCTCCATTCTGTCTCACACCACTTAGCCAAGAGGATGGGCATCTATCTACGCATGTATGTGTGTGTGCGTGTGTGTGTGTGTCTTTATGTGTGTGTGTATGTATGCATGTATCTATATGTACTGTATGTCTGTTTGTGTTTCTCTGTCTGTCTGTCCGTCTGTCCGTCCATCCGTCCGTCCGCCTGCCCAAATAAGAGCCTCTTTGTAGTGGTGGAGGTACATTTGCTCGTTTCATCCACAGTCAGCACTCTGAGAGCACGTCTGAATGCAGTATATTAGTCAAAGGTTTAAAACATAGAAGAACCATTGGTGCAAACGACGCCAGAATAACTTGTGCTTTAGCTGACAGGTGCAGAAGTCATATTATTATAGCTCATGTATTCATTGTCCGTGACGTTTCACGGATGCATTAGGAGAAAACATTTCTGTGACTTTGTAATTCTTTTTGGTTCTTAAAAAACACAGTTTTCAACAGTTTCAGTCAAGTGAAAATGCAATTATAGTTTAGACAAACTTTCTGGCAACTTTCTGAGTCTCAGAAAGGCCCTTCCTTATTTTATCCTGACAATTCTACCTTGCAGAAACACATGCTAGGAAATGGGTTTTTGAGGTTTTGGTTAAAGAACTTAAGAAGGACTGACCTGCACCGAGCTCTGACATCAAACTCCGTCTAGCACCTTTTGGATGACTTTGAGCACCGACTGCAAACCGGGTCTTGTTTCTACACAACAGTGCCTGACCTCATTAATGCTAATTCCCTACGGTCCGTTCCAAAACCTTGAGGAGAGGAAGAAATACTCCTGAGTTTGATCATAAATACATATATAAATCACATCACTCACTCTTGACTGTATAGTCTTCAATTAGATTTCTATGTTAACGACGCACAGTATATAAATGTACATGTCCATCACCTGCAGCCTGAGCCCATACATCTATGATCTGGTGACTTCAGTGGACCTCAGATGTTGCTTCTGTGTGACAGCTGGGTGTTGCAGTGTCCTTGTTAAACTACTCTTTGTGGTTTATGCATCCGCTGGCACTCTGAACTATGGCCCTGGGATTTACAACACCTCATTACCAAGCCATCATAAAACCCTCATGTTTATAAATGTTAAAGCCTGTGATTTATTTTTAAATGTCATCTATGCATCATAGTTGAAAGGTGTGTTAATGAGAGGGGATGGCAAGGAGGGAGGGGGTGGAGTGTCCGATGGACAGACAGATGGAGATGTCAGATCAGGGAAGCAGCAAAAATTTAGTCTTTTGATGACTTTTGCTCGTCTGTCTTTTTCTTCATCGCTTTATGCTCGGCAATTTGTCATAAAAGCTGCTTCGCCCCTAGTGTCGTATCTGCGATCAATTAATTATGGATATCTCGCCTTTTGCCACAGTCGGAGCTGCCACCATCTTTTGTGCCAATTTGTGGGTGATGATGATGATTCTTTGTTATGGTGATTGATAATGTGATCTACTGAATGGAGCACATGCGTGTGCGTCTGTCTACTGACGTGACATCTCAAACGTTCGCGGATGAGATTTCTTCGAGGAGGACATAAAACACAGTGAAAGAGAGCAAGGGAGAGTCCTCCCTCTCCTCTCCTCCTCAGGAGGTGACACACTTCCACTTCAAAGTTGGAATTGTTGCTTATTAGTGTGGTGGAGTGAAACCAGTGGTATGGTTCAAACGATCCTGCTCATTTTCAATTTTACCTTTGGATACAGATTCATATTTATATCTGAGAAAAATGTGATGATCAAAGCAAACAAAGAGCCGCACAATCTCCCTCCTCCCTCCAGAGGAAAAGTTACAGAGCTTTCGATTTCAGCATAATGATCGGATTTCATCATGCCATGTATAAATGTAATTCTTATCCACTCACACTGGAAAAATGGAAGTTACCCTTCGCATGAAGGAAAACATGGTTTGAATGATAAGGTCTTTGATTTTTCTGTGACAAATTGAAGATTGCTGAAAATTTGGATCAGAGGGACGTAATAGCCAGATAAAACCTCTCTGTGGCTAAAACAAGTTGATTTACTGAAGCAAAACACACAATATGTTCCATTTCTGGTAAGAGATGTCATTTCAGCAATTACAGTGAAGATACAACCTTATGGATCACTTGCTTTTTACTTCCTCCAAATCTGACTTGACCGACAAGAATTACATTTTCCGTTTTGGCTTCAGATCACGCAGTTCTGATTGATCTATTTCTGCTTTGCCACATGTTGCCATTTGTATCGCCCATCCAAAATTTAAATTTGGGCAACGGAGCAGAGGCTGGTTTGTGATGAAGCAAAATGAATGAGCAGAAAGCATCACAGCAGAGGTGTTTGTCGATTGAAGCAGGCACAGCCTGAAACAATTTTTCCTCTGAAGCAGCTCTAATCAATGTTTTATATTAACAGTGAATCAATTGACTGTCAAATGTGTCTTGGGGAAGGGGTTGGGTGTTGTGACAAATCTGTTATAGCTGCACCAAGACACATATAATGGATGAAAGGAACATGCTGAGTTGAGCCTCTTTTCCCGTAAGAAATCTTCCTGTTTTTTCATTCTTTTTTATTTCATATCCTCACATTTTGAGGATATTAAAGCAATCTGACTGATTTTATGTAACTCTGTGGCAGCAGAACTAAATATATCAAAGCAACACTCATATATTGTCACCTTGTGTTTTTGTATTAAAGCTGTTGGCAAGGAGTCACTTACTTCCACTCTGTAAAACATAGTCTTAATTAAAAATTATTTTCAACTTGAACTACAGATCCTGAGTTCATGGAGTAATTTATTTTATGTAATCAGGTGTTCCCCAGAAGATCCAACCTCGTCCCATCTTGGCTTGTAAATTAACCTCTGTTTTATTGCGCTATGCACATCTTTTTTGTCCTTTTCTTCTACCTGTAGCAGTATTTTGATATTTTGATATTCATAGTCATTGAAGTTAATTAGGTAAAATAATGAATTTATTGTCTTTGTCCTGCTTTGCATTGACTGTATGTCAAAGAGGATTAGATACATTTTCACTTTCTTATTTCTGTTATGTTTTCACCAGTGTTTGTGTGTCTGTTCCCAGATTAGACAAAATATTGAACAAGACACTAAAACTACTTTATGGCTTTCGAAACTTTTTGTGAAGACATGAATGTGGTAGAAAGTAACACTGGATGTGATCTGCATCTGAATCTCATCTTGTCCTTGACTAGTCAACTAGTGTTTAATAAACTTGCGAGATCCATCATGGAAGGACCCATTAAAGTCATGGTTTTTGTAATTGATGGTTTTCGATATTGATTGGGATCGGTGGAGCCTTTAATTTATTTACTGTGTCACATTCTTTAAAATGGTAGGGTTGTTCATCTAAAGGAGTTCAGTATTCATTCTCTTTTACCTCTACTTTGGTCTCCACCATCTTTTTTGTAAATTCAAACACAATCAGTGAAGGGAAATTTGAAGTTGCTGAATGCTGCTCTGTGCTCACCAGCTGCAGACTCTGCTGTTGTCTCACACAGACAGTGAACAGAGGATTTATCAGATTGTTTTTTTCCCTTACAAAACCATGTGCTTGTAACAGCTGGACATTATGTTACTGAGAACTGGGTTTGTGGGCCAAAACAGATAAAGACTGTTTTAAAAAGGACTGGACTGAAAGGTTGAACGGCTGTGGTGAAGTGAAATTCTGAGTGAACTTTCTTACCATAAATGGCATCTTTCATAGTCATTTGATCCATTGTTTATATTAAAAACATGTGATCAGTATAGCTTAAAATTATTTTCATACTTGGCTTCTACCGCTGGTGGTTGCCACTTGGATGAACCTGCCTTGTCTCTCACTTCAAGCTATTTAAGAGAGATTTTCTCCTCTCAGTCTGGTATTAAGATCCAAAAATCTCCTACAGTGACTACATCCCCCCGTATACATTGCTGTCTGTCCAACCGTCTTTCAAATTCAGACGAGAGTCACAAATACAGTCTACCTTTTACCTCTGAAATTTAAAAAAAAAAAAAAAAAAGTAGTTACTAAAGTCTGCCAAATAAGATATTTACATAAAATGGGGTCAAGGTGCATATGTGTGTGTGTTTTTTTGGGGGGGGGGGATTTCACACAAATCCATCTGCTTTCCATTAAGGATCAGCTGAAACTGAAATCCAGACAAACCTCAACGATGAACCATGTTCGGTGACACTATACGTGTTTGCTGAGGCAGAGTGCTGTGTTTCTGTTTATTCCCAAAAAGACACAACCTTTTGTTTATCCGGCCCTGGATTTAGCTCTTGTTTCAACCCCGTGAGGCTTCTGTGTTGGTGTCCCCATGTTTTTCAGTGATAAAGCGGCCCCACCAGTGGTTTTGTTGTGCAGCACTGCGTGAGCAGCGGAACAACCTCTGGATGAATGGGCTGTGAGGTCCTTGTGTTGGCAGAGACAATCACCTACAGTCTCCAGAGGGGCTCCTTACGTGATTGCCACAGGCGTTATTGTGTTCGCTTTGATGCAGAACCCTCGTCACCTGACAGCAGCTCGCTTCTTCGGCCTTCTTTTTGTTTTGTTTTTCAGAACATCTTGATTCAAACAGGGAAACAGATTTAGTTGGAACACACATCCAAGACTTTTTGAAGAACTGGATTATTTTGGAAAGATGTTTTTTTTTTGTGAAGTAGTAAATCATGAATTAAAGATGAGATCGGAGTTTTTCTAATGTAGTGCAGTGCTTGCGCTGAATAACAAAAAGCTGAATCACTTAAGTTGTCTTCCTATGTCATTCACATTGTATTGCATGGTAAGATACAGAATCTATCTATGTTTTTATTGGATATTGCCTAAAACCTCAGTTGCATAGTAGAACAATGAGGCTAATCTATACCATGAAAAACAAACTTCCCTTAAATCAATGGTGTCCCTACTGTTGCCATGGCAACTGTGACTGGCGGCACACCAGTGTGCTCTTGAATAAGGAGAACCAAACAGACCAGTAACAGCTAATAACCACGATCAGCTGCCCAATTAAAGACAGAAATTACAAACAAGATGAAAATGAAAAAGCTCATCACATACAGCCTCTCCAGCACCCCCTTCCAACCCGGATGTTTAAATGTGGATGAAGAGAACAACTGGAGAGTCATTCTCATCATAATGCGTCATCAGAGGGTGCATGTGGGAGAATATTTCAGGGGTAATTGAGCTGGTGTGATGTTGGGCAGTGTCATCGTTGAGGAGAGATAGGTGAAGGGCTGTGAAGGAGAACAATCAGAGAGGCTTAACAAGCTCCCACTGACTCCTCGCATCACT
This sequence comes from Antennarius striatus, assembly GCF_040054535.1. NCBI lineage: Eukaryota > Metazoa > Chordata > Actinopteri > Lophiiformes > Antennariidae > Antennarius > Antennarius striatus. The sequence continues at coordinate 7,220,869 of NC_090794.1, forward strand.
GTAATTAAACCAAGTCTGTGGAACAAGCTGCCCCTCTGAACCCTACAGGAAAAGACGAGATCGATACAGTTCCATGTGGCTGCACCCCTGAATTTGATTTCTAAATATTTAGGCATGATTATTCTTGCTTTGCATCTGATTTGTCCATGTAGTACTGTGACCTTGCTCAGACAGCAAAACCAAAACTGAATACAGTATTTTCCTTACTATAAAGTGCATTGGATTATAAAGCGCACCTTCGACGAATGGCCTATTAAAAAAATTTTCATATACAATGGTACGTCTACTTATTTTGTACTTAGGAAACACATCAACAGGAAAATATTGGCTCTAGTTTCGAAAGAAATTTCGAGTTACGAAAGGTAAAAATACAGTATGGGCTGATACTCGCAGCTCCCAAAGTTTCCTGGATGCAACATTCTTATAGTTTCTCTGCCATTGGCTATTATCTAGCATATTCCTAGCATCCCATTGGGTAAAAGGGACCTCTGTGTGTAGCTTGATAGGTGTCTATGCATCCTCGTCATTCGGCCCTCGACCCATGAGGTATTCTAATAGTTTTTACGCAAATATATTAACTTTTTGAGTACTCGCTATGGAACCCAAGAGGTAATAGAAAAGAATGAAAAAGGGATGCGTTTGGTTATTCTTTGGCCATAATGCATCTACAATCACCACGTTATTAAAACAAAAGGAAGCCATAAAACACCGGGAGTTTAAGGCATCACGTGGATGGTTGGAGAAGTTCAAAAGGAGGACTGGAATTCACTCTGTTGTTCAGCAGTTAGAAGGTAAATGACCATCATTTTTATTCTTTACTCTATTCTTTGTTTTTTGCATTATGTACAACTCTTATTTATTATGTAATAATCTAATTGTAACATATATTTGTTACATGATTTGATGCATTTTTAAGCTTTATAAAACATTTATGTCTAAATTTTGGGGGCTTGGAACGGATTAGGGTATTTGCATGGAAAACGCGTCTCTACTGACATATTTTTCTACTTACAAAATTTTTTCCAGAACCAATTAATTTCGTAAGTAGAGGCATCACTGTATAAGGCGCACTGGATTATAAGGCACACTGTCTGTTGTTGAGAAAATTAAAGGCTTTTAGGTGCACCTCATAGTGTGGAAAATACTGTATTATATTTGTATGTATGACATTTTGGGAGTTATTCAATCGCCTTTCTTCTTTTTCTTGTGTGCCTTGTGTTTCTCTTTGCCTGCAGGGTGTGGCTGGTACTCTCCTGCTCATTTACTGCTCATCAGTCCAGTCAGCTTTCAAGCTGTGCTTGCAGTATAAAGACACAGGTCAGATCACCAGTATTCTTTGAACCGTCCAAATAAACAGGGTTAAGAGCCTGTAACTTCCTCTCAGGAACCTGAAGATTTTTGTTGACCCCAATTATTTGAAGTCTGCCAGCTTAACTATTTTTTCTCCATGTATCCTCACTCTTCCGTCTCCACTCTTTTTTATTCACAGATATTTAGACCACTTTTCTCAATGTTCACATCACAATGTCATCTGTGAACATCACGATCCACAAGAATTCCAGTCTAACTTTATTGTTCAACTTGTCCATCACCATTGCAAATAGGAAGGGTCTAAGAATTGATCAGTCCCACCTCCACCTTGAACTCCTCTGTCACACCTGCAGCACACTTCACCACTGTTCTGTGATGATGTAAAAGTCTCAAATCTTAGAGACTCTTCATTAGCGCCCCCCCCCCCCCCCCCCCGAGTTATCATTGGATATAACAAAATTGGGTCACGGCATGTTAAACATCTTGTGTATGTTGGTCTGCTGAAAATGTACTTACGTGTACTATACCATTAGATACCCGTATATCCCAAATATGGCAGGAAAATGAAGTCATGATAGCCCTCATTTGAAAAGTAGACCTGATGAAGATGAGGGCCAGCAGTGTCATGTGTTCATCTATCTGTTAGCAGCACATGTGATGATGACATCAGGTACCAATTGTTTGGCAGATGTCTCTCCAGGGGAATACAGACATCCAATAGAGGCTGAAAGTTGACCGAGAAATGTAACAATATGAAAATGTCATATGCTGTGTGTCACCTTGCTGTGTTTGTGGCTCTGAGACGGACCTAATTTGCTCTGTCCACAGCCCTCCATTCCATCCTTCACTCCACTCCATCCTTACAATGACACAGGCACAGCAAAAATTAAAATGACATCCATTAAAAAGTAAACCTCATTCCATTGGGGAAATGTTCATTGGGGAACTGTTGGGTCTCTGTGGAATAACTGTCTAGACCTGTTTTTCCTGGAAAGTACTTTGAGATAAGTTAAATAAAATTCCCTTTACTCTGCAACACATGAGCTTGAATTTACTTTATGAAAAAATGACAGGGGGCACGGAAGGAGAGGAGATGATCCCATTGAATCAGGATCTGCTGTCGTTTGAGTTAATTTTGTTTTTTATACAAGTTACATCCATCAATTTCTTATAATCATTCATTCTTACAGGGTCATAGGCCCGCCGCCTATTTCAGATGACATTGAGGCAGAGGCGGGTTTCACCCTGGCGGAGGTGTCATTTCATCATGGGGCGGACACACAGAGTGACAAATAACCATGCTTACTAATATACAGAATTTATAGCTGTCAATTCTATCCAGTATAGCATTTTTAGACAGTAGGAGCTAGTTTTGGAGTTTTGGCAAACTTAACGTTAAATTTTCTGTTTGAATGATGGGTTTATTGACCACTGAAATGGGTGCAATTTGGAATAACGATGGACCAATTCAAACCAAAGGATAGTTTTGGTGTGATAAATCATGTTTTATCTGATTGCACTAGCATAGCAACAGTTTTCAATAACTTTGCTCCACTGAAGCTTCATTTAATGCACTCCAAGCTTTCTGAGTGGCTTGCCCAGCAGCGGTAGCTTGTAGCTGACAGCTAATTAGAGTGAGAGGTTCAACTTGAGGTCCAACAGTAAGCAAACAGGGTACATTAATATTTCTCTTCTGCCCTGTCTGTCATAGATTTATTAAGAGCAGCCGGTGTCCAAATTCAGTTGAATCCCAACAGTGAGGCCCCTTCTTATTGGGTTATATGGATGTGCGTTTACTTGTGAAAGAGAATCAGACAACAACTTTTGAAAAATAATTGCTGCTTTTTTTGTCACTAACGACATATCCTGCACTCCTGGAGTAGTTTACAGCTAGTTAGCAATAACGGTTTATGTGTAGCAGTTCATCAGAGCCACACGGCAATGAAGTCCCAGGAGTGCAGCAGTCCTGATGAAACGAACCGATTCACTGTGAAATTTTGCCCTCTCAAACGTGAGGCAAGCCATGAGCCGTCTGTGACTGTGAACGCTGAGGTGATGTCATGCTGTTGGGTCCGCTGGAGATGAAAGGATGATTGGACACGGCAACGAAGTGTGTGCACAACCTCAGCCATTCCTGCTGCGCTGACCTTTCCTTACTTATCTGTCCACGTAGTTCTTCAATAATCACCAATTATCTTTGTCATAGTTTAACGTTGAGGCCTATGATTTAATTTCCATTCGCTGAGGGTTTTTGTCTGCCACATCTTATCTGTAACATAACGTAAAGTCTTTTGTTTTTTTAGGCTTTATGTTTGGATTATAGTATATGTGTGTGTGTGTGTGTTTGTGTGTGTGCGTGTGTGTGTATAGGCCCCCCATTAGAAAATGATTATCATGCTTTACATGACTTCAAATAATAAATGTAATTATTGTGCTGCTTATATAATTGTGAGGAGATGTATGACGAAGTGAATGATTAATTCAATGTGCACTAGCAGCTCATTAAATGGTGGCCAGATAAGATATAAAATGGAGTAAAAATTTATCAGCATCACATACAGGGAAGAAGACCATGTCTGAAGGTGTATATGTGTGTGTGTGTGTGTGTGTGTGAGTGTTTGCGTGTGTGTGATGGTGGTGGGGTGTTAGACAATGCCCATTAAGCAATGCCTTAATACATTACAATAACAATAATCAAACATAATGATGTGAAATTCAAACGATGTCTTTAGGTTTACTTTATTTACTCCTGTGGGAAATAAGAGACTCACTTTGTTAAATCACAACTATTATTTGATGGAGACAGCACAGCTACACATCACTCCAGAGCTGGTCTTAATATCCAGAGCAGGGCTGAGACTCCGCTGTGGAGGCTGTCAGAGGGATTGGAATCAAAATGATAAAGAAGAGGAATTCCGATGTTTTAAAACAACTGTGATGCTTTGGGAAGCAATCGATACAAATGGTCTAATTCGCTTATAAGTATTTGTTTCTACAGGATGTCTCTTACATTTACTCGCCTGGAGACATAATTGTTAAAGAAATCCTTGACATTTGCATTTTGTTTGGCTAAAGGCTGCATACTTTTATCTATTGTTTGAGAGTGTGCATCGTGACTCCAGTTTCTCTATAATGTCTTTTTGGACCAGATTAATTATTTCCTGCAGCCTTTGAGAATTGACCACAGATGAAATATTCATGCTTTTCATTCAGCAATAGGACAAACATATCCTTACCAAAACTTCCATGTTTCTCTTGCAAAATCTTCATTTAAATATTTTTATGTGGAAAAAAAAAAAAGAAAGACTGCATACAACTTTTGATATTGTTATTCGTGTCCATGAAGTGGTTCTTACTGTGGGGTAATTGATTGGTTATTACCAGGGTGTGATTTGGCAACCCCCCCCAAATAAAAACAAAAAACAAAAAACAGAGGGGAGGTGGCCCTATGAGTTTAAATTCCAAATGCTTGAACATAGGGTACATATTTAATACAAACTTTAAAAAACACATAACACATAGTTTTCTGTGCCGGGCACGATGTGGAAGATGCCGTAATGAGGCTTCAGGACCATCATTAAGAGCTGATCACGTGAGCATGGGAAGAGGATGTAGCCTAATGTGAACGGTTCGGAAAATGTAACGTTAACACCCCATAGATTGAGATTTCATGTCATTTCATAATAACTCAGCAAATATCAGATTAAGTGAACAGTTTGCTTCAAGTGGCCTTTTCGGTTTTGCTGTTGGCGCATCATCTGTCAGTGTTTGGTCCTTTTTAACTTCTGAGCAGGGAACGAACACCCAATGTATGTGCATGGGGACGTTCGCGAACATCGAGACTGAAGACAGTTTGGGTCAGGTTGAAAGTTATAGCCAGCAATGTAGACTATAAGCTACCTGTAAGAGAACTTTGTCCCAACCTGCCTGTTATTTCATTTTTTTTAAAATTATTGATGGGGTTGTCCCCCTGTAGGAACCATATATGTATTGGGTCTCCTGGGAATAATGTGTGCTAAAGTATAAATAGGAACCAATGTCGGCTGGGTTAGGTTTCTGCACGGAAGCCTTAGCATTTTTTTGACCGCTGAACTCTGAATGTTTTGCTATGTAACATTAACTATCAAATAGCAAATTGCTAATTTGATGTTAACCAACTAAGAAAGTCAATGGAAAAGAAACAGTAATCAAGAATAAAGCGGTGTGTCGGACTTTTGATTACCAGGAAGAGCATCAGCGCGTCCTTCATGTAGGTGTGGTGGAAAACATAAGTTGCTTAAAGTTTAACCTAGCCTCTACGCCCCCCGAGGATAAAATTCATTCAGCAGAGGCAGAGATGTAAAAACCAGAGGGAGGATGACAGCACCCCCCTCCCCCATTGCACCCTGGTTACTACAGTCTGGATAATCAAAGTGAGCTTAAGATAAACTGCTTTGTTTCCCTAAGGTATGGTTGCTGATGCACTAGGCACGTCAATAAAAAATGAGAAGGGGAGCTGCACGGATCCAAATCCCAAGATGGGTGAGGTTGTGATGAGTGGTGGATGACTTTCACCCAGAAGACTGTAGCTCGAGTCCAGTGTGAAATTTAATCTCATCAGTCTTTTCGTAAACCTTATCAAGTATCGTTTGTGGGTAATTTCCATGTTGGCTTTGGGTTAGAATGGTTTGCTAGCTAGTGAAACATGTCTTTGTTTAAGTTTCACAATGGATGAATCTGAAATGATGAATGGAGTGTTCGGTATCAAGAAATCACAATCATTACTTCAAGTTGAAACTTTGAATACAAAATAATTTGACCTCCAACTACATGATTAACACTTGAACAAATCTGTGGCTTAATTATTTTGTATTCACTCAGAAATGTATCCCTCTTTAACTTCCACAGGAACTGATAAGAGGAGAAATCCACTAGAATTATATAATTGAATTGTAGCAGGAATCTAAAGCAATATCCAATTGATTCACAGTGCTGGAAGTGAGACCAGGCAGTCCATGATAATATATTGGTTTGAAGCAAAAACCAGAAGGCTTACTTTCTCTTTATGGGGTACAAAATAAAAGGTCTCAGACCCTCACTGCATGAGATGCTCTCCCTCAAAGAAACTCAATTTTCACTTTAAAAGGCAAACCGATCTGCCAGCCTCCGTCAATCCCTTTCTCCTCCAGTCTCCTCCGGTGTCCACTGAGTTGTTCCCTCGGCCTGGATGAAGGACGACTTCACAAATATGTCATCCTGGAAATCCCGACACTTTATTTCCTCTCAGACAAAGAGCCAGTGATGGCTGATGAGTTTGTAGCTGCTGGGGGATTTGACAGACTCTGGGGGAATAATAAAGCAATTTCAGACTGCCTGGAAAGTTGGAGGGAGGGGAGGAAAAAACACACAGGAGGAAGATATAAATCACCCATGTGATGGCTACAGTTTTCTGGTGCAGAAATGAGACAGTTAAATTGTACAGAGAGAGATGAGTGTCTTGACCACAGCATATCTGTGGTGTTGAAATTACACAGTGGCCAATAAAGATGTATTAAGAATAGTGAAAATTCAAAGAAACAAAGGTGACTGTTGGATTAAGAGGATTTTAACCGTCTGTGCCGGTATAATATTTATGTCTGACTGTAACACGAAAAAGTCTGAAAGACAGAACATAAAAAGCAAAAAGATGGAACACTTCCTACAAGGCATAATTCATTATGTAAAATAAATATATACTTTTAAATTGTAATTATTTTCAGCCTTTTCGTTATTTTTTAAATTTTCTTAAATTGAATTAAAATTTTTAAAATCTTTCACCCATAGTGAATATGAATACGAATAAGTTAAGTTAATAAGACCCGTGACCCTGCAAGGTAGATAAGCAACCGTGGACGAGGCAATTAATATCGTCGACAAGAAAATGGATGGATGGATGGATTGATCAATGGAACAATCTGAAAAAAGGTAAGAATTGAATAGTTACATGAATAGTGAATTTGAATATGTGAACACTGAGCTAGCATGTAAAGGAAATAAAATTACATAACTTTTGACCAGTGCTGTAAAGCAGACTTTTCTGACAGACACTTAAATGCAGTTTTTCATTGACCAAAAAAAGAAAACACACATGTTTCCCAGCCCAGACATGAACATCACACCTCCAGCCCCACACACTGGAGCCTTCAGTCCTGTTGCTCATGCTCCTACAATTAATTTCAACAGCAAACACTTGTCACCTTCAAAGCTCTAGCTCTTCCCCCAACACCGGCGAGTCTCACTGACCTCCTGTCTACCAGATACTCAAAAACCACAAATGCAACCACAATAAGCTATGGAGCTGCTCACAGTAGCTCAGTCCACTAGGTGATGGTCTGGGGGCCAGAGGGTGGCCATTTCAAGGCCCAAAGGAACCAAAAGCTTTTGGAATGTCAACTGGTAGTGGGAGGTGTCAGCTCACCTCTTGAGGACTGCCGAGGTGCCCTTCAGCAAGGCAGCATCCCCCTACAAGTTGTTCATTGGGTGCACCACAAGGAACTGTCTGCTACTCCCAATATTTTTTATGCTTACTGGCCCCGTGTGTGTGGGTTTCTGTTTCTCCTTCTTCTTCTTCTTTAGATCTATTGTTTTTCTAAACAGGTTCACATAAGTGTTCATAAAAAATGCTAAATTCACAAGGAGAAATGAACCGAAGAATCAGTAGTTAGCAGCAAGTTTTTCAGTGTGTCAAGGGAAGTATTACTACTTATTTGACTGTATGAGAGATTTACTTTACTAATTTACACTGAACGGGAAAGACACACACACAACATACTGTGTAGCGCTGTATTAAAGATGTGTTTTATATATATATTTTTAAATATTTGAGAAAAATAAAAACTTCAACCATCACAAACGTAGTATTATATTTATATGAAGTACATTATGTGGAATATGAGTTGAGTCATATTATTCTAAGCTATCTGTCACTCTTGATTTGCTCTTGTATGTTTTGCACAGAGATCAGCAGATATTGCTTTGCTTGGTTGAATAAAACAAGTGAATCATTATGTACTTCTGCACTTGAGACAGTAAAAGAAAAAATGAGTGAAAAGGAATTTCTGACTCTACATAATATGATAAAAATGTGGTGCGATTTTCATATATCACCGTGGATGACAATAAACAGAACATATTTCATGATGCTGCTCTTAGCACAGTCTGGTTCTGGTAAATTGCTTCACTCAGACAACAGGCAACTTTCTGACTTCACATTGTAAATCCACAAATACAGAGGTTTCTAGAAATTTGCAGGCTTACAGTGATATTTCATGATGACAGCAGCAACTACTAACAACCACCCCAAAGCTTTTCAAGTCTTTTTCTCCTTGACATGCCATCCATCATTAACTGTCACTATATGACGTTCCAGCGGAAGAAAAGACTGCTTTTCTTCCCCTTCATCAATAGACATTAGAGAATTTTCAAGTTCAGCTCAAACTGTGCAAATTACCTGCTGTGTACTGTGTGGGGCTGTGAGGCGACAGCAGGCTGTTTGATTACAGAAATTGTGTGCTCTTTGTTATGGTAATGAGTACCTTTCAGAAACAGCACCTTGTAACCTTTGTCCTCCAAGTGCATTAAAATCTTTTGAGATGCTGATTTAATGGAAAACCAGACTGCATAATCAACTGGAAGTTGACATTTATAACATAAAAACTGCAAATTGGGGAGCCGTGCGTGTCCACCGGGAGAATGGTGGAGGTTGAGTTTGGTGGTGGCGGATGGGGTCGGCGTCTGCTCCAAAAAGATCATAGAGTGCATCCCGGAGGCAGCTTACGAAGAGTGGATGTCTCTTTTTTATAACACCTTAGCCATTTTTGAAGGTTCACAGTGAGAGATTGCTGAGAGTCTTACCTCCACTCAAAATGTCATAATGTGATGCAGCCTTGTGGATTAACAACAGGCTGTCCTCATTTCTATGCAATTCAGGTTTTGTACTTACAAATTGGAGCACACGAGGGGATGGAACTGGTTTGATTAAGACTGGTGCAGTGAGTAATATTCTCTCACACCCAAACTGCAACCCCTTTCACACACAGTTTCGCTCTCATGATTTTTCACTACTGCACCTCACAGCATAGCGCTGTGCTTTGGTTCAACAACTCCCTCTGTGGGGAGCGAGGGAGGCAGCTTCAGTCCAGCCAACCATTGGAAACTCATTATTACAGTACTAAGTGATGGATCATTTCCAAATGATCTCCACGTACACCTCAACAATTAAGCCAGCAGCAAGGCAATTACAGATCAGCAATATAGCGGTGGGACACTGATGTATTGCCAGACTTTAACCTTTGGGCTGGCGGACAGATTACACTTATTAAGCCACAGCGTTATTGCACCAATAAAAATTGTCATGCAGCCATATCAGCCCACATAACTGCAGACTGGACATCCTCCTCATTGGAGGACCGGTGCTGGTGAAAATAGTATGGGTGGGTGGGGGTGGGGGGTCAGTGGAGTGGAATGTGTGAGTTCAGGCAGGTCCCCATTTGAATACGTCCATCTCCTTCTGGAAAACATTTATTTTCAATGTGTTAAATGTGTTTTTATTTTCTGTTGATGGACTAAACTATATTATTTCCCCAAACCTCTACAGAGCTTTAAGGGTTGTGGACAAGTGTATCAGTCAACAAGAGGGGGATATGGAGAACACAGTGTCTGTACTTGTGACATATCCTGTCTCCATCCTCTACTGCTATCTCAACAAATGATTTTGACCAGATATACAGACAGACAGACAGACAGACAGACAGACAGATTGATATTCTTTATTTATCCCAAATTGGGAAATTTAAATAATAGCAATATTAGGATACATGATTAAGTTCATACTGATAACAACTGTCATCTATAGATGCCTGATAACCCTTAACCCCTTGAGGAAACTTATATTTTGTACATTAATCGGTACTTGACATACCTTCCATTCTTTTAAAGGGCCCAGTTTATATATTACTCTTTTGGGTATATGCCATGGAGAAGATGACAAACAGTAAGTCCCACCCGAACATCATATTTGCACTAAATGATGCACAAAATGACTGTTCATCAGTGTTTCCAAGGGTATGTACGGTACATCATGTTCTGTTCTCTGTGTATTTTCCAGTTTCTTGGCTTTTTTCAATCTTCCAAAAGACTGAAGTATGAGTTCTGCGTCTCCTTCACATCATGCATCAGTTGTGAAGCATAGATACAAAAGTGGTCCTGATTGCAGCAGTTCTAGTAAATAGCTTGGCTAAATTGTTAGAAATAGTTCTCTGGTTGTTTTGCTTGTATCTAGGACAGAATAACATTCATTTCCATCGAATATGCAGTGTCACTTTGCTCAATCTGTTAACTTTTAATTGGTCCCCTCTATGAATCTTGTCAGCTATTTTTCAATTTAGTATTTGTCTTAGGCTCGGGTCAAATGTCCTCATTGGATTTCATCATTATCCTGCTTTTTATCAGAATTTTTCAGCCAATTTAATCGAGCCAACACATTTTACATTTCATGTGATCATTATCTCAAGAAAAACACAGAAGATATTAACAATGCATCTTTGCAGAAAATGTCTGGTCCGATGATGATGATTGAAGGAATACATCCAGACATGGAACAGACTCCGATTTGCATATAAATTTGGAACCATGCCTGGTTCCAAGACAGCCCACCTCAGTCAGCACAACACAGGAAACAAATTTGCAGCAAACACTAGATAATGAACACAATATTTGGATTGTAATAAAATAAATTAGAAACATTGTTGCAGAGTTCAGAAATTCATAAATTCTTTCTGTTTCCCTTGAAACTTAAACCTCTTAAAACCATATTAATCTTGCCATTTTGAAAAATATTTTGTGTTGATTTAGACACTCTATTTGGTGTTGCTATTATCTGAGAAAAGTTAGCAATTTTCCATTAGTCCACATAGTCTACATTTTTATAGAGGACACTTCTGTAATTCGGAAAATCAGGTCAGCAATTTTCAGGAACCTAGAAGCAATTTTATTGGATGGGGAATAATACAGATAGTCCCCAATCTACGAACACAATTGGTTTATGCGAGTCTGTTCATTGGCTGAATTGTTCATAAGTTGTTATTTATAAAAATGTAATCTATAATTGTAGGCGGTATGGTTGCACAGTTGGTAGCACTGTCGCCTGATAGCAAGGAGGGAGGAGGGTTAGAGGGGGGAGGGACAAGTTACAAAAAATGAGTAAACAAAGAAAACCAAAAATGTAACACGACACATTTAAAATCCTGCAAAACTATCCATAATATATTGGCTGTGGTCCAGCCAATCAGAGACATGATGGTGAAGGAATGAGAGAGAGCGAGACAAGACTTTTAATCACACTGTGTCCACTGAAGAGGGGGTCCCCTGAAGAGCATTTTATCACATTTATCTGCCATAGGGGCATCCATACATCTGTGATGTTTCTTCAATAAAGAGTGCGCCAGTGGGTGAAGAAAATAACTCAATGCTCAGTTTGTCTTACCTCCAGAAACCCCTGAATCTGCTCAACATTTTTAATAGAGATGACTTTGGCAGAGACAACAGGACATGCCATTTTAAAAACACAGAGGCCCACCGCTGATGCCTTATATGTTATTCTCAAACAGGAATAAAAATGGTTCCCCAGAAGCCTACTGGAGCAAAAGACCAGAAATATAACCCCATCACCTTTTCACTCGATCAATACTAATATTGAGCTGAATAACAAATCAAGTGTCTTGACTGTATCAAATCATTCAAGGCCATTCAGGATGTTTTATCAGTTTCAATGGGATAGCTGACAACAACAATAAAAAAAAGCTGCCCACAGACAGTTTGCTAGAGAAAAAGGAAAAACAAACAAACAGGCAAAATGCAGTTGGCCCTGGTCAGGAGCTCACAGCCTATTGAAACTCTGCCAACCATAAGCTATAGTTTATCTATTGTGACACTAACTTGTAGATTAATTCACGTAAAGCTATCAGCTGAAACACAAGGTGACGGGAGAATGGGAGGAAAGTCTAAAAAAGAACAGAATGAAATAGAAAAGATGGAAATAAATAAATAAGTTTTCCACAATAATGAGGACGGATTAATTCAAAGGCACGTGCCGCCTGCTAGAAGGTCCTTAATTAACTGCCTCTGTGCAGAGCCGAAGTCTAAGCTTGACAGCAGCTCTTTTCACTTTCTTTTTTGTCCTCTCCTCCCGAGTGATATTTCATTAAAACACCCACATATGCTCTGTTGTGTGAAACATCTTGAAAGACATAGAGAATCTAATATTTGAAATGTCAAGGGAACAGGTGAAAATGTTCTTCTTTCACCAAGAAAAAAAAAAAAGACCTCCTCTCATTCTCATTGTGCATATTACTGCATCATTTTGCAAAAGTAGGTTTTACTTAGACAACATTGCTGGATCTCTTAAAGACTGTTAAGACTTGCCCACAGCCAGCAAGAGAGATAAATAGAATATTGACATTTTCCATTTGAAATTTATTTCATTCTGTATTTGTTTGTAGAACAGGCTGATTTTTTTAGTACTTAATTGTCAATATCAATATCTGTTACTCCAATCAATTTCTTCGGATTGATCTTTAATGCTGGAATGTGAATTCTGAGCCAGAATCAGTTCTACACTCAAAATTTTGAAACAGAAATGTTTTTCAGCACAAAAAGAGCAGCGGGCATGTAAGTTGAAAACCATCGGCGCAGGCCATCAAATATATGACACTCATTAATTTTAAGAAGTTATTGTTCCTATTTGTCAAAGCGATGTAATAAAATTGTTTATTCAATACCCATTAATCAAAAGAGAGATGTGAAATCTTTTTGATGACATAATTGCAGATTGTTTTGTTTGATAAGCGCTTAATGTATTCGAGTAAAAGTACGACACTGCATCCAAATGTTTCATTTACAAGAAGACGTGCACAAAGAGGAGGAAGAACCAGGTTCTGTATTTTAAGCCTCAAATAGATTTCTGACTTCATGTTCATTGAGCAATGAGGTCACCTACATGTGAGATACAATTCTCCCAAGAATTTCTGAAACTGAAATGTAGTAAAAACTTCTCAATAAATGATGTCACTGCCATACATAGAAAGTGAGATCATGCATCAAACGTTGGGCTGATGCCCATAACCTTACAGCTGTAGAAGAATTGATCTACAGTATATCAGGTTCAATGTTCTGTTCACACCTGGGGTTTGTTTTTATATCTTTGGTTGTGCAAATAACTTAAATTTATCAATTCTTTGGGGTACATCCCCTCAGCTGGCAGCCAAATCCCATCTTTCATTGGTGTCACCCTTTTAAATGACACTAACACCAAAGTGGCCTCCACACACATACCAAAGCTGACTGAAAGAATGAAGATCACTGCAAATGCTGCAATTGTTGCCTCATCAAGGAAAATCAGCTAAATATTCAGTCGTGATTGAAAATAAAATCTTTCTGGCAGATCTAAAACACCTCTTGTCATCTATGACTCATGTTTCCGCTGTCGTCTGTAGAAACTCACCTCTCATGAGGTTTCAGATATCTCCCTCTGTGAACAAAGAGGCATTCACTTCTAAATGAAAAAGGTCTACCACTGTATGGATTCTATCTTCACAATATCAGCCAGTGACTGGCAAATAAAACCACTAAACATATTGAATGAACTTAGCATTGGGAACTGTCGCTGCCCTTGTGTTACAGCTGCTGATTGATGATATGAACAGCAGTGTTCATTTTATATTAATCATTTACACATCATGATGTAATATTTTAATAGTGGCTTAGGAAATTCATTGTTACCCTTTCTGAATAAAATATGAATATATTATTGGCCTATAATTCTTTTTGGATAAAAAATTCAAATGGTCACCTGTGATTTAAAGTGCTGTTGGAGGTACTGCAGTAGTATGATGGGGTGTGTTACACATATAAAGGCTAACATAGCCTCAAGCTTCTGACCTGAGAGATTAAAGGTGAACAGCAGAGGTCTGGTAAATTCACTTTTTTCGAACTCCACAAACCCAGACTTTTATTCCAAACTTGTTCTCTTCAGCTCAAACTGACTTTGCCTCAGTTGGCATCACTTGAGGACTTTTAGACTTCGTGTAGCTCACTCTGGAGCAACAAATTCTCTATGCAACTTCTTCACACACACAGTAGTACTCAACAAGACCTGTAAACAGCTGTGATATGTAAAATCACTGCAGTTGTCCTTAAAAGTGTATTCCACAACCTCAGCATGTCAACCTTCCCTGTAATGCCTGTCTATATATGCTGCCTTTCAAATAAGGGAAAAATATGGAAAAGTTGTGCTGCAAAAATGTTGTGATCTGCCTCTGGGGTCCAATTGTAAGTGATTGGTAACCTCACACATAAAGCACAAACAACAGATCCTACTTTGCTCTCATACACCCCCATGGGATTAACACAGAGCCAACTGCAACAGCAGATGTTGTCTACTAGATAAAAACAACACATGGGCAAATGCATGAACTCATTAACATCAACCTTTTCATCCTATTGAAACTGGCTTTATGATGATTTAATTTACTTAGTGGTAGTGTGTAGTCTGAAGTACTATTGTTGGGCATGCAATATCGAGCACACCTATTTGTTGCCATTCAGTCTGGCAGGGGGACGAAACTAAAGAACAATTGTGAATATTCATGAGGACTTTAGCAGGACTTTACATGTGAACTTTGAACCTGCAGACAGTCTCAAGACAGAAACTAATTTTATTGTCAAGACATTTAAGCCTTAAGTTATTTGTGTTAATTGATGTAACGGGGAATCAATGCACTAAATGAATATCAGCACCATGGTAAAACTATGAATAACACATGTAGTTTAAGACAGCTGAAAAAAAAAAATCACATCTTTTTTTTTTAAAGCAGAAAAAACCCAGCAGCAGGGAGATAAATTTATCTATAATGCAGAGCTTTTTTAAACACTGCAGTGTTACACATGAACAAGGAATTGTCAATTCAGAAGGTTGCAGCCCAAAATGGATTTGACCCCTGACTGAATTTAGAATCTGACATCAACACAAATCACAGATTATTAATTTCTGAATTAACGCCCGAGTCAAAGGAGCATAGAGTCATACTGATTGGTCACAGTCTTTGTATTCATAGTTCAAAAGTTCACAAGTTCTCTATGGCAGGATAATCAACTTCACTTTCCAAACTGTGCAGATTGGAGGAAAGACTTAACATAAACCTACACACAGATCAATAATGGATTTTTGCCTGTCACAATCCACTGGAACACAAGTGAGGAGTCATCAGAAAACTATGCCTTGGGGCCAATAATGTCCCTACAAAGGCAGAAGAAATAGAAAACGAGCAGGAATGACTATCTCTAAATAGGAGTGAGGCCAAGGAGGTGTCCAGAAAAGCTCTGCAAAGTCATGAGAACCATGCAAACAGATCCAAACAAGAAAGTAAACAAGGGTCCAAGAGGATTGGCCTGACATGCTTCTTGCTCAACTTCTGGTGTGTTAGTGTGGAAGATCATGATGGTACTATCAGAACTGTGACACAGAGTGATTTACTGAACACGGATGCTTCAGACGAGTGACATTTGCTGTCACACTGTTGGCTTTATGATAATAAAGCTTACCTCTACTTTAGATAAACTGTTTATTGTGATTTCAGTGAAAACCATGAAAAATCAGTATGAAGCATTAAAAGATAATGGGAACAGTAATTTAGTGTTTATCTTCCTCCATTTGTATGATGTTGAATTCAACGTGTAGTTAGAACATAGTCAAGCACACCAGCAAGTTTTGAAGCATTCAAAATGGAACAAAATACATTAAACAAAGAATGCACAAAACACACAAAAACACAGGAGAACAAATCAAACCCACTGCCGTCCTAGTATAATCTACAGCTGGAAGCTATCCATCTATGGACTCACTGGTCACCAAAAAGTCCACTCATTTATTTCTAACTTTATTTTTCTCTCTGTGTGTAAGTATGTGCATCTTGTATCTGTACATGCATGGAATGGATTTTCGAGCAGATGTTAATGTAAATTTAAAAAAAACAAACTGTCCTACTTAGAAACTGTATTACTGTGTTAAAAACTGTAACAGAATATTTAAATGTAATTATTAATTATGTTTGATTGGATAATGACAGATATATCAATAATCAGATAACATAATGAATGTGATTGAAATTCACCCCAAAAATATGTGAAACTTGTGAAAGGGAAAACATTTACTTTGAAGATTTCTGCTTTTGTTTATGTTCCTCATTTGATGAAGTTCAAAATGAGAACAATGTCATCATGATGAAGCAGCGAGAAATTGATCCAAATGTGATTTGAATCAAATGATTTCTAGAGATTTGTTATTTTAACTCAAGGAAAATATTTGCAAGTGACAAAACATTGGTTTCTATGATGGATGACTTTCGTTTGTTGTGAGCGGGAGCAGGAAAAAACAACAAATCATCTGTATATATGAAAGAGCGGAAAAGAAAAGTAGATGTTTTTTGAATTGGATAAAAGTGACCACTTCTGAAAATGTTGCGCTGTGTGAACTGAGCTGTGACACTGACTCTGGTGTCTCTACTTTTTAAACTGAAAATCCATATTTTTCTCTCTTTAGTTTATTTTCCTTAATTGTGTTCAAGTGTTGCTTTTTAATATCTGAGAACTAGCACTTCAGAGCAAATCTTGACTCTTTTTTTTTTCATCTCACTCAACAGCCTGGTTGAGCTAAAAATTATGGCAACAACACTGGTCAATCAAGATGTACAACCGTCATAGAAAAATAACTGCTGCAAACAGATGAGAGAGCTCCCCACATCAGTCTTTGACTACACAGTGGAAGCCAAGCTATTGATCACAGCACTGTGGGAGAGCATTGATTTTATCTCAGTGAGAGTGGAAGGACTGAGTCCACTCAGTAGAGGGAGGGAAGGTTCAACTTCAAAAGCAAACTGACAATGGATGGGAAATAGGTTCGGCTTTGACTCGGTGAGTGGGTAAGCTACTTGCTTTTCTTGTATGCATCACCATAGCACTACATCTTGGGCTCCTATTTAATGATCCTTGACTAATGTATAATGGTAATGGAAGCACTTCCTCCTGCAAACAGTTTCTATTCTTGGAACAATTACGTATTACAGCAACCATTCTTATTTTGAGGGAAATGTGATTACCCTTCTACAGTATATATATTTGTATATAAATGATGGACATATAAAGTTGACATATAGGCTCATTTGATTTGAATATAAATTACATTTGAGTTCAAATTAAAAAAAAGCATTTTAAAACAATTCAAAATGGAACACAGTATGATAACACGTTTCAAATAAAAGGACTTTCGGCATTTTAAGGGATTTCACATATAGTCACACACGTTAAATTTGTTTATGTATTTTCTTATGTTAGGTTAGAACTCAGGCAAAATAGGAAATACTGTAGTGCACAATGTGTCATAGACTACTGATGCACTTTCATCCCTGACAGATCACCTCTTTCAATGTATCATTCAGACTAAGTGATGATTTTGGCAGTGAGCTGCCTGGATAGATGAATTGATGGAGAGAGTAAAGATAACTGAAAGAAATATTGTCCAATGGCCCTGGAGTAGATAAGCTCAGCCCATAGGCTATCAAATGATGACTTTCTGAGCTCTAAACTTACAGCCTACATGGTGAAGTGAGCAAGGAGGTGGAGAGAGAGCGACGATAAAACGCGAGTAAATCAGGAAGCAAAATGAGAGGCCAATGTCGATGGCAGACAACTAACTGGATTAGCATGCGTAATAATACTAGCAAAGGCTATGTTTACAGATGCAGAGAGGGTAATGTGGGCCAGCGCTCCATAATAGAAAGGACAGGTCAATGAGACTGGTTAATCGTCCAACTAAATGGCTTGTGAATACAATATGAGATATTCTGTAATAGATGTGAATGTCTCTCAAAGAGCATGACCAGTGAATATGAACATACTGAGGACCATTGTTCACTGGAGACAGATAAAAATGAATTGATGAGCAGAAAAACAGGCTCTCCGAACAGTAAAAAAATATTTTGCAAAGAAATACATCAATGAACCTAAATGAACAAAATTAAAGTCATAAAGAATAAATGACATTGAAATTATCTCTGGCAGAAAAAATGTTATATAACATTAATGTATATGTCTAAAGGTAATATTAGGCATCTTTTAATGTCCTTCTTTTTGTGGCTTCTGTCTCAGGCTTTGATGGAAAACCGCTACAGTTACCCAAGGCTGCACAACAACAAATCCAATGTTTGACAGACATCAGTGAGAGCTGCTGTTCTTTAGCCCAGATATGTTTGAAAAATGAAACATAAATGTTTTTCATCCTGCACTTTTAAGTTGATCAGTTTGGTTGACAACTGAACATGTATCCAAGCCCTCACATATTTCTTAGTGTTTGATCTTTTGGTCACGGAGGCCATTGCGATACATATTTTCCATCACACATTTTTACCCGCCTCAAGCCTCGTTTCATTAATTATGTCTTTGACCTTTGCATATATTCATGCCCATTTTTTTTTTCATTTTTACTGTATTAGGTAGGTAGGTAGGTAATAAGCTTACAAGTTCTTTATTATAATGGGTTGTTAAAATGTCTACATTCATAATAGCTTCTCCTTGAGATATAACTGCCATCAAATTCAACAGACATGGCTGCTTGACGTCCAGTGTGTATGTTGGAGACATTTTACTGTAGAAAATGTGCTGATCAGAAATGCAAGAATTCAGAAAATATAAATTCAAACGTACAGAAAAACACAACAAATATCCACGCAATCTGCAAACTGGCATAGCTCTGTCCTTTTTTGTTTCTGCAGGAACCTGGTTGCAGGACAGCATCCTAGAGGCTGCCATCCAGCTACAGGGGCTGTCTTTTCTGTGACAGTAGGTACACTGGTACCTCCAGTAAGACCTGTGGTGGTGGATTGTGTGTTTACATCAATAACCAGTGTACCAATTCTTCAGTATTTCCCACTCTGTGCTTGCGGCAGTTGGAGTACGTGATGGTGAAGTGTTGGCTCTTTCAGTTGCAGAGGGAATTATGGAACCATTATGATGCTAGCTCTTTCCACCAGCTCCCAGTGCTGACGCTAATGAGGTGCTGAGAAAGATATGCATTGCTGTTGGTGAGCAACAAATAGCCAAGACTGACAGATGTTTCATTGTTGCCTAGGACTTCAACTAACTCAACTTAAAGACAATTCTGTTTAAATTTTACCTATGTGAATTTTACCAAAAAGGGGAAATAGCATGCTGGATGTCAGAAAGTTATCCCTTCAACCCTCCTTGGAAACTCTTACCACCTATCTGTGACAATACTCCCAGCATATTGGTTGCTGCTGAAACGCTCAATGCCCCCCCAGTAACCTCGACTCTCTTCATGATGAAGTGCTATGAGCTGCTGGTTATTAACTCTGCCTTCCCTCATCACTGGGCCCTCTCCAGTTTGCTCACTCTAAACGTACTCAATCACGTTACTCATCCTGTAGTCACATTATTCTCTGTTATTTGGTCTACATTGTTCCTCCATGTGTTGTGTGAACGACATAGGAACAAAGTTTAGATGAGGTGTTGATATGTGGCATAAAGTAATAATGGGTGAAGTGCAGCCATAAGGTTTTTGTCCCCCATCAATCATATATTTTATGTGTTTATGTTTTAATGTGGCTCAAATGTGCACTAAAAATGATAAATGACATTTATTTGAATTATGTTTTGCTGTTTGAAGAAAATCAATTTTTGAAATGCCTCGTGGACATGATGGAGCTATCGCTCAACCACAATATAACATTCATTCAGTGAAATTTTATTGAAAAGGGAAAACAAAGCTCTCAAAGCAAGCAAGTGACAAAAACTGTGAGCTTCTTAGCTTTCCACAATCACTAACAGGACAACCATTGACTGTTTTTATAAACCAAGGCTGTTTAACAGTCTTCACTCCGATAAGAGAGAAATTAATGTACTTTGTTGTATGCTGTTATTTTTTCATAAATAAAAATTGTGCAGACTAAATTTCGCTTGTTTAGTGGGTCAATAAAAAATGCATTTTAAAGCTTGGTGTGTCCAGGCCTTAATTCTTAATGAATAACTCTTATGAAAACCTGAAACTCAGACCTTTCTCATTTCTTGGTTGTCAAACATTTGATCAATCTATCCTGTAGCTACTGTGAAAAGGACAAGCTTGAAACTAACTGAACTGTTCAATACTCACAGAAAGTCTAAATGAGGTGTTAGCTATGGTTGATGGGATTTGATGGACAAATACAAGACTTTTACTCACAGAATGGCTGTTTGAGTCCCATGTGAGAAACTAAAAGTTTATGGAAAACTTAATAAAAATCACCCAGTGACGTAACTGAGTTTACTTGAACTCAGATTGGAGCCTAGATCTTTCTTTAAACCTAACCAAGTGGAGCCATTGCCTATATGTGTAGTCACTTCGCTTTCATATTTCTCCTGTTGGATGAAGCTCTATCAATGTGAGAGCTGTGTTGAAAATATCTCTTCTTTTCAACAGACCAACATATTGTCATCCATAAGAAAAGCAATAACAGACAGGAGCACTGCTATTTACACGACAGGAGGCCTTTTGTACAGCATCCATTGTGACATGAAATGCAAAATAAACACGGCTGATAACAATGATTAAGAGGATTATGATTCAATTTCATTTAGATCAACTATATGACTGTACTATTTTGTATTTTGGCTTCCTGGAAAGGCATTGCTCCTGTAAATAATATGTAACCAGAATTCATTTAAATCCGCTAAACCTGTTTTAATCTATTATTTCACATCGATGTGGCTGCCATAAAAAAAGTCCATTGGCTAATAGTAATAATAGAGAAGAAGTACAGTGCCACCCCCCTCACATGTCACTTACACAGTCATGCTCACTGACTTTGCAAACTGTGATTACATTTAAACTAATCATAAGTTTCATTATCTACAGCGTAATAATTGAGTGTAAAGTTTCATTAATTTCCACACTAAATGTCTAAAAATCATCTTTACTCTGTCATTCCCTCCATTTCTCAGACTGTGTGTGAACAAGGCTATTGTTGAACTTAATAAATGTGACTGGTAGTTTTCAGGAAATGATGGGGGCGGTCAAGATGAATAGACCTGACACACTCAATTTAAACTCCATCAGCAAGTTGTAAGTGTTAAGCAGGGGGAGAATTATCTCAAAGTACTGTCTGCTGAAATTCAGATTGTTCATTAGGTGCTTCCAAATCATTTAACAAAAATACAGTTTTTTTTCCAGCAAATTGTATTAAGTTTTCGTGGCACATTAAGTCTTCAATTTGGTTACATTTTTCACTTGTTTGTTCTTTTTATAATGTGTTTCTCTTTGGATTATTTCTCTCTTGGAGGGGAAGTCTTGTTTTATGACTGTTTACTCTACTGATGGTGGCAAAGCCAAATAAACCCCCAAAAGTCTGCTTTATATCTTTTCTCTTGATAACTGAACCATGATCTGTTGCTCAGTGAAGCATTATTGTCCAAGAATGAGCTCCCTTGGCCTGCTGGGTCAGACTTCTCACAACAGAGTCGCTTAACGTGAAATAAAATCAAATGTGCTTACTTCAAAGTGAAAAGCAAGAAGAACTACATTTACTTGCAGGGCAAAGGTTCATAAGTTTGCTTTTGTGAGATTACCTTGCACCTTTTGAGGTTAACAGGTAGTATTGATCACTGGACTATGGTCTATGATGACTGGACATATTTAGTTTTCTTTTTCTTCTAAAAGTGAGGTATTATTCAGAAGAACTGTGCATCTGTGTTTAGTGGACGACGATTATATCCGTATTAAAACTTTGCGTACTTCGCAGGAGACTAATTAATATGTTAATTGTATGGTACCTTTGGCTTTGTCCAGAACCGAGATAGTGACATTACCCCCCCCCAAAAAAAAACAACAAAAAAACATCACAGCAACATCATGAGTTGTTGTGAGTCATATTTCTGTCGAGCCGATGAATCTAAGTCAAAGGCTGCTTCACTTTTACCACTGCTTGTTTGTGTCGAACAAATTTCCGAGGGAACTGCCTGCCCATCAGCATCTGAGACACAAACTAGTTACTGTCTTTATGCCACTTGGTGCTTGGTAGGTAACATTCAGTGTTTTACTGTGGACAGCAGCTTTATATATAATATTTAAAAACAGTTGAAATAGTTTGCTAAAAGTCTCTTTCACACTCAGGAAAACTGAAGAAATGACAGTGATACAAAGTATCACTGCAAAGTAGGTATTTTTTCACAATTTTGAGAAATAAGGTTTGACATTAAGCTTTCGTGAATTTTGAACCCGGAGTCAAACTATTTAAATTTTCCCTTTTTTCTAACTTCTTTTTCTCCTTCAAAAAAGCTGACTTTATATGAACTTTGAGATTTGAACTATCTTGAGTATGTGTGCTACAGGTTCAAATCCCATGTGAACTAAAAGCCTGGATCATGAACTGACAGTAGAGGGGTGCCAGTTTACCTCCTGAGCACTGCAGAGGTGCCCTTGAGCAACGCACCATCCCCGATAAGCTGCTGCTCTGCCTCTCACTATTTACCTCCTGCCATACAGGCCTCTTGTGTGTGTGTGTGTGTGTGTGTGTGTGTGTGTGTGTGTGTGTGTGTGTGTGTGTGTGCATGTGTGCGTGCGTGCATGCGTGCGTGCGTGCGTGTGTGTGTGTGTGTGTGTGTGTGTGTGTGTGTGTGTGTTTCAGGGCCTGTACCATTTAAATATGTGTGTGTAAAAAAAGAAGACAGGAATGGAAAAGCAATTTCCCCAAGGGGACAATAAAGAGTGTGTTTCTTCTTCTGTATGCAAAAGTAAGTGATAAGTGTGAGTGTTAGCACATACTATGTTACATAGAGTCGAGTGCCAACTCCAAGATGAGGACAGACAGGTGCTGGAACAAACAATCTTCCTAATCCTATTAGTGAGAAAGACAAATATGTTGATGTGATTTTTTATCAGCTCATTGTTACTATTTCATTAAATACCTCCTTAATATACACCACTCTGTCGTTCTGTGATTCTAGAATTAGTTTTAGAACCAGTATTATAAGTTTGCATATATGTTTTTGTTAAATACATCACAGATGTACAATATGTATGTCCAAATAATTCAATACGTATTTCATATCTGGAAATTATATTTCAAACAAGCAATAAAAAAATTATGCAAGATGAGCATCAGAGACCTAGAAGGAAGAAATTTATTTTAAGATCCATGCATTCTTTTGGGAAGAAAAAGAAAATGCAAATAAAAGACACCTATAACAGTAAAGTAGTGAAGAGTGAGTGACAGTTGGTTCATTTCTCACTGAGACTCAGCGTCAGGGAGCCAGAGTCGCTTGACGGATGGAGCTTTTAATTGAGTTTGTCGACGTGGGATGAACAACGGCCAATCATCAGAAGAGCTGAGGCAAAACAACTCAGGGCCTTTGTTTCTAACAGAAGGGCCTCCATTAGACCAGATAATAGGCCAAGCTGTTGATATTTCCCTGCTTTCTATCGCGTCTACTGAAGGTAGACACACTATCTGTCACACCCATCCAGATGTTTCTCATTTGGCTCGCCTGTCGTTCCTCTTGACATATCTGCTGCCAAGTTTTCTTCTCTTATGTATTTCTGGTGATGGCATGGTGGTGCAGTGGGAAGCGCTGTTGCTTCACACTAAGAAGTTTCCTGGTTCGATTTCTTTCTGTGCGCAATTTGTATGTTCTTCAAGTGTGTCCGTGGGTTCTCCAGCTTCGTCCCACCTCCAAAAACATGCAATTTAGGTGCATTGATCTCTCTAAATTGTCGGTGTGAGCATGCGACTGAGTGGCTATTTGTTTTTTGTGTGAGCTGCCGTCTCACCTAAGGGGTACCCTGCCTCTCACCACTAGATAAGCTTTAGCAGAACCTTGACCTGAAAGGTGGTTCATTCTTTTCCATGTCAGCCTATCTTCTTACATCTTCTTCTAAAACAAACTCTACCCTCTACTACATCCATCCACCTTCTCTTTGGTCTTCCTAATGCCCTCTTGCTTGGTAACTCCATTCCTAACACCAAAACACTCACCATGTCTCCTCTGGATGTGTCCGAATCATCAAAGTTTGCGCTCTTTAACTTTGTCTCCAAAACATCTCACCTTGGCTGTTCCTCTGATGCACTCATTTCTGATCCTATCTGACCTGATTACTCTTAGAGAGAGCCTCAACATCTTAATTTCCACCACTTCCAGCTTAGCTTCCTGTCTTCTTTTCAGCTGCACTGTCACTACTCCGTCCTTCATGGCTGGCCTCACCATTGTGTTATAAACTTTGCCCTTCATTTTAGCAGGCTACTTGTATATGGTAAAAATAGCCTGGCACTTTCCTCCACCCATTGCAGGCTGCTTGGATCTGTACCTCCATAACACACTCCGTTGCTGTAGACTGTTAACCCCAAGCATTTAAAGTCCTTTGCTATTTCGTCTCTCTGTAACCTCACTCTTCTTCCATTCCTCTCATTTATGCACAAATATTCTGTTTTACTTTGGGTAATCTTCATTTGTCTCCTCTCCAATGGATGCCCCCTCCTTCCTAAAATTTTCTCCACCTGCTCCTTGCTTTCACTGCAGATCACAATGTCATCTGCAAACATCATGGTCCATGGGGATTCTAGTCTAACTTCATCTGTCAGCCTATCTATCACCACTGCAAACAGGAAGGAGCTGGCACGCATCATAATCCTCATATCCTGGTGTGTTTGCACATGTACTTAAAGTAAAATACAGGTTGCTCTGGACAAAACAGAACAGATAAATCCACAATCTCTTTAATTTATGTAGTTTCCTTTTCTTTGAATGGAAATGAAATGGCAGTCACTGATGAGTACTGATGTTTTGAATGATCAAATAATGGTTTTTGATTTCCTTAAACTGATGAAAGATCTGGCCTTTGTTTGAAAGAGGCTTTTGTTAGAGACATGCTTTTATAGTTTGGCTATCCATGTGTCATGATGAAACTCTCTAATCATACTTTAGTTAAAGGCTGATCCCATTCACTTTGTTGAATTATTGGTCAGAGATGTTTTTCTTCACAGAGATAAGGGTTAAGAAAAAAAAACCTTATTCCATTTATCAAATGCATGACTAGACAACCCTGTTGTTTTATAGATAAAAAATTAAACATTAATTAAAACTTCAAAATTGTTTGAAATATTTGAAAGTGTATTATAGATCACACTGACAAACCCACAGTGAATCAAAACTGGACCCTACATTACCCTACCCCTACTTTTATCTTGCTTCAGTGCATTCTTTTACTTTGCCATTACAACTTCACTTTTTTGCTTCGCTCTCAGTTCTGTCATCAGAATTGTTTCCAGCAAGAAGGAGGCATCTGTTTCTCAAAAACTTTGATAAGCTCACTGTACACCACCTACCCAATTAGCAGACCAGAAAAAAACCAATAAAGAGAAACTACAGCACCAAACACTTACTGATCTTTTCAATATCAACAAGCGACATGAAGAAAACTTCAAGCTGTGCAAAGCTAGTTCAAAGCTTCAGTAGGAAAATCCAATTTTATTATTCAACCAACTATTCCATTTGTTGTCTTCGGGACACGGTTGCCAATAAGGACCACACTGTGTTACACAACTCTTACAGAAAACCTATATCCATGTCATAGTCCTCTGTGCTTTCTCTCTTTGCAAACAAATCAACTTCTTGTGAGCAGTAAAAGGCATCAACTTTGTTTGTTTTGAGTCCCTATTACACAAGTTATGGATTCAATCTGAATCTTCACAATCACAGTTATTAAAAACAAATTTCCCATAAGACTGCAGATGTGCTCCTTAATCTCCAGCTGCTGTCTATATCCCACAAAAGGACATAGCCATCAGTGTCCTCACCACATGATGCTTGTTCTTAATGTTCATACTTCATGAAGACACACGACATGCAACATGCTGAATAAGGAGTTGCCCCTGGGCTGACATTTAGTCATGTTTAATAAACAGGCTATCTTGTGTGTGTTACCATTATCACAATATGGAATCATGTTACCTATGTTTCCATAACCAATGCACCAATTCTACAACCATAGCCTCTCCATGAAGTTACATTCCTGTGGATGTAATAAATATGGTGTATGAAAACTTCAGATGCTGGTAGTGCATGTATACAACACAGCTACAGCAAAATCCAACAAATAAAGCATGACAAATTGCACAGTTGCAGAGAAACTTTCTACATTCCACTCTCAGGATGGGATGCTCTGTAAGTAAAATTGGTTTTACACATCAAAGTTTGTATTCTGGTCTGCTACATCTTACTCTACACTTGAGTCAACGTCTACACAAGACCGAAAATTAGAAGTGTGAAAATATAACCGGCCCTTATTCACAATATTTCAGAAGTGCAACCATTTTTTGTTTTGCCATGGTATATTTTAATGGTATGGACTGACCCTGCACCTTTTTGATCAGGACAAAGTAAACCCTTTTGTCTGAGATTTATAGTGTAGCATATAACCGGATTCCAACATTTTCAACTAGGGTAGATTAAAAAAAAAACTGCTCCTAACATCACAAAATAAAAATGATTTATAAAAGTGCAATCCATAAAAAAGTAAAGTATTGCAGAATATGACCATTTTTAAGAGTTTATTTTGTAGCAGGTTGGTACTTGTTCACACAGTATTATGATGCTTGTAACAGGTTGTTAATTTCACACAGCTTTTCCTATTACAAAAGAAATGAAGAAAAAAAAATCTATTTAAATTCCCAATTTCTGTGTCCTAATACAATGTTTCCCAAAACTGTCCATACATCACCTAAAATTCTGGGGTACACAAATCCCAAGAGCAAGAACAATGCTGCAAAGTGTTGTTACCCATATTGATTCTGTAAGATTGGTTGTCATCATTTTTTTTCTACTCCAACAAAATAATAAATTTACAGATTCAAGTTTTAACACAATTCAAAGGTTTCTTTCTACATTGTTATTTTAATTCTAAATTTTGTTCATCCAATTTCAATGTCTCTGTTAGTCTGATGAATTACAGCAACATGTACCACTGCAGCATTGTAACTCAACATTAATCTGTGAAAGAGCTGGATGTACTGAGTATGATATTTAAATTAATGTTATAGAGGACCTTCGGGTGGTTTTTTTGGGGAAGATTCATCAAAGAAAAAAAACCCAGAGGATTATTCTGTTAATAATGTGCAGAGCTAATCATAAGATATGCAAAAAAAGATGTTCAGCATCAATTAAGAATGTGCTAGTGCCGAGTGACAGCACACAGACGCTTCTCTACAGAAGTTATAATGTCAGTAAAGCTCCAGAGCTCCTCTCCCTCGACTCTGACTAGATCTCTGAAACTTGCTTCTTATGTCTCAGTCAGACGTGTTTAGTTATTCTTGCATCTCCAAGTAATTTGTAGGCAAAGAATAATTTTGAATGCATAAATTTATATCTTACAACTGTACGTAATAGGCCTATGTGAAAAGACAACTATAACAAAGGAGCCTTCAGATAAAGATTTAGCTTTTGCGATATAACCGCAGAGCTCTACATTTGCTGCTAAGTCATGAATGGCATTTAAAGAACAATATTTAATAAATTGATTCTGATGAGGCTCTCAAACTTGTTTCTAAACCAACGTTTAGTTAATTGAATTCTGACACTTATTGCTTCAACTGATTATCTAAAAAAAAAAGGCAGGCGCTCTTGACGAAGAGCATCTCTTACTGAACCCAACATGGTAGCAGAGTTAGTGTCATTTGATGGCCATTTTTTTTGATTAAAAGCTGACTGCAATGTACAGGCCAGTACAAAAGTCTGTACAGTCAACAACAAAACGGCTTCTTGATAAAACCTTACAATGCTGATCCAACACTGAAATGGTCAATGCTCAAGCAAACACATGTTCTTATGTGTTATTACATATTCCCATAGTCAGAGAGCTTATTTTTAAATAGAAAAATACACACGGCAAGAACCAAATCCAGGTCACCTGTCGTACGTGGGGATCAAGTAACCACTAGACCGTTTATAAGACATGATTACTGCATTGAAATAACTGGTTTTATTGCTTTGAAAATGCAGACTTACCATGAGTTTTAATTGAAGAAATATTTTAAATTTTTAAAGGGAAATGCAGGAACTCTGTAATGCTAATGGTCTTCTGATCTATATAAAGTAAATACCTGACAATAGAAATGATGATGTGCTTTTATAAGGGACAAATCTTCTGTTGGAGGTTGTAGCAACTGCTGCACCATGTCAAATCCTGCATGCATGCATTTAAATATTTGAAAGTGGTTCAGTGTTTTTTTTTGTTAATTGTTCTTTGAAATGATGGGGTTTGTGCTAATACTTGTAGTAAACAGATGTTGCTGACATTGCCAGGTCATAAGGAATGTAATTTAAACGAATTAGTAGGCCATCAGAACACAGCAGAGTACAGAGCAGAGCAGAGGGAACATTTCTGCCGGCATTATGCAATCACACTCACACAAGAGATGGTGCACAGTCAAGGAATTAGTCCCTCAAATTTATTTATTCATTTCCTTCAAAGAGGCAATTTAACGCATGACTAAATCCATCTTTGTGATGTCGCTGAAATGCCTTCTGCCCCGCAAAACACGTGATGCATATTTGGGCCACAGATAAATGCACAGAGCCAGAACTATTGGATCGCTACAAAGCAGACAAGGGAAGCAGCAGAGGGAGGAGGAGGAGGAGGCAGAGGGTCACAGATGCTAAGCCTGGCAATCTCTCTTTCAATCTGCAGCCATATATTGGCTGCTTTAAAGATAGATGCATTATGCTCACACATGACCCATGTGTAAGTAAAAATATGAGCGACTTTGAAACTCAGTAGAGACGGGCGAGATTTTCTTGTGGGTGCTCAACCTGCACTGATCCAGTAAAGCAGTCTGATGGGCCAGTCGGAGCAATCGGGCAGCCAAAATCAGAGGAATGCTCATAGCTTATCAGACTCCCTTGTTGTTGGGCCCTGTGGCATGGCTCTCTGTATGTACACTAACTGTAATGGGTTGTTAGAGCAAGCTAGTTGGAAGCCGATTAGCTTGTTGTGGCACCCACTGAGAGGAAAAGACACTCGGTTGACACAGACTGTAATGTGCACTGTTGAGCTGAGCATCTGCAAGGTTTCACACAAAGGTTACATTAAAAAAAAACAAAAAAACCCACAGACATTACAAGTAGCCATCCTCCTTATTTCAGCAAGAAAAGTTTGATCACGGTAGGAGAAGAAGAAGAAGAAGAAAAATTATACAAAGTACATTTCCACTCTTATATATTTTTACATAGTTAGATATACGCAGGCCTTAGCACACACACAGACACACACTCTCTCTCTCTGTGTCTCTCTCTGTCTTTAGAGAGAAACCTTCTCTAATTCGGTCTTGTTTTTGACAAACAGGTACACAGTTTTGGTTTGAAGCACAGGAAAAAAAAAAAAAAGGATTGGCAGATTATAAACTTTCTTCAGGGCCAAGCAAAGATGGCAATTTATCTGAGCAGGAAGAAAAAGGTTGTAGGTTCATCTGACTGTACAGCAGAAGACATTTAAAAAGAATGTGTCGAGCAAGAATCGATTTTATTTCAGAGCTATGAATGATTTAAACACTTTTATGAACCTATGGTGTATCAAAGGTGTCTAATGTTCCGTGTTGAGTGAGGAACTTGTGTTCAGTCAGTGTTTGGTTTAATTCATGTATATTTTGTTTATGTTCCTACATATGATTTGTTTTTGAAATGAAAGTTCCTCTTTTGGATTTTGTGTCAATGTGATTATCTTGTAATTTGGCTTTTGTGAATAAGCATGGTCTTCAAAATCAAAATCAGATCTCTCTCTCTCTCTCTCTCTCTCTCTCTCTCTCTCTCTCTCTCTCTCTCTCTCTCTCTCTCTCTCTCTATCTCTCTCTCTCTCTCTCTCTCTCTTTCTCTCTCTATCTCTCTCTCTCTCTCTCTCTCTTTCTCTCTATCTCTCTCTCTCTCACACACACACACACACACACACACAGACACAGACACACACACACACATACACACACACACACACACACACACACACACACACACACACACACACACACACACACACACACACACACACACACACACACACACACACACACACACACACACACACACACACACAAGGCCTGCACAAGCAAAGGAGAGGATGATGGTAGATTGGTGGGCAGCTCCTCTCTGGTGCGCCAAAAGAGCAACTTGTTCGAGAATGGTGCTTTGCTCAAGGGCACCATGGCAGTGCTCAGGAGATGAACTGGTCCCGACTACCAGTTCATACTCCAAATTTTTGGTCCGCGGGTGGGTCTTGAGCCCGGTTCCCAGCCCAAGACCTACTGGACTGAGCTACTGCTGCCTAGAGCTGCCAGGACTGTTCACATACGGAACAACAGTCATCTGACCAGAAAGAAGTAGCTGGTAACTTAAATTTATGGTGACAGAAGAACAAACAAAATCTTGGCCTCATCATTTGGATCATAATCCTCACAATTGCTATGTTCATGTAGATGATGACAGAAGTGATGATGACAATAATGATGATGGCTCTGATTGCAGTGATAAAATATTTCAGACTCATGCTGGCTCATCAGTGCATTCATTTAGTCCTCCTCCAGTTGAACGCAGAGCAAGGACGGCAGCAGCTGCGTAAACACCAGCGGATGCATGTCGCACTTCCCGAATTAGCCCCCTTCCTGACATCCTTTATCCTCCCTTTTCCTGCATCCACTAACCACTGACAGGACAAGATGAAGAGTGTTGCTTCCTAAAAGTTTTATCTCAACATTCTCTCTGTTAAATTAATGGGCAAATGAAATATTTGCACACTTGAAGCTCCCTGGGAATGCAAAAGCCCATATCAAGACACTGTTTGACTGCTAAGATGACCCAATTATACACAGCAAATGCCTCGTGAATTAACTTCGACGCCATCTGTGGTGACAGACCAGTTTTATGAATGTGTGTAGGGAAAAGACTCTATACTAGCTTAATTATTTCCTGTGGTATTCCTAGTTTAATTAGACCTACAGGAGCAAACTGTAAACCTTTGATTGCACTTCATTAGTAGATTTTTGTAGGGTGAATATGGATTTTATCATCTGTTGGACGAGGCCATCAAAAGTAGGTACTTACAGTAACTCTTCTGTTCAAGACTCCCAACAGCCATTATGGGAGTGCTATACCATGAAATAGATTGGACAAGCTCATGTCAAATAATACTGTATCAGTCCTACTAGCCTCGAGGTTTTCTTTAATTATAGCTACAAATATGCAGCATGCAAATCCAGTAAAAGCATATAGTTACCTTGCTCTGTCAAATGAAATTATATGCGTCATGTAAAATCTGGAATGACTCCCATATGATAATGTTATTAGTCATATCTTTGGCCCAGAAAATATTAAATCCCTTTGGATTTGGCATATTTTGCAATTTAATAATGCTGCGATTGCCCTCATTATGTTCTTATTGTCTGCTTATGATGTGTTATAATCCCTTATCACCTCAAGCTGAGTGTTACTGATGTATTCATTAGTTTGTTGCTTGATTCGACCTCAAAGACCAGATAAAATGAGGACACATCAACTCAAATGACTACATTAATAACTGATTGATCTGGTGCAATTTCGCTGGAGCCTCAAGGGCAGCTGCAGCTCCTTTCGTTGTAGCAGCTCTGCTTTTTGCCCAACAACTAATGAATTCTCCAGCTTTTTGTCACCACTGCAGCCCTTGGTGAAAACCTCCTCACCATCTTCCTCCCGGCGGACCAGTAAAGTCAGCAGTGAGGAATGCACACGACAGCCGAGTTTCCTTCTCTTCCTCTCTGCACAGTAAAAATTTAATGGATCCAAACATGCCATCCATCCATTTCAGCAACAGAGGAGCAAGCAAATTGCAATCATCCACTCCATGCCTGTTCTCTGAAGACTGGAAGCTATAGAGAAACACACTTTCATCTCATCATTATGACGCACAGAACAACATAAGCACATGAAACCTGCATTCACTGCTCTCTACACATAACCGTGACCTGATTTCATGTAGTTATAGCTTGTACGATCGACTAGAATACACTGCTTTAATTCAAGTGTCAGGGAAATGTGCACTCCTTTGTTTCTGCTGTGAGTTGTAGGGAAAATGGATTTGGCATAGCTTGACAGCAAAGTTGGAGGCAGTTTCTTGTAGGCAGTGCAGGACTCTGGGGTCTGCAGTGAATTGTTCTCAGCTCGCTTTGCATCCCAGCTGCTGATGCACCCCTGTTTCGCTGGTGAGACGAGTCTCCACTGGATCATGCACTTACACCGGATCCATTTTACTAGATGCTGGGAGAATATCACAGGGATCACTAGGTACTGGCTCAACAAATGGTTATAGCTTGTGGCTGGGTGGATTGATGTATTCGTCCCAAGCAACATTACACTCACGACTCTCCAAAGACTGCTGCTAGTTTGTAATATAATTCCTTCTACTAATGTCTCTCTCAACTGACTCAACGTCACAGGAGGAGAATGAGGCAAAGACTAGCTGAAGCACTTTTTCTTTAAATCCCTTCCAGCTGTATTAACACCAACACAGTTCAGTAACAGTGATGGGCTAAGTAAGCACTTCTTAGAGTCGGCTGATTGCTCTTCGATCTACACCGCTCCATGCGAGACTGGCTTTCCCCCACGGGAGTGAGATGGTGTTTACGAAAATGTACGGAGAACTTCTTTGTTAAGATGTGTTATTGTAATCTGCCAAAAAAGAGAACTTTCAAAACCCATTAAAATGAAAATATAGTCAGAGAGTGTGTCTTGAGATTGGGTCAAGGGGAAAGCATTAGTAGCAAATGTAAAGTATTTTCTCCAGTCCTCATCCATCATGCTACACAAAGAAGGGATTCTCTGAATATATTTTTTGCAAAAACTGACAGGCAGGAGTATGAGCTGCACCTGGGAGGGCTGATTGAGGCAGCGGGTAGCACAGAAGTTGAGGAATCACAAAAGTAGAGTAATGCAGCACCTGAGCACCAACCACCAGGCTGCCTCCTCAGTCACATCGTTCTTCTGATGTGGCTTCATTGTCACACTTCATGCCTCGAACGTTCTTCAGCTTCTGACAACAGTCATACATCTGCCAAATGAGTGCTGATCTAGTCGCTATGCACACCCGTTCATTTACATTGTCATCCATTAATTTTGTAAATGGGCATTGTAACAGGACAGACTGTTGTAAATCCTAGGTATCATACAATGTTGATCCGTTTATGTGTGTTGCCTCAATTATAATGAAGCAAATTTTTATTGTTAACAATCAACAAATTCCTTTCACACAGGAACATCATACACCGTGATGTCGGGTTGTGATTACAGATTTAACAATTTTGGTGGAATGCAGAGAGAATCCAGTAAAATACAATAAGGTTGGATGTTTTTGATCCGGAGCAGAATATTCTGAGGCTATAATCAAGCCTAAATATTATTGAGAAATTTCTTTTGTCCTTTACTATAGTCAGTGTGAGCTATTTTATTTCATTGTACTGCATTATTAGAGGAGGATGTGGGACTGGGTTTGATAAATCCCAGCTGTCCAAAACGGCCAAAATAGGTCAGGGCTATAAGGGTTAAGTGTCATTTTTGGAGGATTCAAAAAAAGTTTAATATTTTTTCTTGAAAATTTACATATAAAATAACCAAATACTAAGTTTGTACCTTTTGTTTTATCTTTAGCCTCTGTAGTTACATATTGGAGTTAAAGGCTCAATCTATGGGATTTGAAAATATAATGATATAACTTGTCTTCAAATACACAAATAGGAATTGTAATTAACAAAGACAACTTAAAGAACATTCTTTCCTTAATGGAATTAAGGAAATAATGTTTGTGGAGAGTATTGAGCATTTTTGTGGAGAGTATTAAGCATTTTTTCTTGCAGGCTACTCTGTAATAACTCGTCTGAATGGAGCAGCAATGACCATTTGATATCCTGCTAATCACAAGTTCTCAAATTGATGGTTTTCTTACAGGACCATTATGTTGTGATTGATTGCTGTATAGATGACCTTAACACAGCCAGATTGACTGATTTCTGACTACAGGAACCTAAATCACATGTACTGATTAAATACCATAATGAATGGATATGCGACGTGTGACAGACCGAAGTGTCATCCATGTTTGATGCTTATATGTTGGTACGAAGGAGAGAGATTCTTTTTCTGTCAGTGTTGGCTGCAGCCTCACAGCTTTCTTTTTCACTTTCACTCTTACAGTTTTGCTTTCTCTCTCCCAAACCTCAGAGGAGTCCAATCAGGGCATAAAGAAGAGCTGGATCCCAAAGCCCCAAACCTGATGGGATTTACACTCTCAACACAATCACACAGCACTGAGCTGCTGCCTTAATAACACTCTTTTTTCCCCTTCTTTTTTACTGCTGTTGCTGCCTTCTGTGTAACTCGGATAATTTCAAAATATGCTCAGTCATGGATGAAATGTGTATATACGCACACGCACACACACACACACACACACACACACACACACACACACACACACACACACACACACACACACACACACACGCACAGCATTAAGATGATCATCCTCATAGATTGTGAGTTTAATTTATCCCAGCCTACATTGATAGTCAGCGCTGATTCCTCAAAATATTATCTCACACATACCGCACATCACACATTGACACACTTCCTCCAATCCTCATCAGCCACACAGCTGGGTGATTTGATAAAATACTTGGCAGGGGCCTATGGCTGACCTTTCTATCGGTGCTTAACACCGCTGCTCCATGGCCACCCTACTGAACGTAACTAGGCAACGTTGCCTCTGATGAGATCTGACATCTGACCATTTCTCAGAAGCTTAGAGAGGTGATGAAAGTGTGTGTGGGTGTGTGTGTTTCTGTTTTCGCAATTGTGGAAGGTGTCTGCTGAGCACAGTGGCCTGCCGAGGCTTGACAGCCTCTTCTTTCCTTAAATTAGCACAGATCCAACTTTTTTACAGTTTGGTCAAGGTTTTTTTTGGAGCAGTAGAGATGGTTTTTGTAACTTTAAATGAACCCGTGTGTACAACGGTGTTCCTCTGATTCTTTATTTGTGATGTTGTGAAAACAGGATGATGGCCGATTAATTCAGGTCCCAGTGCTTCAGTTCTTCGAACTGACCTCACTGATCTGATGTTTTCTTTAAACAGTCATTGACAACATGCCACACCCTACTGCCATGTGTGTATTTTCAAGTGCTTTACAGTTTTCACAACTTAGTGAAGAAGGAGAGGATTAGAATAAGATGGCAAGAGGGAAAATCCAGAGGAGAAAGATGGAGATTTAGACAGTTGGACAGCAGCAGATGATTCCAATTTCCCCTCACATTTTAATACCTCTAAGCAATGCATACAGAGTAATGCAGGGAATGTTTTTTTATTTTTTTCAGTTTTAAACTCTTAAAATGAATTCAGCTAGATGGCAATGCTGTGCCAGCTGGAGGCATTAATCTTCTTTAGCACCAGAATATTTCTTACATATTACATGACTACATTTGAAATATCAAGCCTGTGGGAATCTGTAATATTTATAACTTTTCTATTTCACACAAACAGTATG
Organism: Antennarius striatus; assembly: GCF_040054535.1. Taxonomy (NCBI): domain Eukaryota; kingdom Metazoa; phylum Chordata; class Actinopteri; order Lophiiformes; family Antennariidae; genus Antennarius; species Antennarius striatus. Next base: position 7,256,838 of record NC_090794.1, read on the forward strand.
AAGCCATAACCCACGATCCCCAAAGGAGATGTATTACAAATGATAAGACAAATCAACATAGTCATCTACAGTCAGCATCCTCCCCAGACAATTAAAGTCTGTGACAGTGTGCGGGTGGACAGTCAGACTGCGATATTCTGTCTTCAGTGTGGGATGTGTGGTTATGACACTGAAGTATTAAGTGGGGACGCAAAATGCGAGTGAAAAAATCTGTAGTCAAGCTGATGGAGAGTAAGAGTGTGATGTCTCATGCAGAGGTATTTTTTGTTCTGCAAGACACGTCAGCCTGAGTGTGTCCTTCTGTGTATGGGTTCCACACAGTCTCAGCTTGTCACACAATGAGGCTTTGGCACATATTTCAGCATCTAAGCACGATGCACACGGATCCCTGTGGCTTCTGGAGTCACACAAGGTCTTTCTGCCACAAGGTGTGTTACATGAAACAGGACATGGTTAGGTTTAGGTAATGTTTAGGTTAAGACTAACTCCAACTCCAGACTTGCGGGTACCACTCAATCCCAGGCTCCAAACATTTCAAGGTTGTTTCTGATCTATGTAATGTTTTGCATATGCTGCCGAAGTGTTTACATCAGATGTAAAGGAAAGCCAAGAGAGTCTCATCCAGATGCACGAGGGAGTTTCCCACGTCTGGATGAACCGCAGAGGGACATGTGTATGGCAGTACGTAACACAGTGGTCACATGAGTTTATGCCCACACGCACACACGCGCACACGCCCACGCCCACACACACACACACACACACACACACACACACACACACACACACACACACACACACACACACACACACACACACACACACACACACACACACACACACACACACACACACACACACACACAAAGTGACAGCCTATAAAAATTCTGCCAACAAACTCAACAAATATTACTACAGCTGTCCCATTGGGAGTTTTAGTTATTCCCCAGGAGGTTTATGCACTACACATGAAAATGCAGTCAAGCTGATTTCAGAAAAACAGCAGTAAAGAATACAAGCGTATAAAATAGATAAATAAATAAATTCGAATCCCTCCTTACTGCTGGTCGGTATGCTGTAATATCAAGACACCATCGTAACATTGTCTCTACAGTTTTGAAAAGAGATACTTACGCTTATGATTATAAATTATTTTGGGATATTTCAAATACCAGTAAACACAGCAAAATATTTACTTTTTTCTCTGACAAGCTGACTGCTCACTGTGGAAATATCAGAGCCGAACAAAAACCCCACAGTTTGTATTTACTATTATAGCAGTACTTGAGAGGAGATCACTTTTAATTTCAGCTAATTTAATATGCGCAAATGCAGCTTCCAGCATCCTTCCACATGTTCAAACCCTTCATGCACCATCTCCTCTGAATTCATAGAAAGAAGAATACAGGTCATTTATTGGCTTATTTACATTATATTTATGCAGTACATTCTCTAGTGAAACTAGCAATACCTAACTATAGCCTATTCACATCCAACAAATGTAAATCAAGCATCCTTTTATCACTATTTTTGTTGTCAGTGATCCAGAACTGCTTCTAAACTTCAGCCTCATCTGGTCTAAAGCACAAGTATATTTAAATTTACAATACATAATACACTTTTACAGTTTACTTTTTCATATTACACAAAGTGAGTTACAATGAGTACATTTAGCATATATAAAAGCTAAGTAGCCTCACCAATCAGGTGGGGACAAGACAGATATGATATAAAGCATCCATATTCATACTGTAAGTCTGCAAACAGATATTCAGAAGTAGGCTACATACAAAAAAACAATGTGTATTAAAGAATGCTCAGGTTCACACTAAAGTTCTGCCTCTCATAGGGAAGATAGCCAATCATACTTAAGGATAATGGTGTGGCTCTCGAGGTAGCCATTCACAGTTAAGAGATGAGTGCCACCCTGGGCCCTGTTTCGGGTCACACCCATGAGAAGGCTTACATCAACCCAAAAGACAGCTTGTACAAGAGTTAACAGTGCAGCCATTTCCCCCACCCAGCCTACACCTGTTCCCACACCAGCTGTCAGGGACCCGTGCCTACATCCTGTCCATCAAGCTTCTCGTCCCTCCCACAGTCCCATCGCTGCCACCAGTGGCACATTAACCCTAACAAGTCTGCTCACTCATGGACATCAGCATTTTGCCACATCTCCTTGAGGCAGTCTGATAGTAAAACTTCCCTTTAACATCTGGGTGAATGTAACTATGATACTGATGAATAATGTATGTGTATTAAAAATATTTAAAAATTAAGATTCTGAGGTCCGTCCTGTCCTGTCAAATGTAAATGCATTATGCAAAATGTTTATTTTGCTGTTCATTTTTTCACCTTTGACATAATGAAGAGCAGAGATGACATGTTGTCAGTTATTTTGACAACACCTGTAAGTGTATTGTCAAAATAAAAGTGATGTGACCTGTACATTCCCGGCCACGTTAGAGCTTCTCGTTGTTTGGTTCTAGCCAGCTAGAGCTTCTTTTATTAAAATGTCATGACTGAAAGTGGTTAAAGATCATTAAATATTAAACCTGCAGGCTTTACAAAGTGAAACAATAAGTTGAAACATGCTGAATGTCATAGATCTAAGATGAACTGAAGGCTTGGGTGAGGATTTTCTTCTTTCTACAGACCACCATTTTTGCTTCATGAACAATCATTTTGACTTTTAAAAGGTTCATTCCTTTGCTAAAATTATATTGTTAATACAGTATAAAGTATTGATTTGTGTATTTTTAAAGTGATCACATTTTAAAACATTTTATGCAGCACTATAAATCCTGGATCCTCTTGTTTGTGTCTTGTTTGTATTTGGGTTTGCCTCCATCTTTAGGAGCCCAAATGAAGGTTTCTGCCTCACACATTTAGCCTACTTTATATTTTAGACACAAACACTCCATTTATTGCAATTCCAGCTACTAAAATGGAGAATGGTATTTTGAGTAAGTCCTAATTAAAGCCTACTTAAATAACGCTGGGTTATAAAAGTAGTTTGCAAAGTAATACTATCATGCTCACACTTCGTTTGCCATAAAAAAAATAAAATATGTATTTTAGGAAGACCAAAGGATTTATAAATGTTATTCATTATGCATTCAGTCTGTTTTCATTCTCGAGGAACCGACTCTGAATGCTGATTCGCATGCTGATGTTGATCTGCTCTCCAAATGCAAACCAAACATTGATGTGATGGAGCAGCAGTGATGCTGCTGATTCAACACTTCTCATTCCGTTATATTAATACATGATGTTGGGATAGTTTGACATTAATGTATGCAGTTTATGTTGTAGCAAAAGTTGGAGGTAGCGAGAAACAGTTACATGAAGAAGTGGGAAATCTATTTATGTCTGCAACTTTTGAAATCAGCAGCGTCTCCATGTTTCCGAGTTGAAAAGATGATTTGTACTTTTTGTTACAAGGTAGGGATTAAAACACTCATGCACATGTCACATCACTGAAAGAATGTACAGTGTGTGTTTTTATGGAGCCCTGACCAAAATCATTCCCATTTTTACCCACACTTGGCTCTGTGCAGATATTGCAGAAAGAACATACTACAAAAATGTTGGTATTGGACACATTTTAGGGTGTTCAGTTTGCCAATACTTACTTTGAAGCTATGGTTGCAATGGACTTCATGGTGCCTGAAGCTCGGATCTAGCAGAGTGACTTGCAATCCATGTAGCAGTCTGTGGTTAGTTTCTTTAGTGGCTAAACTGAACAGAACAAGAAAGTTGAAAGCTTATTGCCTGGCAGAGCAGGTTTGGAAAAGAGTGGAAGGTATTATATGAGTAATAAAAGCTTTCTCCATTTGGGATAATTTTGGTTGTTTCAGTTCCCTTAAAGGTCAACACAGTCATGGCAATTTGCAATAAATGGATGGTACAAATTTCTGGATCAAAGATAGAGAATAAAACTAAAAGAACACTGAATATCTGTGAGAACAACCCCAGTGTCCCCAAAGGCTTCATAAAAATCAGATGTCTTGACATATCATGCTTTAAATATAATAACATCACATAATAATCACAATTATAACACCAGTCCTTGACTCGGCTGTTGTCAAGCAGAGTCTAAATAGAAATATTATAATTTGTTGAAGCTTCACAATGTTGTATCATCAAAACATTCGTTTTTAATAAAAATTTTAAGCAGTAATTTAACCTGTTACCACTACCTTCATTTAACCCAGATCTGCCACTGTTCTCAGCCTCATCAACCTGTACTTGTGCTCTTCACATTTTTCTCCCTTTTCCAGCTTGTAGCTGCCCTCTGGATGAATTATCAACTGAAAAGAGGGCCAGAAGAGCACTCGTCTCCTGATTGCACGTCACCCGATGCACAAGCTGGGTGACTCAGAGTGAGGATGAACCACGTGTTTGGGAACATAATGACCTCCTTTCGTTGTCATAAACTTGATCAGCCGTATTTCTGTGTTTAAGGGTTTCCTAAACAGCAACCTCAAAGTCAAATTCACATCAACGTAGAATTACAATAAAACCACAAAAAAAGTACAACTTTTGCTCTAGCCTCCTCTGTGAAACATTCCTGCTTTAGATTTTCATCTCCATCAAGGAGAAAGCCTCTGTAGGGCATTGGTTTACAGGAAGGAGTGACACAATCATTTTACAGAGTGACTGACACAATCAGTGCCTACATAAATCATATCACAGCCAGTTCCCCAGGCACCTGCTGAGGTAACAGTTTCATGGCTCGCCTCCAAAATGCTACCTGTCAATCAGCAAAGAGTGACAGATACCGGCAAGCAGGTACTCAGTGCTGTCACACCGATGGCTCTGGCTGTGGGGATTATTTTTAAAATGAAAACTGTTAAGATGTACAGATTACCTGTTTAAACCTGTGATCACACCATGAGTTTCCTCTTAGCGTGCGATCAGAATGATGATGTGATGTCTCATTTGATATTTCACACATGAAATCAAGTCTTTTAACAATTATGCTTATATTTTATATATTATCTCTCAATATAGCAAATTTCATTCTGCCAAGTGAAATCTCACAGATTGAGCTGATGCTCAGGGTAGATGTCCTTCTCACACAATCTCTGTCTTGAATCTAATCGCCAAACAGTTTTCAATCAAAAAGTCTAATTATTGTATATCATCTTCTATAATAAACATCTACCTTTACCTCATTCACCAATTGAAATCTAAATGGCATTGGGCTACTGGTTATTTGCGACTGTCAAGTTGATTTATTAGGAATGTATTGAAGCCACTGAAAAGTTGCTTTGAGCCACAGGCTCAAAGCATTCAGTCTGTGATGAAACAATGAGTACATTCATTTACAGAAATGAAACTCTCATCTTTGCCCCTTCACCAGTCTGTTAATTATTAGCTCTTGGATGTGAAGGACTGTGGCCTCTAAATTTCATTTTGAACTCATCATGAACAAATCAAAATAATATCATGATCTATCTATCCATCCATCCATCCATCCATCCATCCATCCATCCATCCATCCATCCATCCATCCATCCATCCATCCATCCATCCATCCATCTATCCATCCATCCATCCATCCATCCAACCATCCATCCATCCATACATACATACATACATACATACATACATACATACATACATACATAATTTTGTAATATCATTTTGACACCATGAGATTAGAAAGCTTCCCTATTTAATCAAGATGCAAGAAAATGACTTGAAACAGTCTGCAACCGCAAAATCAGTTAATAGTGTAATCAAATGTTTAGACGACAGTGAACATACCGCACCTTAACCCACATTTGGTCTTTGAAGGTCATTGACAGTCATTCTATTTAAATACGTTGTGAAGTAGGGTGAATTTTAAAACACATTTTAAAACAAACATTCTGTCCTCACTGACATGTTAGTAACTGCATATTTAACTTGTGCTCATTTTCCTTGTATTTGCCTGATGGAATTGTCTGCTCTACCCTATTTCACGCTGCTGATTTGTTCTGTCTTTGTTACTTAGCTATAAGCATATTCCTATTTATAGACTAGACACATAACTGACATTTGGAGAATTTACTCTTCACAATAAAACACATGCTGGAATTACTTTGAACTACCCATGTGTGTAAATCATTAATGCCAATCAAGATGATGTATGTTGGGGTTGTTTCAGATCATTTGCATGAAATTCAGTAACATAGGAAGTATGTGGTTCTTTTACTTCAGAACCATTTTGAGATGTTTATGCATAATAGACAGAAATGGTGAAAAACTTAATGTTGAAGAAAGTGAAACAGGTTTCATGGATCAGGTCCTTTACCTGCATCCAAAATTTAATAGGATACTCCTTGTCATGTCGTTGTCAACCCTCTCATCCTTTTTCATGAAAACAAGATGAGTAGTTGTTTGTATAATACGGACAAACCCATGCTGGGGAAAACATGACCTCCTTGGTGGTGATAATTATTAAAATGGATTTTAGTTTGTATCTAGGGTACAAATACTTTATAAGTGGGGTTTGTACATAAGCCTGTTTTGTTTGACAGTTACATAACCCTTTTATATTATTATCTCTTGCTGTAGAATGGTCTGTGGCCCTGGTATTGGTTGATGTTAGCACTCTGAACTCCTTCTAGAGCCAATTTTAAATGTAGTGGAGTTAAAGTGTTACGTAAAATTATAAGGAAAAAAAAGTGCCTCAAAGCTATCCTTACTGTAAGTACAACTGTTGAGTGTTCTGAGCTATATTCCAAGTTATTTTACATTGGGCAAGTAGTGGAAGACACAGTAAACAACAGCAACTGACATTAATGTTAGAAATAAACAACGTTGTCACTGGAAATCTGCAGTTAACAGAAAAAGCTAGCAAATCACCAATAGGGACTATTTAATGTGCTCATTCAAGACATCGACCTGTCCATCAGCTTTTTCTCAGGTAACACATGATGTGTGTGTTTGTGTGTGTGTGTGTGTGTGTGTGTGTGTGTGTGTGTGTGTGTGTGTGTGTGTGTGTGTGTGTGTGTGTGTGTGTGTGTGTGTGTGCCGGTACACACACGCACATCACATGTCAACCAGTTGTGACAGACTGACATGAATCACCATCCCTGCCACAGCAGAGGCATCAGCGTGAGTAGACAGCAGTGAGAGCGAGGACCGGCTGCTAGAATTGGGATGACTTTGTTGTCCTCCGTAGAGCTCAGTGATAATTACAATGTTTCGCAAAATTTCCGAGCACCAGAGAGAAACAGCATGGTATATCATGTCTGTTTCATGCTGCTCCAGAGGGTTGTCACCTTGCTGTTGTAGCACCCTGCTGAAGAGAAGGGATACTCTGAGGATAATGTTGCCATAAACTCAATGTATTATTTATGTTCAAGCAACCCCTGAGACACATTATCATCACTGGAGACAACAGCTGGATCTCCATCCAAGCAGTTTATATGACAAATTAGAAAAGGATGAATGGGAATATTTCAACAATAACTCAAACACTTTGGCATTCTAATGTTTATTAGAGATCACACATTTTAGGCAAAGGGTTTTATTGGCTTAGCTTTTGCAGTAAAAATGTCTGACCATCACAGGTACTACACACACAAGTTTTATTATTTTCATTTAACATGAAAGCCTGTTTATTTCAGTTTACTGTAGCATAAATCACACATCCAAGTGCCATTGTTTAATAGATCAATCTTACCAGCCCAACTTTAATTCGTAAATGAAGAAAATATGCCTGTTAACTTATCTCTCTGCCATAAAGCAATTAATACATAAACATAGTTTACCACTATTAAAAAAAGACTTTTAAAACACGTCTATTTCATAATTATTGTGTTTATTCAATTCAATGTGTGTGTCGCTCTATTAACTGTACACGCTCCCATTTAGTTAACAAGCTGACATAATAATGTAATGTAGCACTTAGCAATAGCTGCTCAAAATATTTGGGGTTTGAGACCTATCAAGAGACAACTGTATAGTGTTGAAGCAATTCAAGATTATTTGCCATTGGCAGATGCATTGACTCAGGTTAGTATTTGTCCACAGGGTGGAATGATGAGCTCAAATCATAAAGGGTAAAGTTATAATAATATGTTTTGCCACAATACAGATTTGGTGTTTAGAAAAGCAATTAATAACTGATATTTCAACACACACATAATTTTATTGCTGAGCTAATAATGATACTAAGATAATAATACTAATAATAATACTAAGAACAATTCAATTTATGATAATTAAATCAGTTAGACCATATGTTATGTCTGTATGTTTATCTTCCCATCAAGAATAATTATCTGTATCCAAATCCAGACTGGGAATACATGTGGTTAAACCAGAAATCAATGGGATGACTAACCAGAAAACAGTATAGTGTAAAAACACTAAATTTCACATGAATGAAATTTATGTAGGTTGATCAAATGTTGTTTACTTAAAATTCTCAGCTCCAGATTACAGAACACATTTTGTTTTTATTTAGCTTGTTTGTGTTTTATCTTGAATGAATAAAATTTTCCTCTTTAAATGAGCTCTGTTCACAACCACACTAGTGACTGGACATCATAAGGCCATTTGTGGACTTTGTGCTGCTTTTCCAATTCGAAATTGTTTTCTGAGTTAGGCCCTAACTGCTTCTGCATGAAAATGCTTGCAAAGGCTGTGGGGGAAACACGCATAATAAGGTTACAGAGAGCTTAACAGAGATGGTCCATTACTAAATATGTAGTGTGACGCTTTAAAATTATGTTTGGACTGAATGACAAGTCGCTTTACTTGCACTGACATTGTATGTGGTCATGTGCGGAAAATGATTTGCTTTGCACTTATTGTGAAAATATGAAAAACCGAGAAAAGTTTCAAGTTCAAGACAATTTTTGTCATGGTATATCCTCTCATTCCATTTCATAATGCAGGCTGGAGCTACAGTAAATGCTGAGGCCTCTTCAGCAGTAGAGGTCACATAGTTCATATCATTTTCCTCCTCATGAAGAAGTCAGCTATCACTGAGCTATTTGACAGGTTCTTCACACTTGAGAAGAGCTGCCAGTCTTTTCCAGCTCTTGAATGAAATGCAGCATCATACATTCACAAGCTGTTTGTGACATGCATATGACACATTCATTCATGATGCATTTAGTAATTCTGATGTGATTAGGACATTAAGCACACAATGGGGATACACTTGACATTGTGATATACTGTGGTGCTGTACTCCATGTATTGAAACATCCCTCAGAGAATAAATATAATTACCATAATAAATATGCTGATGACAAAAACTGCTTCCCATTTAGCTGAAATTGGGAATGACCTTGTAACCGGACAATGGGCTTTTCTGCCACTTCCTATTATTGCGGTTCCTCTCGTCTCTCTTGCTATCTCATCACCTTATCTCCCCTTTGCCATTGTACCATGAAAGTAGCATGGCTGAGGTTAATGCCTATATAGTGCTCTGCAGATACACTTAGGGGCTGCATTGCTCGGTAATTAAAGCTTGTCCTGCACCACCCAAAGAAATGAAAATACCACTATAGCTTCCTCAGATGAAGAGATATAAAAAAAAAACAGCAGTTTCCTTTCTCGTTCTCCTGGGTTGGAGCACATTTATATGCAAGGGGTGGATTTAAACTGAGTTAAAATAGGATGCCAGGTATTTCAATATTTGATTTATTTGGCCAGCCACATTTTCTTTAAAGTGAGAAAGTAAATTTTTAAATTAAGCTTATTTCCCACTTCATCAATTTATGTTTATGAATTTTGAGCTGACATTTCAAATGTGCACAATGTCAAAGTGGAGGAAAGTTCTTGTTAGAACTGAATCACGTACTGAAATGTTAGCTCCCAAATGTGTGAGGTCACATGAAATGTACCTGGGTGTTAATGAATGCACTAAAAGGTAAATAGAACACATTTTAATGAGGCGTCCGGAAGTCTGCTAGCCGGATAGTTAATGACTCTCGAAGCCATACTTCCTTTTAAAGACTGCACAACCATCCTTGTGCCAACTAATGAGTCAGTTAACAACTAGCAGCATCTTCAGGAGGTAAATACATTTTGGAGCAATCAGGAGAGTGATGCTTGTTATCATAACTACACTACAACTCGATCCTGGGAAAACATTTATTAAAAGAATGTTAAAATTATTAAACCAGGATAGTGTTCAATAGAGCCTGTATCTGCCAAGGACCAGCAGCCATCTTAACCTTAACCAAGCTTTATCCAAATAAAACTACAATAACTACAACAACTAATAATGATGACTGTTCCATTTCAAGAAATTCAATTATTTAACCACGTATATATCACAATTTAAAGAAGTTTAATGTAATAAATCCTGGAGATCTACAGCAACGACCCATCACCCCACTAAAGTACATGGCTAGCGTTAAAATAGGGGACAGAGGTGAATACCATACCTCTTTGGCAGATTTAAAATTATAGCTCTGAGCATAGATTGGAATAAGTGTAACTGTATATGTTGAGATGCGTTCTTTAAATGAAGTAGTCTTGTTCCTGACACACATTTTATTAGTTTTATGTTTAAATTAGTTCTCGACGTCCACTGTTCCTGTCTCTACAGAAGACAAATGAGGCTGATCCCTACTCATCCATCAGAAAATAGCAAATAACTGTTAACGGAAATCATATATCTTTTACAAATGAACACCTTTGATTTATGTGTCCTTGCTCCATGGATTAATATGATTACAGTTATTAAAGGTGCAGGATAATGAGTTGTGAAAATTTCAGCTCACTAGAGCTTCAGCAGACAAACTGTTTACCATCATTCATAATCAGCCCCATCAGTATACAGATAGCATGGATCCCCAACCCAGTCACTGTCAACCAGATGGCTGAAATATTTATGCAGCAGTAGTGTGACAGGAGGTAAATTAGAGCATTGACGTGATGACATTAATATTGACATGCATAATTGCATGAAAACTATGACTTCAAAGGATCGTCATGACACATGTCAAAGAGGCTCATTCCTTTTTCTGCAGATCATATAAAATGACCCACACTAGTCCTGGAAGAAGAAATCATTAAATGTCTCTCAGTGTCAACCTAAGCAAGAATTAAGCTTCCATGTATATGTTGGTAATGTCACTGTCATGACAGAAGATAATGCAATTAACATTTCTGAGGGATGCTTTGGAGGTAAAGCACACGTATGGTCTTGAATTCACTGATACATTTCACAGTAGTTTTTCATATCTTTGCCTTTGAGTTTTTTGTAGAAATATAGTGCCAATATTTTACCTTACCTTCTTTATCTGCTAGCAAACAGTTGTCAAGGGCAAGCGAATAGGAGCACATTATTCTGCTTCAACCGTTAAGTGTTCAAACAGATATCCTGGTGTTTGTAGTAAACTGTCACTGACAGTGTTATTTTTATGAAACAATCTGGTTTTAAAAAGAAGGTGCATTGAAAAACAAAACGAAGACAACTCTGTCACATTTTTTTTCCATCTCTTATAAAGTAAATCTTCAATTTAATTTGGTATCTGATCCGCTGATAGCTGCATGGTCCAATGAGCTGTCACCCCTCATTTGTTGCTCCCTCCAGACTGACTGTCCGACTGTTCTGTGGGTAGGTATTGAATGTCATACACAAATACAGTATACGTATGTTCCCCAGAGGGTACTTTGAGTGACTGGTGATGCTTTGAATTTTTATTTAGCACTACCATCAAGTTAAAAAATCCACGGTGCACTGGCGTCGAGCCTGGAGTTTTCCCTGCCTCATGCCCCAAGCTAACTCCAGCTCCCGCGACCCGCTGCAGCAGATGAAGCAGTTAGACAATGAATGAATGAATGAAGATAAAATGCAATTTAATAGTAGATTTCTGCAAAGATGGCATCAGTCCCACCAGTCTCAGCCCTTCTTTGTGGTTAGAAGTTTATTTAAAATGGTAACAAGCTAAACTGATGAATGACCTGGTTAAGATAATAGTCGCTTTGCCACTGTTGGCATGTTAGCATGCATATTAGTGTGTCCTTAGGTTGTCATATTTTATCATTGATGCTTTAAACCACTTTAAATGAATTAAGGCACCTTCCATTGTCTCAAGGACCCCACAGAAAAAGCTGTTGCATTAAAGAGGTAATGGATCCAATAATTAAATTAAATTAAATACAATAATTAAACACACAGCATTTTTGTAACAAATTCTGATCAACATTTTGGATTTTTATTTCCAGCCAGAAACTTCACACCCCTGATTTAGTTCAGGCAACTTTTCTTTTTTCCTCTTAGATGGCATTCGGATACAAATAGTCCTTTATTGTTTAATTTTTAAATGACTGTGAAAAGCTACAAGCTACAGTCCTATTTTTTTTTTCTTTTTTGGTGGCAGTGTGTGGGTTAATTTGGAGAATTAAAGGCAGCAGAAAACAGAAAATGAAGCAGATATGTTTATATATCATGGCTTGAAATAACACCTCTAGAGGAATAGAAGCTTCACCTAGTGTTGTTTTTACTACTTTACAGACAGTAACAATAATCACATTTATAGACAACAGACCATGTCTCATCATCTGAAAGATAAAAGTATTATAACATATTCTCGTTCCCTGCAAACAGAAAAAAAATGTTGTTTTTTTCTTCAAAGTTGACGTGCTCAAAAATAGATCTGTTCCTGAAGACAAAGTAAGCTTTTGAACAGCTGTGTGGGAACCGTGCCTCTGTGTTGTCAGCGCTTATGCAAATACAACTTCATTAGTTTTGGAGATCAGGATATTGAGGTGAGGGCACAATGTGTTATAATAGAATGGAGGCCAGATGACAGTCCTATTTCCTTTGAGACCTTCCTGTCCAGTGTCTTCTATTATATTCAACCAATCAATTATCTCTATGGCAGCATGCTCTAATAGGAAACTGGGTGGGCATCTTTAAACAGAGTGGGCAGGCTGCTCGGATCCAAACTGCTGCGTTGCGATTGCAGTGATGGGGCCATTGAAATCCTGTAATTGAGACATGCAACACCATGATTGCAAACTGATTGAATATAATTAGCTGTGGCTTTTACTTTGTTTGCTTGCTTCCTTTAATTAAAAGATTTTTCTTTTCACTTCGTCAGAGCAGATTTACATTATGCAGGGATGTTTGATAAGTGATTAGCCTGGTAAGGCACACTAAGATAATTAACCATCCAATCGTCCAAAAGTGTGCTGCGGTTGCCAAATGGCCTTCCCTCCAGCGACTGTACTGTAAATAAGCAGTGCTGTCCATTTTAATCCATAACTGATGAAGAATAATGTTTGTGTTAACCTGCAAAATAACTTGTTTTCACTTCTCCACATTCAGTCATCATCATTTTCTTCCAATGCCAATCTCTGATAAGCAGGTGTGGCGTTAGCTCATCAAGGTTAATGTCTCCCTGACAGATTCATGATTAGGTATATCATAAATAGATAATGCACTTCCATCTCTCTGTGTTATTACAAATAAATGTCTTCCTATAACTTTCTGCAAATTTTCCTTTTGATGCCTCCCTTGCATTTAGAAATTCGGCTCTCAAATACTGTCCCTGCACATCGTGAATATTAAGTCCACTCTCCTCCAGTATCTCTGTGAGTGTGAGGCCTTGTCCTTGCAGAGCATAGCACACTCCATCCTGACAAGGGCTCCGCTTTTATCACCTGATGCTGTAAGAGCCAAATGAGGGTTTGGCCATGTTCAGTCATTTATCATCCTTGATCAGTGAGCAGCCACAGGGGCAGAAAGGACCTTGGCTGCATGTTCGCACTCTCCTCCTGCCATTTGTTTTCAAAGTGGACCGGGTTTAGTGTCACTGTGGTCCACTGTATTCTCTACAGGGAAAACAAACATCAACGCTGTGGTTCTGTTTGTACACAGCAGGGCTCGTGTCTTGGGCTTTTGTCATCGCACATACTGCATCATGCACAAAATACTCGCCTCCAGGTAAAGTAGATGATGATGATGAATGCGGTCGGAAACGCGTTAAGTTGGCTACTTATTTATTTCCATCTTGACATCCATTGTTTTTTGCTGGCTGCAATGCAGAGTGTCAGAATGAAAATTGCTGTGACTCATAATGAAGTGATACATTTGTATACAGCAGAAAAAGTTATTAGCGGGTTCTGACAAACAACGGTCTCGCTCCGTGAGACATTCAATCGAGTGAGCCGGATAACTGCACAAAGTCAAGGAGCTCAGACTGCATCATTTTCATGTGAAATTTGACGACAAGTAGGCAGCAGTTGGTTTGCTGAGCCTGAACGAGGCGAGGGTGGGAAGGTAAATTGGGTGCTTTCCCTCAAATTTTCCTAAAAATAATGGGGTGTGTATCTCCTTATTCGTGTTAACAACAGGGTTGTGTTTCCTTTCATCCACCTTTTTTGACACTACAGTCCCACTCCCTTTGTAATAGCTTGTTTGGACTAACCCCTGACATATACTCTCAAACCTTATATTTGCCGTGCGCCGGTGGGTCAAGACAGTGCCGTGGCAGGGTCACACATAACGCCCACTTTCACTCTTTACTAGGTGCACTCTGAAGGATATGTTGCAGTTAAACGAAAAGCACCTCCGGAAAGGGTTTTAGCCATTTGTCCCCTATATCAATTATAGGATATCTCAACAAAATGTCATACAATTTTTGCTGTTAAATTGAGGTGATCCCTTAATTGTAGCACATATTTCTTATTTCTCTCAGCATATCTGAAAACTGACTTGTATCAGCATGTTTGATGAGTCCAACAATTTATACTATAATTTTCACATCCAATTTTAGTGTTTTAGTGTGTTTGAATTTCTATTATCTACTAACTCGGCGGAGACTTTTCTGGCTTTTTAGCCTCAGAATGTTTTCCACTGTTTTCCAGCTATCTTTAACTGTCTATGTCCTGCACAGTGCTGAGCAGGTACCTTGCAATACTGTGGGTATTTAGGAGCTCTTTGCAGAAAACAGCAGCCTGATAACAACTGAACGTTAGCAGTGACACTGAACCAGAACAGTTAAATGAGGTGAAAACCACAATAAAGCCGTGTAAACAGAGGGGAGCTGCAGCTTCAGGTGATTCTCTATCTGTTCATCGCTACCTGACAACTCTCACATCGTCGGTATTGTCGCATTGCCCTTTGGATTGTTAATGTAAAAAAGAAATCAAAAAGTTTTAATCTTATTTGACATTTAGCTTTGAGCTTTGGAAGGCTCAGCCTTTGTGAGATGATTCTAAATATAATATATAGTTTGTTACTCCCTGACAGCTATCTGAAGTGGAAACTATTGTTTGTTGTATTCTTGCTTGATAAATATTTCGATGCTCCTGATTTTGCTTTCATTATCGGCTTTATGACAGCGGAGGAACTTAATCTTCATCTGTCCTTCATGATCTTTGGCTATGAAGATCAGAAGAACACCAGAATACTCCGTTTGTCAATTTTGTATATCAGGAACAAGTGGCATTTACACAAGGGATGTAGCTCAGTGGTGGAGCGTATGCTTCACATGTATGCTGCCCCGGGTTCAATCACTCGCATCTGCAGTCCTACGGGGGCAACAAGCCAGTGTCAAATGTAGGCCGGCCCCGAGCCAGGATAAATGCAGAGGTTTGCGTCAGGAAGGGCATCCAGTGTAAAAAAACAACAAAAAAACCAACTCACCAAACAAATGACTGTTCATCTAAAATGGAAAAAAGGATGACACGCTTTGGAAACCCCTAAAGGGGACTAGCTGGAAGGAAGATTAAGTCACATTCAAACAAGGAGGCGCCACTGACTGACCAACGTGACATGAGAAATATTTTAAATTAAAGCTCTTCGAGTCCAAATGATGTTATTTAACCACATTGATCATAGTGTTGTAGTAATTATAACATTTATAACCAACAGACATATTGTTTACAGGCGTATTGTGCATATGATTTGAAGGAAAATTACATGTTGTGTAACAGCATAATGCAAGATATGTAGGCCTAATGAGCTACTTGGTTAGAGGGTGAAGAGGGTTTCAGGTTTACAGAAAACCTTGAGCTGTGTTCTGTTATTAGCTTTCAGATTATTCTTGTGTGATTTTTGACAGCCTATACAGAACAGGATGGGAATGTTTTATTCATTAGATTTAAGTTCTCTTAATAAAAATGGTATCTTGGAATAATAAATTCAACAAAAGAACCCTGATGCGTGTGGCATACATATTTATTAATTTGTAAATTTATATTCCATCCTTGAAAATTATTCTGACCACAATTAGCTTCTTAAACCTGACTCCTTAACTTCTGAATGTTTCCACCAGAGTCTACATGATATCATTATAATCATCTTTAAATGAACTCCATACTCTTAGTCACCAACCCCTCAATTTTGCCATTTGAATTTGAATAAAATAAGATGATTTATTCCCACTCCTTTTGTAGTTTTAGTCTTTCTCTTACCTGTCTCCGGGAGAAAGAAGTCATACAATAGGCTGATATCAACATCTGTGCCTGTATGAAGACATCGTTTCTTAGATAAGACGCTCACTAGTGTGTAGATGATATATATATATGGATGTAGGAAAGGACATAAAACACAGATAGATAAGAAGAATCAGTGTGTGAATCAGATTGGTGCTGAAAATAAAACTCGTATGGGCAACTTCAAAAATGACCTCAACAAAGGTTAGTCAATGCACAATCACACTCTTCTGAGAACGAACAGAGTATGGACAGCTGGAGCCTTGTTGCAGAATGAGATTCTTTTATTGCATGAATGGTGATAAACACATGTCCTCCTCTCTAAATGACAGTCACACATATGGTATCAAATGGGTGTAGAGGAAGCCAACGTGTACACGTAGTTTGAATGCAATCATGCAACAAAGACAAGGATTGGATTTGTTTTCCCCTCTATATGGAGTGGCTGGTACCTTTATCCTTTATTACTTAATATCTTACGAGCAACAACAACAACAACGAAAAGAACAATAGCAATAATAATAATAATAATAACAATAATAATAATAATAATGGTTTGTTGATAGCAGGACTACTTAATATGATGAGCTACGCAAAATAAAGCTGTACAAGTTCGCAAATTTCTGATGAGGGTCATAGATGAATACACAATACAAAATTTTGACCCTGATACAAGAAGATAAAAAAAATTAATGATAAAACTGGTAGCATCGCTGAAATTTTCATGAACGGGATTATTCAACAATCCTTGATAAATAAAATCACTATCAGGGAGCCTCTTATGTCTCTACTAACATTTGAAGTTGGATACAAATCCAGATCATGATGTCAATCTGGGAAAGTATAAAATATTTCATATTATTCCCATCCATCCACCCCTAGTCTAGAACTGCTTCTCCTATGCAGGCTTTGCCAACAAGCAACCATTCACTCACATTCACACCTGCAGGCAATTTATTGCCGGGTCACTTGTTTTACCAGGAGGACAAAAGTGGAGCAGTACGGTCCGACGGGAATGCAGGCAGACATGGGACAACATGGAAAACTCAAGGCAATAACAATCAGTAGGAGTTCAAACACAGTGTCTTGTTGCTCTGAGGTGACCGTGAACACAACACTACCAACAGACATATCAGGATCAGTACAGTGGTGGTTCTGATTCATAATATATATGTGCGTGTGTGTATGTGTGTGTGTGTGTGTGTGTGTGTGTGTGTGTGTGTGTGTATTAAATCTTCATTATTAGAGCTGAAGCCAGACTTACCAGCCATAAGTAAATAAAAAAAACAACTTTATTAGCAGTATAAAAATGCATTATAACAGATACAATACATTATATATCAATAAAGGACTGATATTGAAGGAGATTTATTTGCAGGTTTTCTTCTGGTGATTTTTTTCCTCAAATTTCTCTTCCTGTCCTTTCTGCCCCACCCCACAGGTGGATGTGTGGATGTTAAAATGTGTTGAAACAGTATTTAGTTTCTACCCAGGCATTGTGCTCTCATGCTGATGAATCTGCAAATGTGGCTCCATCTGTGGCGTACAAAGAGTGTGTTAGAAAATGAACTTGTTTTGTGAGCTCTTTGTGTCATTACAATGTGCAATACAGTTGTCCAGTTGCATACTACCAGCATATTGTCAAAAAGGGTACATTTGAGATATCAGTTAATCGGGTAATAATTTAGGGTAATTTTCTCATAAATATTTTTATTATTATGTCTTATTGTTTTGACCTTCTGTCTTTTTGTACTTCATCTTTAAAAATAGGGGAGAAGCTCTGCAAACGAAACTGTGAATCACTCCTGCCATATAATTCTTCCTCTATGTAACCAAGAAAATTTACATAGAAATACACTATACACATACACTATAAAATGATGTTGTTCTTCATACCAAGTAAGGTGCCTCACAAAACACTTGAATCCCCTTGCCATGGGAAACTAAGACACAATAAATAAATCTGTTGACACTGAACTGAATAAAACATCAGAATTTACATGTAAACCTTGGCCAACTCCACTCTTGACGAAGTTGCTACCATAACAGATGAGATGTTACATGTATGTGGTCGTCCACAACTTGATAAATGATAAAGAGTAAAGATAAAGCTATTACACATTTCTTTTTGTCTTAGGATTTCTTGCTGGTTTTCTGCCTTGCCTATGATTCTCCTACAGGAGGCATGCTAGGACACAAGGCGCACTTGTTATAGCCCTGAAGCGCCTCATCAACAAGGGCATGGAGCAGCGGCACAGATGCCAGCTGAGGTCTCTGTCCTGGATATACCGGGTAATCACAGTCTCTGTGGGGAGCAGCGGGGTGTGCAGTCAGACTTCTACGACTCTATCTGCATACCTGAACACAAGCACGGACTGATGCACATGCACTGCAGGCATGCCAGCATACAGCAAACAGGACTCCCCTCCACTAGAGCATGCATAAACATGTCATGAAATACAGGATATGATGCAGGAACATGATATTTTCTCCACTGCTACATTTATTTGCTGCTGTATTTTCCCAAAATCCAAGAGAGACTGAGCGAACACAAACACATTAGGGTTTGTGGGCTCATTGCCTTTGCATCAGAGTAACACAGCATAACGTTGTGCTAATCTTCTTCCTTCACAGGTTGCATAAATATATGAGGGGAAATTGTTGGTTTATTAGAGTAATTTTCTTTTTGTTTGAAGGAGTTGTCGAACTTTCATGGAAGTGAGCATTACACATTTGAAGAGATGGAAAAGTTTAACACACTGCATTTCACGAGACCAGAGCAAAGCAAATTAGTGTCGTTGCCATGGTGAAAGGAGATTTCGTTTATTGCTTCCAGTGCATTTCTATGAGACAGAATTTATTAGGTAAAATGTTTTCTTTTTCATCTGCTTATAAATCTACTCTCTCTCTCTCTCTCTCTCTCTCTCTCTCTCTCTCTCTCTCTCTCTCTCTCTCTCTCTCTCTCTCTCTCTCTCTCTCACAAACACACACCCACACACACACACACACACACGCACACGCACACGCACACACACCTGTCTACTCCTGTAGGTCATTGTCAACCAGCTGCTGTTGCTGTCCAGCGTACAGGTAGGTGGGGCAACAACAGGTGGTGGTTAATGTTGATGTAGTGCTCAGGGGTGGTTGGCCATCATTACACACAATATGGTGCTCTTATGTTTTCTGGATCCAAATTACAGGAAATATGGTCAGTGAGCACTCTGCATCCCATCATCTGTGGTTCAATAGAGAGGAATAATTCATGTAGTGCCTGTTTGTTTTATATACAGTCACAGTTAAGGGCCAACATAAACAATGCTAAGTGTATCACGAATCAAATAAAATGGTATAAAAGAAATGACAATGAACAAATATTCTTCTCTTTGGAAATTAATGATTAATAAATGTATTTAATATTTCATCTTTAAACTTTATATCCACATGGCGGCTTTGTTTACATTTTGCAGGAAAGTATTGATTTTAATTTCTTTTTAGTCATGGCTCACCCTTTAAGCTAAAAGTCAGCAGGGAAAGGCCTGTTGAGATGTGACATTTCCCTGTGTCTTTGTACAGTTTTACTGCATCGGTTAACATCCAGCCATCATAGCTCTAGAGCCAGAACTTATTTATAAAAACATTTCTGTCACTCAACGAAACATGTGTCCCATGAAAACATTTATGTGATCTCTGATTCAGTTGGTTGTGAGAATGTCTGCTGTATCAGTGTGTGTAAACCCAATTAGAAAGGTGTAAAGGGTGTAAAAGCACAATGCACAGGCGCAGTGCGATCCAATCAGCAGTAAAACTCTCTCGACCACAAATGTGATGAGACGACTCCACTCAAAAAAATGCAGGTTTTGTAAAGGCAGACGAATGGCAGAGGTGACAGTTCAATAATACCACACACACACACACACACACACACACACACACACACACACACACACACACACACACACACACACACACACACACCACACACACACACACACACACACACACACACACACACACACACACACACACACACACACACACACACACAGACACCCCCCCCCCACACACACACATAGGAGAGGATTTTTTGGTATGCTTGGCTTGCATAACTCTCTTCACTGCTGTCACTCATCAAAATGTAATACAGCACATGCACAATGGAAGACAGAGTTTTATTTAGAGCACAGGGGCCAAGGATCTCCACACACATTTCACTGGATGAAATTGCCTTTGCAAAAAAGAAAAGATTCATTTTGAGGAATTCATATTACCCTTGGTTATACAGAATATACAGAATGAATCATTCTTTAAGCTTATGATTCATCAAATGGGCAAAACTTCAACCTAATCCTACATCACATATTCATTCATGTCTTATGGTGGAAAGATAGAACTTCTTTTGTCTTACCCTATGACAAATGTTTGGCCACAGAGCCACAGTTAATTATTGAACACTTTACCTGCTTTGAGTGATCAATACTTAATTACACGAGCTTTTTCTTGTTTGGTGGATTATTGGAGAGAACAAATGGCTTGTTTGAGAGGTGAGAGCCACCCAACAGGCATATAAAGACAGAAACTATTGGAGTGATCAGTAACCATGCATCATTACTCTGCAGTCGATGTTAACAAAGTGTGTTGGGTCATGCTTAATGACATTAGAGGCAGAGAATGTGGAAAGGGACAGCAGATGCTTAGTCCGTTAGCCAACCACTGCTGATGTAACTGTGTTAGCTAAGCCACTGTAGAGCCTGGCAAGATGTCAAAAAGACATTAATGACCCCGCTTTAAAACATATGCTTCTGTTTAAAGCTTGAAAGCAGCTTTTGCAGGCTGGTAATTAATAAAAAATATTCATTTAGTAACTTATTGACCTCAGGGTTAACAAACAGAGAAGAACAATGGTCCATTTTAGTATACTTGAAATGCAAAGAAAGCCAAATACATAATGTCTGTCATACTGTATGTGCAGTCTATTACAATCATGTCAGGACTGCCTTATAATGCTTTTTGCCATGTCTAGCAGTGGCCACTCTCCCTCAGTCATAGCCATGCTAGGACCATTGTTATGCTGATCTGAACTTCTGGTCCACATCGGTCTAAAATGACATATCTCAGCAGGAATTGGATGTTTACAATCCAATGTTTGTACAATCATACCGATTCCCAGGCAGATGACCTTGGTAATCGCCTAACATCATTTTGGCACCAGACCGTCAACATGAGGTTGACATTTCTGATCTTAAATGACATGTTTTGACAAGTAGTGAGTGGAATGCCATGAAATGTACACCAGTTTAATATGATGTTGCCCAGAGAATGAATCTCAATGACTGGAATTTCCCGACTTCTCATCTGGTGCCACCATTAGCTCAACAATTATCACTTAACCATTACAGTATTTCAACATCTTTTTGATGTACTGGCAAAAAAATTTGAACCTTGCTCCTCAGTGTATTTTCGTGAGTTTGAGGATCCCCTTGAATTTCCCTGCAGTGCTAACATAAGGTTCACATTTGTGGTATTCAGTGAAACATCTCAATATCTAGTCAGTGGGTAGACATGGAATTCAGCAGTGCTATATGTTCCACAAAAACCCCCCCCATTTTTGTGATCCTTTTTTTCATCCAATCACCAACATTAATTCAAATATTCCAAATAGAACTGGAACAATTAGTCAATTCACCCCCGAGTCAGTATGAGAATAAATTGTTTCTTCAAATCATGGTAAACTCATGTCTGGAATGTTGTATGAAAAAAAAAAAATTTTTTTTTGAAGATGGGGGTAGTATTTTCCAGCTAAGTATGCTCTGCGCACACAAATTTAATAAAGATTTAACGATAAAACTAACAAATTTAAATAATAAATAATAACTAACGCCTAGCCCTCAGTTTCAAGTTGTGCGTGATGTTAAATAACACATCACACCAGCTGTAAATCAGTTTGTTAGTAAACACGTTGCTTACTATATTAGGCAAAAATCACTTTTTTTTTCCTGTGTGTGAACATTCTCAGTCATCCAGATCATGGGAGATCTCTGTGATGATTAAAGGTGACTGTCTTTGTAGGAAAACGCTTGAAGATGTTTCCCCTCATTCGGAGAGACTTCAGAGAACTTTATACAACAAAGACGTCCACCTTTTCATGGTTTTATCAACAACAATACCTGTCAAACCTTAACCTCTCTTTTATGCCTGCTCCCCATATCAGAAAATATGTCCTGTCATGCACCATTTGAGGCAAATTATGATGTCATAGGAGGCTGTACACTCCCTTTAGGGAAGAAACAGCACAGATGCTGCTCAGTGTTTACTACTACACACACACACACACACACACACACACACACACACACACACACACACACACACACACACACACACACACACACACACACACACACACACACAAACCATACTACACCTACTTACACTTTACTATGAGTATAATATTATAACTCTAAATAAACAGTCTTAAAGATCCTATGTTTGTTTTTGCCAGCAATAAACTGCAGCTTAGTCGTAACATTTTGGATTTGCATTTTTTACCATAGTGAGGTTTTTCATAGGATGTCAGTGCAGACAGTTGTAGTTCATGGTTCAGTTTGGCCACAAACTCAGTCACTCTCCATTTTACCTTTTTTTCCGACTTATCCGGCATGTATTTAATTTTTGTGTTTTTTCTTCCAGGTTCAGGTCTGACAGTCTTAATAGTCTTAATATTTAAAAAAAAAAGAAAAAAAAAGAATATAAATTTTTAAAAAAGTAAAAATTTAAATTAATGCATGAAAATAGTGTGCAGTAAAACTTGGATTACCACTGTGAATGCCTCATGGAGTCTTTGCCGTTAAGACTGTGTCACATTCAGATTTTATGCACTGACCTCTACACATAATGTACTTGATACAAATAAGCCTTCTAAATCCCTGTGAATAACATCTCAGGTACGTGAGAACAAATCACCACTTAAAGACACACTATAGCGGAGATAATCCCTCCTATCAACCTGTCCTTTCTTTCTCTGTTTCCTCAAGGGCAGAAACATTTGTTAATAAGAGTCATTTAGTACAATGCAGCACAAAAATGGCTCACCGGAATGCAAACATAACGAGATAATAAGAAAATAAATCTAATGAAAAAAAATCATTCTTCAAATATTCCAGAAATGCAAATATTCCAGAAAGGCATTTAATCAGCACTCATCAACATTCAGAGTGTGAAGGCTTGAACTTTTAAAAACACTGTATTTGATATTATTTGTGGATGGTGAAGACTAGTAGTGAATATTAAGTATCTTCTATGTATAATTACAGCAAGATATTAGAGCACGATCTACTTCTTCAAATTCTGATAAAAGCTTAATTTTTTTGGACAAATCTTGTCAAAAATGACAAGAGATTCATGGTAATCAATAACAGCTGACACACAAAGTAGATGTTGATATATTCATGATGCTAGGAACATCTGTTGGCTATGATTTGATGTTTCACTCTCATTAAACTTTCACGATCTACCCACATCATCTCACAAAAAAACCCCCACCTAAAAAGTGCTTTGGGAAATTAAATCAGTATTTTTGACCCCACCACCGCCCTCCAAAAAAAAAAAGAAGAAGTGTAATTTCATAGTCAGCCACACTTTGAAGCTAATATCAGAGAACTAGTTATGTGTTTCTCTGAGAATCTATAAGTGTTCTTATACAGACCAGCTACTATGTTTCCCCATCAAAGAGAATAAATAAGATCCTTTTGGTCTTGGCAAATAGATTGGCTGATGTCAGGCACAGTGGTTGTTATTAGCCAAAGGCTAAACATCTATACAAATATCAGATCAATTATAGATAAAACACTTTGCTTTGCCTATTCTCTATGGTGTGCATTCTGTGAAAAGATGTGATTGCTTTATAAATGGGAAATATGTAGGATAAAAACGTGTTTGTGCATGTGTTAATGTGGGGCCATAAGGCAGCATGTTGACAGGATTGGATATACTGTATGTACTAATGTTTGGAAACCGCAGTAATTAGAGCATAGTTGCACAGACTGGGAGGTTGCTAAGTACACCTTTTGTGCTATTTTGCATGTTGACTGGTGGAAATTAGATTCAGCACTCTTCACATAGCACACAAAACATGACTTTTTCTACTATTCCCGTCTCTGCTGGAGTCCTGAGGAACTGTATCAAGCACGCTGATCATGTTGAGTCAATAGATTTTTGGAAACCATGGCTACGCTTGTCAGCTATAGTTGATTGTCTGACATATTTCCACACTGTCTGTTGGCTCATCTACCATTGCCAGTTCTCCAGATGTAGCTGTTAAAGTCATGCCCTTGGACATTCAGTTAATTCTTCATACAGCTTCTTTTTTTTTTTCTCACCTGGACTTGGGCCAGTACTGTCAGTCCTGATGTCTCCATTGCATAGAGTGGCTCTATCTGCCGATCTAGCTCTGGCCTTGGCACATTAGATTTGTTCTGCCGCTCTCTCTCCATCCCCTCCTGGGTCCCTGACCTCTCTTTATTTCATTCTCAACCCATCCCCCTCTATTCAATCTTTTCCTCTTTCATCCCACTCTATTTCGCCCCTCAGCACCTCTTGCACAATGCACCTTTTGCTCTGTGAACTTTAGCGGCACTCCCAGTAGTACTGCAGCCAAACAGACAGCAGTGCCATATCAGACACTGAGAAATATGGAGGAACGCTGACTGCCAAAGCTGGGTGACTTCGGCTCAGCAGCAAAGCACCAATGATGCATACTGATACAGACATTATGGGGCATAGATAAATTTGTAAAACACTCATAAAGCACTCAACATGTCAGCTTGGACAGAGGAGGTTGTTCTTTCTCAGCCACTTTGTATTCTCTCTCAGAGTATCTAGTCAAATGCAAATCAATAAAGTAATTTTCCCCCAGACTCATTGTAATTAACAATCTGTCATGTGTTTGCTGAGGGGCATTTGAACAGAAGCGACTTCCAGCTGCTACTGGGATGACTATGATATAAGAAGTTTAAAACAGGGAGACGAGAGGAGCATTATACGAGTAAGCATTTAACATTACATTTAGCACAGCCCACACTCTCATTACTAATGCTGTTTAAGTAGTCTGTGTATTTAAAACTTCTTCTAGCTGACATAAAACTAACATCTCTGTTTAAGATGAATGAGAAGTGTCTACTAAATACAGACAGGAAGAATAATGAGGAAAATGTTTGTAATGCTTGTACCGATAACAGAAATAGTCACTAGATAAATAAAGAATAGTAGATCACCTCCACATACTGTTACAGTAGGCGGTGTACAACCTTGGCACAGAAGAGACAGCAGCTTTACATATTGTTGCACTTGTGAAGATCCATGTTGTCAAGACTACAGCGCTATTTATGTGCTGGTTTTTAGAGTTTCAGATTAGACAATGTGATTTGAATTTGAAATCTAAGCTCCACAGTGCATCAGAGAAAAGAGAAAGTCTGAAAGGCTTAACACAAAAAAAAATATTGGCGCTCCTGAATTAAATCCTCCATCTTTGCTCACGACATGCAAATGTTCTCACTCTCAACTTTGCACAAACTACGGGTTTATATCTACGTTTGCAGTTTTTGGTCAATTGAAGTCAGTAATTGTATTCTGAAAAATATATTGATCATTTTCACTTGTATGAGACAACAGCATCCTCCCTAAAAAGAAACATTCACATCATTACTCAAAAAAAAAGGAAAAACATTACCTGAAAGTCATGATTTAGGTAATTTCCCCAGTATCGAAGATGTTAGATGTTGTTACCCATGTCGAGGGAGAGGCATGTTAATTTTATGTGCAGTGTTCATTAATAAATCACAAGTTAACAGTGACGGCCTCTTGAGCGAGCCTCTCCCTCCAGAAGCCTGATGGGTCATCAGGGAGATTCAGCCCCTCTTGTGTAAAGACTACTTAAACTGATGGCAGAGAGCCACTCTTCCCCGCCTTCCACTCTGTTTCAGTTTGATGCATTTGTTTTTTTTAAATTTAATATTAGTTTTTTTTACTACCGCTCTCATGTGGCATCTCCACCTTGTTTTTATCTCTGTACTATGGCAAGGTGGTGAGTCACTGGAGATCAAAATCACCATCTTATTAAGATGAAGTCTTGTTGCAGTAATTTAACTTGGTTTGGTTTGTGTTCTTGTGCTTCCTCTCACAATAGGGGCTTGCTAAGTAGTAGGCAGGCATTTGATGATTTGGTGTATTTTAAAATCTGCTTTCCAATATGTCAACTCAATCAGGAAAAGAAAGTGCAGGTTAGTTGTCTTTTATAAGTGGCTTACCTTGAAGTTTTGAATAAAGCTACTGGAGGCATTCCCAGTTTCACTTTGTGAAAATCTTATAGCTTGACTTATGTAGCAAGAGCCTGGGCCTCAACAGACAATAACCAGATGCATTATTTCAGGCTATTGTGGTGTCTGGTTTGGATTTGGCACACAGTTGTACTTACTGTCCTTACTTACACCTACTATACTCTGTCAACCACGTCCCGCCTACGTCTTAAAGATATTTCATCTGGTGCGGAAGATACAGATGTCTGTGTGACCAAAGATGGAAATTTTGGGTTTTTGTAGGCAGATTGCTAGGAGGTCTACTTTGTGTGTGGTTTTGTCACCCTTTAGGCTTCAAGCAGTGTAAAAACCAACTACAGTGGTGTGGCATGACAATTTCAAGTTTAAATGATCCTCTTTATATTCATATCCTCATACCAGAGTTAGTGGCTTTTCTTGGTCTTTTGGACAGGCCGGATGTATGGGCTTGGATGGTCAGAATGATTAATCTCATCTTGTGTTAAGACAATGGAGTGGGACTGGGAAACAGTCAGTCCACTTCCTTGCCTTTCACTCTTTTTTTCATTACGACATTTGATTTGTCTTCACCTTAAATTTATGGATGGAACATATTTTTACAAACCAGACATGTGTGGTCTCCCCCTCTTTGTACATCCTTGAGTTACATTGTGATTATGAGTTTCAAGTGGTCTGGCAAAATGTTTTATAATTCATAAAAAGGATTAACAAATCATAGATGGAGAAGTGGTCCTGTTTGGATAAGAGGAATTCAATGTTTGATCATAGTTTTGCTGAAAAAATGTGAAACCTTTAGAGGAATTTGGAAGAAAGTATAACATAGTCAGGAGGCATCTTTTGGTAACGCTAAATAAAAAGGTTGTCTTATTTACAATGTCTCATTTATAACCTTTGGAAAAAAACGATTTAGTAAGTTGTTGAGGACAGAACTCATGAAATTGTGAATGTAGTCTGGTTTGGAATCATAAAATAATATCTGCTGCACTGAAAAAACTTGGCTGTAAGGAGGTAAAATACTGTAATAAGAATTAATAACAGAAGCCAACATGGAACCAAAGTCAACTAGTATACTTGTATAGAGGGAAACACATGTGGCTGATCAGCTGAGATAGGCTCCAGCTCCCCATGACCCGCTACGGCGGATGAAGCGCCAGAAAATGAATGAATGAATGTTTCATAAAAATAAGAGCAGCAGTTATCTACCTGATGTCTGTGGTTTCTTTTAGGCAACAGACCAGATGACATGTCACAACCGGGTTTCTTTTTGATAATTTTTTATAACAATACATAACACAGTTTTTCATCTATTCACGGTGAGCACAGCTTTTCTGTCTAGTTTCTTTCAGACCGGAGTCGTCACTAGTCCTTGTCCTTGTCTGGCTGCTCCTCATGCCCACCATGCTAACACAGATTTATTTCAATTTAAGTTACTTTTATTAATCACAAGAGGGAAATTAATTTTAAAATGTACATGTGTGTCACATACATACAGTCCACTCCATTGCTGTCCACCCTGGCTCTTGCCTCAAACACTTCAAAGAAGGACTGGGGGTCATTAGCTGAGGACATCCCATGACATCTTAAGATCATTTTAAAAGGTCATCTTTGGATAATTTTAAAAGGTCTCCTACAGACTTATTTTTGTCAACCCAAAGTACCAGAAAGAAAAGGTGCAACTCAAAGAAATCCTGTTTAATTAATGAAAACAAGTGAAGTCAATTAAACTAATTTTACAGAAGTAATAATGTTAGTACAATGTGCAGGTGCCAAGTCTTATCTGCTTTTAAAACTTACTAATAAACTGGAGTATGTCATATAAAATCAGAGTGACTCAATAATATATGTGCTTATGTTTACATTTTTAATGTTGTACAATAAATCATACTAAAAGAAATAGAGAAACATGGATGAAAATAAGTAGTATCGTGTATGCTTTTCATTGAGTGGCTACAGATAAATGTGTTACATGCTTTACAAACTTCTTATGGTAGATCAAAATTTATAATTTGTTGAAGTTAAAATGATGACTAACTTGGTTTGTCTCGTAACTAAATGCTATTTTCATGATTATTTTTCTTTTTTTACAAAGCCAATTTCGACCACAACACAGCGGTCTGTTTTCATGATTCTTAACAATGACATCTTCTTATACATATTAGCTTAAAAGATGAGTTTGTGTTTAACCACAGAAGAGGCTGTTGACATATTCCCACAAAAGGTCGAGACTCATTATAATGATAAGTATGGTAAGTGCTGGAATCTCCGAGACAAGCAAATAAATTGGGTGTTGTAGCTTGTAGTCAATTGTTGTTTTCCCAATATTATGGAGGAACTGACAATTCTGTAAGATGTGCAATGTGAATAAACATATACTGTACATACTGTATGTAGTAAAGCCAATTTGAACATCATATCAAACTGATAGAGTACATATGTCATAGGACAAACAAACATTTTAATGTTAAATTTAGAACACTATTGAATGTGCACGAGATTGTTCACATGTGGCGTAAGACACTTTTACCATTGAGAATATAACAAGGAAAGTCTAACGTTTTTAGTTTTTCATCATTATTTTCTGATTTATTCTGATTTATTTAAGTATACACAAATCTACACTTCCTGCCTCACGTGTTTCCTGCTTATTCCTGATTTTCTGTCCCACCCTGGTGTATTTCCCTTGTGTCTAATTATCCCCATCTCCTTCGGACATTGTGTCTGGATGCTCTTTAATTTTTTATTCAATACATCCTTGTGTTTTAAGTCAAGCATTCTAACAGTCTCCTCGTCTCGTCACTTTGGTCACGCTTTTGTGTTCAACTCCAGCTGTTTTTATGTTTGTTCTTTGTTTTTTCTTTGGGTTTGCTACACACTCATGATAATTCAAACAGAATAACTGAATGAAGTCTGAGACATATGAGTTTTTGAACAAACAAACAGGACATTTATGAATGTGTAATTATCTCAAAGAAAATATACTTTACATAGTCAAAATCCCACAGGGACAACTCTACTGATCAGGAATAAGCATCCGCCCAACACAACTCTATTATTAACTCCATGACCAATAGCCCACTTACCAGACATGTTTTTGTTGACAGTACGCTGGAGAAGTGAACCTTTTCTTCACTGAGATGGAAAAAAGGAACAGCTTAGCAAAATTTCACCATAATAATATACAGATTCCATGAATGCTTGTAGATAATCTTAAATATTTAAAACCATAGTAGGCAGTACAAAATGTTTCGAATGATCAATGACAAGCTGTATGACTAAAAAAAATCCCATTTGTGGTTTGAATATCTGAACAAATAATGGAAACTAAATGATGGTGCAAATAAAAACTCGTGTCTTTACCTCAACGGACGAGACCATTGTATTTCTTATTTCTCAGTAAAGCTGTTCACAACTGATAATTGTTAATGATGAAGGTTTGGTAATAATTTCCCCTCCTCTACATTATCGTTTGGCTGAAACATTAAATCAATGAATGTTTTTATGTCTTTCTCATGTGACCAACCACCTAAAGCTCTGGGCAGCATAATTCACCCATTGACTCACATTCATACAGTGATGGCAGAGGTTACTTTGCAAGGCACCACCTACTCAACTTGCTGTGAGTTATTGTGTCAATGGAAAGCCTGAGGATTGAACCACTAACCCTCTGTTACATCAAGGATCGTGTTTAAATGCCACTCAAACAGAGATAATTAAATTGAGTCATCCAGAGAAACAACGTCTTGATAATTGTATGCAAATTATTCTGAAAATTTATGTTTGCACACATTGTGAAGTGATAGGCACCTTTCTTTATTAAGTTACAGAGAAAGATTCAGACCAGCAGACAGATTTATGCTCTAATACCGTTTTTTTTAAATGTCCCCCCAATAGTTCAGACCCAGAGTAAGGCCATATGAACCATATTGTATTTCTCAGGGCACCCATTTTACAAAACAGTCACATCTATATAATATACTATATTACTGTAGTATGTAATCTCCACTGCATTGTGTACAGTCAGTGCAGGTCCCCTAAATAATCAGATATGTGCTCAAGTGAGCATTTAAGGAAGATGTTGAGATGGTGTGTGAAATAAAGGTTCTTTACTGCAATCATAAACGTGGGCAGTTCAGGTTAGCAGTCAATCTCAGTGTTGATTCTTCTTTTCCTCTTCTTTTCCTCTGTGAAATAAATTGACCAATCTGCAGATTCTTAACAGAACTGCAGATTCTGTTAAGAATCTGCAGTTCTGTTTCTTCATTGGTAATATTTGAAAAGGCCATTAATGAAACCATAAATTATTTGTGAAGCCACAACTCTAACAATAACTAACATAACAGCCGGGGTGGCAGTGGCTCAGTGGTAGAGCGGGCGGTAGAGAAGGTCGTCCAATGTTCCAAGATCGGCAGTTCAATTCCCGCTCCCACCCAAAAACACCAGGAGTGCGAGCTGACAGCGGGAGGTGCCAGCTAACCTCCAGAGCACTGCTAAGGTGCCCTTGAGCAAAGTGCCATTCCCATCACAAGCTGCTCATTTCGGGTGCACCAAGAAGGAGCTGCCTGCCACTCTACCTCTCATTGCATGTTTACAGGCGTGTGATTGACTAACATACTAGAGTGTGCATTCTTAATTTCCATTTGGGGATTATAATAGTGTATAAAATAAATAAAACATGAACTCCCTTTGAGAAGCATTCATTTGATCTATTTAGGAGAAATCACTCTGAAATCTGACCAACTGATTCTGTGTTGATATTTGCATATATCTTGCATGTTGGTGGAGCTTTAATTTTACCATTGACATGAACAATAATATGATTCACAGACAATCTGGATATAATCTGCTCTACCCATCAGCATGTCAAATAAATAAATTAATAAAAGAAATGCAGTGAGCTCTTTCAATTTGATCTCACTACATTGTACAGGTGCTGAAGGGAATTTTCCTCCTTCTCCTCACCACCTATCTGTCTTCTTGCTGTCAAGTTGACTGTTGATTGGCAATTTGATGGCCTGACTGGGCAGACATTCAGTGCCCCATTGTCCACGATTCATGCCAGGAGAAGTAAGAACAAACGGATTCACCGAGATCAGGCAAGTGGGCCAAGAAATAAACAAGACAAACAATATCTCCAGGGGTAAGCGAGAGCAGCAGAGGAGCCAGGCAAGTGCTGTGTCTGTTTCCTGATCGATCCCATACATAGTGCATGAGTTCCCTAAGAACTATTGGTAGAAGTTTTTTACTTCTATATGAAAGTTCATACCAAGGAAGTGATGAGGTTAAGTAGAAGTAAAGAATAAGAAGCATTGAGTGTGCTTGTGAGTGACGGAGAAGCAATAAGAGTTTCACATCTAAGATAATGAAATGTGATGTAGCACTGATCGATCCACTGAGTTCAACCAAGCGAGGACCAGGGACGGCTGGCTTTAAGTGGCAAAATAAAGAGCCACAACGAGAACGTTTTGATTGAAACATTATATCCTTCCACAGGGGGTTGATTCCCTCCAATCAACACACATAAACTCTGGCTATAGCTAAGCTCTTAGAAAAAAAATAAATTACCTTCATAAATATTAATCTGTGTAAGGCAGAGGCTGTGCCCTTCACAATTATTCATGCTCTCCGGAGCGCATTTTTCAAGAGTAAACAGTATACTCCTGTTAACCTAATACAGAACATTCGACAGGTGAGTGGGCATAATTGATGCCAACATATTTTATTCTTAAGACTGTAATTAAACACACCCTGCTCTGGAAAACATTTATCTATGTCTCTCCTCTTCCTCTCACACCCATCCACACCATCTGCAAAGTGCAGTTTTACACAAATGCATTTGTCGTTTTCTACTACAGCAGTGTCTTGGTTCACTTAAAATTAAAGGTGCAATGAGTTCATTCACAGCATTTCAATGATATTAACACTATATGCCTTGTAAGAGAACTAGAGATGGTCCCTGTTTGTTCTCCATGCGTGTTTTGGGTGGGGACTAGTATATCATAAGCGGCTCACTTAACTGTGACGGAATCATTACTAGCAGAAAATAGGCACTAATACCTTTCTTTGTGCCCTTTGTACTGTTATTTTACATGGATTTTGAATTCCAGTCGTCTGCTCCACTGTTTTAATCTCACTTTACAGTGGAAATGTGTCATACGGATGTAATCTTCTATTGTTATGAACATAGTGTTGTGCAGCGATAATGACAGAATATTCACATTGATATGCACTGTGTCTATCTTGTGTCTATTCTCCTGAGGAACTATTTAACTACCATTCACACTTGATCAACGTCATTAACTAGTTGCTGTACCATGACAAAAAAATGCCTTAATCTCTGGGATGTACTATCATTGAAGTCTTATAAGTCATATAAGTTATCTCTGTACTGTTTCAAATTTTAAAAGCCTAGCTATGAAGTATTGATGGGTGCAGAAATAATTATGCCCTCCCTGCTGATAAAGGTATTAGACCAAAATATAATTCTGTGGAACCAAGAATCTGTTATGCCATCTACAATCACTGAAACAATCTAAAATGTGGCCTGAAACTCTGCCTTTTTCTCACAATACACTGGAGAGTGATGAGTGCATGTACAGGTATGCCTTGGATTGTATCGTTTTGAGTTATATTGAGTTATATACAGTGTGCCCTCGCGCATCAACGCTCTCGACTTCACCTTATCGCGGATTTTTGGTAAGCAGTCACATGAAACCATACACGCATTCTATTGGCTGACGGCATCCAGGAGTGCGCTATGTTCTGTGAGTCTTGGACTTATGTGAGACCCAAAAGTGCTTTTAACAGTCGATAATAGTGTGATTAAAGGTAATACAGACAGAAGGTGGTGTAATATCAGTATGGGGAGGGTCATAAACGTTTAAATTACTGTAAATAATGAGACAAATAGTTTGTTGTTCTATCGCGGAATTTGTTAATCGCGTGTGGTTCCATGAAGTCATTACCCGCGAGGAACGAGGGCGCACTGTATTCTCAGTTATACGTTGGTTTACTTTGTTTGACTGTTTATCTCTTTGTTTTATTGTTTGTATGCACTCACATGCATGCAGGCATTCTCTCTCTTTCTCTCTCTCTCTCTCTCTCTCTCTCTCTCTCTCTCTCTCTCTCTCTCTCTCTCTCTCTCTCTCTCCCTCTCTGTCTCTCTTTGTCACCTAGCCTACTCCTTTCCATGCAACATTCGGAATCAGGGGCTAAGCTTTGTTCCAGTTGTTGTACGCTGGGGAACTGCTGGTCTACCTGTAGACAGCCACATCAAATCTTATTCCCTGCAAAGGAACACAATCATACAGGGAGAGGGAGAGCGAGCTCCATCTGTGGAATACTGATGCAGCAGCAGAGCATTTACAAGACAAGCTCAGAGAGGCTCAAGGAACATGGAGGGCAGGGAATGAATTCTTAAAGATACAGTGTGCAGGACTTAGCAATGTTCTTGGAGGAATCAGCGGAATAGCAATCATGAGATTGGGATGAGTTTGTGTGGTGCTGCACAAGAAGAGGTTAAAGGGGAAATAAATTGAGACTGACCTTTAGGTTGTTGTTGTTTGCAACAAGTTGTTTCTTGACAGATCAATTGTTGTGAAAAGTCAAAGAAATGTCAAAGAAAAGTTTGGAGTCAAAAGTTTTAAAACATTTTTAGTGAATAATGCCATACATACCTGAAATGACGGTAGCAAAATTTAATTTTGAACGTCGCTTCTCTTTCACTGATATCACTAATATCACTATGGTGTGTTCGTCAGTGGTTCATATTTCTATCTGTATACTTCAGTTGTTGTTTGCTGAAATCATCGATTCCTCTGCTATAATTTTCACAAGTTTGATAAGTCTCATTAGCCCCTCATGACAAAATGATTATATGGATGTGCCTGGCCTCTAAAACAACTTTAAGATACATGCAGCTTTGGTGAATGGGTCACACCACACTCTCTGTTGGTGTGACTGTGAGCATGTGTGTTTGTTTGTCTTTTGTGTGGTCCTGCGATGAAGTGGCATCCAGCCGATAGCCAGCTAGGATAGGCTTCAGCAGTCCCGTAACATGCAAAGTGGATAAGCAGCTGTATACAGGGTGATTGCGATCATTTCGACTACATGAAAATGGACGGATAGGTGCCAGCACTATTACTAATTTCACTGTTATTTCAGTGATTGTTTATGCCAAGCCACCCCAATCTCCTTAATTTGGCTCTAGAGTTCTGTGCTATTAATGCTAAATTTCAATGCACTGATTGGTTAATCATTTGAGTACCTCTAGTCTGAAGGTGACCAATGACTGTTCAAATGTCACCAACTTCTTAAAAATAATTTCTTACCTGTATTTTCTTTTTCATGGTTAGTTTGTTTTGTTTCGGATTTATAGATTTCTTAGTTTTATTTTCAGTGATTACCCTACAAGTGGTATTGACTAAGTAATCAAATGATCCTTGAGACATGGCTATTGTCAGTCAATCCTTTTGTGTCCAGGAGTATTAAACCTGAACCTGTTGTTAAAGTATTTTGGACAAAAACAGGCTAATTTGCTAACTACAGCCACACCAGTCTACTTTCCATCAGCCTCAGCTGCTTTGCATGTTAGTGTGTTCACAGCAAACTAAGATTAGGCGTTAGTTTACTTACTTGTTAAAGAACATTACTTTAGGATTTTGATAATGACCATGTTTCGAAGCTGATTTAGGTATTTAGCTAGTTCAGTGTTTAGTTCTGCCTCATAGCCCTAAAACAGAAAAGAGACATAACATGATAATCAATAATTTCAGCATAATGTATACAATTTGATGGAGTGATACTGACAGTTTGGTCTCCTTGAAAAATGAGAGATTAATATTAAGTATGAAGTTTAACTTTTCCGTCTGCTGATGTTTGCTCAGCCACTGTGGAATCCCATGCGGAGGTAGCGTTAGCCTCAATGATAGCTGGGCAAGACTTGTGGAAGGAAAGGAGCCAGTTTAGATCCAGACCATCTGGTTGCCTGAGAAGAAAACTGAATGAGAAACTCGCAGCTGACATTAATAAGCCACATTTGGTCCTGAGGCCAGAAGTAGAAGCCTGGTTTGTACTGAGCACCTTCAAAAATTTATCAAATATAACAGTGAGAATTAAGTTACTGCTGACAAAATGGAAGCCATGCTGGAAAATATTCTCTGAGCAAATAAATATTTTTTAAAAAGTACATTTTTGCTTGTACTATTTCACTAACATTTTGCAAAGAGTCTATTTAAGTCTCCCATTTCAGATTATTGGATACTCCATGCAGACTGGAGAGTAGTCAAAACATTATGAGCCATTTTAGGTGAATTATAGTATTATTCTCATCTAATAGCTGGCTTAAAATGTTAATCATGCGTGCTAATTCCTGGTTTAGCGTGCCTATGGATTAGAAGTCCATGTAATGTACTGTTAATCCCATATACACTGCACCGAAAATCTGAATAGAAGCCTAGTTTCTCATCATCAAAAATGTTTCCTCCTAATTATGTCTCCTGAGAGCAGCTCAGCTCCCACTCGAGAGGAATTCGTCCATGTAGGATTCCCGGGTTTGCATGCACACGGAATACCGAAGATGTTCTCTTGATCAAGCGCTCAGGCATCGACTTTAGATCCAGATACATAGATTGGAAATGATGGATATGCTATTGCGCATTAAGCAGCTGGTAATAGAAGTTAAATCCATCATAAGGCTGAATTTCTCTGTCTTCTTATTCTTCCTTTTATCTTTAATAATCAGCTCTGCTTCCTGCCCCTTTACTGTCAAATTCAATAACCAGTCAAACTTAAAGTTCTGCAGAGATATTCAAGAGTAATTTCCAAAAGTGTGCCATCATTGAACTCACAAACACATAGCATCTGAAATCAAATTTAACTCTTCTTTTTTAGTGACTGTGTGTTCTGCTGCACTTTGCTGAAATATTAATAAACTATTAATTATCAGAACAGAGGGAGAAAGCAAGGGATGAGAGACAGAGGGATTGAGGCCGTGCAGATCAGACGGAATACAAAGAAAAAGGAAAAACAAGGCTGGAACTGGATTCCTACTCTCCAACCCCACAGATTTTCCTCAGAGACTCGGGATTGTTCTGGCCGTTTCAAAGCATCCGCCTGTGGTCTCATTACTGAGTTTCTCTTATATTTTGATCAAATCTAGAAAAAAACTCACTATCAAACTACTTCCATTATTTGCAGAATATGTGACCTAAAGGGACAGTTCTTGGTTGGGAATAAAGTTGCAAATGATTAACTTTAACTTTTGATGCCATTCATCTGCAATCATACCATGAGACAAGAGGCAATGATTTCATTAGGCCATAATATGACCCTACAAAACCTCAGCCTTCATTCTTGTCAACGCTAATACTATGGCTTTGGCTATGGCAGATTTGCTTTGAATATTGGCAGAAAAGCAACTGCTTCAGTCTTTTTTCCACAAGGACAAACTGCTTCAGGTGTTATTACTGAACACGGTCATGAATCTGAGTGACATAATTCCTTCATATATGTATGAAGGTTTGCGTAAGTTCAGAAAATAAGACCATCTCTTTTGCACATGACCTCTGCATTACAAGCATTCTGCTACTCTAGGTTTTAATACTCTCCTCTAACCCAATTACAACCTTTCACATTCTCCTGTTAGCTGCTGATTTGTGAGCTGTTAAACTTTCAATAGGTTCACTTTCTGCTGTCATTCAGCAGTATGTTCAGGAAGGAAAGATCCACAATTCCACCCCTGCACCCCCCCACCCATGACTTGTGATCCCTTCCAACTAAATCCTTCCATGAGGACTTCTTTTCATGAAGTCATCCCAACATGGAGCTCTCAACACCACCGGTGTATTGGGGGAGTCTCCTAATGAGAGGGGTTCCTTTTGGTGAGCTACTTCCTGCTGAAGTCCAGCCCCCAAAGACTGACTCTGTCACTTCCCTTGACAATTTTGATCCTGTTTGTTTATCCTTTACTAACATATCTGTCATCCCAGATCCGGTCCCACTTGCAATCAGTCCAGTTCCTGCACCTGCCTTCCCTTTGCTTACCTGCAGCCACTCCCCTAATCAGCCACTACTCTTCATATACAGCCCTCAGCCCTCAGCTCTCGGCCAGATTGTTAGTGTTAGTCCTGACCTTACAGCGTTTATCTCCTGCCTATTCTGATTGTGTTTGACCCTGCCTGCTATCTACCCCTCCTCGGATTTGTCTGTCTGGTTTATTGGATTGACTTTAGTGTATGACCCGCCTGATTATTGGACTCTGTCTGTTTGCCTGCCGTCTGTCTGATTCGTCTGCTGTTTGGACCGATTCCCTGGTACCAGAACCCTGCCCATGCTGTGCCATGAGCCCTTTCATGCCACCGTCCTGGATTGTCGACTTCTCTGCCGGGTCACTCATCAGATTGTTCCTCTGTCCATGTGCGTGTCTGGTACTCATGGGGAGTCTCTCACCTCCCATCTCATACACGCTTCCCAACAATCAGTAGTCTTGGGGTATCCTTGCTCAAGGAAGTACAATCCTCACATTGACTGGGCATCCGGAACTGTGCTTCAATGGGGTGCTTATTGTCAGATGTACTGTCTCAATTCTGTCTCTGATTTCCATCATTCAGGAGGATTGTCTGACTTAGCTGAGGTTTCAGAGGAATACACGAACCTCACCTATAGGCCAAAGCAGCTCTCTTCCCATTTATAATCACTTATTTATTATAATTGCTTATATTAAAAATAAACAAATGAAAATTGCTGCTGCGATGATTCTTTTAATAGGCCATGTAACTTGCTATGATCCAAGGCTTTGAACAAGTGTGATACTTTTGTGTGGCCACAGCGTCCAAATCTGATGTTGCTCACAGTGGTCCGCAGTGTGCTCAGGAAGCTTTTGTGTTTGCCTAGGCACATGAAAAATTGGAGGGAACATTGCTCAGGACTGTGATTAATAAAAGAAACAACAATTTTTTAAATTTAGTTGAACAAGAGGTGTGTAAACATGCATGCAGTTGAGGGGAAGTAGAGTGGCAGGCAGCTACTTGGTGTGGCAATGGGAATGAAATTAAACTGTTTTATATTTACTTTCATTTTTGCTATTTTATATATTTTGGATTCTAAGTTTTGCATGTAATCTGACTGTTGTAGTTATTCATAACAAAGTGATATAAATACACTTAAACCAAGGTTCCTTAACATGATGCCAGCTTGACCAGGTGGGCAAGATTTAAAATTACACGTTGCCTGGCTAAGCCCCAAAGAGACAATGTTAACATGTATGCTAATACAGACGGCCCAACAGTTCTAGCATGTTATTTACTGTATTTACTTTGGGTTACAATGAAACAATTTCACAGTAAAAGAGATGTAATTTTGCTCTCCATACCACTGACGCAAAGATGATGCCAAAATTGACACTTTGTCAATGGGAAATGTGTAGTAAAAAGGCTAAATGCACAAACTCAATGCAAATTTAGGGAGTTGCACTAAATTTTGGTGAAGGACATACTTTTAAGATGGCTGAGAGTTCTTAAGAAACATTTGTAGCAGCAGTGGAAGCATTATATGTATTTTTCAATGTGTTTTGGTGATGACATTGTCTTTTTTTATGGAAATATGTTGTGTGTTAGTTTCGTCTTGCATAGTGAATGTCTACCGTTATGCAGATGTTGGTCACAAGCATGTGGTTTTGATGGAAAAAAAATATTTTGGCCCTTCCTTTAGTACATAGTTTAGTCAGGACTGCATTTTTTGTCCCTAAACTGATGTTTTTATTTAATTGAATATGCCTGTCAAACATTTTTGTGTCTCATGGGTTGCATTAGCACATATAGAACTGTCTTCTTTTTTCCTTTGTTAGATGGAACACATTTGCATTTTCTGTGCATACTTTGATCTGATCTGTACTGTATATTGGACATAGAATTGACCAGTGACGTGCGGTCAGGGGAGGCAGGTGAGGCACGGCCTCACCTACCATAATGAGAGAAAAAAAAAGAAAAATGGAAGAAACAAATTAAATGGTTATATTTATCCAGTGATACATATTATAAAGTTATTTTCTATTCAACATTACCAATTTGAGATTATTTTTACTCAAAATTGCTGAATTTTCACACTTACCGCTGAAATACTGAGAAGAGACATTGCGGTGAGACACCAGCCAGCCAAGCCTCACGTGAGGCACGATGCTGTTGTGCCTCAATGGTAGGGGGTGCTGGTGATCCCAGGGATTCGGCTAAGGAGTCTTCCTCCTCGGCTGTAGAAGAAGTGACAGAAAACTACAGCCATTCATTTGTTTTCCGCTCGCCTTGCCTTACTCTATAATTTTTTTCACTGCTGTTGTTCAGAAGGAGCGGCGCATGGACTTCATTTATAAGTAAACGTAACATATAAACAAACATGTAGGTAACATAATCACATATTTTTTAATCAAATGTGCTTATTTGTGTCTTACAGTTTGTACTTATAAATAATTCTGATAACTCTGCTTTGAGACTTTAAAAATAACCCACTCACTGTTGATAGTTAAATGGTGAAAAAGCTACACTGTAGGTTCAAATGTTTGTAAATCTAATTATGATGGGATCAGTGCCTTACCAGCCATGAACTTCACTGCACATCACTTTGACAGATATATATCCCTGTGATTACTCTAAACCTGTGGATATCCTTTGTGTCCTGCAACTTGTATTCCTAAAATTTGCCCAGAGAAGAATATATCGACTTCATCACTAATGCATATGCAGTTTCTGACATTTCAAGGCAATTTCAGTGATTTTGAGTGAGATTTCTGCAGATTTACTATCATAAATCAGACGAGATTTTCCCCTAGATTTAAACATTCTTTTAAAAAAAAAAAATCTTTTCTAGGTCTCTGATCAAGACTGAAAATGATAATTAGTTCAGGAAAATTCTCATCTTTTATAATTTACATAATAAAAAATATTCTATTTGATATCTGTTATATCCACTATAACTTCAAAATAGCTGGCATATGAAAAGGGTCCTCATCAAACATTCTCTCAGAGAGACTTTGCTCTTAATCTGCTTTGCTTCTTGTCTGTGAAACTGCAAATGGGTGGAACAAAACACTCTGTCTCCTCCTCAGGATATTGCTGCTTGTAGAGCTAATCAGGTTGGAAATGATGGCTGAGTGTGTGTGTGTGTGTCTGTGTGTGTGTGTGTGTGTGTGTGTGTTTGTGTGTATGCGTGTGTGCGTGTGTGTGTGTGTGTGTGTGTGTGTGTGTGTGTGTGTGTGTGCACGGTGGCAAACCAACATAAAGACAAGCTCATTGGAATGGCCTCTTATCTCCCATCCCTGTTCAACGCCATCCATACAACACATTAACCTCTTTGACTTTCTCTAACTTGTACATATATATCAGCTTTTAAAATGTGCTTAGGGTATCAAAAATACATTATGTGTACACACATTATCTTGAAGAAGACCCCGCTTCATTTGCACACTGATAAGTGTGGCAGAATAAATGTACGCAGATGTTTGTGGAGTTCTTTCAGGCATTAAGCGTCATAAGCCGGTCTCTGTTGACCACAATGCCTCAGTTTATGGAGATTATAAAGGCACTGCTGCAAGTCATGAAGGTCATGAAAGAGTGTAAACCCACATTAAAAAGCAGACTGCATGCCAACTATTAGTCTCACCATCTAGCAGCTCATTTAACATGTTTAATCATTTAAGGTACCATTAGGGATGCACTCATCGACTCTTTCTGTTCCAATATCAGCACACACAATACCACCATCCCCGGAATGTAGAATCTTTAAACCTTTGTCTGAAACAGACTCAGATTGGTGAAAGCTGTGAGCTCATATCCGTTCTGTTCAATTTTTAGATACTTTTTTAAAACTCAGCTCATACTGAGCTTGACTGCCTGACCGGTGGCTCTCTGTGATGTTTAACCTGAAGCTAACCTTGTCCTAAATTTGAAGTACAGTATTGACTGTATGATGCCTATAACCTGCCTTTAGAATGCATTCGGTACTGTTGACTTACCTGAAACATCTCATAAAATGTATATTCTGGATTTACACTTCATATGGAGTAATTATTTTGGATCAAACCTTGTGGAAACAGCTGAACATGTGCAAAATGTGCATAAAAAATGACTTTGCATCAATCTTTGTGTACACATGAAGGCAGCCATCCTGTTATTTTGTGCAAGAGACGTGACTGGAATACCTTGCTCATCCTACCTTTAATTTCAAGTGGGTGAAGTGTGAGCATGAGTTACAGCCAATAAGATCAGTGTGTCGCATTCCCTTGAAAGGAGAATACATGTCTGTGCAGACAGTTATGGATGAGTTGCCTGATGGAACCCCAGTGTGGAAAAATGGATGTCCCTATCCAGTAGGTGTAGAGTAAAAAAGGTGTAATTTTGAAGCATCATATCTGCTTTCAGCATCAGTTAATGGCATAATGAAGCTCAATCAATGCTACTCTAAGAATTACATAAATGTCCATGTTCCTAAACCGTTTTGGGAGTGCCGGCCTTGATGTAGTGACACTTTGCTGTCTCTCATCTTAGATAACACACCCAGACCCTCAAATCTTTTTACTTCATGGAAAATCAGCCTTGTTTTTTTCTTTTTTTACCTCCAGGCCTGAGTCATATCTAACAATCATTCGTCACAGGACAGAGTGCCCCATCTCTCTCTTTCATCTCGCTCCAGTTTGGCCTTGAAGTTCGACCTGAATATGATGCACACACACCCTCACGTCGCTTTAATCCCCCGTAGACAGACTGGGGAACAAACAGGCTTTTATTCTAACTTATTCCACCTGAGAGACACAAAGAATAAACATTTAGATGTTGTGGTTTTTTCATTGGTTTAGTATGCATGAGGTGTTTGGTGCTTCAGTATCCAAGCTCCAAGAGCAGGGAACAAATCAGGAGAGGGTGATTGTTACCACTCACCTTTCAGCAGTGCAATTTTAGGGACATTAAATGAAGTGCCAACACAGAATTTAGTGATGATAATATGAAGTATAAAAAGTATTTGGCACTTTTACTTTGCACCCAATCTCTCCCGTACTTTTTATAATAAACCCAGAGGAAATTTTGGATTATATCTGATGTGCCTTAATGAGGACGTAATGGAAGAGTGGTGCTAATGTTGCTACGCCAACTATAGAAATGTCACAGTTGACACATCTGGCTTGGTAGAACTGCAATTATCCTAAACACAGCAGACCAACCTAACAGAAGCAAGGCACAAAGCCTTAGGAGAAAAGAAATGTGTTGGGATTTAAAATAAAAGAGTGGCAGAGTGACAAATTTATGCCAAGACCATTTCTGGCTCCGCTAA
Source organism: Antennarius striatus (assembly GCF_040054535.1). Lineage (NCBI taxonomy): Eukaryota > Metazoa > Chordata > Actinopteri > Lophiiformes > Antennariidae > Antennarius > Antennarius striatus. Next base: position 7,299,887 of record NC_090794.1, read on the forward strand.
TGCTAAAACTGCTTGGCTCTTTTGTCAATCAAAGACTCCAAACAATAGATGACTCATCAATTTGCCACACCAAATTACCCCTGCTTTTTTGCAACTCTCTCTTCCTCCTCATTTCACATTAACCTAAATTGCCTCTGCTTTGCAGTTCAACATGAACCAAATGACAAGCAGCACACACAGCGCTTTGCCTCTTTTTCCGACTCATTTCACATTCAGCCATGGAAATTAAATCAGGACAGTGGTTCTTTGACATTATTGTACCCTGGTAATGAACATAGCAATTAAGTGGTGAAAATTAATTTAGGGGGAAGAAAAAAATGGCCTCCATTCAGATTTAGGACCTTTGAGCAGATTGTGGCTCTGATGGCATTCCAGCCATCCGGCTGCTATGAAGAAAGTCACCACTGGGATGTGCTCTTCCACATGCTCTCATATAATGTACAGAGGGGCAGTGGAGTAATGCTGATTGATGTGCAGAGGCTTGGCGAGCTCTATGCTGCTGGCGCTGGTAATTACCTCCGTCCCCCTCCCAACAAGAAGCAGCACACTGAGGGGAAAAGAACATGCTTCCATACTCAGCTCCTCCAACAGGGCAGCACATTTCTCAAAATTCTTGGAGAAATGCTCTCAAAAATATTCAGCAGCAACAATCCACTGGAGGTTGACGTTTACTCCTGAATCTGACAGCACTTGACAGAGGCTGATGAGTCTGGTTGGGCTAAATGTTCAACTTTTTCCTGCCTGTGTTTGGTGTGGGACCTACTGGGCCAACTAGTATCAGGTGTGGACTATAGATATTTGTTGGGCTAAAATCCAAAAATCCAAGCCAATAACAGCTATCTGAATAAAACATGAAATCAGAAACATGTGTTCTGGGCACCTCGTCAATCATGTAGACCTTAAGGGGGACAAATATATGTAAACAAACTATTTTGTAAATTTGCAGAAGAGAGGCAGTTCATATCTTTTCAAAATAAAATGAGGTACAAAGGCTGTCTATTAAAGATATGGTGGAGTTTCATCACAGACAATAATGTTGCACCTGTATAATAATGTTTTGTTTGACATATTTATCACTCACCTAACAGATGAGAAGGGCGGCACAGTGGCACAGTGGTTAGCGCTGTCGCCTCACAACATGGCGGGTCTGGGTTTGAGTCCCGCTCTGTGCAGAGTTCGCATGCTCTCCCCGTGTGTGCGTGGGTTCTCTTCGGGTTCTCCGGCTTCCTCCCACCTCCAAAAGCATGCGCTTCAGGTTGATTGACCGGTCCCAAATTGCCCGTAGGAATGAGCGAGTGTGTGTGTGCGTGTTTGTATGTCTTTGTATGTTGCTCCGCGGTGCACTGGTGTCATGCCCGGAGTGTCCCCCGCCTCATACCCTATGCCGGCTGGGATAGACTCAAGCTTCCTGTGACCCGCTACGGCGGATACAGCGGCGGTACATGAAAATGAATGAATGAACAGATGAGATATGTCTGACGTCATCTGTTGTGTCACAATTGCAATAAATTGAAATTTCATTAATTTTATCCAGTACTTTACAGATTAATGAAATATTCTGCAATTAATTGTGTCATATTTGAAGACAGGTCCACCATGCTGCATTAAAATTCAAGGTTTGTCCATTTAACACATAAATCTGATGTTTTAAACTAAATTTCAGAAGCAGGTTGCCATGTGAATTTGTCAAGAGAGTCTTCAAAAACATTCTGATGATATACACCCCACCCTCCCGAACCCATCCACGCACCCACACACACGCACGCACGTGCGCACACACACACACACACACACACACACACACACACACACACACACACACACACACACACACACACACACACACACAATTAAAACAGAAATAAATATAACGAAAATGCAGGTCAACTCCTGCCTCATATATCATCTACATTTGTCTTCCTATGAATGTCACAACATCATTATATCACTCCCTGTAGTGAGGGTCAGCCATCATATGACATAATAATACCTACAGCATTCATCTATGTATGAGTCATCAAGTTGATTTGGGGAATAGGACAGGCATAACCTGTTTCCCTTAAGTCTCAAACAGCAGCATACTTTCTCACCTCATCTCTCAGCATTATGAAAATCTCAATGAGAGATTTAATAACTACTTTTCATCTGACTCTTTTTGGTTGGTTCAACTGGGTTCCTGACCCTTTCTTTTCCTTTGGATTGGAAAACTCAAATGTCTTTCCACTACTGGCACAGGAGCAACTAGAAGAGATCAGAGACTTCACATTAAAATAAAATGTCAAAGTATGGCTTTGGACCAGTTTTGGATAGCAATGGTGCTACTTGAAACTGTTGGAATACTGAGTACTTTCAAACAGCACCATTGTCACTCTGCTACCATTATCAATGATGTATTTATGTGAACTTAGGTTTTCACTACAATAACAAGCACATGGAGTGACTGAGGGCTGAGGACCAGGTACTCCATGTTTGACTCATCCATCTACCAGAATGCATCCCTCAGTGACTCAAATTTCCTACTGATAGCAAGTCACACTAATACCTCTCTATCAATAATCACTTACGCTGTCTCTCTCTCTCTTTGTGTATGTGTGTGTGTGTGTGTGTGTGTGTGTGTGTGTGTGTGCGTGCGTGCGTGCGTGTGTGTGTGTGTGTGTGCATGTATGTGTGTGTTGAACATAAACAGAACGAGTGAATGTTTTGCATCGGATTTTCATACATTTAAATTGTGCCCAGACTAAAAAGATATCTTAAAGTTAGAGTCTATTTATCTTAAAATATGTTATTTTTCATGTGAAATGATTGTAGCTTAGGTGGTCCCCAATATTGTATTGCTACCTTATTTATTCAATACCATGGAGCAACTGGATGACAAGAGGGCGCGTTTGTGGTTGAAGATCAGCGTGGTCAGAAGTGGTTTTATCAAGACTATGAATATCAATCTAAAATGGAAATGTGATTAAAAGCTTTCATTTTGAAGACGAGGAGATCAAATACTGAAATGCAAACACTACTCTGAAATACAAGTACGGCAATGAACAACATGCAAGATGATTTAAAACAATTACAGACAAGCTGAAACTCACACTCGTGTACACATGGCCAACCAATTTAAGGTGTAGACTTTCAGATTGTTGACTTTGGAAATTTATATACCTCCTCCAGTCTGACCATTGGAAAGCATCTGTCCAGCTCTGTGTGACATCCCGAACGACGTGTCATTTGAATCATGTAGCCGCCTTAAATCAGGGCAGCAGCACTAACCGTCACCTGGCACTCTGCTTGATTTACACAACTGTTTTACTGCCCGGTACTCACTGCCATTATACAGACACATGAGCTGTTGTGCTTGCACAATGCCTATCTGCACACACAGCTCTGGGGTTCCACAAGCCCCCCATGTCAAACACTGCAGAAGCCGACAAAGGAGGTAATAACATATTATCAGGTGTTGAATAACACAGGGGGCAAGAGGAAGTAGATAACAACATGCACCATGCCATGCTGCTCTCTTCCTTGCAGATTTTGAAGCAAGAGCATGGAATAATCAGCGCAAAATGGACAGCTCACTCCCCTCAGGCTTTCCTTTTTGCTTTAACGTTTTATTAAAAAAAACAACAACAAAAAAACCCAGAACCATACACCTACAAAACCCACACATTCATCCGAATAATTCCATGTTTCAATGCTTCCTGTTGAATCTGTGAAACTGTTCCCTGCTGGTCACCTCTGACTTTGGGAGGCAGGACTCTGATTGCAGTAACGCAGCAATCACAACCATACTGTCTTGAAAGTTACCTGCAAAGCAGTTGTATTTAGTCACTTAATTAGTCACAAGTGGAACTTTGTTCATATGAATAAACCCAATCAGAATGTCACCTTCCCCATGCTGCCTTAACATGGTTGGGTCTGAGTGCATTTTCTTGATTTTTACATATTTTAAATTCAAATTTTTAAATAACTTTCATAAAGAAGGGGAATAAATATGCAGAAGTATAGATTTCTAGAACATTTAAGACAAAAGATTTTGCTGTTATGTGTCATGGTGATGCAGTGGGTAGTGTTGTTGTCTCGCAGCAATACAATTTTGGGTTTGATTCTTTTCAATACACAGGTTGTATGTTCTTCCCATGTATGCGTGGGTTCTTAAATGACTTTGAGTGCCTCATCCACAAGAAAATGGATGGATGGATGGATGGATGGATGGATGGATGGATGGACGGATGGATGGATGGATTGAACCCTCATGGTTGAAAGCCAGGCAACTTCTGTATTCTGAGGATCAGGTATGTGGTTGAAGGCTGATAGTCTTTGTCTCCACTTTTCCCTCTACTCTGTTCTTTAAATATGTAAATTATTTAATATTTACATCACTATGGTCATGAGCTATGGTCATGCACATAGTGGATTACATGTTACTAAGAGCCGTAGCAGTACACTGTGGGAAATACATTTCTACATTAGGAATATACACAACTTGAAGTAGAAACAATGTAGCTCTGTGCCATTTACGCAGAGGGGACAGCAGCTTAACTTCATTAATTATTGACAGACACACTGACACAATCCAAAGTTAATTAAAGCTGTTTGTTCTCCTACACACCGTAACGGTTGTGTATGCAGTCCAAGTTCACAGTGAATCAGTTTAGAGTAGAGCACCCAACCTTATAAATCTTGATGCACCCATGGAAATGTAACGAAATGTCAGGTGGATGGCACATATGGAAATGCAAATGCAAGTGTAGATAATGAGTCAGTCCGTGTGTCACTCTTGCATGATGTGAAGACGCTCTATGTAGGCACAGCTGGCGCTTCCTTTAAATAGAAGAAAAATGCTACTGACTTTAGACCAGGTTTTCATTGATGAATGGTACAGTTACAGTTTGGATACATCAAGACAACAATAGGACCACATGTTGCACAGATGGGTGTTGGGCATGAAAAATTCATCACTCAATCTCTAGCAAAAATTTGCAAAAAGGATGGACATGGCTTTAGTGAACACCGTCCAGAAGACAGAGGGACATTTGGTGACCTACAAGAGTGGAGGATGACTCATGCAGGTGGATTATATTTGTGCAGAAGACTTCATCTGAAGGAGGTCACTGACTGTAAGGTAGGTAGGGGAGATTGTAGCTTGACAGCATAGGATGGCGGTCTTTAAAATGAAACTAGTAGTGGGAAAGAAGATTAAGAAGACAAAGGCAGATGCAGAGAACCATATGGTGGAAGTTGAGAAAAGAAGAGTGTTGCACAACTTTTAGACAAGAGGTCAGACAGGCTATATAAGCATCTAGTGATGGAAGAATCTAGAAGAAATGTCTGTGGAATTTTTGACCAGGTTCTTCAACAGAATTCTAGAGGGTAAGAACATGCCCGAGAAATGGAGGAAAAGCCCATTTTTAAAAACAAGAGTGATGTGCAGAGTTGTGGGAACTATAGAGGGATAAAGTTGATGAGTTACACAGTGAAGTTGTGGGAATGAAAAGTGGAGGCTAGACTTAGGACAGAGGTGAGTATTTGCAAGCAGCAATATGGTTTAATGTCCAGGAAGAGTACCACAGATGCATTATTTGCCTTGATGATGATGATGAGCATTATGCATTTGTATATCTAAAGAAAGCCTATGACAGGGTACCCAGAGAGGAACTGTGGTACTGCATGAAGATGTCTGGAGTGGCAGAGAAGTACGTTAGAATAGTACTGGACATGCATAAGGGCAGCTATTGGAAAAACGGATGTTGTGCATAGAACTACGCAGGGAAGAGGGCAGGAGGAAGACCAAAGACTACATGGATGGATGTGGTGGAGGAGGGCATGAGGGCAGTTGGTGTTAAAAGGATGATACAGAAGATAGGCTGACATGGAAGAGGATGACACGCTGTAGTGACCCCAAACAGGACGAAAGGAAAAGACAATAGGACATTATGCATCCCTCTGGTGTTTCCACCCCTTACTAAAGGTGATCATTATTATCAGCCACTTTTTTTTTTCAAGGTGACCCCTGAACAGTGATAATGGACAATATGTCTGCTATTTCATCAGGCAATGCTGTTAATTTACATCACACTTCTAATCTGACAGTCCCATTTAAACCTTTGTCACAGCCTTCCGGCAGAGCAGCGTGCTATTTGTAATGATTAAAATTGTGCAAAGGGCTGATATGATTGTGAATTCCCAATCACCATTTACACAGGTCTGTGAAAGCTCAAGCTCATTTGATTTGTTAAAAGATAATTTATTCCCTGAGTTGTGCACAGGATTAAAAATAAATTTCAAATGTAACACTTAAACAGCACAGATGCACAGGAATCAAGTGAATGCTGCTAATATACTGTAAGACTCACAAACACACAGCGAAGAAGAAAACGTGTGGGTTCCCACGGGACAAAATAAAAGTGCAAATGATAACAATCATAAAATCTACAAACAAGACAGGAAACAATGCAAGCATGGCTTGAAATGAAAAGGCCAAAAAGGGTCAGAAAATGTAAATGGAGATAAAGCAGCAACAGTCCCAGGACTGTCTTTCTAAGTGTTAAATTAATTTGCATAAAACTTAAAAGAAAAAAAATCACAGAAGTTAAAACTAGGTGAAAGAGGTTAAGGTAGTGACAGTATATACAACACTTGAAGATTGATCCTATAAATGTTGGCAAAGCATTAGTCAGATATATTTTAACACACGGTCTTCATTATCAGTCCATTGTGGGAAACCTTTAAGTAATTTGGATCAAACCAAAGATCGGTGAAGCGACTGATACTAAAACACCACTGATGGATCTAAAGGTCGACTGGAGGCTATGATGTAATAAAAAGTCCCATCAATTATTTAACTGTGCGTTCTATAAACCAACAGAGGTGATCCTGTTTGCATGGTCTTGTTAAAGGGATGGCCTGCAATGATTACACGACCGGTCCAAATATCTGCATTCCTGGTTTTATGTGAATAAATGCATTTCGGATTTAAGTCATATTTTATAGGTTACCATTAAAGAACCTTTAACAATGGGTGTGTGTCAACATTTAATTTAATTACTTAGAGGATGCTTACAGACCATCAGATATCGTATGATCCATCCGTCATGCATTTGAGTGCCTCAGAGAGGTGTTCACTTTGTTTCCTGAAAAGGATTTTTGATTTATTCTCTTTGTGTCAGTCTTTGTTTTTATTAACACTAAATGACTGAATGGGCTGGTAATCATAGTAAAAATTCAACTTTTCCAGCTATTCAGTTTATTTTTTACGGAAGCGTAGAGCTGCCACACCAAGAAAATAAAAACCGGGACGTATCACGTTATTTCGTGATACGTATCTCGGAATTTTGTGATACGTATCTCGGAATTTCGTGATAGTATCACGGAATTTTGTGATACGTATCTCGTTATTTTGTGATACGTTTCACGAAATAACGTGATAGGACTTTTTAAAGTGGTTTCATTTACTGTCTGCTGCCCATCAGTAAATCATGGCTCCTTTACATGATGCCATTGAATTATATTTCATGCTTGGCTTGAGACATGGTGAGATTTTACAGTTATTGGGCTCCGTGGATGACATTTATATAAGCATGCGTACCCTAAGACGACACCTGAAAAAGATGGTGCTATACCGGAGGAAAAACGAGTCGGACCCTCTTGAGGGTCGTTCCTCATTGATGAGCTGGAGGGACACGGCCGGCTGCATGGATACAAGCTCCATCATGTCAACATGACATTCATTCATTCATTCATTCATTCATCTTCTAAACCGCTTAATCCGCAAACGCAGGTCGCGGGTCAACATAACTTTTTATCACGAAATAACGTGATACTATCACGAAATTCCGAGATACGTATCACGAAATTCCGAGATACTATCACGAAATTCCGAGATACTATCACGAAATTCCGAGATACTATCACGAAATTCTGAGATACTATCACGAAATTCCGAGATACTATCACGAAATTCCGAGATACTATCACGAAATTCCGAGATACTATCACGAAATTCCGAGATACTATCACGAAATTCCGAGATACGTATCACGAAATAACGTGATACGTCCCGGTTTTTATTTTCTTGGTGTGGCAGCTCTACGCTGCCGTAATTTTTAGCTCCGCGGGGCATTTGAACATTTTTTCGCATCGGTTATATGCACAAATTTTTCGAAAAGAAAGAAAAAACTTTTTCAACGCATTGCACTCTACCTGCTGAGCGCCAAACATGAAAAAAAAAAAATAAAAGCTTCTGGATCTCATGAGAAATTCAAAAATACCTTTGATGATGGAAACACACAACTTCTGCTAAATGCTAATGTGATTGCATGTTTGTTTAAAGTATTGGTTAAACATGAAATTGCTATGTTAGGAACAACACATTTATGAGCTTAATATAATTGTTGTTAATTTGCTTGAAACCATTAAAAGATCATTGAAAACAATTGCTTCCATCGTTCTCCATTAATCAAAAATAGACTGTACTAACCTTTTGTTATGAATTATATAATTTTGGTGAATGGACCGTGAGACATACTATTGTGTGTAAAATACATGATATCTACCAGCATCCCTGTGAGCTAGCTAGCCATATTTCAAACTGCTGTTTTGAAGAAGCTAAAATTAAACATGTCTTGCTGTTGTGTTACTTTTTTGCCCTTTGTAGCTTCTGCCTTAGGAGAAATTCATAAATTCATTCATCACTCTCTGGGACTGAAAAACTTTCCACACATCAAAAAAAGTATTTTTATTGTCTCTTGGATTGATTGACTTTCTGCATTTGCCAATAATCCCCCTTTAAACCCAGCAGCAAAAAAAATATCCTTACTCTTCTGCATTTCAACTGGCAAGAGGCCACAAGCTTTTACTTTCAGACTGTTGTTGCTCTGCACATTGAGTCAGTGTCACCAGCAATCATACAAATTAAAATTTTAAGATGTGTAGAAAAATATAAAAGTAAGCAAATTCAAGAAAAATAAAAACAGTGACGAGATACTCAACTTTAGGGCCCCTAAACCATGTGTGAAATTTCAATGATTTATGTGCAGTGGATATTGAGAAGACGTGAATAGTCAATAATCAATACCAACACTGAGTCATACAGAAAGATAGGGGTAACCCAACATGCTCCCTGAGGTGGGGGCATAAAATATCACTTTCCCAGTTGTTTTCCTTGCACTAAATCCCTCTCCCTCCTTCTTCATCTCATCCTCCCAATCATTGTTTTTCAGCTATGTGCAACAAATTTTCCTGGAAGAGGCAGTTCCTTTTTAATTACGTTTTACCAAGACTGGTTCAAGACATGACTTCATCCTTCCTTAAAACATACTGTGAGCATTCTCAAAATAGCATAAAACAGCCCTCAGAAACTATTGTATGACAGCAAGAGGCTGATCTGAAAAAAGAGTTTCATCAAAAGTTTGCAGCAAACACCTTGCGTGCACACAAACACACACACACACACATGCAGACGCACACACAGACACACACATTCACTTTTTTGCATACCATCTTGCAGGCTGCAAGTGTTTTTAAACGCAGACCCAAAAAGCAACCACGGCCTTGAGAAAGGTTGTACAACCGGAAACAGTCAATCACAAACCTTACTTTCATGTTTCCCCTCCTCTTCACTTCTTCCCTCCAAATAAACAATGGCAGTAAGGTAATGAGGCCCCTGGGCTCTGAAGACGTGAGATGAGAAGGAGACCTGGCCACACAGAACATATAAAAAAGGAGACACGAGGGTTAGAAAGGGCCCAGCCGCCTCATTAGGGAACTATGAACGATGGTGGCAACTATTCATTTTCTCTAACTACTGCTGTCAGCCCCACACACACATACACAAGCACATAAATACAGACACACTTAAAACGTGAGCTTGGAGACACATAGAAGCATGCCAAAACTCAGAGGACACATTTAAGCCCAATGTGATGCTGCAAGAAATTATAATTCTTTTTTAATGGCTGGCTAAGAGAGAGAGGGAGACAGAGAGAGGGGTCAATTAAGAAAGTAAGAGCTGTCTGGGGACCCAATGATGCTGTAAACTTTATATCTCAATTTAATAACATGGTTTACATAGACAGAATGAACATTCTCTCAATTAATGTATTATTTGTATTATAAAGAGACACATAAATCTCCTCATGTTTTTGTGGATTTCAAAATAAAAGGCTACTTTACAGATTGGTATTCTCAGAAGTATATAATTCAACAATGCATACAAAGATACACACATACATATACAGTGCATGGATACATACTTGCACATATGCACAAAGACATATACGTATAAACATGTAGTACAAATAGTGTTAGTTTACACCAGAAAAATAGCTTTTTTTCATCTGTATGAATATTATATTATATAATAATAACTTGCATGTTGCATATATAGTATACAGAATCTTCAAGATTGTCCAGAATTAAAACCAAATAATAAAACTAAGCATTTTGGGATTGAGTTGAATGATTGATTGTTTTAACTACTATTTGTTATCCCTACTGGCTCATGAATGAAACATGTTAAGTAACTGAACACAACACTCACAATCCAGTGACTACACATGTTCACTACACGTTGAGTGAATGAATTTCTGAATCATTCATGAAACAACAACAACCAGATTATTGTTCAAGGCAGAGATGGATTTGGACATTGGAAACAGAAGGCCAGCACCTTTTTTCTTTTGCCTCCAGACATGCATGGACACCTTAAACACTTAAAACACACATAAAAACACACACCCAGCATACTCTGGTATGTTTGAACAGAGAGTATTAGCCTTGGCAAACAAGAGTGTGCATTCATCAAGCTGCACTCCTATTTCATTTCCCCGTCAGGTTTTGAGCCTGAGCATAGGTCAGTGGTAGTGATGCCATTTTACCTGAACTCTTTCATATTTAATCCCCTGCTTTGTACCCTGTTGTCTCTTTTCACACCTCCCTTTCTCTCTCCTCCTTCCTTTATTGTTATTATGTTTTCCTTCTACTTCTTTCCAAACCATCTTCTTGTCACTTCACTCTATTAATCAATCCCTCACAATGGTGTACGTGTGCCTCCCTTCCTCTTCCTCCATCAATCCATCCACTCCTCACTCATCTTCTTCTTCCTTCTCTCCTTAAGACAAACACTCCACAGGTTTGACTCTTTCCTCCCTCCATCTCCGCCTCCCTGTTCCTGTAGACGGCGTGTTTGCTAAGAGATTAGGTTGGGCTTTGTGCTGTTAAGGAAGGAAGGAAGGAACTAATCAGACCCTTATTTGTCGTTGTGTTCTGTGTCTGTATGTTGAGAAGGGAACCTGACCCTCTGGGCCTCCTACAAACACATGCACAGATAAGCACGTAGCGAATGAGGACTGCCTGCTGAAAGCTGAGAGGAAGGCATACACATATGTGCACACACGCCAGCCAGACGCAACCCAACACCTCCTGTGCAAGCGTGGGCGTTGAGTTCGCCCCTGGACTGCTCTGTTCTCTGCTGTTTGTGTGTTCACACGTGTGTTCAGCACTGCCCTGCTGCTCTGCTGCTGTTTTCGCTCCCAGGGCAGACCTGTTTTCTGAGCAGTTGCCTTTGCATGCGGTGTATGTATCTGTGTTTTTCCTCATCAGCGGTGGTTCTGATTTGAAAAATTCTGTTTTCCCTGCTGTCGCCAGTTGCAGAAGGTCAGAACAGCGACAGGAGACAGCTGCACAGGTGAGAGGCATAAAATGCTGCACATGTGTGTTTGCACAGTAGTCATAGTGTTTCCAGATATTTATATGTATGTATATATATATATATATATATATATATATATATATATATATATATATATATATATATATATATATATATATATATATATATATATATATTCACTATCGTCATTTAATCCAATCAGCAGACTAATTAGCTACTGCTCACATCTCCTTTGCTGCGTGTCTGCTCCATAATTCATGCATCTAACAGATGGCCTCGGATCAGATCGAATTCTCTCGAGCTCCGTGTTCCACTGAACAGCTCTGTTTTTTCAGACGACTCAGGTGAACATCAAACTAGACTACAACAGGTGTCTTGACCTCCAGTTCTTTTGCTCATGCCCTCGTGGGTTGTAGGGAGCATGGAGAGCAGATGTCCTCGGCTTTGTTAGCACAATTTATTAACATAGTTTATGAACGTGCAGCGAGAGGGGGAAGAATTATTAGTAGTTTCAGTGAACCTGTTTGTATAAATTACTGACAAACTGCACAGTCTTGTACTAATCCCAAAATAGCTTTTTCTTTCTCTCATCTTCTGATTCTAAAAAAGTAGATCCATCCATCCATCCATCCATCCATCCATCCATCCATCCATCCACCCATCCATCCATCTTGTAAATGAGACAGTCATTGGAAAAACATACAAATACACGCAAAGGAATTGAGCACAGAACCTTCTTGCTGTTTTATTGTCTTATTTTTTAATTAAACTCAATATCTGAAGGAAATGGTAACTTATTTAGTTTCAAAGGATATTTAAATAATTTGGCTTTCAACTTTCATGGATTAAAGCTTAATAAAAGACAGGCTTACATCACTTTTTCTGACCTTAAGTCCTGTTAAATAAAGATTCTTAAAATGAAGACAGCTGGGATAGGCTCCAGCTCCCTGTGACCCGCTACGGCGGACAAAGCGGTAGAAAATGAGTGAATAAAATGAAGCCAAAATATCATCATTGCCCCCTGGTGGCTGGTTGCATTATAAACCTCACTCTTTCAGATGTCCACTAAATTTCTCTTAATTACGCTTTTTTTCATTTCATCTAATTCTTATCAACCAGTTTTCTGTTATTTAAAGCCATGCAAACTGCGTGAAAAATCACAAGTGACAGTTCAACTCAGCAATTTGTCCTGTAGAGCGAGACTTCTGTTCAGCACCAGCTCCCAATCACGAATCATAGACATCACCAGACATCTCCTGGTTATTATGGCATAATTTTTTTTGTGTTTTAGAAGGGAGTGGAACCAGTTTTCACTGGACAACACAATCATGTCTTTCATTAGAAGTTACAGAGCTTTCTGTTTTCCTCCTCTACCAACATTTTATCTAAATTGATTGAGAACCTTTGAGCTTACCCTAAGGACTTCTGCCTCTCCCCCTGTATTTGTGGAGAAAGTGTTGATATGCTACATGAGCTTCTCCTTATGTAAGGGTTCAAACACATGGAAAAAAAAATATTGGAGAGAGATCAGGGAGGCAGTGAGATGCAGCCAGGAGAAAGCAATGATGGCAACAATAGACACTTGGAAAGAGGTGTTGCCTCCAGACAACAAGCTGAACTTTTTTTTTGAGTAAACTTTAAGGTAACATTCTATTTCTTACACAGTGATTTCATTTTAGTTAAAACTTATATGTGTTAATCCTCCCAATACAGGCACCATGTGAAAGCTTAATAGTTGATGAAAAGCAGTTCAGAGGAAATAATTTCTTGGTAAAACACAAAAGCTCCATTTCATGCTCCTAACACAACACTGTTGTGCCCAGGCTGCAGGAAATGTTCCCTCCAGCTGGCTCTTTCTCTTGACCACATTCTCCAATTCCCCATACAGAATTCTTTGTCATGGATGAAGCTATGCGTAGTTGGCCTGTGGCACTCCTAACGAGAGTGAAACTCCCATTGCTGCAACCACCTTAGCAGCTCCAGCAGAGCAGCAGGAATCTCTCTCACACACCATATTCACATTTATGTAATTTATCCTGAAGATTGTGAGGCTCTTTCTGTTTGATTTGCTGTTGATTCATTCAAGGGGAAAGATCTAATCATATAGAGAAATGTGATCGGTTTCTGTTAATCATCACTCCAGGCAAAGATAAAATGATCTTGAACTTTGAGTAACCCCTGCTGAATGAATGAATGAAGGACATACAAAGGTATCATAAAGACGAGTCCATGCTATATGATGCATTGCTTCCTAGATGTGTGCCTTTCCCATGCACTGGGTACGTAAGTGAAATAAAAAATAAAAAAAAAGATTTAAACTGCTTATGACGGAGTGATTTTTTAAAAAGCCACAATACCAAATGAATATGTATCAAATACACACAAAGAGGCATGGAATATACACACTAACTGAGAAACCTGGCAAACAGTCAGCCAGAGTAAGAGCACAGCTTGGGTTTGCCCATGGAAAGAGAACCATAATCCCATTTGCCCTAATATGAAGTTGAGAAGGCACAACAGTGTGGCTGCAGGGAGCAGATGGAGATTTGGTAACAAAAAAACAAAGTATTAAAAAAAAAAAAAAAGCCTCACTGGGCAACAAATCTGGGTCTTTAAAAAAAGCATGTAATCACAAATTCCACAGATGCTGCTAATTGATATAGAGTACAATTTGTTTTTAATATTTAGAGGAATAAAGAGCTAATAAAATTAGTACTTGTTATACTCTCTTTCTCCTTTGCTCTCTTATTTCCCAAGATCATTAACAAACACTTTGTGAAAAAGTTCAATATTTTCTTGCCAGGTTTGTGGAGGTTAAAATGAACCTTTTGGAGCCACATAAAGTGAATGATAAACATCTCCTTGCCAAGTATCCGCACACATTTTTGTCACAGTTTTGATCATTAGTTGAGACATAAGCTTCTGAAGATCGGCACTCCCACATATGCTGACATTTGGCAAACTTGAGCCAGCGAAGGCATGTTGTGACCATAAGGTCCTATTCATGACAGCCTGTTCTGCTTGATTTATGACCTTGAGGTGAAACAGAATTCCCCTGTTCACCTGAAAGAGAGCAACTAATGAAACAGATGCATTATTTATTATTGGAAGAGTAGAACCTGGAACAAAGGCTAACGTTGGGGTAAAAATCACTGAAATATTCTAAAAGCATACAGGAAAGTATTTTTTCTTCCCCCATTGTTATTTTGAACATCAACCTGACATCTGTGCCAAATATAATATTAGTTAGATAAAGACTGTTGCAGTGCACTTGGTAATGTGAGTAGATGGGGATGGCAGTTCTTGCTCTAATTTAGGAATCAAAGAGATTGTTGCTTATCTTGATCAGCGGTGGGCTGGCATGCTAGCTGTGAGAGCCAACTGAAAAGATTAGATCTTAATTGTCAGACATTACACTGTAATGGCAACTAGGGAGACAGGGAGAGACATGACTGTGCCCTGTAATAATCCTTTCTGGTGTTGACACTGATATTGAAGTTAAAATAAAACCAACAAGCACTGAGGATTGTGTCGTTGCATTTTGAGTTACATTAATGAGGGATGACTTTCTCCTGCAATGTTACTTTTCTTATGCCAAGACTGCCTCCAAGCTTTGGCACAAACTTTCCAATGTTTTTTTTTCTTCTATAGAAAAATTAATGTTCTAAGGCTTTTCAGGAATAACAGTGTGCCGACAAGTCGCTAATGACATACTGAATATATGAATTTTGTTGTGTCTTGCCTTATAGAAATAATATTGCCAAAGAAAAATATACTTTCTGAGAGAACAGCAAAGAAAAATTGTGAAAGATACATACAGTACTGTATTATATGATGCCCAAACTAATCTAACTGCAGGTGTTACCATACTTAAGTTATTTTAATCACGTATTTGCCATTTTTTTCTCATTGGAACCACCCAAAGAGCACACTTTCCGTAACTGAGAATAGATAGATAGATAGATAGATAGATAGATAGATAGATAGATAGATAGATAGATAGATAGATAGATAGATAGATAGATAGATAGATAGATAGATAGATAGATAGATAGATAGATAGATAGATAGATAGATAGATAGATAGATAGATAGATAGATAGATAGATAGATAGATAGATACTTTATTAATCCCGGAGGAAATTGCATAATTAATGTGTTGATTTTATTTACAGACCAAAAATCTCCAGAAAAATAGACAGAAAAAAAAAATTCACCAATTTTTGGTCTGCTATTGCTTGGTAATTTTGAAAAACATTGGGCTGTTAAGAATAAACAGGAAGGTCTAGATATGGACTTTTATGTGCTCTTGCAAAAATATCTAGTGACTCTATAAACAACTAAATAATGAAATAACAATATTTTATATTCAGTTTGACACATTTCTAGTAAACACAGGAAATAAGTCAGTGGACACTGCAGTGAATGGTGTCCACCGTTAATATTTCTGTTAATCTTTGTTTTTCTCTCATGTGATCAGTCACTTTCCTGGCCTACAAACTGTTGTTCTTGGAATCATTGTGATCAATCACAACAGCATTAAGCTTTGCCTTCACATTAATTATAGCAGTTATTTATTTAAACAGTTGTAGCTTTGACAGCAACTTGTAGAAAAAACTTGTAGAAAACATCTGTGTTATTGAAACGGAAAGTGTCTGGATACCCTTGTCTTTCTGGAAGAGACAAAAATAGATAAAAAAAAAATCCTTATTTTAAGTGCAACATCTCATATTTATTTTATTTCAAATTAAATGGGCTTCGAAGACTGATGGGTGTATTTTTTTTTCGTTTAGTTTGACACGTCCAAATTAAGTAACAAAATAAAGGGCGAATTTCTTCTATTTAAAGAAGTTAAGACATAATTTCCATCTTTATTTAATGATTTAATTGTAATATGTTACACTTAGTCAACCACATGCAGTTATTGTATATATCCATTCAAAATTATGCATTTGTTTTTTATTAATTTACATAATGTTCATCTATTTCATCTATGAATGGTTCATCTTTATTTTTCCTTTTCATACAGAAAAAAGTTAAGAAAGTCACTATGTAGAAATCCATCCATCACTAAAAGATACATGTAGGCTGCACATATTTAAAGCATGATGACATTTGATGTGTGTATTTTCCCACAGATTTTCCTTTTTTTCGCTTGCAGAATACCGTTTCCATGTTTGACTTGTGGGACCAAATAGCAAAGGATAAATAAACTGGAGCTGCATTCTATGACATTTCACACATTTACAGATGATTTATCCCATCCTGATAAAATATCTCTAACATCTTCACAGAAACCTGTCATAACATGTACTGATACTGATTCCCCTCTTAGCCAGTAGACTCAAACAAGCACACTTCAGGCAACCTTCCTGCACAAACACTTGAACCATCATCACAAATATATCTATTTTCATATGTACCCTGGCGGAGACCCGGGACAGTGCTATTCATCATGGAAACAAACAGGAAATACCTCTGGCGTGCTCAAACGTTATCTCAGCATCAAAATGATGTTCTTTTTACTGAACCACACTTGAGTCCACACAGTGAACAGGGCTAAATCCTGCCATCCACAGAGGCTTGAAATCAGTCTGACTTTCAGTGGATGATTACAAGAAGATGATGACGAAGTACATGTATTGATTTTGTTATTTTATGCTCTGATGAGATCCAACACTGAGGCAGAAGATAAGGCAGGGATCTCTCTGACTGCTAGCCTGTCTAATCTACTTCGACAGCTGTGCGATGACATCAGGAATTAGTCGTCGTTCATGCAAATAGAGTGCATATGCTTGTACTGTAGTTAATTGGTGGAAAGAGACAGGGGTTGTGGGAAGGCTTGTCAGCTGGATGTTGGCTGGATGGAGACATTTGCCTTCTCTTCTCTCAGTGGTATGAAAGATTTCCAGCAGTCATCATTACATGTGTGCTGGACTGAATACTGACGCCATTCCGCTTTGACTCACACCAGTGGTACATGTCAGTTCCCGACATTACTACCACTCTAACTTCACATAACAGATGTGCTGAATACGGTGAAATTAATTCAGGCAATTAATGGTAATAAATTCAGTGACTATCGCCACTGCACATAAACCAGTGAGGCAGAAGCTGCCATAAAGTTTTCAGGGTATTATAGTGATTTCTAATATAGGCTATGAGGCCGAAAAAAATGACTGAAATGACAATACAGTGTGCACTCGTTCCTCGCAGTTAATGCTTTCCAGGAACAACACGTGATTAATGAATTCCGTGAGCGACAAACTATTTATCTTATTATTTACGGTAACTTAAACATTTATGAACCCTCCCCGTACTGATATTAAACCACCTTCTATCTGTATTACCTTTTCACACACTCTTATCGACTGTTTAAAGCACTTTTATGTCTCACCTAAGTCCAAGATTCATTGAACGAGCGCACTTCCAGATGCTGTCAGCCAATAGAATGTGTGTACGGTATCACATGACTGCCTACAAAAAAATCTGTGATGAGGTGAAGTCAGGAGCGTTGATGTGCGAATGCGCGAGGACACACTGTATATGAGACAAATGGCAAAATGAGAAAACATCTAAACCCCATGAATGTTGTGAGGGAGTAACAAAGGTGTTTTCATATTGAGGATGATCGCGCCTGATACCAGCCACTCAGTTCATACGGAAACATGAGACTGAGGTTTGTAATAAGTGTTTACAGCAAATATTAAATTAAATTTAAACTCTTGAAGTTTGAGGGACAAGAATGCTCTGGGTAATGATACAAATCAATTTACTTCTATAAGTGATCATAGTGTCAAGTACTTTGTTTTATCCCTCACTCTTCTTGTGTTAAATGTATAAATTAATTTTCATCCTTTTTAGTCATGTTATTGTTTTGTCAATGTTTTCTGGACATGTTGTCTTATTTTACATTTAATTTTACATCCAACAATCTGTTGACATTCTTAAAGGAATAAAATTCTCAATAACATTTCAGTTAATCTAGTTAAGGTAAAAACAGTATATTTTTAATTAATTTTCGTTTACTCTCACATGATTCTTGTGATAAAAGATTGACAAAAACTGTGCTTTTGATTTGAATACTTTACCTCATGATGTCAGTGGAAAATATCCATGCTTTAATCAGGATCTGATTTGTGTATTTATTTTGATCCACAACTGACATCAAAAGTAATCTCTTTCTGTGTAAAATTTGTTAAAGCGTGAAGGTGTTTAAGATGGCATGACCACCCCTCAAGGGTCAAATTAACATGTTTCCATGGAAACCACGCCGAATAACTTGAGTACATAACTAAGAAAAACACTTATAATATGAATTAGTGGTGTGAAAAAAAGACAGGATTAGTTTACCGAAGTTCACCAGGTCTATTCCAGTTAAAATGGCTTTACAAACTTGCCAGAAAAATCATGTTCCATGGACACAACAATTGACCATTAGAAAATTCTAAATTCTAAATATTTTAAGGCACCATATGTTATTCATTCATTCATTTTCATTCATTCATTCATTCATCTCCAACCACTTGTTCCGCTTATTGCGGTCAGGGACATAGCTGGAGCCTATCCCAGCTAACTTACGGGCGAGAGGCAAGGGACACTCCAAGCATGACGGCAGTGCACTGCGGTTATTTTATAATGTGAATAATAATAGCTGTAATGCTAAATGCTAAAAAAAATGAGTTGAAAGTCAGGTGTATCGGCTGTCATTATCATTATGGCTAATGCTAACACCCGCTCATATAAATTACAGGACCTACAAACATTTTTTGCCTCTTCCTTTAACTGTTCTTCCTGGTTTTTCTTTCCCAGCAACATTGTTTTAAATTAACATATGTGTCTGACCATGGTGCTCATTAAACTTACTAACAGCTTCTCTTCATTACCATAATGATCCTCGGATAGTTTCACCAGTGTTTAGACTCTGACGTGACTGTTCCGTCCTTCATGGTGACATTTTTACTGAATCCATCACACGATGGAGTCTTATTGTCACTGTGATTCATCTCTTCCTATTATCTCCTTATTGAAATAATATTTTAGGTTACACCATGAAAGTCAAGGGTACTGTGGTCCCTAGACCTGCTGTACCATAGACCACCAGAAGCTCAGATGATGAGCGGATCAAAGGACAAATCTTCTTGGCACCGCTTTGCTTCCTGAGTTCAAATTTCCAGTTAACTGAACTGGTTATAATTATGATGTCTGCCTGAGAAAAGAACAGGAGAGGCGGAAATGAAAAAAAGAAAAAGATCTAGCAGTTGGCTTTGAATGTGACCGCACACATAGAGACATATATTCAGATGTGTTTTATTGTTCTCTCACTGATACACTTGAGTACACACAACCGCCGTATGACCCTCCCCATTTCCGACACACATAGAATCATACCCACTCCCGCACCGAGGTCTTTTATACCACACAGAACCCGATCCTCCGGAGGCCTGGCCCCGGCCTGCTCTGACCAGCTGGTCGATTGGCCGCAGAACAGCATCAAGGGTTAGAGTTGATGTCGGAGCTGTATTCCTGGCAGCTGAGGCAGTGTTGAGTGGCAGAGAGGAAACACCAATAGGCCAGGCTCCAACCCTCAGCCCTACGGGACTGCTGGGGTCAAAAACTACATTCAGTCTGGCTCCATTGGACATTGATGAAAGCACGTCACAGTGGCGAGTCTGACCTTGTATTTATTTCTCTTTTTGTCGCAGTTTGAAAATATTGACACAAGGCAAACTCAGAAGCATAATTTATTAACATGAGAAAAGAACGTTTTGGCTTCATTTTTAATCAAAACCTTTGAAAGAAAAATCTTTTAACACTGAACATGAGAAAACAAGAACATGAAATTGAATTGTTCAATTTAATACTTGACTTTTGTAACCAATTTATTTCAATAAACTGTACCAACACAAAAACAAGCACACAAAGACAAGCGAAAAGAAAAACAGAAAGAACAAAAGGAAATGACAGGTTGCTAAAATGACAACTTTACAGTGGCAGTATAACAGGACTTCTGCAGAACGTCATTTCAGATTGTCATATTCCATAATATGCTCTTCTCACTTCTGTCAAAGGACTATTTGATGTTTATATTTTCACTCTTCAATGTACTCATTTACTGATTGCAGGGAAAGTGCAGTCTCTGTCTCTTCTGCTGTGTGTTACACTTAAGTCTGGTTGAATAAAGACTATCAGGACTGCTCTGTCGAATGGCACAACTTTGTTTTTTCAACCCGCTGTTTAGATCGCGCACAGACTATCCATCCATCACCTAAGTCATTCTCAGTCATTTGTAATTGAGGCCACTAGAGGACTATTGACACCCAACTTATAAAACCCTCTTGATGTCCAAATTATCATACTCTCTCTCTGAGGTTGCGAATCAGCAGAGTTGTATGATTTCATGTAACCCATTCAAAAGCTGTAAATACACTACAGTGCAAACATTTTGTCAAGTGCTTTACTAACTGGGTGCTGCAGGTTTATGATTAAGTATTATGTTCATAAATGTTTTAGCTAGCTGACATATTTTCTAAAGGGATATCAGGTGGTAAAAAATACACCCTTGATTTCAAAACCATACCTTGACCTACTTGCATAGCTCAAAGATCAAAGCTAGTGCTCTGACCTGCTGTCATTGATCAAAGCACTAGTAAGGTTGATCTACGGTCTTACTCTCACTGGCCTTCTCTCTCGTCTTTCTATCTTATCTGGTTCCGGAGTGTAAAAAAGTTTAAATTTGACCTTGACTTAGTTGTCTCAAGGTCAAGGTCATCATCTCATTTTCATCCGCTTTGCTGCCTGAGTAATTTGCTTTTTGTTTCATCTTTCTGTTTGCAAAGGTTGCAAAGATATTTGGTGGACTAACGGACAGACAAACACTGACAATTACAATACATCACTGCTTCGCGGGATGTAATGAGAATGATATGGATTCAAAGGCACAACATTTTGTCTCAATTTTTACAAATAAAAGCAGGAGAAAAGTGTTTGAAACATTCATAATGATGGAACTTTGGACAGAAATGGACACACATTTTAAAACAGAATTCAAACACAAAAACATGAAGATTTTTAACAGTAATTCATCGTGGACACCTCGATACATGAGTGAAATATAACGTTTTCCTCACAGCACACATGTGCTCCTTCAGAGAAGGATATGTTAAATAAATATGTTATTGATTAGCAAATCTCTCTTTAGAACATTTCACCGGCTGTTGTTCAATAATCAGCTTACAGTCTTAGCAGAATGTCAGCTGATTATTGAATAAACAACATAATCAATAAACCACAGAGGTATTGTCAGATGCTGATATTAATCTTGTGGCTTATATATGTTGAATCCAGGGAAACTGAAATTTCTAGTGACATTGCTAATTTACCATTCCTCAGAAAATGATAACAGCCTCGTGAAAAGTCTGTAAAAAATATTTTTCCATTCTGACAAACACACTGCATATTTATGCATTTTAATGGCTCAGTCAGGAATATTAATTTCATTGCAAATCCCACAAGATACAACTTGTCATCAGACACTCAGAAATGGGTTGTGATATGTAAATTGTTCATGATTAAAGGGCAATGGAATTTCCTGAAAGACATTATTAAATAAAATAAAAACAAGGCAAAAATATGTTATCATAAAAAATCCTCAAAGTTGGAGCAAACACGATTGGTCAAACGTCCAGTATAAATTCACATCAGTTCATTATGGATTCTCAACCATTGGCTGTTTTGCATAGCACACATTATAATAGGCAGTTGCCAAAAAAAAAAAAAAAGTGATGTAAATCTAATTATTGGAGTGCTTCCCAAGACTATTCATATCAGTCTTTTTTTCCTGCTGCAGAAATCATGCTCCCAGCAGCACCCTGGGACAGCCTCATCATGTAAATCGCTGAGTGCTTTCAGTATGTACATATTTTAACATGTTAATCCATATAACAGACAAAATGCAACGCTCTTTATGCATTCAACCGTCTGTGCTCAATGGGTCGAGCGTCATAGAATATGTGTATTACTGCATTAATGAAGCAGCATAAATAAACTGTTTAATTCATTAATATCCAATCCAGCTTTTTCTTTTTCTAAAGCATTCTTTAAACAGTTTTAAATCTGCATTACACCCCTCCCTGCCCCGTCTCATTTCAATTCTGCTGGTGCAGCAGATGCTATAGGTGGCAAAACCGTTCAAAAAGTTGCAAATGTGTTTGTCTGCTTCTCTGATCTCAGGGGCTCTCCCACAGGAGCCAAATAGTTTCTGGCTAAACATTTGTTTTTGGTGCTTTTCACTTCCAGCTTCAGAAAGTGCTCCATCTGCACCAGTTGTCAGGTAACTGTGCTGAAACATCTGTGGCTGGTTTAGGAACGCTGCAGCTGTGACCTCTGGTTTGATGTGCAAAAATAAAACATCGGCTATGGCATTCGCCATCTGCAGGCGAGTGGGGAGAGGGTAAGGGGAGAGGAAAGGGTCTGGGAAGAGAGAAGGATAGAGGGAGAGAGAAACAGCACTTAGAAAGCTCTAGCATTTGTTGACATGATCGCTACCAGCAATGGGAAAGAAAGCACTGTTTAGTTGCCTCCTCTTACTCTTCATTGAAAGGAATATTTAGACAAAATTAGCAATATTCTCTTGACGTTTCACAGATTTAGACTCACAGAATTGCCCAAATGCTGCTCTTTCTAAATTTTATGAAAGTAATGTGATATATTATACTGCTATACATACCCAAATTCAAATTAATTGAGTGAGCTTGTTGCAAAAGCACAGAAATGACACGTGTCAGTGCCTGTCAAATGTTATCTCCAGTTGAATGTACTTACAGCATGTGAACCCACTCCACTATCCTGACATATGTGTGGAATGTCGGCATTTGTTTTGGATACAAACTGACGCCAAGGAGTAGAGTTGGATTCTGAGTCACCAGGCTTCTACAGATGTATTGGCTCCCCATCGGGCCTCCTGCGTGCTTTCATTTACCAGGTTGGCTGATGAGAGTCCCAGTGGTACTTACATAGCAAAAGGATTAACGCAGCGACAGACAGAAACAAGCGTGAGTGTCTGTGTAGTTGTGTGTGTGTGCATTAGGTGGAAGGGAGGGAGGAAGAAGGGTGGGGTTTGAGGTTTGAGTCGAGACCAGACACCCTGTGGGGCTGGCGTCAGCACGCACACACACACACGCACACGCACACACGCACACGCACACACGCACACACGCACACACACACACACACACACACACACACACACACACACAGCTTTCACACTGTGTGTGTGTGTGTGTAAGTACAAGCCCAAGTTGTTATCATCTCCTCGTGTTGGTCAACAGCAGACAGCCATGTGTTCAGACTCCATATATCCCACCATAAATTAGTGTAGAACACAAATCCAGACTTTGGGGGATGCAGTAAAATCTCATTTGTCCAAACCACAAATTTTAACCAAGGCAATCTTATGACCAACAGAACTGGTTTAGCAGATGTGCTAAATAATATTCTATTAACAGCATATGCTGGAAACGTCTGGTAGTTTGGCCTCTAATTCCCCTAATTTCCTGTATATACTGCACACACACATATACATATATATCTATATATATATAACACACACACACACACACACACACAAAATCAAAAGTATTTAAAAAAAACATATGCAGTATACATGTACTGTATATTTATGTACAATACCTATTTAGTTTGTATTTCTTCAAAGCTGACCCAAATTTTAAATGCATGTTTATTTAATTTCCTGCTTTGGACACAGTCCTAATAATTTAACACAACATTTCTGATGATAAAACCTTCTGTCCATCCAAGTGTTGAAGAAGCATCAAGTTCAAATCTATTCTCATCAGTGTAGCACAAATGCTGCAGTATTACTGTAGTTTATATTTCTTTTCACAGAAATGAAGGAGAATTCAGAGTTCTGTCTGATGCTCTGAGTAATTCTACTGACAGTTAAATACAAGCGTTGAACAAGCCTTGCAATCTCTCACAGCATCATAAAGAAAACAGACATCGGTGATTTTCTTGATTGTCTCGGCACGGCAACTGTTGTGACAGCTTGTGTGGGTGTTGACTTTAGGAAATGAAGCTCAGCAATTCAGGAATCAATTATTCAGAATGATAGAGGGAAACAAAGGAGACAAAATGAATGTAGCGAAATAACAGATTTGATGGACATCTGAGTCATGATGACTCCTGACTTGTCAGGTAAGTAGGAGGCAGTTTAGACATAATGTGACTCCTTTTTTGATATTCAACTTGTAAATGTATATTGTATTTGATCCTTTTATCACTGTGTCATTTCTATCCGTAACACTCATGCTAAGGGAAAATGCTCACTAATTTAACTCATTCTAATAATAACTATTCTTAATGGAACCTTTCAAACTTCATACTTTGTACACAGTCTCCATTCTGTGCCTCATTCTCTACAGGAGAGTGCTATTCACAGGAACTGGAAAAATATACTTAATATAATGGCAGTGAATGGGATTGTTATCTGAAGATGTTGGCCTTTGCCCAGCAGGGACGTGTGGTATATGAGCCTTGGACTAGGATTAAAGAATAATACATTCAGAACAACCTCTCTGCCAAGGCTTCCCAGCTTCTGCAGCGAGGGCAGAGCAGTAAGAAAACTGTCCGCTCTCCAGTTTCCCTTCAGCCAGACCACACCGCACGTTGCTTTTACCCAGAGTTTAATGGATAATGATCAAACGTCTATATGGATTTCTGAGGGCAAACTGTGAAATATGCATTTATTTCACAACTTGGCAGTGAGGAAAGGAGAACGTTTGTCTTGTTACAAGTGAAAAAAAAACAAAAAAACAATTTACAACCTTCCTGGATTATTTATTAATCCGTTCTTTAGCTCTGGATTTTTAAGGTCATAAGTGCTTCAATAAAATCCTGATAAATAGCGAAAACAAGACGAGGATTCAATATACCGTTGAAATAAACACAGGGACTTCTTTGTCCTGAGCAAGAAGTCTTTTCATTATTTTACTCATTGGTTTATCATGCAATTAGGATTGAAGTGTATGTCAACATAATACATTTTTAACATTTAAGGCCCCTGGTTTGTGGATGTAACAGTGATCCACAATAAGAGTTGTGTGTTGACCACCCGCAGGGAGCCTCCTTGCTGAGGAATAAACACGCCACCCACTGAGAAAGCTGTCTTCAGACGACCAGCAATAACTAATGGGATGCTAGGGCGGGAAAATCAGGGATATTGTGGGGGGGGGCACTTAGGTTATGGCAAATTATATTAGCACATTATTCTACTCAGATAATACCAGAATTCTGCTATAGGTAAAGGTGTTCTGGATCAACAACAACAAGAGCGATAATATAAACAAAAATAAATAAATAAAATATAATAATAATAACAACATTTTTTCAAATAATAATAATACTAATAATGATTATTAATTACAATAATAAGAAAAAGCTAAATGATACGTTATCAGAATATTATTGGATCCTGTGACACTATCCACATGAGAAAACAAGTTTCAGTAATGGCATCAAATCAGTCAACCGACAGTTCGGTCAGACAGTGCATTAGTTTAAAATGTTTATTTACGAAACAGCAGAACAGACCGTAATTTGGGTGTGGTGTCTAGACGTTGATTTTGATCACTCCCTGCTACTATGCAGATATTACAGAGTAAACTACTTGAACCGGTGAAGTGGATCCTGCAGGTGGATACTGGGGTGTTGGTTGCAGCAGCATTAACAGAGGGAGTGAGAGGTCACTCTTGAAGCCAAAAAGATCCACAATTTGGGAGGGTTTGTTGATGGCGACTGAGGAGAATGAGGCTGATAATGTGACTCTTGTGCATTCACAGTGCAGCTCAAGTCATCTGCCTGAACCAGTTTACAGGCTTGACTACATGATGCCTGAAGGAACACAGCAAATATGATTGAAATCACCATGATGTGGAAGAGCAAAAGCTTTTATGAAATTCTTTATTATCTTCAGATTTAATGGTTCAACTCACACTAAAGATGTGGCAATGTAAAGTAGCACCATAAATTTAATGCAGTTTTTTGTTCACTCATGGCTTATCATTAAAATAAATGTAAAGGCTAAAGTCTATTAAACATGTTTACAATAATTTCCTGATGTTTCCACGGTCATTTTAAGCCCAAATTTAAATATGTTGAATAAATGTTTAATTTTATAAAATGAATAAAATTAACTAAACCCCCAAAATAATTAATGGCATGTTTTTGAAATCATTGTGATAAAAATGGAATGTCGACAAAGCAAAAATGTAGTGTAATTATTGACAGCTCGAGTTAATCAAGACGACACCAGAGCATGTCTCCGCTATCAGGAGAGGATTCTGTACTGCTCATTATTTACACTGACTTTGTCTTGACATGCTCCACAGCTTAAGATGCTGAAAACAAAATCTCAAACATGATATTTCTGAACCTAAACCCCTTTGACATTCAACCAGTCTTGGCTTGAAAACACACTTTTTCTTCTGACAGTTAAGGTTCAGTTCCATTTCCATTGGTGTTTACTTTTTTCAGGTTTTAATCTGCCACCTACAAGGAGAGGCAAGATCAGCAGGATGCAGTCTCTGTCAGAAAAACACAATATTCTTTCTTTATTGAAGGTTACATGTTAAAGAACTTTGTCTTGTTTGACAAAGAGTAAATGTTTTTTCTAACAATAAAATAAAATTTGTTATAATTCAGATGCTGTATTTCGATGGAAGTTGACACTGTAGTTTGTGTGATTCAGTGAATTCAGGACACATACTGTATCATTTAGAATGTGTGCTGTTGGCTTTCCTGAGCATCAAGTCTATTGCTTTGAGACGAGAATAACAGGGTTTATTCTGAAAAGGCATGCAGACATACACGTATTAACTCACTTCCTGGGAGTGCTACTTTCTTTCAGTTTTTGCAGTTTCAGTTTCAAAACCCTCTGAAACAAAAACACTTTGTTACAATGATTATCAAAAATTATTAGTATTGCTGCATTTTCCTGCAGTCGTAATTCATCTCTAAAAGTTTATAAAGTTTCACCTTTGAGTCTCTTTCGCAGAATCATCACCCCTGCTGAGTAATTGGTCCCCCCGCCTGAACATGGTTGAGTGACCCCACTGAGATTTCAACCGATTTGTGTTATTAATGCAGAAGTGCTCCTCCACTGAGAAAAAATAAATAAAAAATAGTCAAACTCTTTGTTCTTTCTCACAGGCCTCAGACACGCAACCAAATAAACTTCAAAGATTATATCAGTAATAAACCATAAATAAACCCAAAGATATAATATTTATTAATTACTTCAGTCTTAAGTTATTATTAGCAGTCATCAGTGATTAGAAAGAACCAGTAATGCATAAAGAGTAAAAAAAAAATGCTAGGTGTTTATATATCATGGCTCAAAAATGACAAAAGTTGCTCCTTCATTTGTCTAAAGTAAACGGTCTAGTGTGCCCCACATCTCATCTGAAATGGTACTTATATATTGATGCTGTTCTCCACCAAGGCTTCAAAACCCCTCCTCTTTCCACTATAAATTAAAGATGGCGAGCGTCGAGGGTGGGACCTGTCTGCTATTCCGCATATAATTTATAGGTCTTTTCATGTATACCATTCAGAGATTTATAGTGTACAGAATGTTGGCGTTAATTGTGGGACGCAGCTCAAGTCTCCAGACACCTCAAGATCTTAATCTGATTATTTTCACCCTAACCACATGGATGTACCCATGTTACTTAACAAGGTCAGCAAGAAATCATGGTATCTACATACCTCCCAGTTAACCTCTCCCTGAAAGACAGACTTCCTCCAGTATCTGTATGTGGTGGATGCAGGATCTCTAAAGTCATTGGTTTTGTCTCCTCTTGCAGAAAAGACAGACATTTCATTGATGGACATGTGAAAAATGTGTTTTTTGTTGTAGTTATATATAACAACATTATGGGTTGAGAGATTAAAAAGGTTCCAAACTCCCACATGACAATCCAATATCCTGCCCTTCTGATAAAGTATTTACCTAACTCTAGCTGGAATATGATACTCTGCACATCTTCCAGAAATATGCAGCAGAGCCAGCCATTGGCAAGTTCATTTAAACTAAGAATGTTGAATTCACACTCCAAACACAATGAACCGTTTATCCTGCATGATTAAATACATTTGAAATGTTGCTCAAATGTATTACACTTGTCAAATGCTTGTCCATTATCTAATAGCTTCAAAATTCAAATAATCAACACAGTGGAGCCTTAAGTGGTGCTTTGAAGCAGTATTCCACTGAGGTGTAGCCAATAGACATGAGTATAGTTGTGGGTGTCTGAACCACTCACAGTCTTAACTTCAGACGCTGCTGTTTTACAGTTTCCTTCCTTCCTTCCTTCCTGTCTTAGGTCCACTTACACTCCATCCTGTCCCTCAGCTTGTCTTTTCATTCCTTGTTGTCCTTTCAGTCTTGTTGTTTCTCACTTCCACAAACATTCCCTTGAGTCCCAACTCATTGGGATAAATGAAATGGAATAATGCCTTGTGTGCTAAAGGACTGTAATAAGGATAGTTTTATTTGTATTCAAATTTGAATTAGATGCTTCATCTTCGGTGGATTAACTTTAAGTCTGCTCATCAATACTTTAATTAGAAATTATTGATGACTCAAAAGTTCAAAAGTTGTATTTTCATAAAGCAAATTAAAAATGTTTGTTGATGTGATTAAAATAAAAGCTGATTGATTGAATTTTAAATACAGATGTGGAACATTTAATGTTGTTAAAAGGCAACAATCTAAGAAAAAAAATTATTTAATGTAAATTTAAAATCGTTGTAATCCAAAGACCAATAACAATTAGCCGCTCCCTATGTTGATCAGTGTCAACATGTCTTCACATGTACCAGCCAATTCTGTAGAGAATATGGTGTGGTCCTGCGATAAGCTCACGTCTTACTGCAGGACGTCAGCTCGTAGCCAGCTGGGATAGTCTCCAGCAGACCCATGACCCACAAGGCAGATAATCAGCTGTAGATGAGATAATCATCTTGTCTATAAGAAAATGGATGGATGGATGGATACCCCCATGGTGTTGAGACCTTTCACCTTAATGTCCAAACTTCTGAAATGACCCTGTAGGTGACCCATGACCTCAACCTGAAGAATTCCAGTTCCAACATTTGTAACAAAAACCCTTTAAGGAGTGATGTCTAAAGCATCTGACAGATAGCACATGTGATAAGCG
Source organism: Antennarius striatus (assembly GCF_040054535.1). Lineage (NCBI taxonomy): Eukaryota > Metazoa > Chordata > Actinopteri > Lophiiformes > Antennariidae > Antennarius > Antennarius striatus. The sequence continues at coordinate 7,329,788 of NC_090794.1, forward strand.
GCCCTGTTGTCCCTGACTTAAACAAAAGTTGAAGCTTCTCTACTATCTTACAGTAATTAGTGCTTTACCTTTTTGGGAAGGATTGTTCCTTATATCCAAAAACATTGATCTGACACAATTTCAAGTGATTTTAAACACAAACCAGATTGCAAAGTCCAGTACATTGATGATAAACTGCTCTTAACGATATAAATGATTAAATTAACTCAATCTAAACAATATGAACATGCCACATACTTTTATATCTGTATTTCTCTACAGTCTTTAGAGGAGCTGTAATACTTGTGGTACAAGAGTTTATGGTATGAGCCTACAACAGAAGCAGTCATTGTCATTTTCAAACTGCAGCCCCAGTGCACACAAACCCACACATAAAATACACAATATAGCACAATAGGGTATACATTCATGTTTAGCCAATGCCAAGGGCAAACACGTCAGCACTTCTGAATGCACTGTTTGCTCAGAAAAAGAAAGGAAAGTGGTATAAAAATGAGACTGGGAGCATTTGGAGAGCACAGAACAACAAGAGCGAGAGATTCTAGCATGCATAAGAGCTAAACAGCGTTTTAACAGGATGTTTCACCCTCTGGCTTTTACAAGACCCATGCTCCAGAGGGGCATTTGTCCATCATCTGCAGATTCACAACTGCCAATAAATCCCAGACAAGCTGTTCCTGCTGTCTGACACACAGGAGTGAGGGAGAAAGATGTTTTACAGTAAAACCACAACCATGTAAAGGATCCCTCTGCCTCCCTTGGGGGTGAGAGCTAGAACAATGCTGTCTCTTACCTCTATGGACTTTGAAATAGAGAAATCTTTACAGTGCGGCCATCTTATGAGCACATGTGGTGGGTAGCTTTCATGGGCGATAACCTCTGACAGGCCTCCCGAGGGCTCCGGGCCAGATGCGATGAGTTCCAGTCAGTGGTAATTTGCTTTATATGAGGAGATCACTGGTTTTGTTTTAATATTAAGATTAAACAACAAAGCCCGTTGAAAGAAGAATACCACCTAATGAAACATGACATGATTGGCCTCTTTTTCATAATCAGCATTGTTCGGTTTTTGTTTTTTTCCTCAACTACCTCAAAGATTATTATTTCAAACCGCGTGATCTCAAATCAAAGCAAACAGCAGGTTCAGAACTCATCATCACATAACCAAATGAAAATAATCAGTGGCCATCGTCTCATTTGTTGCAAGTCCAAAGGAACTAGAAAGAGATATTGTAGTTCACCAAGGTCAGAGTTCAAATAAACTGACCTCCGAATGTCTTTAATGTACTCCCCAGGAAGCTCTTCAAGTCAAGCTTAGTCCATGAGGCCACAAGTCCCTCATGGAAATAAGTTTTATAGAGAAAAACAGTAAAAGACAAAAATCCCTTTTATACATCTGGTTTAATCTGTGTGTGTTTATTATGATTTAACCACACCACTCTGTGTAAACACAATAAATGCATAATCATCGTCTGGGTTGTTTCAGACAGTTGTGATGACAATGGAGATATCAGAAATCTGAAAAATGAAGGATTTAATGACTCATGTGTTAAAACCTACAAACAGAAGACCGCAGCTACTAGCAGTTATCCGCTGACATGGTGAGGTACAAAGGCAAAGGATAAGATGCCATGTGCTGATATGTCATGCATCATACAAGGTGGGAAAGCTGCTGTTTTGTACATCACACCCCCAGTGCTAATGGAAAGCTTGTTCACTATTTAAAATCACACTCCGTAGCGGACTTGTTCCCAGGTTGCTATGTGCAGTGTAAGCAAACAAAGGCATCTCAGAGATGGGTCTACATTGTTAGGTTGTTGTGTAATTCTTGAGAAAAAGGACTGCAGAAAAAAACAAACAAACATAGACATTGGGGTAGCTGCTACTTTGGAGGACATGAAGAGACAAAAAAGATGAATGAAAAGAAGGAAATTCTTTATTCTTTATTCCCCACTTAATGAACGAGGGATTAGGGACTTTCCAAACAGAGGACAGGACAGTCAAAGCTGAAAGAAGTGTACAAAGAGGAAGTGATGGTGGAGGATGTGGCAAGACCGTTTCATCTCAGATCAGAGATGGCCCCTGAAACCTTTCTGTCTGGGGGAGAAAAAAAGAGGGAGGGGAGGCAGTGGGAGGGCAGCAGGGGTCAGAGTGGGGGAGTGTGTGCTGACTAAGCTGGTTGAAAAGTCGTGTTATGAACTCGTTGTTGACCTCTGCATCCTGTAGGGAGCAGGACAAGAGCCTGGGAATTCTGTTGAACCTAAAGTGTGGATCTTATCCAGGCATAACTTGACAGCGGACAGCTAAGTGTGATCTTAATCGAAGCAGAACACTTTCCTCACTTCTATTTCACTCCCTAACTTGTAGCTTTAGAGACTCTAATAGACAGTCTCCCTCTTAATCTAAAATTTTACATGACTTCATGCAGAGAGCTGCTTTACACACATCATCATCCCCACAGACGACATACAGTAGACATACAGGTGTCAAGGTTATTGGGAGTTTCACCAGTCAAATGCTAACAAGCACAACTTAAGGCCTGGAAAGCTCAATAGCAATGATATTAATAAGTCTGCAGCTCCATCTGGTCTGTCTATTCTCCTAGGCATATTAGTATTGGCCCTTATTGACACAGTCGCTGCATCAAGACTAAATCAATAGTCCATTTACTGCACTGCATGGATTAGGAAACAAATCAAATAAGATATTCCAGCAAATACAATTGTTTGAGTGTTCGGTAGGTAAGTCCTTTTGAGGTTAAAAACTGGATAGGATTGCCATATCTATCTGAAGGAGATGGCTAAGTGTGTATGACCATCAAACTGAAGGGTGCAGCTGATACACAACCAGCATCACAAACACCTCCTCAGTGCTTTTGCATCCTGTTGCCACAGGTCTTACCAGGGAAAACACATTTGCCATCCTCAACAGAGAGATGACAGTCAACATCAGCTTTAGGCAAAGCTTTTTTCTGTTTTTGTACACATAAACACAGGATCTGGATATCTTTGCATAGTGTACATTTTCATGAAAGACTGGTATGAATAATGTGTATGTATGTATGTATAATTCACTGAGTCATCTGCACTCCATTATTTGACCTCTATCATTATCAGTCACACGTGAAACAATGGAATATATAAGATATATCATGGACAATATAAAAATATAAGACATGTATGTTGATATTAAAGAAATCTAATAATTGAGGATTTAATGATTTATTAATTAAATTTTTTTTTTTTATTTATCTATATAATGACGAGGTTTGGTTTGTGCTCAAAGAGAGAAATCTGTGGTTCAGCTGAGCGGGGTTAAAGAAAGAGAGGTTTAATGATAGCAGGTATTTCTCCCTCTCCTTTTGTGTGCAGCAGGGTGACGAGCTAGGTGATAGACTGTGGTGATGTAAAATAGGCTAAGAGTCCGCAAAGCTTTCTGAAAGGGTGAGATGTTTTATTTTTCTGATTTGGAAACAAAACAAAAAAAACAACAACACTGAGAGAACTCCTAGTAGAGTCAACTGATCCAATTGATCCTTGATGGAACAGGAACCCTGGAGGCGACATCATTTCAATGATTATCATTAGTGTTCATCCTCCCTCCTTGTCGAACACCTGCACCTGACATCATGGCAACATATCAAATCTATATTCAGGTATTTCAGCACAGACAGGCAGTCACAGAGGCATGCTGAACAGTGTCATTATGCTGCAGCAGCACTTACAATGTTGAAAAATGCCCTCTTGAGATGATATTTTATTGGGCTTTTCAATGAAGCCCTCTTGCAACACGAGTGTACAGCATTATTTGTGATTGTTACTTGAAAAGATTAAAGGTTGAATGGTAATTCAGCTTTCATATTCAGGCTTTTTTTTTTTCCACAGTAAGGTGTTGAAATCAGGGCACACACAGCAGGAATGTCAAGCCTGGAGCATAACAGTCAGACAATACCATACTTAAACACACCCACAGGCTGGCAACAATCTAGTAAAAGCTAAGTAAGGCAATGATGTTGTATATTTAAAATTTGATTGTGTTTACGCTTGTCTAATCATCAGACTGCTCATGTTTTTGACAGGGGTGAATGTGATTGCAATGATGTAAGTGTGTTTTCACATTACAGGGATTGCTTCTGTGAGGACACTGTTGTCACAAGTGATAATACTGAGGCAGATACTTTTCCCTGTTGTATGACACAATAGAATAACTGTGTTTTGGTTTAAGGTTTCATGAATCAAAACTGGTTTAGACTTTTGCAATTGAGTAATTCACTTGGGCTTGATGTCCAAAATCTCATTTAGAAACCCGGAGCTCTCTTCCATCTTCCACTGTACCATTTCTTTGCCAGGACAACTGTGAACACAAACTTTCACTATTAATGCACACATCCTACATTTTGACTTGGATTTTAGACACATTAGCTGCTACCTTGTCATCCCCGAGTACCGGAAACCCTCTCACATTTTCCCTTTCTCTTCTTTGAGCAACCACCTCACTTTGCCTCCCCCCTACCTGTCATCATAGCCTACATTAAAGGGAGCTGAGAGCAAGTGATAAAAGAAACACACGTACACTCCTCTTGACTTTAACATGCTCGCTTAAGCCTACGCACCATTACCACATGGCACTCTGATTTATCTCATCTCTCATCCTGCCTCCGTAGATTCCCAAATTCACTGTGCTGCATGCGAAAGCACACACGCCTACGGATACATTTACACACACCCATACATGCTGCGCAGGATCTAACATAATAATCATCCACTACTGTCTTTTCCTCGGTTATGTTAAACATTTACATTCATCTTGATAACCTGTGCATTTTGTCCTCTTCTCTCCAGTTGATCTGTCAGCAGGAGATGACAGGGAGGGCAACTAGATTGGCCTTAGATTATAGATTAAACCCTGCTGTCTTCACTTGCTGTACTTTGTTTTAAGGTTTCACCTCCACAAACCAGGGAACATATGAGAGACAAGAAATAAATGGATGCAGCAGTGGAAGAAGATACTATATTACACCTTCCCTGCTTGGTGTAATATTCAATACTCTTTCTGCTTGGTTTATTTTCTTGTCTTTCAAATTCCATGCCACCTGTTACCAACCAACACCACAAATTGGAGTCCTCCACCCTCATCACAAGCTATATTTTATTATAAATAAAAAAAATTATGGATAACTCAGGATAATTCCTGACACTTTCGACAATGTGTAAGTCTGAATTGAATGCATTTAGATTTAAAATAGATGCATTAGGTCAATTAAACTTCAACTTCCAAGATTAATCACAGCCTCGGCAGAAGAAGCGGTAATGAAGATGAATGAATGAATGAATCACAGCCTCCTGGCTATTCAAAAAGTAGAACAAAAAACATCTGCTTTTTGACACATTTGAAATAAAACCAAAGACTGACCAAAAGAAAGAGACATTTAACAGCTGAGAAGTTGTTTTATAATTGTTTTGATATTACTAAAGCTTTGAAAATAATAAAATAACCCTGTGTCTCCACACCATGTCTCACATAACATACAGGCTCATATTTTAATCCACGCAGCTGTCGGCACTGGCTCCATACAGGCGTACTTATGCTACACTCCTTTTCTTTAATATGCGATAAAATATGATTTGATCCTGAAAGCTTATTTTGTAATGTGATTATTATTTTCTCTTTTTCCATTCGAACAACTCCTAAAATAAAAGTTAAGACAATTCATCTTTAGATATTCACCTGATATTTATGAAACTTTAAACAGAAACTTCTTGTAAGTAGGTTTAAAAAAAAAGTTGACGACAAAAGGATGAACACCAGCTAGCGTGATAGTTGTTAGAAAACAGTGGCTATGTGTTCAACAACTTATTTTGGTGATCTTTGACCATGCAAAATCACTCTATCAGTGAAAAGAATAGACAAATCATGTTCCAAGTCACTTATGTGATCAAAACACTTAAATCTTCATGGTAAAACTGGAAATCTTACTTACAGAGATACAACTTTTAATACCAAGCAAGCTGGCCTTCGTTTGCAAAATGGGTGGAATTTTAAATATTGTATGAGAAGTAGGATATGTTCTACACAGCATGTATTATTCAACATCAGCTCTCTTTGAAGTTTTTGATTTGCTTCACCACTGATGGAGAGCCAGATCATATGAAGAGCTATTCTTTCTCCGTCTTTGGTGTGTTTGAAGGTGCCCCGCTCACTAGACACACTCGGTTAGTCTCCGCAGCATTCCTCTCCCACCCTGCCACATGCAGGGGAAGGGGCATACATTTTCCTTTCCTGATCACTGAGGGGTTTTACAAGTTAAAAAAACAACAAAAAAAACACGTGGCTTGTGAATTCTGTTTCTGTCTTATTTATATTAGCGTGTCAGAAGTCCTTGCACTAATTCAGCTGCTTTCAGGGTTTCAGGGCAGGGAGTGCTTTACATCAGTTTGGGTTGAGCATCCATTACTAAACGCTGCTGTCCTTGAGGTTTCAAACTGTTTACACAGAGACCTAAACTTATCACAAGCCCTGTGTGTTTTCTTCCTCTGGAGTGTTTTCCCCTTCCTCAGAGACCCCACTTACTTTCATCTCTCACAACACTCCAGGTCCAATTAATTATTGTGAACAGTTTAATAAATATTGAAATAATCTTCAATCTGTAATAAACCGCATGCACTAATGTGCTTTATTGAAATACTTCCAATGTCATAATAGTGTAGTCTGCGAGTGGTTTTAAAAATGTCATATTTATTGTATATGTCAGAATGTGTTAATAGTTTTCTACCCAAAGGTTATTTGTAACACAACTACAGTCTGGTGCTAGCATGAGTAGCATTTATAATAACACATACTGCAGGGCACTTCAAATAATTCATTAGTTTAGATGCAATTAAGTGTTATTGTTGGAGTTAAACTATGCATATCATTGTTGAAGGAAATGCAAAATTCTGCTTATCTGTTATTGATTATTTCTGATGTTTGTTTTTTTTAAGTGTTCTGTTTCGTCTCCTACCATTCGATGGATTGATTATCTGTTCCCAGTCACCATTATTTTCATCTCTACTCCATCTGAGTTATACTATTACACCTTTGCCATCAGGTCACCTCTGCCAATGAGTCGTTTTGTTTGTGTGCAGTAATGATCAGAAAGATATCATCCAATCTTGATGTGGTAGACTACAGACAAGGTACATGTCCTTCGATTCTGGCGTTGATTAATATCAATACTGGTCTGCCCTGGTGGAGGTTGGTGTTTTCTTGATGCTCTATTGTAAATATAAAGTTTAAATTATTCAATACCAATAAAATCTTTTGTTTCTAAATGGCCTATAGCTTGTGTTTATGTAAGATTCAACATTACTCTGCCCAGAAATTTATTTAAGTTCAGATTTAAGTGTAAAAGAATATAGGTGCTAACTGAGCTTGGCGATATGTGTAAAATGGAATGAATGCTGTGTGTTTGTGCTGCAGGCTACTAGATTATGTGCAATTGTTTGTCCAGATGAAGAGATCATTTGAACAAAGATCTCACAAAATGCAAACACCAAACTGTACTGCTATCTGCACCTGCAGTCAATGAGTGACTTTAAGTGCAGGTTGAAATTTTCTTATTGTTATTGTTGTTACTGCATAATATAGCATAATATAATATAATATAATATAATATAATATAATATAATAAAATTTTTACACATGATAGTAGAAAACAAGAGGCAGCCACTTTGATGATTCACCTTTTCAAGATTTGATATGACATCTTTTCCAATGAATGGTGCATACGTAAGATAGACTCCATTGTGTGGATTTCAGGTATTTTCAGTGGAGATCTTAAAAGGATTCAGTAGTGTAAGCTGAAAGTCTGTGTCTTCTTTTAGTACATGAAAGCCCATTAAAGATACTACTTCGTAACTGTTCCTTAAAATTTTAAAACACAAATGAGTGATTGATATGAAAGAGGAAGAGTTTTAAGCATGTGCGTTGGGAAAGCTATGCTTTGTTTGACATCACAAACACTCACAGAAGCACATTCATCTTTTCAGGACGGAGGTTATAAAACTGATGTTGTGCTAATAAATAAAAGTGACAGATTTCCTCTTCAATTGCGCTTGAAAAAAAAAAAGAAATCTTCACTTTGAATTGTGGCTCAGAAATCGTACTTTAATTGATGTGATAACCAGGCATGAAGAAATGACACAGAAAATTTTAATTAAGTCTACCCTGTAATTAAAAAAAGGGAAAAAGACACACTTCATTGGCAGCTGGAAGCCTGTCTGCATCTGTACCAGGACGTTAGGTCACTCTCAACCCTCTTGATTACTACTCCAATCTAAACTTGTGGTTACTCTTCACTTGTCATTTCACATTAATCAACATGTTCTGTTTATGAACAAAAGATGAATGATTCACTGTCATATAAATTAAAGGTCTTTGTATTAGAGGTTATTTTTCAGATTGATGGATAATTAAATGCAGGAATGGTATATGAATGCATTTGAACAGGTTGAAATTGGGGACAAATGTTCACAGACCGAAGAAAAGGTGTTTTTTTCAGACTGGTATTCTGTATGCGAAAGCCTTAATTATAATCAAGACAAGGTTACAGCAGCATACATAGTCACTGTCTCAAACGCATGATGGCTTTTTACAAACCTCTGATTACAATGGCCTTATGCCACCCATAATTTTTTTCTTAGGTGGTGAAAAACAGGGTGAACAAAAACAAAATCGATTCTTGCGGAGCTGAGCAAATGGTAAAGTTCTTAGCAATTCCTCTGACTTTCTTCTCTAAGACTCTGGCCTAGTTGTGGAAGGAAGATTAGTCGATGACACAACATCCCACATGGACTTAGAGTGTTTTTTCTCCCCATCGCAGTGCCCACAACTCGGTAATTGTCTTTGCGTCCAGACTCTTAAGGGAAACAGGAGCAAAACCCTCTCTGGGCCACTGCTCTATCTGTCCCAACTTTCAATCGGATAAAGGAATAATGTTCGAAGCAGCCTCAATCGTCGGGCTTAAGAGAGGCTGATTGAAGGCCTGGTGGCTTAACAGATGAGTCTGCTGAGTGCCAGCAAGCTGTTTTTCATTTTGTGACAGTGTAATCTAAAGCCATTCTGTTTCATGTTCAGCATGGTCTAAACATTCTCACTATAACAATCCTTACACTGATAATCAGAATTAATTAATTTCTTTAATCATGGTCAAAAGTAACAGTGAAGGAGCACATTTCTATTGCAGTATAATGTACCAGCCTCTCTTATATTACCTGCATGACATCCTTTTCTAATATAACTTTAAGTTGATGAATTGACTGGCAGGAGACTTCTTTACTCACACTGCCTTCAGGTGACATGAGAAAAAAATGTGAATTACAACTTGGAGCAAGGCTGTTGCTAAGACGTTGGAATGAAGGATGCTCCTACACTTCTATCAAAGAAATTCTTGTGAAAAATGAACGGTTATTTGGAAAGTTTTAATATTAAATAATTATGAAAGTCTAAAATGTGCTCCTGGCTTGAAACATAAATGGAATCTTAAAACATTGGACCTGCTGGAGTATTTAAAGGGAAAACCATAAACTCAACATTGATAAATGTAATGATCTCAAAGGCAAAACATGAATAAAATAAACACAAAAACGGAATTATAGTCTGCAGTTGGTGACAAAGTCAGCTAAATATCATTTTGTTATAGAATATGAAAATCTCTTTCACGGAATAATCGTACTCAATAGATTATAGTGGATTCTCTATGCTAATTAAAATCAAATAGTCAGCCATAGTTAAATAAAATAAAAAAAATTAATATGCATTATCAAGTGCAATCCTATTTGAGCAACTCAACCATGATATCAACAAGGTTTATTCATAAATAATAAATGATAAAGCCTTAAATTGCTTGCAGACATTTTCGTGATCTTCCATTTACTTTATGCTTACCAGGAACTGGATGGTGTGGCAGCACGATAAGTATGGCGCTCCACTTTTCTCTCTTTCCCAGCAACACTTGTCATCTTGCATCACAAAATAGCACAAATCTAATTTATGTGGCTAAAACGTAATATAGTGTGGATTTAAAAGTGTTCTTTCTACGTGAAATGAGCATTGACAGTCCGATATTAAATGAGAAAAATAACATTGTAAACACTGAACTGTATTTGCAAAAGTTCAGAGATGAATGATTTTATAGGGCTATAGTGTGGTAATTTGTGTTTATCAAGTGGTGTAACAAAATAATGTGTTTTCTACAAGAAGAGTCTTGTTATGTTAATCCAGATGAATATCAATGAACTCTGTACCCTTGGCGTTTATCATAATTGATTAAAAAGTCAAATTTAATTGTACTTACAGAGCAAACTTTTAAGCCCTTAAATTCAAACTTACAGGTATGTGTACAGCTATTTATGTCTACTTTCAAACATGCTATGGTGATACATCCAGACGGTCTTATAAGCATGCCAGCATGCAAATATAAGCGTTTCAGACAAGTGTTGTGCTATGCAACACCCCTAACATATCTAAAGACAAGCTGTCACACAATCCACAGTTTGATGGTGCACACCTTCTGTGTACATTTTAAATGTGAATGGTTTAGTCTTTGATCGTCTACCTAATACAGTGCTCGAAATTAACTTTTTTTCTTGGTAGCACTGGTGCTCCCAAATGTAGAAGTTAGTAGCACCAGCAAAGACTTTAGGACCACCTACCCAAAAGCAAGGCAGTGACGGAGCGATAGAGACCGCTCCGTCCATCTCTGTTCCGCGCGCCTCTCTCCCTCCCCCAGGAGAGCAGCCGCAGCAGCGCTCTCATTGTTTCCCGGCAGGAGCGCGGTCCCGCTCAGACTGTTTCGCGCACATTCTCCGGCAGGTCCACACTCACGTATCCGCATCAAACAAACTGTCGCGGTAGTGTGTTCAACGGTGCACACTCGGCGCCTGCGCGTTTTCCCCACATCCACACAAAACTGTATGAGGGACGCTCACCTGAGGATGCTGCGTTGGTCCGCCTCCGGGTCAGGGGCCAAACCGAGGCACTACCTGGGTGTGGCTTAAATAGCGCATTGTGGCGCGCTGTCAGGCCAGCCCGGTACCTGGACTGAACCATTTTGGTTATTATTGGATTGTTTTGTATTTTAAAACATCACTAAAATATGTTTTATGTTGCCCCAAACTCCACCATGCCTTTAGTGAACATTCGTTTGCATTTTTCTCGGTCATTTTGCCCTCAGCTCGGACTTCAGGGGATAATTCTGCGCAAAAGATCTGTGCTTTGTTTCATAGTGGCGCTTCATGTTACCACTTTTAATTCATACTTCATGTTCAGACCATATGAGGTAAAATGGTTTTGAACTGCCTGACAGAGGAATAAACATAAATTTCGTCCACTTGTCGTTAACCAGCGATTTTCCTCGTTAAACTCCCTTCGTTTGGAGCGATGCTGTCTCCCTTCTTCTGTGCTCCGCTGTGGCGGTAAAATCACAGCTGTAGTACTAGTTGCACCGGGGCTCCTAAATACATGTAATTGTCGCACTGATAAACATTTGGGCGCATATGCGACCGAAATGGTCGCAATTTCAAGCCCTGTAATAGGAATAGACACAAATGATTATAGACAGTTCGAAGGAGTTGCAGTTGTCTGAATCTGATTGACAGGCCTGTCTCTGACCTGGTCTTGACACCTCTGCTGATTCTACAAATATCTGCTTCCAGCATCCATCAAACCCCATCTCCATCAGCCACACACTTGTCCCAAAGCAATCACTTCTGGCCCGCTCCACCCTGTCACTGAATCTCTGTCTTTCCACTTAATGCTCATTCATAGCTAACGTGAGGCTTCCCCTGCTCATTTCAGTCTGTTTTAGTTTAGCACTGTACAGCTGCCACAAAATGCCTCGATCAGCACTCTTTGCAATTACAGAATAGATTAAGGAAGTAGCGCCCTGATTTAGCAGACTGCGGGGACTGCTATTCTCTATTATCTTTGGGTCAGTGATGATATACAGTACGTTCCACATGTACAAATGCACATGTGCTCATCTCTCTTTCCCTCTCACACTTTCTCTTTTTCCCTTTCTATCCTGTCTGCCTGTACCTCTAGCTGTGCCTCTCCACATGCTAATATCTAACTGTTTCTTGTGGGCAGGGCCCCTGACCCAAAGTCTACAATGCCAGATGTCTATACAAACTAAAAAAAAGTCCCAGTGACATGATACGAATATGAAAGGTAAGATGGTGTTTGATAGCCTGGGCACTGTGCTGCTGAAACAAACAATAGGATGGAAGGCTGAACTATAACAGTGTTTGCCTTTTCTCAGAGGATTCTCACACAAAGCAAATAATTTCACCAGTGGTTGTTCCATATATGGTTACACAGTGTGCAGACAGGACCCTAGCGTGTACTCAGCATACGCAGACTGCAGCAATGTCAAGCTGTTCACCAACTCCCTTGGGAAAGACAGCAGAGAACCCTGTAATAAATCCCATTTTCTATTATATAATTAAAGTATCTAACGACATACAGCTAAAAACAACATAACGCCAAGGGAAGGACATATTGTTTTGATATTCACCACCAAATAAATATGTAATGCATGATTAAATGACAAATAACTTATGTGAGACTGGTGTGCACCACCAAGTTAGGAGCAGACAGCTGTAGAAAGACATGGAGCTGAATTTAGCCAAAAGCGTTGACACACTAAAACCCTGCTGGAGCCACAAGACCTTCCTGTCCGCTTCTTCCCAAACCGGACCCAGCAAGCTATGCCGTTCCAGTAAGTGAGTGAATAATGGATTTATTCCGCTGAGTGGTTCTCTGGATGTACTCAATATTCAGATGTAAATCCTGTGGCAAATGGCAGATAAGAGGAGAGGGGGAAAAAGGAAGTAAACAAAAGCAAAAAAGAAAGTAGAAGTACAAAAGAAAATCCGCTCTTCGATTATTCTCACTCAGTAAATTCTACTGAGGTATCAGCTTTTGCTCCTTTCATCATCCTTCTGCTTAAATCTGAGAAGTGTACTGTTCTATCTGGCTATTTTGTTCGTCTGACAGAGCTGCCGCAGTAACACAGCACTCATGTCTTTATATATCCCATACCCACCACATTGCTTGTCCCCACCAACCACACGTTGTGTCCTCCACACACCCAGGCTAAAGCCTGGACTCTTGCCATGCATTCCACCAGTGGGATACATTGATCGGACTAATCCTTTTTCTCCAAACACACCATGCAGCCTAGATCCTCTAACAATTAGCTTGTACAATAAACCTATTATCCATGAATCCATCTGAGGTCTCAGCTCCATCCCTACCAAGACTTCATTTCAACACAACATAGCCTGTCTATAATTTCTTGTGGTTCTCCATCACCATTAACCACCGAGAAATTGAGGTATGCATTAAAAATTCCCACACTTTTTGCTGATTGTACTTCATTTGCCTCATCATCACAATGTCTGTCTCGACTCCTTCATCGCAATATAAATCATTTATTCTATAATTACCAGTTTCACCTCAATTTCTTCTTTGCCTACTCCCATTCTGACTGCCTTGAGACCACCCTAGTTCAACAGCGGCGGCACATCATACACACTACCGTAGGAAATGATAGATTTAAATAATCCCTTTCCTCAAAACGCACCATTTTGTCAAGATCCCTTCTCAATTAGCAGTGCATGGCCAGATGGGCTATAGTGAAAATAAGCAGCATCAAGTCAAAACAAACACATGCAAGCAAAGGTGCAGAAATTGCTCAGCAAGCCGCCAAGTGAAATATTTTTCAGTCGCCTTGTCATGCTGATGCTACAATGGAGATGGTAGCAGTGATCTCATTTGCTAAATATTGTTTTTGCCATATAGTACTATGGGATCATTTCCCCCGGTCCTGCACACAGAAACAGGGTGCATTCTTAGAACCAGGGCTATAAATTAATGTTTTTGTGGGAGCCTGTTGCTAGGGGCTGAAAAGGGGAGGGAGGGAAAGGGGCCGGTGGCCAGGGGCCAATTAAAATACAGATGTCTGACTGTCGGTGTAATTCCATTCAGCCATGATTTACATTTAGAACAGTCACCCAAGGCCTGCCACTCTACACTCGCACAGGAAATCAAAGCTGACTCCAACCTAATGAGAAAAGTGAACCTCCCGAACTTTTATGAGACTCTCGTCTAAAAGTAGCCTTGCAACTTTGACCATAATATGAAAGGCCTTTCAGCTAATCACCCATTGACAGGGTAGACTGGTGTATTATGAGCTCAGCAACCAATTTTGCTTTCTGCTGCTGGCGTGAAAAATGTCTGTCGAGAAAAGTGCCCGTTGTTGAAACTTGAGTTTGGCAGCTTGTCCATAGGATGATCCCTATCAAAAAGCATACCTCGTTTGTAGCAAGATGGTCCAAACTGTACTTAGCTACAGATAAAAGCTTGTATGAGTGATGATAACCAAAATAGCTCTTTGATATTTTTTTTCTTTTTATAGAAAAATGCAGTATTAACATGTGATCCACATGGATGGAGAATAGACTGTGAAAGCTCGGTTTATGCATGGTGACTCTTACGATATTCTCTTATCATTTAATAGCGGGAGCAAATCATTGGCTGTTTATTAAAGAGAACAAGATACAAAGGATTGCACATTATCATGTCAACTGCCTGCATCTACAGAGAAAAATGGTACAGGGTCTAAAGAGTCCATTTCATAAAATAAGGGTACCAGTGCAAGCCTCTGGTGTGATCATGTTCTGACCCAAGCAGCAGGCTTCAAAACCCAAAGCTGATAAATGCACATATGTTAATACACTCTACAAATGTTGCCATATATATTTTTTGCTTTTACTTTTTTTCTCCCAAGCTTGTGGATGGAATTACGCTACATGGAATTACATTACTGCTACATGCTTTCAGCTTAGTTTCTATTTATTTTGTCATACTCACTAACCAGTTTTACTATTTTCCCCTAACAAACATTTGGGTTCATCATGAAATTATGACAATAATATTTGGGGTTCTCTTTACAACTCAGTAAAAAGAGAGGTCCTCCTTACATGGCATGATGCCTTGACTTTCAGGCACTTAGTCAGAGCATCGATTTCGTCTGAAAAAGGCCACATAAAGCACTGCGAGAGCAGATTCTGCTGTCAATAACAGTAATCCTGTATATTGAAGGGAATAGGATATGTTCCATCCATGGCAATAACTCACAACTTTCTTTACTGTCCAGTGTTTTATATCAGTACTTTGTTGTAATATCCTTGTCCAACAAATACCTCAACAGGATTTCACAGTCAAAGCAGTCTTATCATGTGTACCCAACCTCCTGTGCAAATCACTGGCTTTTGATTCCTATTTTATAAGGAAAGGTCAGTACAGCAGTGATTTATAATATGCTTTCCTGTACATTCAGGAAGGTAATCCATCAACGGAAAAACAGAGAGCTATGTAATAAACATTTGCCCCCTCAAGAGTCTTTGAGTGAGTACACAGGAGTGGTATTTTTTAGAATGAGAAAGATATCTGAAATTCAGACATCCTCAGAAACTCAGGAAAGCATGCAAATCTATTCGAGCAATAGTCGTCGGATGCACTGCTTGGTTTTAGACATCTGTTTATTCATTTAAGAAGTTCCCCCTATCTACTTTGGGGTTCGGAAATTCAATGTCTTGGGTGCCATCGATGTTAGCGTTGCCAGCCATTCTCCTGCGGCTCATCCAGCTGTCATAAACAGGTTCCTTGAACAATGCAGTCAGGAAGGAGACTTGTCTCCTTGGCTGTAAAGTTCATCAGAGGCAGGTCAAAAAGAATTTTCTCTTTTTCATGGTCAAGATGTACAAGTTATACAAAAAAAAAGAAAGAGGAAATGTCTAATGCTGGTGGAATTCTGGGCTGGTGTTCAGACAATACCTCCGACCTAACCCCTGGTGTAAACCATCTGGGCCTTTGTCTTAATGTGGAGAACAAAGAAGGGAGTATATAAACTGTATTTTTTTTTTTCACATACAAAAAGGAAGCCGGATTTGCTTGCCAAGGTACTGCACTTATAAATTGGGAAAACTTTAAAAAAAGCAAAAGTTGTGGAACTTTTCCCAAACCTCTTCACTGCAGACATGAAGAAATTACCTCTTCTAACATTTTCCCTCTGTTGCACATTCCTGCATGTGGGCGGCTTGTGGGATTAATGCAAACGGGTGACCTGTCTTATTGATCAAGGAGGCGAGCGCCTTCGTTGCGGAAAGCCAATCTTCGAACATAATAAGACCCTTCAGATGGAAGAACCTAGGCCCGTTTTGGCGCTGAGTCCCACATCTGAGCCTTTGAGCGCAGGCCCTATTCCCATTTTTTTGCTGTCCCTGTGCCATGTCACAGAACGTGGGCGACAGAAACAGACAGACAGTGACAGCGGTGAGAAAGGGCGGGATGGAGGCACGTCTGAGGCATGCCACGTCTTTAATAAAAGGACAGCCAAATGTGCTCTTTTCTTGTTAAAGAAAATATTATTGTAGGTAACGGAAGAACATGGTTATGTCACAGGCAAAGAGTTAGTTCTCTTCCAGTATGTCCTGCAGTGTGATCGCTCTGATTTGGTTTGAGGGATGGTTTCAGAAAAGTGAAAACAAATGTGCAGCTTTCTTTGCTCGCCACCCATCATCGATCCCTCTCTCTTGTTCTGCTTTTCTAAGCTCCTCTCTGTATTTTATTGCATGAAATTTTCCCTTGCTGCTTTTGAAAATGGAAACTTGCGTACCTCATCTCACCAGAGGCAACAGGGACACGCCAGAACACACTTTCCCATAAACAAGTACACAAAGCCTTACTTGCATGCCAGTCAAAGTCAAGCAGAGTCTACAAACATAATAAGCATGGAAACAGAGTTGTTCTCCTCCCTTTTTTAGCTTATGTTTAGATGTTGCAAGTGTAATTACACTACAGTCATCCTGTGCTACATAAGGGTTCACCTTTTGCCGCCTTTCTGTTTTGCCAACTTTTTTAGTTTTGCATGCTTTTTTTATTTACAGCACATTGTTTTCTGTGTCCTGATTCGCTTAAGACCATTATCAATCAGTCATCTCTGTGCTGTGACTCCTACACAATACAGAATGCGTTCAGTTTACTTAAACTTAAATCACTAACAGTGTGACAGTCAAGTGCTGTACTACAGTTCTTAACGTTTTCTTCCCAATAATCCCTATAATGTCGACAAAGTGTTCTGCACTGTAAAAAGGCATCTGCAGAAGCACCCAAAAGCCATAAGAAGATGTTAACTATCACACAAAAATTTTGACTTCTGGAAGGTAGGAGTTACACAGCTGTAGAGCACATTATAGAATGAATAAATCTCCTGCTCGTTACATAAAGAAGGAGGAAAATCACATAAGGACAACAAGCAATATGTTTCAACAGGATGGAAGAAGATTTGAGACTGCAACAACACAATCGTAAGGCTAGAGTTTGCTTTAGCTTTGTGGATCAGTGACTGCAAGAAAAACTATATTGTGCCGGATAACAACATTATACGCATATAATAAAAACAAATTAATAATAATAATAATGATGATAATAATTTTTTTTTTCTAATAAGTTGTGAACTTGAAGAGTATTTAAACAAGAGATAAAATTGTGAAATTGTTAATTCCTGTCTTAGAAAACTGTAGTGAGGGGGTTTAAGCTTTAAAACAACTATAATAATTGTAAAAAATAAAGCTGACTACTTCGCAGATTTTGCCTATCGCAAGTTATTTTTAGAACATAACTGCCGTGATAATCAAAGGACCACTGTATAAATTTTGTTGTTGACATTCTTTAGCTGTCAAGGGACAAGTCTGGACAGGTGGTTGACTTGTGTTTAAAACTATTTTTAGCTAACATAATAAAATGCATAAACAGCCCCAAAAAGATCCTTCAGAGCTCTTTCCAAACATATTTGAGCCAGATACTCGTTTCAGACGATTATCCGTTAAGCATTTTTGACGAGTATGAGCACGATCCGTGCAAAACTCGTCAACACTCGTTCTTGTGCTGAAGGGAAAATCCTCATAACCAGCGGTCCCCAACCTTTTTGCACCATGGACTGGTTTCATCCAAGACAATATTTTCACAGACCGGTCTTCATTTGTTCAATAATTTCTATAATCTATAGATATGTTGTTATATAGCCTTCACACACACACACACACACACACACACACACACACACACACACACACTCACACACACACACACACACACCCACACACCCACACACACACACACACACACACACACACACACACACACATACATGCTCTCTATCGCTCTCTTTCTCCCTCGCTCTAAAAAGAAAAAAAAGTTAAAAAGAGAAAGAAAAGGAAAAAAAAAATAAAGTTTTGTTGAGTATGCAATTCTTGTTCATACATGCTTTTTAGTTCATAATTTCTTATTGCATGCATTGTATTCATTAATGCATTTCATGTTCTGAGTTCGTAAAAAACTTGTACTGTAAATAGTTCCTTTGCTATTGTGATCAAAACAATTGAATCTCAATTCTGAGGCTGTTCTGTAAATATTCATTCATGCACTTCAGAATATTCATGTTCTGAGTTCATAAAAAACTTGTTCTGTAAATAGTTCACTTAGTTTTATGATCAAAAACATTGATTTGAATCTCAATTTTGGGGCTGCTCTTTAAATAGTTTTAAAATGCACAATAAATATAGCAACTTCTGATCAATCCATATCAATTTCAGACTTAAAATAATGTACCGATTTAAGCCCCACCCATTTCCGATCAAACCACACCCACTTCCGGTTTAAGTCCATTCCAAGTACAGATACGGGTACACATAATTATGATGGTTAAACAGATACAGATACGAATAGTGATGTACTCGCTCATTCCTAATATTTATACATCAGTATACACTTTCTTAATACAATACTTATGAAAGACACACACAAGTATGCACAGTCTCTACAATCAGTTTACTCAGCAGGATAGTAGCGATGTAGTCTTCAAGGCAGGGGCACATGTGTGAGAGGAGCTGACTGGTGTGCAGCGAGCAGCGGGCTGACATCATCCCAAGGGCACTAATGATTGGGTGACCTCCTGTTGGCTACGCTGCCTGCGGAGCAGATGAGTAGCAGGCTGTTTCCTCACACAGCCTCTTGTGTGACTACTGTACTTCAACAACAGCACTAAACTTGTGGTTCATTTCAGGAAAACCTCACAGAGCCAAACTAGACAGTACCCCGCATACGACTGCATTACTGCATCACTGCAATCTGAATTTAATTAACAGACAACCAACATGCCAGTTCAAGAAGGAGAAAAGAGAAAATTATTTCATGAATTCCTAAGTGGGGAAATTCTTTTTCGCTCGATATATTTCATACACACACAGGCCGGAGGGCACGTGCTTGCATACACATGCACACACGCACACGCACACACACACACGCACATACACACAAACATGCAATGAAAGAAGTAAGATGGTGGAGTGGAGGGCGGGTGTGTATCACCGCCCTAGGAGTAGCTTATGGGGTTTGGTGCCTTGTCTAAAGGCACCTCAGCAGTGCTCAGGAGGTGAACTAGTAGATCACAGCTACCAAGTTGGTCTTGAACCAGCCACCCTCCAGTCCCCAAGCAATAGAGTGAGAGTGTGTGTTTATAAGTGAGGACAGATGAAATAGCAAAAAAAAACAAATCTCACCTTCTTTCCTGCTTGTTATTGAGAATTTTCCTGCATCCTTTATGATGCTCAGCAATGGCTCTGCTTGCTGACAAAAATATAAGGCAACACGTACCTTTATATGCTGAGCTCTCTGACGGTACAAAGTCAAAGTCAGCTTTATTGTCAAATGTACCATATATGCACGACATACAGCACAGATGAAAACAGTCCTCTCAGACCCACGGTCAACAGGTAGTACAACACAGGCAGTACAACAGGCACTACAACAGGCAGTACAACACAGGAAGTACAACAGACAGTACAACTCAAGCAGTACAACAGACAGTATAGCACAAAGTATAAGACAAAGCGCAAAGGTACGGTAAACATCTCTATACACTCTCTAATCCCATATGGGTGCACAGTCCCTGAGTTGATGGGGAGAGAGAGAGAGAGGGGTAGTCAGATGCTGGGTGGGGGGACAGGGCAGGGCAAGGTGAGGGTGGAGTTCAAGGCTGTGGCAGGGGGCAGAACAGGGAGGGAGTTGAGCCTCCTGACTGCCTGGTGAAAGAAACTGTCCTTGAGCCCAATAGTTTTGGCTTGCAGACTCTGCAGTCTCCTACCTGCTGGCAGCAGGCTGAAAAGGCTGTGAAACGGGTGGGTGGGATCACCTGACTTAGCGGGTGAGGTGGGTGTTACAAATGTCTGTGAGGGAAGGGAGAGAAACACCAGTGATCTCTTCAGCCGCTCTCACGATGCGCTGCAGGGTCTTGCTGCAAGAAACGGTGCAGGCGCCGTACCACACAGTCATGCAGCTGGTCAGGATGCTCTTGATGGTGCCTCTATAGAAGGTGAGCATGATGGGGGTGAGGCTCTTGCTATCCTCAGTTTGCGGAGGAAGTAGAGGCGCTGCTTAGCTTTTTTGGCCAGTGATGCGGTGTTGCGGTCCCAGGACAGGTCCTCGGAGTTGTGCACACCCAGGAACTTGGTGCTGCTGACCCTTTTCACTGCAGCACCACTCGATCATTAGTGGATCATGCTGGGTACGCGGTCTTCTGAAGTCTACAACAATCTCCTTCGTCTTCTCCACATTCAGATGGAGATTTTGTCCTTGCACCACATAGACAGGCGGCTCACCTCATTTCTGTATGCTGTGTCATCATTGTTGTTGATGAGACCCACCACAGTCTTGTCATCTGCAAACTTTATGAGGAGGTTGAGGTTGGAGCTGGAAGGTGGTGTGCGGTCCTGCGTCAGCAGAGTGAGGAGGCTCATTATGCATCCTGGGGGGGGGGGGGGGGGGCAATTCAGCATGATGGTGCTGGAGGTGTTTCTACTGACTCAAACTGCCTGTGGTCTCCCTGTCAGGAAGTCCAGCAGCCAGTTGCATGTGGAGGTGTTTAGTCCCAGCTGGTCCAGTGTACGGATGAGCTGCTGGAGGATGATTGTGTTGAATGTTGAACTGAAGTCGATGAACAGCATTCTGGCGTATGAGTCTTTGGTCCCCAGGTGGGTGAGGATCGAGTGTAGGGCAGTGGAGATGGCGTCATTGGACGAGCGGTTGGACCGGCAAGCAAATTGATCAGGGTCCAGGGTTGAAGGAAGGGCAGACTTGATGTGGTGCATGACTAGCTGCTCGAAGCACTTGAGGATGGGACTGAGTGCAACCGGGTGGTAGTCGTTGAAGCAGGATGGGGGCGACTTCTTCGGGACTGGGATAATGGTGGTGGCTTTGAGGCAGGTGAGGACAAGAGCCTGGCTTAGGGAGATGTTGAAGATGTCTGTGGAGACATCTGTGAGCACGTCAGCACAGTCTCTCAGGATACAACCAGGTTGTCAGGACCTGGGGCTTTCCGTGCGTTGGTCCTTCTGAGGACTGGCCTCACACTGTCCGGAGAAAGCGTCAACGCCTGGTCGTCAGGAGGGGGTGGAGTCTTCTGTGCCGGGATGCTGTTGTCTGCGTCAGAGTGTGCAAAGAAGTCATTTAACTGATTCAACAGAGCGGTAGAGCTGTCGCAAGACTGTGGAAGGGGTTTGTAGTCCGTGATGGACTGAATCCCCTGCCACAAAGGTGGCAAGTTAGAGAATCCACCCTTCTTTTTTCTTATCTCATTTTTCAAGCACATAGGGTCACCAGAGTGGGAGAAAGTCTCTTCACTTGATGCCAAAAATAATTAAAACAAAACCACGTTTGGATGTTTCTCTTCTTTTATCCCCTGTTGATACAAGGGCATGGCTATCACATATAGAAGACGAGGCAGTGACAGCCAGGGCTTGACTGTGCTGCTGCAGGCTATGGTAATGTGAACCAAATGAGTCTCACAGGCATGGCGAGTGGCCCTCGAGACAGATCCCATCCTATGAAAAGGGTGTTGAAACATACGGTAATTGCTTTCAGTGTCGTTTGGCAGCGGTGCACCTCCTGACTTCAGGGGCTTTTTATAGACAGGGTAATTCTCCATTATTCTGCCAACGTACATTTCAAATAAGAGGGGAGCGGACGGGGAAAACTGAGGCAATGGCACGCACTTAAAAATTTGAGAAGTGATAAAAACAAATGGGAAACAAGAGGGAAAAAACTTTGAATGGAAATAGTTTGTGGTACACATTTGGTCACAACACAGGAAAGGCGATGGAACTCAGTGCTGTAGTGATTTTTATTTTTTTCATTCTTTGATTGAAATTCGATAAATTATGTTTAAAGGTGGAAGCTATGTATGACGTTTCTTTCTGCAGGGCACTAGGGTAAAAAACACGGGATAAATACGGCAAATATGACTGTCTCCTGTCTTCCAGCTCTGAATTATTATAGGACTGCAGGAAAGCAGCAGCTGGCGAGTTGAGCAATTGAGAAGTGGGATTTTTTGAACTGGTCATCTCCATATCTCCAACGCACATTTAAGAATTCCTTTGCTGACTGTCTCTTGACCGAGTGAGTGTCAGTCTCCTTTTCATGCCAAACTGAATTGTGGTGAGATTTTGTCACAAAATGGCTGCTATGAATCTCCGTGGTGGAACGACAGCTTGCTGACAGATGAAGTGCCTCCACTCCTGTGTTACCTCCGCCTTCACATTCTCAAATGCCATGGCTTGCAAGGACCACCTTTATGGTTTCAATCATAAGGCAATCACCCTCAAAATTATGTCAGTGGTTAGCACTTTATCTCATAACAGCTTGCACGTCATAACTTACTGATTGGGCCCTGCGAAATGTCACCATGTGTCACCGTGTAGGAGGTTTAGCTTCAGGGCCATAGGGTCCATATGCTGAGGCAGATCATGTTTGGATGTCAGGGACATTATGTAGACGTTATCATTTTTCTTTTCCTCCACTGTTTTGTTTTTTGACCAGTAGACTCCTCAAGTGTCTGGTTACACCAAAATAGCACTGAAGAATTTGTTTTCTTTCTTGTTTTTGAAGAAAAACAACAGAAACAGAGGAGGAGGAATGTCTGGGAGCTTTCTCTGTGGATGGGGTCAGGGTTGAGTGAAGTACACCTCCTCTTTAAACACAGGATGGGAGCCAAGAGGCAGGAAAAAACACTGGAATGACACATTCATCATCTTTTTTTATGGAGTAGTACGTATCGATAATAAACTACACTGATAAACAAAAAAAATACACTGACAGTTTTTTTTTATTTTTCACCACATAAATATGTATGGTATCAATGGAATAAAATAAAGATATCTGAGTCAATCACAAAAACCATAATTAAATCCAAATTTTAAATAAAAAAGTATATTGCAAGTGCATCTCAGTGAAATAATCCCTCATCACTGACTCACTTATTTTTTTTAGTTTTTTGGGAGGACTGCATATATTTTGTTACGAACCATTTGACAAACTGCAGTTACCAATTTAGATCACTATATCACTTTAATATTATTCACGACAGTAGGGAACCTGCTTTTTCAGAATTGTGGAACAGCTTTTAGTTAGTAGTAGATTAAAACCGACCCTATAATCTGTTTGTTGCAAGCACAGAAAATCTATCCCAACACAGGCCATGACAGAAAACAAACCAAGAAAAAAACAAAAAACAAAACATGTAAGTGATCACAGCACTTGTACTCAAGTCAGATGAGCAGAGAGACCCAAGGATGGACAACAGTCGAATGATTCAAGGGCAAATATCTTTTAGATTTTTTATGTTGGAGAGCTGGAAAATGAGAACATTCTTAGAAGGAGAAAAACAGGATACTCAGCAGCATAAGAAAATTCACGTCCTTTGAGTACCCAAGGCCCAAGGCTATGCATTTAGACCATCCTACATCCTAGTTAAAGAGAACACACATATGCACTCCCTTCTGGGTGCCTTAGTATTACAGTATTCCATTTCCCTTTTCTTAATTGCCAGACACATGATTGGAAGAGATGGAATATAAGAAGATCTTTTAAATCTTTGTGTGATGATTACACAATGCTTGTCTGGTTTTCACACGGTTGTTTAAGGCTTCCAAAGTAGCCTGAAAATGTGCGTAAAATACTGTAAGAGAAGGGGAAAGTGGAACAGTGTTTGTCAGGGAGATTAGTTTAACATAAACAAGGCGAACTGTGAGAGTAAGCGGCTGCTCAGAAATGATTTGGCTGCTGGCTGCAAAGTAAGGTTGACCAGACCGATCAAAAGCACGGTTTTCGGTGTTGGGAAGGCTGGCCAGGGAAAGCAAATCTCTCGGGCTCATAGGATTTGACACTGATCCAGGTAAGAAGATGCCAAACTTTCAAAGCAATCCAAACAGCTTTTAAACACGAGAAGAAAACCACTGTTTAAACTCAACCTTCCTGACAGCTCATGGAAGAGATGACTCACTTGAGTTGGTTATTTATCCGCTCTTTTTTTTCCTTTATTACATGCTTTTATTTTCTAATTTCAAACAATAGAAATCTTCTCTTGAAGCTTTTTTTGTTAAAAAAAAAGAGATTCCTAACATGTGTCATCATAAATTTCAAGCCCAGGTTCATAAAAGCCTGACGACCCCTATATCTCCCAACAGTTCCCACAACTTCCATTATGGCTTTGCTATCTTCTCTGCAGTTTATTAGTCCCAGATGCTATAAAACTCTGCAGCCCTGTTACCACCCAAGGTGACGATTAAAATCACACAACGGCTCCATTTGCTGTGACAGACAGTCAGATCTCGCCTACAATATCATCAACATTCCCATATCAGAACTTGTCATTGACAGCTGTTTCAGGGAGACCTCCTTTTCACATGCACATTTTCATGCATGGAGTGCATTCTGTTATTGCCCCTGTTTTTTGACAAATGACATGTCTGTCTTTGTTTCTTACATTTGCAACAATCTATGGATGTTTATGTACATTGGCGGGCCTACAAAGTGTTCGGAGATTGAAGGAGCTGGTGTCTGCCTGTAAATGTGCATGTGGGAGAGTTTCTTTCTGAGTGTGTGTTGCATTCTGTTTCCTGTCAGGATCTGCAGCACCATGGAAGCAGAGTCCATCAGGCAGGCAGGCACTGCATAGGGCTTATTTAATGTTGGTTCAGGCCTACAGGGAGGGAGCACTCGGGCTTCCTTAATCACAGCACAAATGCCTTTATTCATCTTCAGAACAGTGCAATTAATTTCTGCGCCGGTGTCAGAACCTTTGGGGAAATCTGACCTGTTATTGCCTCTCAGAGCTGTGCATGTTCTTTCTCTTACTCTGAGTGCCAGACAGGCATTCAAAACAAATTTCAAGGCTAATATTGTATTCATATTCACAGCTTCAAGAGGGAGACTAAAGTTTCTTTGTTTAATACAGCCTATATGTAGAGCTGTGTGTCTTTATTGTGTAGAAAGCTGAAACCTTTATTAAACTACTGCAGAAAGCTCTCTGTGTTAGCACCTCAGCGGATTGTCTAGTTAATAAAGTTGACTAATTGTTCTTCTGGTAGCATTCCACTAACAGTCCCAATATGTTGTTGCTAATGAAAATGTAAATCTCCAAAAAATAGACTTTGTAATTCCCTCAAACAGCTGGGTATTGTAGTTTTTAGCAGGAGGTGCTTCAAACATCTTTTCAAACATAATGCACTTTTTACTGCAGCAAAACAAACAAAAAAACAACAAACAACTAATAAACACAAACACAAAAAGACAATGGTCTATCATTGAATTGTTAATAGTCTCCATTTATCACTTTTAATTCTTATCACAAAACACAACGTGATTTTTTTACAGCGGGAAAGAGCTACTTAACCAGTGGAAAGTGAAATGCTAATAAATCAATAATACATTCTTGTGTTCTAGTGGAAATGTCAATAATTGCGCAGCATGTAACAACTGTTATGTACAAACTGTATTTTTATTGTTACAGGAAAAAAAATAAAATACACAGTTGGTGGTTACCACAATGTTTCAAATGCATCTTTCGTCATATTTGCCCCGTCATAACTCTATAATAGTGAGTGCTGAAAAGAGAACATTAATGGTTATCAGCTGTCTTGTTGTAACACATTTATACTGAGGTCTTTAATGTTTAGTGGAAAACAAACACATAATAAAGTAAGATGATTAAAGGAACTAAATAAGGCTCACTCTTTATAAAAATTCCAGTCATTTTAAGTTTGTCGTCAAACGCTCTACTCACGGCATCATAAAACGTGGCCAACTTCCCTCCCTGAAATCCCCCACTTTGCTGTTTCTCTAAAATTCAGTGTCTAGTATGAAATATCTCCAAGTCAAGAGGAAATTTCTGGATACAATTAAGCAAAATGTTACAAACTTGCAAGCTTTTACAACGCTATTCGCGTGATTGTCTGGCCGAGGAGAGGAGGAGATTCTGATATACAATCTCTTTTTGGACCCCTGAGCTGCCGCTCTGTTTCCCAGGATGAATCATGACATGGATTGATTTGAACCTGAAAGAAACCAGATGCAACCACAGCAGTTATGAGTAACTCGGAGTATTAGCAAGCCCAGATTTCAGGCCATATGGCTTCAATAACTGCCATAATCACTGCTTCTCTTTAAATGAAAGTGGTTCATGAGGGTCGTGCAAGGTTATTAAATATTGACATGTTATTTATAGAACATGATACGTAAGAATCTCTGGGCTAATGGACATGGGTATGGTTGCTATGGTTTAAACAATACAGAAGAAAGGTTAGAAACTGTGTCAAGAACTATTTTAGTGGTATATTATTAATTTACACTATGGTTAGATATTTTGTCCTCCCATCTTTTCCAACACAGCAGTTTTGTGGCTTCTGGAAGACATTAACAACCTCACTCTTTTACATTCTTACGCTTATTATTTTGATCAACCCTTTGGGATGAATGACTCTAACCATTAATTTAAGAAGTTGCTGCAATCAATAAAAATAGCTACAACAGGCCCATACATAAAGAGGTCATACAAAACTAGCAGGATTTCTCTCAAATGTGAAGTAAAAAAAGATAAAAGTATTGTCCTTGATGCAGGTTCATAAAACTGACCAGACTGCAAGTAGGGTAGCTATTGCACAAAGTAGGATTGTATTCTGTTTTGTGCAAAAATGATTATGTCTCTTACTGAATCAATATGTGATTTAATTTGCCCAGTACTTTAACACACCCTGCTCTAATGAAACTTAGAAAGAGAAGATGGTCTTTATGCTCATTGTTCCCTCTGCTTCTTTGGTGGGTATTCAGGCTTTCATTTAAACCAATCAAATTTTCCAATGATTTTACAACCAATCAATGATTGGTGTGTCAAATGGTCAACTGCCATTTCACGGTGAAATTGTCTTGACCCTCCTCCGCTCACTTCCATTTCATCATGTGTGCTGCCCAGGTTTAGCTGATCATACTCCAATCTTAAACCCTTTTCTTCATCTCATCACCACTAAACTCCATCTGGGCTTTGCTATACTCCTGACAGCTACACCCCACTTTCAAAATATGATGAGATCATGATGAATTTAATAACACTTGAGTTATAATTACTAGACCTCTCATGATTGAAATGCAAACACTTGGTTTCTCAAGATTGGAATCAGAGCAGAAATAATAAAACCAAATAATTTCACAGTTTTTTAATGGTTTTAAATCTGAATTTGCAGGAATGACACATAGAATGACAGACATGTTGGCTATCACTCGCTGCCATTGTTGACCCAGTAAAAGAGTCTTAGTAGAATAGTTTTATTTTTATTTCAAGAAAAAACTTTCTAGGCTCTTCCAACTGTAAAAATAAAGAGCTGGTTCAAACACCTACTGTACCTGAGTGAACCGCAACTGACAGTGCTGTCAGTATTTTTGATTGGAAGTCAGATTGTACATTTTGTATATTCTTTTGTTGTAAAGCAATTTTTGGCTGGGAAGTACAACATCCAGGCAGCACAAGGGCAAATGATACAGAGGTAACCCTACAGAAGGATGGTCTGCTTTTATAAATCCACCTCTGTGACGACAGTGGAGGGAGTGACAGTGCCGAATCACAAATGCAAATGTGAAGAGAGAAACTGGGAGAGGATTGACTTTTTGATATCGTATTAAGTGTTTGGCTGAACCACATATTCCACAATAAGACTTTATTTTTTCATGACTTCTGGAAACGTGATGTCTTTTTTACTCACAATTGAATGATTGATTGATTGATTGACTGACTGATTGATTGAGTGAATGTTTGAGTGATCAATTGATTGATTGATTGATTGATTGATTGATTGAGTTAAAGTTCATGTCAAGAAAAGGTGCAAATAAAGAATGTAATGAAACGATTACAACACAGTGAAATCAAAAAAACCACCTCTAGTCAGTTCACTTCAAGCCACTGAAGAGGAGTAGGAAGAATAAACTTCTATTTGATTATTTTACATCAACCCACTTCAACAATTGATGATATTTATCTATTTATTCTTGTTGAGAATAGCACATTGGCAAGAGTATTTGGAATGGCTGACACTGAAATCTCAGGCGCAGGATCCTCAGAGCTGCTGCTTCATTTGCGTCTAGTAGAATGTCGCCACTGTTGAGGTATTTTTCCCCACTAGTGGTGACAACCCTTGCAACCAAGCCTCCAATCATAAAAATACATCACGTCATCAGCCTTTCACAACTGCAGCTACTAGCAAACTATGTGCAGCCCTATCATGTCCTCATAAGTAGTTATTTCTTTGTGGTTCTCAGGCATCTACTCTGTGAAAACATTGACTCCAAGTAATGAATGCTACTAGATGATAAGTGATTCTAACACAAAGCAAAAATCCTCAAGCTGGAGAAGCTAATTAGCATTATGGGTAAACAAGCCTCGGAGACCCAAACAATATTGCTATTTAGAATTGGAATAAAAAGCTTACTTATCACACATCAACTATTAGCAAGCTGAAAAGGGAACTAAATGTATCATTTTGAACTGAATAATTGTTCTGAAAAGAAATATTTTTAATTGAATTAGACGTTTCACTGAACTAGTTGTGTGTCTATGATTAGAATAAAGTAAATTCCAAGTGAATCTGAGCTCTGGATGTTAAATGTTTTCAGCAATGTTTGAGGTGTTTTATCAGGTCGGTTTAGAGCCAGCAGGATAAATATCAACGAGTGGAGAAGAGGAAAAAAAAAAGAAATCAACCAATGACTCTCAAGAGGATGTGTGGTGAGAGTGTCCTGTGTATGTGTGTGTAGATGTTATTGGCTTGTAAGGCGCATCTGTATATGCACGCCCAAGCATGTGTGTTCAAGCTGTTTATTAATGCTTGCAAGTCTTTGCCAAACATCTGGCCTCGCCTCCGTTTTTGGAAATGCACACACTCCACACAGGTCAATGCACCGGCTGCCAAATAAGTCATTTGAAGGGGGTTAAAGGAAGTGACGGCATATGTTCTCGAGAGCTAATCATTATTTATCTTCATGTTTTTCCTTCCATCCTCTGTCTTTACCCAAAGTCCCCCATGAAGGACCCCATTTGCATCCCCTGACATTCATGTTGTGATTGAAGGCGATTACACATTAAGGTTCGGACTCGCTATGTTCCGATTTACAGCATGAAGCCCAAGTGTCAAATGACACTTCTTTGGCACAAATCCCATTCTTTCCCTCATCTCTTTCTAATCATGCAGTGTTACATAGTTTAAATTGCTCCATAAAATGTATTTCATGTTAAAAGTAAGGGTGCACAACCCAATTAGCAATGGAGCAAAGACAAGCCATGCTGTTCCTGCTGAATAGAGTCAGTTATAACTGGACATGGGTGTGGGGGTGGGGGTGTGAGTGCGTGTGTGCGGTAAAAGTGAAATGAGCCACACGGGGCTCATCGCCACCTGAAATGACAAAATCACATCGCCAGTCTCCACGCTGTATTTTCATGGGGCATTAGAAGCTGGCATATAATTGCAACCACATTTAGGAAAGTATTTACATTTTTAAGTAAAATACATGTGGCATTTTGTTCAACAGATAGACAGAAAGATTTTTAAAATTTACATTCAGTGACACTGAAACTGCTTAAACAGTTTAATTATTTATGTGGAGTTTCACGTCAGTAGACACTTGATTCTAAGTTAATCACTGAAGTTTCATTTTGCAGAATAACAGGGAGAGAGACAGATTAAAAGAAAGTCAGACAGGATTTAAACACACCCCCAGGTTCGCCAAGATTATTTGGAAGAAAATGAAGGGTAAAATTGCAATTCAGACTTTCTGTTTCTCCCATCAATGACAACTTTATGACAGACTTCCTGCTTGGTTGATCTTTGACCTACCATACCTTAGTGATTTGCACCATTTTCAGAGATTTTAGGAAGGCATTCTCACACTTTTACTTCCAAATAACATTAATCTTTAACCTGCCTAATCGCTTCAACCTTGCTTTATGTGTCGAACATTAATTTTCCAGTTGTTAATTTGTTGATATGTTACTTTTTGTATTTCTTAGATGGTAAAAAGTGTTATAAATAGGTTTATACCACTAGGAGTTGAGCAATACATGGTAGTGATTAAAATATCTTATTAAAAAGTGAAAATGAAAAATGAAGGAGTTGCCTATTAAAACGTTGAGCAGAAACAGAACGCCTTTAGCATTTATATGAAGTTGGGCTTCTTGCCACAAGATGAATAAAAGCCCACTCCAGTTAGTGTGGTCTCCACCAACTCACAATGCTCTTTATCTTCTAAATACCTCATTATGTTCACTTGCCAGCTAGCTGTCTGAGATTTGTGTAAAGCAAGTAGCATCCAATGGGTTCAATTGTGCAAACATTTGCTTGGATTTGCTGTAAAAAAATTTTCTGTGACTGTTATTGGTCAATAGTTCAGCTAGCTGTGGATTGCCATACAACCACTGATGTGAACGATACTGATGCTGCCCATGAAGGTGCAAGCAATCATTTTCACATCAAGCTAAGGTATTAATCTTACCTGAATATAATGATAAGTACCCTTAAAAGACTATAGCAAAAATAACCCAATGTACTATAAGGCTATAATTGATCCGTTAACCGAAACGTTGTTTGTTTCAGGTCATCTTTCAAAAATGATTTGTTTTTCTCCCCAGCACATTGAACAGACATCCTTTCCCAACCACCGATGTCATCAAGCTGTTTGGTCTCCCCACTCAGGGTCTGCCCTGACCAGCTACCAGATGAGTTCGCCATTCTAAGGCTGTGCATTGTGAAGGACTGCTTCGGCTATTGATTTCCACTCTTCAATAACTAATGCTTCTCTTAACCTTGACTACATATTAAGAAGATTTCTTCCCATTTGTGGTGGAGAAGGGAATGAAGCATCAACAACTGATTTGGCACAAAACTGCCACACAGAAACGATTAAAGCTCCAGATTTCAATGAGGCGTTTAGGTGATTTCTTAGCTTTCAGCTTGAATCTGAGAGTAATTGATTAATGCTTGAAACAATGACTTTCCACTTTCACACTCTCTGCAGCAGAATGAAATACTTTTTGTTATAAGTCTTTGAGTTTAAGATCAGCACCTTAGCTTTGAAGTAACTTAACATGCAATGCCATAGTCTTAGTCGTTCTTCTTTTAAACTGTAAAAATTCAATTTGAATTTAAATTTACAAGGAATATCTACTTTATGAAATTGCATGACCCTGTACTCACTCATAAAACAATATTTATGAATCTCAGCTCCTTTCATATTAAATTAAATTAAAGGAATAAATAAAATTAATATTGTCAGTTTCTTAACTTGCCCTGAGCGATACTACATTTCCTGTTTATGTGCAAGAGACGGGAGGGGGTCAGTCGTGTTAATCATGTCCTTTTCTTTTATTTTTTTTTTAATCTTCATTTCACACCTCTCTCTCCATTGCCACTCCATTCCCAGGTCAACAGTACTATTGATTTACACCCTTCACCTAATCACTTAGGTAACATTTCCCTGGTGGCTGCTTTTTCCTCCCATGATTCATCGCCAAGCTGTGAAATCTCCCCATTGCCACTAATTAAGCGTAAGGTCAGCCTTTAATCATCACCTGCTTGTGCAGCATGAGAGACCGTCCTCACTGATCCAAAGCCCTGCTGAAAAGCTCCAATCTGCTGCGAGACAAGTCCTTTCAGGGTAGCTAAAGAAAAGATTTATTTTTCTATGATGAAAGATGATAATTTGTGTCATTTTTGTGGCTTGAAAGAAACCCGCTTAGGGTGTAGCCTCTAAAAGACGGTCTAAGCAAAGTCTTTCTTGGATGTTTTCACAACTTGATAATTGAAGTTGATGTGAGCAGATGCTTGACTGAACCATCGTTCTGTTTGGAACACTTTACACTACCACAAGTGCACATGTACGTGCGCACGCACGCACACACGCACACACACACACACACACACGCACGCACGCACGCACGCACGCACGCACGCACGCACGCACGCACACACACACACACACACACACACACACACAAACTAATATGCATATAATCATGGCATGCAAGGACCAATTCATTGCATATGACATTTATATGCTATAAGTGCCAATGTATAGTGATTTAACCACTATTGGTTCTGACTAAGAATGCAGTCTCCCCCTTCGCTGTGACTCAACCCCCTATACACACATATATTGGCTGATCCACACATGGAATCCAATAATGATTGACTGCAGGCAGGAGTTTACCCTTATAGACCTGAAAAGATGGAGGCCAGAGGGCAGGGCGGCTGTGGAAGCCATTATTGTTTTTGAGGATTATTGTCATTACTGCCAACAAAAGTACTGTCTTTCTACTTAAGTTAAAGCTTAAAGTCCACTACTCTGTCATGTCATTAGCTCCAAAATAGAGCTCATTTTACTCATCCTAACAATCAATTCCCCACACAACCACATGAGATGACATCTACACAAACAGCCTACTTCGTCATTAGGATTTCAAGCAGTGTGATATTGCCTTTCAGATTAATTCATGTGTCATTTTGGATGTTATACTCTGTCATTTGGCATATGGTACATTTGCAATTGCTGTTATTTACATCTTAAAATGCCTTTGAGTCTGTCCGTGATAAATTGAGGCTAGAATGGGAAAGCTAGGCACTTGGGGGCAGATTCGTTTTTCATTTTTTCCAAGCTTTGCTTTGGAGGTTTGAAAAGGACTAGTTAATCCAGCTGTTCAAATCAAAGCAGAAGGTTCTCCTCAAAATTAGGCCTCTTTCAAAAATCCAATGAGTTCACAGAGCTCGGGCACAAATTTTGCTTCAGTCCACACCTCTCTCAGAGGAGGTCAAACATGGTGCTTTACAGAGGCACAATTCACAAAGGGAGCATTTGCTGGCCAGAGGCCATCACAGTCACTTCCTGATGTGCCAGAACAAAGGAAGAAATGCCCACTACCAGTGTCTAGGGTGATGTATGCCTGTGCAGGGGGTAATTGCAACAGACATGGGGAGATGACTGTACTGCATGGAGGCAGCATCCAGCCGATGAAAGCAACAGACAAGTGAACAGGCAGGCGGGGAAACAGGCGTGGAAGTGGTCCATCCACTGGAGACAAGACTTGTGATGGATGGAGGGCAAGAATGCCAGACTCCTTTCCAAGAGATTGAAAGCAATTTTCTCAGTGCCAAAGTGGCAGAAAGAAATGGCTGAGATAGAGGTTGGGAAGCATTGCTATGAACTCCCAGACACTGATGCCTTTCAGGTCATCCAGCCTCTCTGGGGGTTTGGGGAAACCTGGCTGACTGGATAGGAGTGTGGTTGGCAACTTCACTGAGAACTGGACGAGGCTGACAGCTCGAGGCACATCAAATCCTCCTGGTAAAGAAGAAGCCCAGACTCTGCCAATATTAAGTACAATGGATGTCTATATAAACAAAAATATTTCCTGGCAATGGCTGTGGCAGAAAGTTTTATTTTATTTTTTTTAAGTAAAAATGTAAAGTCAAAGAGTCTTCAATGATTTCAGGAAATTAAACCAATCTAACACAAGTTTCCCTAAAGTTGTCCCTAAAAATTGGAAATAGGACAGTCAAACCAGTGTTCAGGTCAGGAGAAAGTCAGACAGCAGTAAAATCTTAAGTTAGCTCCCTGGAGTGATGTTTAAATTACCAAACAATTAACAACACATTTCATCAGAAATTATTATCATTTAATATACACTGGGAGAAGAAACTAAAAACTGAAATACATGAAGTAGAATCCTGATCCATCATGCAGGGGAAACAGATGTTATAGTATCTGTCTGTGTGACAGCCAGATACTATAACATCAGCAAAGTAACCCTCAGCAAAGTATTCTTCCTGCTCGCTATAATAACTTTTATCCAGTGGGCCCATACTGAGTTTTTCTACTTTTTACAAACACTTTTTTCTCCAACTGATTATACAGCTGGTTGTGCATGTTTGCAATTAAACTCTATACTGAATTAATTATCTAGCTTAGTTTTTGTTTATACACAGAAAGATGGATGCGTCAAATCAAATCAAACCAAATCAAATCAAATCAGATGAAATCAAGTCAAATCAGTCGATTTGTTTGATTTCTTTTGTCTGCTCAGAACTTGTGTTTTCACTGGCAGCTGTTTATGTTTTTCTTTGTCTGTTGGAAATAGTTTTGGCTGTCTAATATTGCATGTTGCACACATGTACAGGTTCAAGTTTTCAGTATTTTTCATAAAGTTATACAGTTACACATTCTGATTTTGTGGATGGCACTGTGGCGGTATGCATGTTTATTGTTGGTAACGAAAGAAGGGGAAGGGAAAGAAAAGGGATAGTGAAACCCAAGCTAGTGATTTAAAAGACTAGTAAATTGAGACATAAGATAATTCAAATTGAATGTCAGGTGAATGTCAAAGTAATCATAAAAGTGGACGACAAAGAGACATGATGGATTTGTCGTTGACTTGTGGGTTGATGTTGAAATCAGCGTTGGTACACCCTGGATGAGACACCAACTCATCTTGGGACCATACGGTTACATCCACACCTATAGACAAGTTGGTGTGACCAGTTCACTTAACCTGCACCTTGTTTGAGGTGGGAGGAAGCTGGACAAGCTGGAAAGAACCCACAAATACTTGTGTTATTGTGGTAAATTTATACGTCATATTTATTTATATATCATATGTGAACTGATGATTACAGTGAGACATGAGATAAAGAGTTTTGACCAAAGTCGTAGTTTGGTTTGATTAATATCCCAGAAACATACATACTAAAAACATATGCAATCACATTTTTCCAGTTGAACCTCACATTTTAAAACCAGTGAGAACACAGTGAAAAAATACAGAACTTACTCATGTGAATGTCAGTGACCTAAACTCTCCATTTTGCCAGAAAAATAACTTCTTGGTTGTGTTTCTGATGACCGGAATAGTATAACAAAAGTTAATGACATTGGAATTGCATTGACTAATAGTTGGATTTATAATCCTTAATGATACAGGTGTTCAACCCTATGAGACAAACCAATTCATTATCTCAAAAATTTAAGAAAAAATCACCGTGATCATTTCCAGGTGAGCATCTCTTTAACATTTTCATATTGTAAAACAAATTCTAGGGAATTGATTTCTCTTGGAAACCTGTCAGTTCTGATTCAGTTTTCAATTTGCAGCAGAGGCCCAGTCTTTGTTGAATCATAAAAAGGCTGTTTTCTTGGCCACTGCCCGATATTCCAGCTGCAAACCTATGATCTGACTGCCAAACAAACCATCTGATATATTGATTCAATGCAGAATTGTGACAACTTAGAAACAGATAGCATACTATCTGAAAAGATGGAGGAAAGGGGGTCTTCAGCAGTTGTTTCTGATATAATTTGACAATTTAATTCCTCCATGGATGTGGGTGCTTTTTAAAAGTCTGTCTGCACCTCTTCCTTCTCTTTGTTGCTCTCAGAGAATGATGGGCTTAGGACAGCCTTTGTATTGATGTATTAATTACGTTTTTTCCTCACCCAACATTAGCCAAAGGGGGAAAGATGGAGGATATTTCTGGGGAGTATGGGCAAGCGCTTCTGTCCTCCTACTCTCATCACAGCAGCAGAAGGTGCGGCAGATTAGGTGTCAGATGATATTTAATGTGAAGAGGGCCTGTCTCTTTCCATGACATTCTCTCCTGGGTGCACCGGTGCACAGAACTGATACTCCACTGCTCTCAATCCAGGTCTCATCAAATGGCACTCAAGTCAGAGGCAGGGAGAGACGGCGAGCATATGACAAAGAAGAAAAATTTAGCTGAAAATGGTGGAAAGAGGTGAAAAGATGTGAGATGGTGGGTAGAGGCCATTAACAGAAAAAGTAAAGTAATAAATGCATGCTGAAATGCACCAAGAAAAGCTGGGAAATTTGAAGAATCCCAGTTACTCCGTTAAAAAAAAAAACAGAAGCTCAGGCTGGATACTGAGGAATACAGTAGCTGAACGGTTGTGACAGTGTGGAAGATAAAAGAATGAGAGGAGCATGGCCATAGGAGAGCTGTGAAATACCCTGAGATGAAAATACCTACCCTAAGAGAAAAATATGTGGAGAAAAGTAGATCTGCTCAGATGTGCTTCCTGGATGGGAATGGCGGAGGACTGGACCTGCAAGAAAGCATGACAGGATGCATGCCCGCAGGTCTTGGAATCAATTTAAATGCTATAAATCTGCTCCTCCTTTTTCTACTTCTCCTCCTACTCCACCTCCTCTCTTTTTCATCTTCCACTCTCACAGCCTAGCAGCCTTTTTTCATCTGTTCCCCCTCTTCTTTGCCTATTCCACTGTTTTGTAAAGCACTGCAGGAGCAGGAGAAAAAATATTCCATGTACTTTGAATGGTGACATCAGCTCTTTCCACATCTGAGTATTCTTTTTCTGCATCAGAGGCATCAAGACACATCAGTGGTAGCAACACACATTGGTGGAGCAGGTTGTTGGCATTTCTCGCTCTCTGACTTCTCATATTTTCTGCCCTTTTTGTGCTTGGCGGTGGAATATTTTCAGGTAAATAGTGATATTTCAAGCAACTGTGTACATTGAGGACAAGCTGTTCGATTTAAAGCAGCGTATTGAACCAGTTCTATGTATCACTTAGTATCTACAGTTAGAATGGTGTTAAAAGAGTAACAGGAGACATCAGACACCTTCACATTCATTTTACAGTTCCATCAAGTCAAAAAAATTGTGAAGCCTGCAGTTAAATTGACCATTAAAGCAGCATGGTATTAAGATGGACAAAAATGCAGACATACATGAATCATAATTTTGAGGATCCCCTGAAATCTATCACCAGCAACATGTTAGATATTCTACCACACTAAGTCCATATGGTCAGTTAAAATAAATAAATAAATAAATGCGGTAAAAATGTATTGCATTGGGCGGATGGGAAGCTTTACTGTTGGAAAAAT
Organism: Antennarius striatus; assembly: GCF_040054535.1. NCBI lineage: Eukaryota > Metazoa > Chordata > Actinopteri > Lophiiformes > Antennariidae > Antennarius > Antennarius striatus. The sequence continues at coordinate 7,367,179 of NC_090794.1, forward strand.
TATTACACTTTTTTCATATACAACAAAAGAGTACAACAACAACAACAGCATGATATCATCCTGTTAGTTTTTACCCATTCACCATATCTGAAATAAAGGCAATATCTATGATGCGCTTGGAGTTTCCAAACATATTTGTTCATACAGTATACGTTTCTGGCTGCAGAGGGACGATTGAGCTGTTTCATCTTTGAGTTTGTTTTTCTTAGCATTTGATATCAATGTTGTGAAGGAGGTAAATTCATGTGCTGAAACTATCTGTGGCACCTCATGGTACTGGTACTGCTGAAAAAAGGAATAGCAGTAGAACATACAGTAAAATATGAATGTTAGCAAGTAAACTCCCACTAATGTACCACAGAATCGACGCTGGACCGTTGGCTTGAATCCAGAATATTAAACACCAAGTAATCACCTATTAATCACTATTAACCATTAATGAATACTAATCACCTATTAATCGTCCATGCAGAAATAAGAATTAAGTCATAAGATTTGCACCTGGAACACATTTATAAGCATCAATACAGTACAATAGAATGTCTTATAAACAGTGAATTTTAGAAATACCGACCATGCCAAATAAAACTTCTATAACTGAATGTCATGGTATGAAAGATTTCAGTTCTTCAGATTCTTGCCACATATGCCACATTCTATCTGGAGTACAGGGGAATAACACCTTCGGCACTGCAAGTGATCTGGCAGATGGTCAATTCTGATTGAATTCTCCCCCATCTCTTGTTTGGCCCCATAAGCTTTGCTGCACGTCTCACATCTTGGCCGGAGCTGTCCTTTGTCCCATGTGGGTGTAAAAGCAAAGGCTAGCTCGTCTGGAGTATAAAGTCATTGCCAAGCAACTCTTGGAGGTCCGGGACACTGTCCTGAATTGAAGAATTAAAATCCTTGGCCTCGAATCACCTTTATCCTCTCCAGAGAAATGACATCAGACTGGCTTGTTCTTTCTCTGGCACAGCTAAGCTCTGAAGTAAGACAGAGAAGGAAGTTATATCTTTATGTTCATTTTCTTTAACAGAAGGGTTTGTCTTTGAGCTTAGTTATATTGTAGTGAGTCTCTGCCTGACATGATGCATTGCATTCTATTTTTTTGTGCTTCAGTCTTTGAAATTTCTCCAGGAAATTTGTCTTAATATTGTGTGTGTATGTGTGTGTGTGTGTGTGTGTGTGTGTGTGTGTGTGTGTGTGTGTGTGTGTGTGTGTGTGTGTGTGTGTGTGTGTGTGTGTGTGTGTGTGTGTGTGTGTGTGTGTGTGTGTGTGTTCTCAGTGACATGTCTCTGCGCTCATGTTGGCATCCAGAGCCGGAGTCTGTGGGGCATAGCCCTGTCTATCCATCTGTCAAGCCTGAAGAGGTCCCACTCTGCGACTCCTGTGGCTGTCAGGGCACTCTGCCCTCCACAGTGTGCTGCTCTCCTCCCATTTCTCCCAACCCTCCCTTCTTTTTTCCCCTCCCTACCTCCTTCAGTCTCTCCTCCTCCTCACAGCTGCCTCCTCAGCTGTGTCCACTGGCCGTTGGCCCACTCCTCGGAGCATGTCCTGTTTATCCCACCCAGTCCGAACAGCAAACACTTCCGCATGTTAATGCCCAAGATGCACATTAATACTGTATGCTTGCTGTCAGGCTAAGATTGGGATACACATCAAATAAAGCCACACAGAGACAAACACACCGTCCTGTGAATCTGCAGGGCAGTCACTTTAACACATCAGTATTATATATTATCTATTACATCATAAATAGTGATAGATATCGGTGTATCAATAGAAAAGATTTCTCCCATGTGTGTTCTTCTCTTGAATGTATTCCCTAACGTGATAAATTATCCTACAATAGTGGAAATATATTCTGATAGCAGCTGGTTAGCTTGTTGTTAGCTTCCCTATTTTTTGTTGTTCAATTATAGCATTTATGTGTTTTACTGCCATCTGATACGATGAACAGAGAATAGATAAACAGAGAAATTATTTCTGAGTCACGTGAATATTTACACATTATCAAGTGATTTGTTGATATTATATCAATTTTTCATTTTGTGTCTGACATATTGGTATTTTCCTGACTAAATGTATGCCAGAAATATATATTTTTTTATTTATCTAACGGCAAGTTTCAAAACAACACTGATCTCATCAACTGAACTGCTTGAAAGCCAGAACCGTATTGACAGAATAGCGCCGAACAAGATGGTAGTCTTCTTTCTACAAGGCCCCCATCTTGTTCTTTGCAGAGTGGCTGCTGTAGTGATACAAGTGCAAGTGCAGGATTCTTCGTTAGGATGACAGTCTCTACTCAGGCCCCACTGGTTCTGAAAATCTCTATCTTCTCTAAATGATCTTCACACATTTCCTCATTGACATTTGTGTTCAATGAGCCTGACTGGTTTTCATTTTGCTCAGGGGTTGCTAACTCAATGAGCAGTGAAAGCAGTTAAGTACATTTGCTCAGGAACTTATTTAAGTATAAGTTTGATATTTTTCTGGAGTATTTTTTATTCTCGCAGCTGTAAATACTCAACTAGTTAGACAACTACAAGATTAAAATTCTTCTCACATGTTCATGTCATAACTCAATATATCCCAAAGGTTAATAATTATTTCCAACAACTGTTAAGGACCCACTCTGATAACAGTTTCACCTGAAATGCTTTATGGAGATATTATCAATACCTAAGTTTTGTTGTGATTAAATATACAGCGTACTACTTCTACTTTTAGTAATTAGTGTCTTGTAGAGATTTTAACCAGCATCAAATGGTGATGTTTTTCTAGTGATCTTGTGCAACCATGTTTTGACTGTATTGTTTTAAGAGCTTTATAATGCATTAATATAATTGTGCTTCATGATATAATGAGATGTTTCATCAGTTGCAACAACAGCATATTTAAAATATAGATTTCCATGGTTTTAATGAGGCATGTGCATCCATTTGCGTGCATATCACTTGGATTATCATTGGCACAGGAGGTGTTAACACACAAACCAAAGGTTTGCTGAATGAGAAGCAAGGGAAGAGTGGGCACCCACAAACGACAGATCTAACAAGAGGAGGCTGGTTCTGTCATGTGCTCTGTCTATATACAGAAAGCACATCGCCTCCGCAACCCAGGGTAAGGATCATCTCCAAGGTACGAAGGCACCCCCAAAGAATATGGAAAATGTCTTTCATTCTACATTTAATCGGTGGTATATAGAGATTTAACTGCCTTGATAAATCTTTTCATTTCAGTAATTCTGTTTTCCGTTGTTACAAATCTGTGTTGTTCTCCTTTAATGAAGTTAATTTGAAGGTGGAGAAATGAATATTTAACATTTAATAAACAACGACCACATAATAAACCTTCCCTCATCTTGTTCTGATTAGAATATTTGGCAACAACAGAGTCATTTCCAAGAGTGGCTAATGGATGCCCAGTGAATCTCATTGAAGCACTTTCATAACCTTTTACAACCCTAACCCTAATGCAAGATGACAGAAAATTAGAACAGATGAAAACAATTTTAATTTAGCTGAAGCAGGTTTAGAAGATGGATGAAGCAGGTTTAGAAGATGAATGAATAAATAATTAATATGTCATGAACTGAGGATGTTCTGTGCATTTGAGTTGCATTCCTTTACTTAACAAATTTATTGACTCATTTCTGCATAGCAGCAGCCAAGACTGGCATTTTCAGGAACGACAGCCGACTTTGAAATGCTACACTGATTGTTGAGATTCGCCAATCAAACTGACTTCTCCTTGGCTCTGTCTCCCGACCGCAGCATGATCATGAATCTGAGCCGGAAAATACAGCTGGATTTGGCAGATGAAAAACTTGAAATTGAGTTTGACAGAGTCGGAGTCGCAGTGAGTGATACTTAATATCGTGGAGAGGAAGGAGCGGAAAGAAGACGGGGTGAGGGATGCTGTGGATCTGGACTGTTTGTGCCTCCTTGCTGGGAGGCAACTCTGCCAAATACAAATAAACACAATGCTGAACTCATGTTACACACATCATACATGGACACACATACATTATATACACAAAGATGGATGGGTTATTGGAAAGGGCCCCAAACCTGAGCCTCTGTTTGAAGTGATTGATTTCCACATGTCTTGTTAGGAAAAAGCTCCACCAAAAGATTTCCTTTTTTTTCAATTCCATATCCAGAGAGGATGAATCTTTTTTTTTTTTTGGCACTGATGCTTTTTGTCCAGATACATTTTCAATATTTTCAAAAGATGTGTGGTACAGGTTTTAATTACAGTAATGGTCCAAAAATATGGAAAAACCACCTGTTGGTATTTTTCTTGTTTTGGCTCTTTCTGATTCCTGATTCATCCCAGTTATTATGATACAGGTACTATTACTATTATAATTATTACATCAAGGTAATAGCTTGTTTTCACTCTTAAGGGCTTGAGCCCCCTGGAAGTCTTGATATCTGAAGGCTGGATGAGATTCATATCCCCAAAGTAAACATGAAAAGAATACAAGAAGCATTGTACGACCAATCTCCAGATCCTCTCAGAGAAACACTAGATCTGAAAATGGATAGATGGATGGATGGATGGATGGATGGATGGATGGATAGATGGATAGATGGATGGATGGATGGATGGATGGATGGATGGATGGACGGATGGATGGATGAAAGCTTTCACCCTCAAAAAACAATCTGTCCATAATCGCAGCCATAGTATTGTATTTATAAATAAATATGAACAATAATCATTGACAGTCTGATTATATAATTATATTAAATCACATATTATATGATAAAAACTTAAAAACCCTAACTTAAATCTGATAGACATGGTGAGAGGAGATGTGTTCATATTCAAAGTAACATTAAATTCTGTATTCTGTAATTTCTGCTTCTGTGTATTTCTCTCCACTTGAGTGTTACTAATAGAAAGAAAATGAGCAGCAAGTCTGAAACACTTTGAGTTTTGCCAGCAACAATTCAGATGATTGATAGCTGGGTTTCTAAATTGTGGGATATTGCATCTAGACTGTAGAATAACAATGTGAAACAGTATCAGGCAGAAAAACACAATCAGCTGCCTGCTCGGCTCAGATGTTGTGAATGCTGCATGGTGTATTTACTTGTTAACTTATTTACACATATGTGCAAGTGCTGACAAAAAATACTAACACTTGCAAATAATCTCAAAAAGGAGCGCAAAGCCACAAAGTGCATAGACAAGTACACTGGTAAATAATAGAATATGTTTGTTACTGGTGAAATGGGTTCTTTGGAGGATGACACTCACTGTGGTTGCCATCAGATGGTTGAGGGAAAAGGGAGAGAAAGAATGTCAGAATAGAGACAATAAGCACAACTCATCAGCTGGCTTGCGATAGTGGCTTTGGAGTGATGAGATAAAGCCATTTTGGCACAGTCAAATCACGCATCCATCACAATGCTTATCGGTCACTTGGGAAAGGTGCCTATAATAAATCGCCAAACACCGCGTCAATATCTCAAAACCAGACAATGGGAGACAGCGGAGCAACGTTCTCTGCTTGTTTGAACAAATGTGACTTATTTGGAGGGCAATCAAACAGAACAGATATTTATAACGTGAGCTCACTTCATATCTAGCCAGAGGGAGATATGAAGGAGCCGTGATGCTTTCCAGATTTTTTCTTTTTTGGACCACATGGGGGGAAGGTGAAGATGATGGCTATTGCTGTAAGACAATTAATAACCTCTTCATAATGTCTTCATCATCTTGCAGGAGCCCTGTGGTGGTCAAAGGTTCAGTTCCTTCCACACACAGTAATAAGCAGGCTGCCTGCTGCTGTGGATGTCAGGAGCTTATTAGGTTAAAGGCCTTCAACCAAATTACTTCTTAAATTGCATCTCACTGTGTGGATAGTTTGGATGTTACCTATCAAGGTTGTACAATATATGGCTGCAGCCTTTCCAGCTCCACAATTACAGGTCAATTCCTTTTTTATCCAGAGACCAAAAAGAAAAAGTCCATGGAATCTTTAAAATCCTTATTCAAAAATGTTTTTTAACCCCCTTAAAGTGGATTCATCAAAACTGCAAAAACAGATTCTTTTCAGAAGTGAGTTTATTAATTATAAAAGTTCACCGGCTTATTTAATATATTCTGGAACCATATCGCTCCTCATGCTTATTTTGAAAAAAAAAAAAAGGATTATCATGTTGAATTGTATTGAATAATGACTGGTGAATTTGAAAAAAATAAAAAAATAAAATAAAGATAGCTCTTGCAAATAGTTGTTCCATGTTTTTGGGCAGTATAAATGCATTTATTTATATGTATACAGGTATGTGTATAGGATCAACCGTCCTTATGACAAATGTATTATAAGATCACCTGTGCGAGTTCATTCACAAAGAAGTCACTAAAAAAGCAGTCACGAACCTGATCACAATTAAATAATGTTAGTAAAACAGACAGTGAAGTATCATCAAGTCCCATAATGAGCTATCATGATATCATACATACAGTATAAAGGAGTACATTGCTTTGACTGGACAACTGAAAGGTCACATCACTTTGTCAGACGAATGAGAATATATCCTAGTGCTGGCGACATCACACTGTCAGTGCAAAATTGTACAGAAGCATACATAAATCAGAATGAAGCTCTTTGGGTAAACGATGTTAAATTTAATTTTGGATTTTTAATACCATGTATTTTGTAAATTTGTAAAGACCTTTCTTCACTGGTCCATACCATATAAGTGTTTTTTATGTGGCCATTATAATCCACATTTATTGAAAGAATTCACATTCATATTGAAATTTTCACGTCTTTTTCTTTATAGTTATGGCCACCATTTGCGTGAGTAGTAATACTTACGAGTTCAGACGTGACTTGTTAACACCTGACTGCTTGTTTTGTTGCATTATATTCATACACCTCTGACCACTTATCCATTAGTTTTAATAATAGTCCAGAATTTTCATTATTTTAACTTAAATGTGCTTTTATTGATACAACCCCCCCCCCCACATAAATAGAGAAGACAAGAGCAATACGGAAAGTGTGAATATATATCAACTGTGATGAAATCAAAACATCTCAATATTATGACAATATTACAATATTACATTCTGATGTAACACGTGGTTGGTACAATAGTTTCATCAACACTATAGATATTGCTTGTGTTTTTCTTAAAGATTCTGCTGCAGCTTATTCTTTTAGTGCACATATTGCCCTTCTATCTCATATTATCAGTGGAAGCAAATCTGCTCTGTGGAGATTGAAACATTGGCCTTAGAGAGTTGTGACTACAACCAAGACAGACGGTAATCCTCCAGCAAACCCAGTTCATCCCAACCCATCATTGCATCTCAGTGACCCCAAGCGCAGCTTCCAAACCTTTCTCTTTCTCCCCCACCCTTCTACTTCCCTCACCCTCTTGGAGAGGAAGATGATGCTTCCTTTAACCTTATTACCATTTCAAGGATTTCCCCTCAAAATCTGTCCACATGGGCCTGTATTAAACTGGTGGCAGGAGGCACAGCACTCTCCGATTCCAAGTGTCTGAAAGTTGAGAGGATGCGAGGCAAAGCCATTTTTATTTTGCTCCTATCCTGCCAAACACAGGGGCAAGTCTTCCTGACCCGACTTCAAGGTTGTGATGAAGAGTGTGGCAAGGCCTCACTGTCACGCTATGACTTCATTGCAATCTAGGCCAATAAAGAGTCTCATACACAGATTCTCGGAGAGGAAGGGCTCTAATGATTTGCTCTTTCCATGATTCAATACTTCTACAGTGGCCTCTGATGAATAACCCAGGAGTAATTTTCTTGGCAATGAATGTGTAGCTAATGTAAGTTCACTTATTTCAATGGCACTCACTTAATCTTGGATTTAACCTGTTATCTGTTTTAACTTAAGCAGTATTGTTGCACCTCAGGCGAATTTTGAACAACAAGTATATTTTGTACACACAGAACCAACTCCTATATCTGATAGCGACATTTACAGAAAGCTATCCAGAATAAAGTCGTCAGAAATAACTCTGCTGTAAATAGTCTGCTTTTAGAGCTGAGATGGATGCAAAGAAAACTGAATATTGACTGAATATCACCAGTGAAACTACAAAGACAACCATAAAGGTGAGTTAAGGCTTTGTAAAAAAAAAGGAAAATAAAATTCAGCTAGCTATTTCAAAAGCAAAACACACTGAAATGATGAGATTTCACATTGAGGGAAGAGCTACAAAGCGTGTCCATTTTATTTTTCAATTCCAAAGGCATGGAACATGGTAAAAGAATAAATAATGCTGCCGCTCTTTTCCTATGTGCAAGGGCATTCATTCCATCTGGGGTATGAAAAGCCCCAGTGCCCCAGGTTCAGAGCACTATTACATGGCACTGTGTTTGGGTGTTTCATCCTAGATGGGTATCTGGGGGCAGACATAAGACAGATGGACTACCAGAGCCAAGGATGATACAAGGATCGCTTTTGAAAATCAATCGTAAGACAGACGCTGGTCTGGCCTATTTCTTTCTGCAACACTCTCTGAAAGGCCCTTCATCAGCATAGGCTTCACAAGTCTCACGGACACAGCGGCCTCACTGAGCCAGACAAAATGAGCAAGAGAAAGGTATGTGATGAAATCTTTTCTTAGCTCCACAGCTGTGACCCATCCAGCTGCCAACTCAACTGAAAGTAGATATGCAGACTAAGATGCATATTTATATGAATCACTAAGGGTTGTTTCATTGCTTATGTATTTCTTTCATCTATCCAGGACAAATGTTGTGTCAAAAAAACATTATAAAGCCAAAAAGGGGCTTTTTGAATCTTTAATACCCATTAACACCCATGGCATTGTGTAAGTTGCTCGTCTACTAAGGTTCCATTAATGTGAAACACACATCCATACAGGTATAGGAACAACCTGCCATTAAAATGATTCATTTTTCAGGGACATCCTGTTTATTCCAACCTGACAGTGAAGACACATTGTCCCATCAGAACATCAAGGCCTCAGAATGAAAGAGCACAGGTTCTAGAATTCCCTGTCTACAGTACAAATCTGTCATCCAATCAAAAATGTGTTGCAGTTTAGTAAAATTTTGCCGTCATATTTCAAGCAGGAATGGATAAAGATTTCACTTACAGACCGTTGGTATTAAGTGTATCACACTAAAACTTTAATTACTTAAACTTCAGTGAAATTGACTCTGCATTTGGTATTAATGCAAATCACTCAAAAACTGGGCAAGCTTTTCACAACCCTGCAGTTCAGTTGGCACAAAATATTAAGCTGTCAGTTCAGCAACAACTTGAAATAAAACTTAACAGTGTTTCGGTTGGTTGTGATGCTACTCACATTTTTTCCTCATGACACATTCATTTACATTCAATACTTTGCTTTTTGACTTTTTTCCTGTGACTGGAGGGATGCTTTCAAGTTTTTTTTCTGCTGAGTTGCTCATCATAGAATACAGTAACTGAATACAAACAGATTGCATGGCTACACCTACCCTTTTTCTCTCTTTTCACACACATTTTAAGGCTTTCTTAAACACAAAAGGAATTTGGAGCATTGCAAAGAACCAAGTTGAGATGTTTCAGGGATTTGATTAGAATCCCTCCAGGGCACCTCCCTTCTGGCGATGTCCAAGTTGGAAGAATCCCCGAGGTAGAGCCACAAAACACTGGAGGGACTATATATCAGGAGTAGTTAAAAAATGCTGTGGAGAGAGGCATTTGGAACACATCCTTAGCCTGATGCCACCACGATCCAACCCCGAAACATCATAGTCACTGTCTGTGAAGGTTCTCTTTCGTCCAGGTCATGGTTATCCAGCGTTGTTTAATTCAATCCACCGGACTTGTAGAAAGCTACTTGAAGACATTTCACCTCTCATCCAAGAAGCTTCTTCAGTTATGGTGGTTGTTGGTCTTGTCTCAGCATCAAAACTCTGTGAGGTATGGTGCCATTCATATTCAAACAACGCTTACAAGACCCGCACATCTCCTCAACGATGATTGTTGGGAATGTCAGGGAGTGTTAATGCGGGATGTTAAATTATGAATTTCACAGATGTCACTAAGCCCTCATAAACTAATGGTGGTCATTAGCATGAGTCACTTCACATGAGTTAGTCTGCTGAGTAGTTATTTTGGGGAGTTTTTGAAGGAATTGATTGTAAATAGGTGAAAGATGGTGTTGCAGAAATAAAATCCATTACTACAGTTGCATAAACTATTTAACACTGAAACTTAAAACATGAGACTTGGTCTCATGGAGAACCCTTCCAGCAAAAGAAGACAAAGACCTTGCTCTGCTGAAGACAACCACCCTCATAAGTCACTAATTAACAACATCTTAGATTAGAGCCTAGATGAACACTTCAGGAAATAGATGCATCTCAGTGTAAACTGTTAGAAGGAGACAGTCTTAATCAGGCCTTCATGGTCATTTTGCTAAAAAAAACCCTCTACAGACGTAAATCAAAAACAAGAATATAACTCACTGGGTCAATAAACACAGGAACGGACAGCAGAACAGTGGAAATTTGTGATCTGTACTAATGGGCTTTTTAATTTTTTGGATCCTATTATCATACCCTGGCTCTGCATGCCACCAGTATCTTACACTTTCCATCCTTATATATGTAGAAAGCTGTAAGGTCAAACATAATCAGAAGTCTAAATTTAAACCAGGCAAGATGCAAAGGTAACTATTACAAGTTAAAGAAAAAATTCCAAGATATTCTGTACTATGAAACATGTTCCATCTTCAAGTTAATTGCATTTCTATTCATCTGACATATTTCCCTTCCTCCACTTTTTCATGATACAATCAAACAGATCCTATTCAATTTATCCATATTTATATTATCCTTATTTCATAATGGAACACTTCAAATGAATGAACTTACCAGGATAGATTGTTTGCAGGCAAAAAATAATAAGTAGTAAAACCATATAGCTGATGAAAATGAATAAATGTAACACTGGCAACTGCTCTGAAAGGCAATACAAACAGATTTGCGTAAATGAATAAACACACTGTAAGTACCCAAATGGCTGGCCATTCTTTGTCTTAAACCCACTCTTTTTCCTCTACGACCCATAGCAGACTGAAGCTGACTGACAAGGTCTTCATCATTATTAATACTTAAAGGCTTATAAAGAGAGTGAAAAGTCATAACCTTTTCTTCTTTTCTTCAAATTTTCAAGTATTGCAGTACAATTAATACCACACATCAGTCATTTTACAGATTCTGTAAATAACTCATTTTTAAAATCCTTGTCAAGGCTATTGAAATATTTGCTTGTTTGGCCTTGTCCAAGAGCTACTAAACGATACGCAAACTCTTTTTAAAGGTTCGTTTCTGCGTTGTGCACATAACTATCTGTATTTTCTGTCATTTAACTCTCCAAATACATAGGATATTTTCTTTTCCTGCCACTACTGGTCCTACACTTTGCTGATGACTTTCTTATATGGGGGGTGGGGGTGGTACAAATGGACTATATTGTCTACTACTAATTCATTTGTGCTTTTGGACACATGTATCTGTTCATGTATGATATTTTGACAATGGATTTTAGTCAAATACTTCAGTTGTAGTTTAGTTCATGCCATACAGATTTTCACCCCTCTGGGAGTCATCTGAAGAATCTGCAGAGGATGTGAATGGTTGTACAATAAGAGGGCATGGCACTACAGTTTAGTGAGATACATATTTGCTCTTTAAAAAATAAATATAAGTAAATTAAACTCATAACCAATGCAGACACTTTGTTTGGAGTCTCATACATTGGATTTAAATTGAAGAGCAAGCGGATTACTCCATGTATCCAGTATTAAAATCCAATGTTGAGTCATTTTTAACCAAAGCATGATTTTTCCATAAACTGAGCAGGGTTTGGGTGGAACCTAACCAAAGTGTGACTGTCCACAATGTTAACCAATCATTACACAAGGTTTCTGGAAGACAGCCCTGCAGGCAAACATGTTCTCTGTAGATGTTTGAGGGTGTTACCAATAGGTCATCTGGAGGTTAGTCAGGCAGTTAAATGTTCTTGACTCACCAAGTTGTGATGACCTCAAGGAAGTCGCACCCTGAAATTAAAGATGAAAGTTGGCATATTAAATTTATAGACAGTGTTTCAGTTTCAATCCAATGTGTTGGTGTGCAGAGAAAAACCACATCGATGATGCTAGCAGTAAGACTAAAGCAAAGCGTCGACAGTGCATTATTGCCTGCTTCACTCTTTACTGTCAGCTAAGACAAAATCAATAGTAGGGGTTATATACACATGTGCCAACCTGGCTACTGGACACTTAACAGGAATCTGATCTAATTGGGGCTAAACCCTTAAATTAGCCTGTGAAACCTCCAGCTTTCCTTCCCTGTTGCCACCAATGGACAGATAGCCAAATATGTCTTTATTCTGTGTTGTCCCATCCACAGATGAAGCCCATTAGAAAACAGGAAAACAGGTCAAGAAGGAAAAACTCTATTTTTATATTTAAGCCAACCAAAAACCAAGTCAACAATTTTTGTTTCCACATAGACTTCTTAGGGGATTATGTCTTGCCCAGGTGTTGTCTTGAGTAGCCAAGAAATAATGGCAACTCATACCCTTCTGTTTCATTTTGTATTCACAGTATACCTCAGTGTACAGCTGCTTTTATAACTGATAGCAATTCTCCAAGAAACTGAAATAAACAAGTGTTTGATGGAACATGTCACTGGCCTACTGATCTTTGATGCTCAGGATACATTAATATTTTCTGGATATTAAAAATGTCATTTGAAAATTAAGTAAATCGATAACGAAGCTCTATTAGAGCTACACATACTAATGGAACTACAATCAGTAACACTAAAATCAGTATCTACTGTTTAATTACCTCAATTTTTTTCAATTACAGTAAGTGCACATTGTACACTTCGTTCTAAACATTCAGAGGTGCAAGGAGCTAATTCTCTTTCTTTAGTAAGCTTTCCAGACTTGTTAAGTACGGTGTTTTCCAATTTAGCATGTAAACTCGAGAGTTGTATCAATCTTATTAAATTGATAAGTGAAATCATTGCTTCTGTATTTAAAAAAAAAGGATGATACAAAAAGACAACTACAAACAAGTGACATTTTGCCAGGAAACGACAACATAAAATGACAGCAGGTTTCTTTTAATTCAGTTTGTATTGGATTTCACAGATGCAAATCCAGTCTTCTGACAATACAGTGAGCTTTTATTATTCTTATTTATCTAGACATCACAAAAGCACAGTGTGAAGCATTAAATTTAGACAACTCTGTGGTGGGATGTGATGTTTTAGGGCTCCTGTGTTACCAGAAACAGGGAAAACTATCTGGGTGGAGATAATTATTGTTTATGTGAATTTTATATTATACAGTATATGAAGCAATAACAGGAAAGCCTGACTTCAGCTGACTCTGCCATTACATATTTTCTGACTGTGGTCTCTCTCTACTCTCACTTGAAGAAAGTAATGGCGGTCGGCTTTAAAGGCTAACTCAGCATGATATGACTACCATATTAAATAGCTTGGTGGAGTGCATCGCCTTTCACTGAAAATTCCCTTTGACCTTGGGATGATCTGATATAAGTTCATAGGTACACATCTGTCAGTGGATGGTATAATGTGTCCAAACTTTTACCACTTCTCCTCATAATGAAAAACATTTCTCTCCTTTTATGGAGTACAGCATTTATGTGAAATGATACTGTACTACTGACACAAGCAGTAAAACTATGTTTTTATGGTCGTTCTTCTCTTTCTCAGACTCATGCAGTGTTTTCTCAACCACACACACGCACAGACACTCAAACCACACACAATTATTATCACAGCCTTCCAAAGGCAGCATGCAGCTGCTGTTTCACTTGATCTTTTATAATGGGAACAGCAGCAATGAGCGGGTAATGACATCTCTGCTCACAACGCTATTCCAACACTTCCCAAAGTATGACCCCGAAGTCAATGAGAAAATTCCAACTCTGTTACTGTTGATAAAAAAGGGTTTAAGGATGGAATCATACATGACCAATAAAATACACAGTATGGGGATTCCATTGAGGTCTGATTGACATTTATTAACTGCTATATATCTTGCCAGCTGTGTATTTGTATGACATAGTATCCAACACTGGAACACACTATTGGGTCGTAGTGAATCATGTGCATGCAAGAGGTAGACTTGAACCAGAAAATTACATACTTCTACCAATCCTATAATTAACATGTAGTATTGTAGTACTGAATGCATGAATGCATGTCTATCAGTAAAGGAATGAAAGACCTGAAAGGGGAGCATTCTCCATGGCTTAGCAATTCCATATAATTCAATCAGACCTGATCCAAACTCAAAGTCATGGCACTGTAACTATCACTGAAAGAGTACTGTAGACTGGTTTCTCCAGAAAAAAATCTACATAAAATAGGTATGACTTTTTATTTGTAGCCAAAAAAAATAAATGAAAAGACTACTACTAAGACTAATGTGAAATCACCTGAAAGTGAGAATTGTGTTTATTCTCTAAGAACAAAGCCATTATTCATGCAGAGGGAGCAAAGTAGTCTCCTGTGAAGTCTGCAACGTTTCACTACCACATTTCTACACAACATTCACAACACTTTCTTTTTTTAATGGTTGGGTTGAGTCCAGTAATGTTAGATAAAATGGAAGGAAAATACTTAAGCAGATTTATAGACTAAATTCTTCCCCAATACTGCTGGAAACCAGATAAGATGAAGCTCCAAATCAGCCAGGAAACAAGCTCTGAAATGTCCATGTTCTGCCAGCTATCTTTGTGTTTATAGGCGAGTTGTGGGAATGAGTGAAAGACTAATGTAGGATGTCCGCCATCTAAATTGGACCTATTCAATTAGCAGCCCTGTTGGCTCAGTAAGGACCCTAAACAACCTCAATGAAGCACTTTGAACAATTTATTTGAAGGATAATCATCCCATGCATTCATTATGTCTGTTGTCAACCACATAAATAATCTTATTTCTATTATTAAATTGTTCAAGCAGAGCATATTTATGAGAGACTAAGTGAGCTAAATAAGATGTTAAATGAAAAATTGTGTTAATTAAACCAACCACACTACTTCTAATGAAGTGGATTTTCCACTGCATAACATTTCTTTTCTGACAGTGAAGACCAACAATGATTGTGAAGTGTTAAGTGACTCAACAGATCTTTATCTACATATTCACTAGAGATAAGACTATGATATATTGCTGTATTAATGCAAGATTGTTTTACTGAGGACGGTGAATCTATTGAAAGTGAACACAAACAAGGCTTAATAAAATAAACAACTTTTTATCTTTTCTATTTTTCATTCTGTAACAGTCACAACTAGTTAAAACAAGTTTTAAACACTACATCTTCTCTCTAAAAATATAATCTTCATGGAATTTTTTCAATGTTCACAATTTTCATCTTGTACCAATTAAGTTCCCAGATTCACAGCAATTTCTTTTACATATAAAAATATATATTTGGTTGTATTCTAAGAAGTAGTACTGTATATTAAACAAAAACCAAAAATTTAATAAATTAAAAACCTTTAGTATTAACGTGTAGCTTCTTACTCAGATGATCATTTGTTTCCTTCTTATTCATTTATAATCTAAGACTCCATGATAGAAATCCTTCATATTCAGAGCTTTTTAGAACTGGTTTAAAAACATAATTGCATCAAACACAAAGTAAAAGGTAGAAAACTGACCATTTTTGAGGACTTTTTTTTAAAATTGGTGTGACACAAAGTAACTCATTGTAATAGCCTGCTGCTTGAACAGCAGCACCAGAGCTACCCACACAGTAACAGAGCATTGCAGACGGTTTAATGGCTTCAGAGAGCTAATTTTTAAATGCATTACAAAAATGTGTTTTACATCTTGATCTCTCACTGAGAGGAATAGAATAACGGCTTACAAAAAGAATGGATGACAACCTGCCTGAAGCCTGATGATTACACTAACCTAATGAGCTGCTTTAGACGACAATGTGGACAATCAACAACGAGCAATATGCAAATCTTGCCTCCCAGTGGCCACATTGCTAATATAATGTCATCATCATTCACGGGAGGGATGCTTTGATTAAATCTTTAACTGTCCATGTTCGACATACATCATTGATTTATCCAACATCCTGATGTTATTTATTTCACCAAACTAATAATGGCTTCATTGAAATTAAATTGTGCTCAAACTTGCTGTCCCTGAACGCATCAAACAGGAAGAGGTTTTATGAGCTCTGCAGGCTTCCTCTGGGACAGCAAGAAACTATTACATGGTGTAGTCACGTCCAGTCACAGGCAGGACAACCGAAACCTTGGAATGTATGGGAAGTTGGAAGGAACCACAAGACAGTAACTAAATAACTCACAGCAGCTTAAGAGGAATATTCAATACAAGTCAAATGTTCAAGCACACCTTCCCCTCATTGGAAGAAGAAACTTTGTCAGGGAAAGTATGAGAAATAAGAAAAATACGACTCATTTTCCATTATTACAGACTTTTTTTTCAAAGAGCAGAGCCAGACAAGACCTATTCAGATGACCAAATACTTAGTCTTGATGTGATATTTAGTTGCTTGTTGATTATTATTATTATTATTATTATTACTGTCAGAATGAGAATCAAAATTAAAATCAGTGAGAGTGGTTTCACAGCTAGCTTGATTTGTGTGGTTCGGACAAACACTACTAGGTTTGTCTGTTTGATATTTCTTCCAAATGTACTTTGATGATAGGCTCTGATAGAAAAATAAGTAAATTTAGCCTAAATCAGTGCATTTATTCTAAAATGTTGTAGAAACATTCAGGAAATAGATTTGTAAAATAATCGAGAAAATATTATTTCCTTTAGTACCGCAGTACAAAAGGTAGCCTTTTCCTTTCATTGGACATTAATGAAATCTAGCCTGGACTAATAACCAGCTATTTCCTTATGTGATGTGTGACACCAGCTAACTATGCTGTCAGTCAACTGAAAATGATTTCCCCACATGGGCCCATGTCACACTGATGGTGTAGTATGAAATCACCATATCTGTCAATCAACCAGTTAGTTCATATGATGTAATCTTTACGCCTCCTGGGTTTGTCACTCCCCTTATTAAAATATTATGCAACCGGACCAGAACTAAACACCTGTAATGTATCAACAGGTACAGGAGTGAAGGTGACCTAAAAGTTATGTGGAAAAATGAAAAGGGGTCATTCACTTGCTCATCATGCTATTCTGAAATGTAATTGGCTCACACATTCTCATTCTGATTTTTCTGTTATCTTAGCAGGAGGCTGTCAATTCAAATAGCTATTCTAATCAGCTGGTCAGAACCATCAACCAATCATCTTGCTGCTGTCTTTTCAAATATGACTGCCTCTGTTGCTTTAGTTCTTTTCTCTTGTTGTTTTAATCTTCAAAGAATCATCATCTTCACTGTTTATCAGCTTCAGTAAGTCCATTAGCCACCACCACCAACATCAACAATCTGGACTCCAACAAGGCATATTAATTTTGCCGATGCTCAGGGAATCAGTTTTGGACTCCATAGTCACAATATAAATATTCAGTTACTGACGATGATTAACATTGTGAAAGTATCATCATTTTTTCAAGTAAAGTAAGAACTTCAAATATATTAATAATGGGATTCAGACTACAGGCCGGTGGCGCTAACATCTCACCTTATGAAGACCCTGGAGCGTTAGGTTCTTTGTCATCTACGCCCCCCGGATGACCTCATCACAAGATCCACTCCAGTTAACTTACCAGCCTGCCACCGGGGTTGATGACACCGTCATGTTCTTAGAGCACTAGAGTGTTCATAGAGCACTGTCTTACCTGGAGAAGCCGAGGAGCATTGTGAGGATAACGTTGTTTGATTTTTCCAGTGCTTTCAACACAGTACAACTGGCACTGCTAATGGACAAACTGGAGATCAACGGGTTGGACCACCACCTCACGGACTGGATATTGGACTACTTGACCAATTGTCTGCAGTTCATGAGGACCCGGCACTGTGTGTCAAACACGGTTGTCTGCAGCACAGGGGCACCACAGGGAACAGTTCTGGCTCCGTTCCTGTTCACCCTCTACACTGCAGACTTCTCCTACAACTCCCCCACATGTCACCTGCAGAAGTTCTCTGACAACTCTGCAATCATCAGCTTCATCACTGATGGGACGACAGAGAGTACAGAGAACTGACCCAGGACTTTGTGGACTGGTGCCAGCAGAACCGCCTCCAGATCAATGCGGGTAAAACCAGGGAACTGGTGGTGGATTTCTGCAGGCGAGGACTCTGCCCAGTTACACCAGTGAAGATCCAGGGTACGGACATCGAGGTGGTGTCCTCGTACAAGTACCTGGGTGTTCACCTGAACAATAAACTGGGCTGGAGTACCAACATTCACTCACTGTATAAAAAGGGTCAAAGCAGGCTCTATCTGCTCAGGAGGCTGTGGTCTTTTGGAGTGCAGGGGCCACTCGTGAAGACTTTTTATGACACAGTAGTAGCCTCAGCTATTTTTCATGGAGAGGTCTGCTGGGGGAGCAGCATCACTGCGGCCGACAGGAAGAGATTGGACAGGCTGATTAGGAAGGCGGGTTCTGTCCTAGGATGCTCCTTGAACTCAGTAGAGGTGGTGGAGAGGAGGATGACAGCCAAGCTGTCATCGATGATGAAGAACCACTCCCACCCTCTGCAGGGCACACTAAGATCACTGGAGAGCTCCTTCAGCGATAGGTTGCTTCATCCGAGATGCGTGAAGGAATGCTATCACAGGTCCTTCCTGCCCACGGCCATCATACTGTATAACCAGCAATCCTCCCAGCAGACCACTCAGAGAACACAACATTCAAAATCTGGATGACAAATGTAATCTGCAGTTCTGTAGTTTGTAGTGTATAGTTTTGCAGTTTAAATATAAACTGTAATTTTTTGATAATATGATATATGTTAATATGTTTAATCAATCAATCAATCAATTTTTATTTATATAGTGCTTAATCATGGCAACAGACATTTCAAAGCGCTTTAACAGACAGAAAAACCCAACTGAACCTTCCAGAGCAAGCATAAGCGACATATTCACATAAGTCTACCATATGTGAATATGTATATTTCATATGTTGCATATGTTAATATGTATGTATGTTATTTAAGTATTTATGTATGACACCCCCCCTCTGCCACCACGATCGCACAAATTTCCCCACTGTGGGACAATATTATTATTATTATTATTATTATTATTATTATTATTATTCATGGAATGTAATGGAAGTTAAAAATAAGTTACCTGTGACATTTTATCAGACATTGCATTCAAACTCTAGTTTCCTGTTGAAATGCTGTGTTTGACCTGTCCAACTATCCCAGCCATTTTTCAGCCCATACAGCTGTTTCCCTTAATGCCCATCCACCAGGGCTGACTCTGAAACGATGGCTCAGTGTCACACTAGACATGTTGGGCCACTGATGAGGCTACTATATCTGACACGCTGAAAGAGAGAACGGGCTGGAGATATATTTTTGATTGTGCCTTGAGGGCCGCCAAAAGCAAAAAATTGCCCCCAAAATTGGATAAAAACTTCCACTCTAAATGTGCACTCTAAAAACTTATTTTTGCACACTCCAAGATAATGCTGTTTAATACTAACCTATGCTTGTCCACTTCTTTGTTCCAACTTACATTATTATTTCCCAGAGGATGTTGTTGCGTGATTTGCAAAACTTTAAGGAGACATTACACACACAATTTTTTCAGCAGTTGTTTGTGACCTAAATCCAAGGTGACCTCACCTATGTGGTACACAGATAATCAAGAAAATTTAGTGGGTAAGTCTGAGAAAAAAAAAAATTCAAATATCCTGGAGTTTGACGGAAAGTTATAGAGAAGGAGTGTTTCTTCCAGGAGGGAAGTAAATTCATCTTCCTGCCACTTTCGACAATCTCCACACTATTTTTTCTTTTCTCTACCTAACAGGAGGCTAATATCGTCCTCTGCTTGCTGTGAGTATGTCAGACATGAAACAGTAGAACTGCCAACAAAGCAACATTGCGTGCAGTTCTCGGTTATTTGATCAGAGCAATCTTAAATGGAAATTGTGTTGAATGAATTTAGAGGTCTGAAGGAAATGTTAAGAAAGAAAAATGACCAAGTGAGAAAACAAAATGGAAAATGTACTTGACAGCGATGTCATGTCTGTTCTTGTGCCTTCTTCTTCAGCTGGCTGCATTAATAAGTTGAGCATTGAAGGTCAAAATTTCTAGCTTTGATACCCTGTAGCTGATTTTTCTGGTGAGGTTATCAGGGTAACACTCTTTGACAGAGCCGTAACACAAGGCCGCTAGATCAAAAGGCATTTTGTTTTCTTTTCATCTCTCATGCTCTCAGCCGAGATGTTCCAGAGACACACAGAGGGAGACGGGATGAACCAGACGAGGTGCTGGCTGACATGCGAGTGGAAGAACAATCTTTAGTACCCGATTTGGCCTGCAAATATCTGAGACTTTGCGGGTCAACACATTCACTTCCCTCCTTGTGCTGAAGGAGTTCTTCCATTAGTTAACTCAGAAATGCTGGGTGGCAAGTTGCAGATGATTCATTTACTTATGTCAGTTGATGGAATGAGTTTTCCTCTCATATGAAGTTCATGGTCTCAAATTTCATCAATATTTTAGTATGATACAGGAAATAACTTCTAGTGTGTTAGTTTGTGCATGTGTGTGAGTGTGTGTGTGTTTTAAGTGCTTTTTTACTTAACTGGCACAGTTTCACATGTTTAGTTATGCAGCAGAAATGTTTTTATTTTTATTATGACCTAATTGATAACTGGCCGTTAATGGCAGAAAACAACAATAGTGCCGTGTTTGTTTAGCATATGCTGTGTATAATAAGATAAAATAAAAGAAAATGTGGAAACATAATACCAATATCAAAGATCATATCAATGGTTGTGGGAGTTTCAAAAGGCAAACTGGTGTGTTAATCAACGCTTTCATGCCACTACTTGCTCAAGGCCCTCCACACAAGATTGTGAACTGACCAGTAACAAACAGAATCCTTTAGCAATTACATAAAGATACATCCTTCCTGTCTAATTTTTATATTAAAGAATGAATAGGATATCCTTTTATTTTTATTGAGTCAGTTTTGACTCGTTTTAAGGGAATGGACTGATTGTGTGTTTCACACAAAGCTTAAGTTTCTGTAACTGTAGCCTAAGACCTGCTTTAAACATAACAGGAAGTACATGCGACCAATTCCTTCTTTACCAGCCGCAGGTGTTCCCTCTGACAGATATCCCTGTCATGAGAGAAAGCATGACACTGTCTGACAGCCACTATTGATAACAAGCTTACTTACATCTGGAAATCACAAGTACTTTTAATTCTCAGCTCTAACTTTACTAAAATATCTGAACAGTGACACAAATGACACTAAATGTGAATTTGTCATTCAGTACATTATGTAATTTATAGGCAATCTCAACATGAATGCAAGAATACAGAGGACAAAAGCTACAATAGTACAATGTTGTATAGGCAATCTCTTCTAAATATCAATAACAATATGTAGCATTTCCAACATAATCCTTTTCTCTGCTATATGAATGTCAGTGGAAGTTAAATGAGCTCCTGCTCAGAGGTTGTGCTAGAGTGTGTCATATCTTTAGTAATGAGCTATTAGTACAAATGACTCTAAGACCTGGCGTCTCAATTATCTTAATGCCCTTGGAACCTGCCATTACAAACATAACTTATTTTCTGTCTTTTAATATGCTAGTTCTGTTTCCTCTAGGCTGAGCCAAAAATATTTGTGCTACTTCTCTGTAAAAAAAAGTCTAATTCAAATTTTGGGCAGTTTGAATGACCTGTAGCTCTGTCTTGTTCTGCAGAAGCTTTTTTATCTTTACAATCAACCAGATTCTGTTTCAGGAGCATAAAACGCTTCACCCCCCCCACCCCACCCCTCATGACCTTCCTGAAAGCCCCCATGAGGTTAATCCCCAGGCAAATAATTGAATCTTGACCTGGCTATTATTATCTCCCTCTAACCGTTCCACTCTGCGGGAGGCTGACCTCGTAAAAGCCACGGGGCCTCCCTCTGGTTCCCCCATCACTAATGGACAGACACTCGGTGCTACATCACTTTTGTCCTTGTACAACTATGCTGATGCAGACCCCGCAAACACAAGTCTCTGTCCACAGCAGAGCAAACACATACAACTTCCTACAGGCAGATTGAGCACAGGATGAAATATAAACCTAAACAACACATTAACAAGGTGACAATGACACGCACACATACACATATAACGTACTGTAGACTGACACACACATATCTTTGGCTGGAAGGGAGGCTTGTACCACTGTTTACCGGTGGGGGGGTAGACGCTGTGTCTAAAGTGATCTCACAGACTTGAGTCTGCTGTGAGAGTGAAATCAAAACTGGTAAAAGATCCCAAAGGGTCACCCTCTTACACACGCACACACACACACACACACACACACACACACACACACACACACACACACACACACACACACACACACACACACACACACACACACACACACGTACACACGTACACACACACACACACACACACACACACACACACACACACACACACACACACACACACACACACAAATTTCAAAGATTCAAATACTTAAAATAAGTGTCTCTTACAATTACTATATTGCATTTACACTCATGATACACACATGAGACACTATAAATGGTCTCGCTCTTCTTAGTCTTTGTGATTTGTTTGAACTCTCATCATTCCTGTACATGTTTGGGGTCTTTAATAAAGATAAAATACAAAAGGTAGCAGTGTGTTGAAAAAATGCAGCACATGTCTGACACACACCTAATCATTTTTTTGTACTATGACCACATTGATAAGAACAGGAACATCTTTTTTCCTTAAGTTATTTTGATTAAAAAAACAACTGTAATGTAGATATGCTTCTTTGCTCATCTGTCTGTGTAGGTTCTCAGTCATCCAGGTCATGGTTATCCAAAAGCTGTTATGTCGATTCACTGGACGTTAAGAAAGTTCTTGAAGACGTTTCGTCTCTCATCCAAGAGACTTCTGAACTGAAGAAGTCTCTTGGACGAGAGACAAAACGTCTTCAAGAACTTTCTTAACATCCAGTGGATCGACTCAATTGCTCATCTGGTACCAGAGAAAGTTTGAATTCTCATGCCTTTGACCATGGATAACAACCGCTAACACAATATTCGTTAAGCAGAATCAACAAATTCAGTCATACAGTCATACTGAATCAGTATGATGCCCAAGTATCATTTACAAACTAAATTGTTGCATTGCGATGTTAGCATCCTCATAGACTTCATTAGTCATCGAGATGAAAAAGCTGTCTGTACGCTAAGGTTTAAGGATATACTTAATTGTGCTGAGACAGAGCTCAGTGACCAGAATGCCATGAGGAAGTCTGCTAATTTGGTACTGCATCTTAATTTGCTAATGTGCAATGTGATTGTGGTTACTTCGGTCTGTGCCACCAGAACGGATCTGTGGCTGCTCTGGTTTTGCAGATGGAGGGGAGGCATTGGATTGGGTTAAAGGCTCAGAATAGCTTTGAATAAGCTGGTGGTGCTCCACTGCTCTAGGTGTGGTAGATCTATTCCCTGCCAGGCAAAAAGCTATGATGGCTAAACCATTCCTCAATGTTCAAACAACTACAACTTTCCATGTTTTGTGGCTTTAAAGTGACTGATTTGTTTACTCTGCATGTCAAGGCTTAATGGCATATCTAATGGTCATGATGTATAAAACAATGACATAGGATCCACAAAATGAAAATAATTGTAAGGAAATTTACATGAAGTTGTTCGAAATGATAGTAGAGGTCATCGGGAGGATTGCAAATTGTTAAAGACAACAGGGCGAAAGGCCTCCAGACTCCACTTCAGAAGAGCTCAGCAGAATTAAACAGTTAGAAATAGATTGGAAAGACATGGCAATCCCCAAGCGTCCCCCAGTAGTCCGTCCAAAATGAACAGCCAGCCAAGACAGACCTCAGACAGGGAAGAAAACCAAGAATCCAAGAAGCTGTCTGAAATAACTACAGATTTGTGTGACTCTCATTGGAGATGTTGCTGGAAGAACCATAGTGGCCACAATACTTTATAAATCTGGGCTGTGCTGCAGAATTGGCAGAAGGATGAAACTTCCAGGTTGAGAGGTAAATGCTGCAGCATTGACATGACAAGAAGGTACTTAAGAGACGTTTGAAGGGGAACAAGGGACAAAAAAGTCTGCTCTGATGAAATGGAAACTGAACTCACAGTCATAAAACAAAATCCTTCGTCAGACGGAAACTGGCAACAGCTCATTACTCCTCTAATAGCAGTCCTATAGCGAAGCATGGCAGTATCAGTGTCATGTTGAGCAGAGGCCTTTGAGCCTGAGAGGAACTGTAAGGAACTGTAAGGACAGAGAGAACAATGAGTGCAACCAGATGATGTAATTTTGTAAGGAAACTTGCCTAAAAGATTGCCAAAAAACAGATGTGAGGCAGCCACTAATGTTCTGACAGCCAAAGCGGGACTGGAATGGCTTCAGAGAAGGACTGCCAAAGTCCTGTAGCAACCCAATGACGGAATTGAAATTCATTCACACTTTTGCATAATGGCTTCACAATGTGACTGAGCTCTAGGTTCATATTGGCAATTGAGAGAGCTTAAAAACCTTGATTGTTCTTGTACTGAGTATTTAGTTCGGAGTCACCGCTCCTGGAAAATTGAATGTCTTTATTTTAGTCCAGATTTATTTCTTTGGTCAGCCCACCACTTGCAATTAATGGAAGGACTGGTGTGACATTTTTTTTGATATTCATGAACTGTAGCGATGAATTCTTTGGACAGAAATTAGCTAAACCTAATCCCATTATAACACAGTGATCTGTTTGATGTATCAGCACCACTAATAGTCTCTGGAGGCTACAGATGACATACTTTGGTGACCCACTGACTTTTTATCCAAGGCAACATTGAGGCTTACATCTTGGTTATGACTTCCATTGACTAAACTACATGATACATGATCCAAAGAAACTGTTGAGGCCTTGATGGAATTGTAATTAAATGGAGTATGTAAGCAATCTATCATGAGGAGTAATATCAGTAGTGATCTTATACCTAAGAAAAAAGAGAAAATCTTAAAATTCCAACAATATCAAAACAAAGTGGGACTAAATGTAATGGATATTAAAAAAGACTTGGCCAACAAAAGTAGTGAAATGGGACCAATGCAAGATGAGATTACAGTAAAAGTCATCCACTGCAAGGATAGGTAGATGATGCTATCATAGGCCAAAACAAACAAAAAATAGAAACAGATTTATATCAATAATAACTACTTTGACTTTGAAGGAGTTTGTGCTGGTCAATGCCTGATGGTTTAGTTTTATCAAGTTATGTCAGAACCAGAAAAAGTGACTGAATGATACTGTTATTATGGCCTTATGGACTGACTTATCTCCTGCAAAAAATAAAGAGTAAAAAAAGTCAAAGAAACAAATAGATGAGGCCAATTTGGTGGCAGTGAAATCAAGTTTATTAAGGCCAGATTAAAATGCCATAAATTGACCAAATTGAACAAATGGAAAATAAATTATTACTGGCAACATAACATGACAGAAAAAATAAATTTTGAAATAACTTCAATGAAATGGGAAAATATGACATGTCATATATTTCTTCCTCCCTTGGCCAACTTAACACAGTTTATTCAATAAAATCATAACTGGAGTATTGCTGAAAATTCTTCATGAATATAGCAGTGCATGTAGAATCTTAAGAGCATGGTATTAAACATTGCTGCTTATTATATTTCCAGTCCCTTAAGTCACATACTAATCATTATTCCTCTTGAGTTTAGCAAGGTTGTGGAAAGGATTATTCAGATTCAAGATTACTTTAAAAACAATGATGTGGTATTAATATGCATTCAAACATGGTTATACAGCCAATACAATCCTTATACGATGATTCATGCATTATGCTGAAAAAAATTGCAGGAGGGATTATGATGGATTTCAGTGCCCATTCATGATTATAGATCATATATTAATCATTGGTAAGGTTTGAGTTTGTCCATGTTGGGCTTATGTCTCTTCCAGAACTCAGACGGCCTTTGGTCAAATATTTATTTGGTATGTGGTATACCTCAAAGAATTCATCTTGGACCATTCCTGTTCAATTTCCTTTAATGAATTGCTCTCTGCTCTGAAAAAAATTGCATAAATAATGCTACTTAGTAACCATACGCTGTGAATGAAATCAAATTTTGGCTCGCAAGATTACTACACAATATGGCTGAATAAAAAATGGAAAAAATGAATCCGAAATTAAGCTTATTATTTCTTATTTATTGCTATTACAAATTGATGCCGGTGATGTAGCTGAGCGGTAGAGTGCATGCTTCACATGTATGCTGCCCTGGGTTCAATCCCAGGCATATGCAGGCCTACGAAAATGAAAACCAGTGTCAACTGCAGGCAGGTCTTAAGCTCGGATAAATGCTGTGTTGAGCGGGAAGGTCATCCAGCATAAAAGAATACTTTGCCAAACTAATATTTGTGTTCATCCAAAAAATTGAAAATGGATGAAATGCTATGTCAAACCCGAGCAGGACAAGACATTTTTTTAAATTACAAATCGGTAATGGTCCTTGGTTCCGAACACAAGCTACCCATATCTGATGTGCCAATACAACAGGTGGACATTGCTAAATTACTGTCTGAAACTGGCAGTCAGTCCCAGATCATTTACAACTGTCTGTCACACCTGTTTTTTCTGAGAGCTATGAATGGAAATAGAAGCAAAAAGACAGGGAATGAGCTGCTGTTGAAGCAAAGATCAAATCAGATTGTACAGATGTCAGCTTTATATTGGAGATATGGCATGCACATATCCATTCATGTTCAAATATTCATTGTAATATGAAAAAAATGTACATGTCTCAGATTTATATGCCATATTCATTAAATGTGTGGACACGCATAGACATATATACAGAAAATCACACTGTTCAATTCCATTGCTGTTAAATGAGAAGGAGATGTTGCTATGGTAGATTTTGGTCCTAGTATTTATTTATAATATTTACTTGGTAAAACCACTGTGTTCAAGGACAAATAACTGAAATGACAATGAAAGAAAAATGTACGCCATGTACTCTATATTGTTCTGCTTTATTTTCTTTAATCAGCTATTATCCTCATCCATGTCCCTCAAAATCTGCAGGAGACAAGCAGATGAGGACCTATGCACTAGACAATACCGGAAAAAATAAAAGCAAATGCACTCTCTGTGTCACCATGTAAATCTCCTCTTCATCCTAATTGCAACAAACGACTTTCTAACCTCAATAAATATTGCAAGACAATTATTCTTTCTAACCTTTGAGCAGGGCTTCAAATAGAAGCGGACAATTTATGAATACATTTACAGAACATTCACAGAAGAGTCGAAATATCCTTCAAAGTTCAATCTCAAAGCTACTTTAGAAAAGGATAATAACTGTTACATGATGGAGAGCTTCCACCACTGAGATGAGAAACTAGACAGTTCAAAATAAGCTTATTAATCAATGAAGAATGAACTGCTGCAGAAAATGACCTAATACTTTCCTCAGCATTAGGCATAATCAATTAATGGTTGACAAATAACAACCTCAGAGGATTACATTTTTAATAAACAACCTGATGTCACATTTGGGATTAAAAAAAAAAATTCAAATCCATTATTCATATTGGAACAGATAATACATAATTTGCATTTTTTTTATCCTGTCATATATCTAACAGTATTTGAATCAAATTACACACTTCTGAACTTATACACAATTACTGAATTCAGAATAATGAATGAAATTCTAGGGAAAGTTCAGGCAGGATGACCAGTCCTTTGTACATTAATGTCCTAGTTTATATTTCATTCCATCCATCATTCACATGTCTCACACATACTTTATCTTAATTTACTGCTGTCATCATGTGGGCTGCCAATTGAGATATCAGCTGTTCTCTTCAGTTCATCCAATAGCATAGTGATATACATACATTTTTAAAATCTTGTCTTTCTAAATACTACAACTCATGTCACTCATGTTAGATTTTGTACCCCTCCCTCTCCCCATCAGTGCCCAGTCTTTACAGATTCATCACGATCAGATCATTCGTAAAAAGGCTTCCGGAGTAGCATCAACCACAACTACCACTACTACCAGTTTGCACCAGTGGAATTATTGCATATCAACTGTTCAAGATATATTTATTTAAAGATCAAAAGCAATAACAATGTGAGTGCATAAATATAATGTGCCAGTCATTATGGACCCACAGACAAGTCATTATCAGTTGTTTCCATGTCCTGGTATACATGATATCAAAATGAATTTTCTCCTGTGAAGGTGAATTGTGTAATGCAAATCCTGGAACTAAAAAAAACACAAAACACACAAAAGTACATATTTTTTGCGTCATGATTTCCATGTTGTATATTCACATCAGTCCACTTCACTTCAGCACTTAAGACTTTTTATGTTAAAGCCCATGGTATTGCATTTTCTACTCCAATGTTCAAATATTATGCACTAATCTTAAATTATAGAAAGAAATGATTAAAAAACAGCACTGGACCCACTTTGGATGGATCCACTCCAGATTTCAATCGGTCACATATCTGACCATCTTACCACATTACATCTGTTGAAACAGCATTTGCGTCTGTCCGCTAACAGACAACAAACAAGAAAGTGGAGCCTCTGTCCCAAGGTTTATAATTATAACAATAATAACAACGATGACAACAACAACAATAATGATCATAATAATAATAATTACAAGAAGAAGAAGAAGAAGAAGAATTATTGTCAGTCCAAATCAATCCCTGCAGTGGCATAATGGAAAGAAATTGCAATTGATTTAGTTGGACAAGGATGCCATTATAGCTCTTTTGTGAAAGATGAGTCACTTAATCCTTTTTGGCTACTGGTCACTTAATTCGGTCTGCAGAAAGAATAAATGATCACATTACCTTAAAAGATGGCACATTAACTGAGACCATTTCAGAAATAACTCCAGGAAGAGAGGGTTGTTATTTTACTCTTCAGACAGCACAGAAATATTTATTATTTATTGCTGTGTCAAAAAAAAGAAGAGAAGAAAAATCATGCATTAATGCCTATAATGAATGATACCCAGCACCATTGGGACCCCCTGCAGAAATCTGCAGTCACATTACCTCCCATAATTCATAAAACTGTCCAACTGCTTTGAAGTGCTGCCACCTGTTTTTTTTCTTCCTCGTTCCTCTTCCCTCTCCATTCTCCTCATCCTCCTCCATCCTCTTGGGACACTAGTTCCTGTCCTGTCTCATCTCTCAGGATTTGGATGTGCCTTTGCATTTGGTAT
The DNA here is from genome assembly GCF_040054535.1 of Antennarius striatus. Lineage (NCBI taxonomy): Eukaryota > Metazoa > Chordata > Actinopteri > Lophiiformes > Antennariidae > Antennarius > Antennarius striatus. The sequence continues at coordinate 7,396,661 of NC_090794.1, forward strand.
TCACCGTGAAACTGATCGCCCACATGTGCTGACCTTGCACTGGACCTGCTCTGCCTGGTAAGACAGTCTGGCCTTGCCTGGAATGCCAAACACCACAGGCAACGTGTGACCCTGAAGGTGTTGTTAAAAAAAAAGCTAAATACTATAACCATGTGGGTGTGCCCTCTAAGCATGGCTGTCGCTGAGCCCTCCATGCTGGGTTCACGTTTTTAGCACAACCTAAATATCAAATATTGGGCAGTGGTGAGATTTCTATCATCCGATTTGCATTTCAGCTCAAGTCAGTAACTGCATATCCAAAAATAATTTCATTTCTAAAAGTCACCACAGTTGTAGTATCAGAATGGAATGAACTATGTGACCTGTTCATCAATTCAATATAAATGATTGTATATTAGATTCTACAGTAAATATTCACCCGCCAAGGTGTTACATTGTGTACTAAGTGATTTATTGGGCCAGTAACACTCCAAGGGTTCTCAAAGAACAGCAAATACTGTACTGATTCATTTCTGGGTCACACATAAATTCATACAAACACAGCATACAACTGAAAAACAGTGTGAAATCGTTAGAGGTGACCCTATCAATCAGACTACAGACTACCCTTCTCCCATAGATTCCAATATTATCCCTCTACAAATGTTGAAATCACATAAGTGGGGGCAGCAGTGGCTTAGCAGTAGAGCAGATGTCTTGCAGACCGATCGCCCCAGCCATCAGTGGATCAAATCCCGCTCCCGCCATGATATCAATGGAGTGTGAGCTGACGGTGGGAGGTGTCAGCTCACCTCCCAGCCACTGCCGAGGCGCCCTTGAGCAAGGTGCCATCCCCCCGCTCAATTTGGGGCGCGTTCCGTAAGCCGCTGCCCATCACTCTGCCTTCCAATGTGTGTAGTTTGCTCTGTGTGTATTAACTGCATGCTTACAGGCCCCCTTGTGTGCTGTGTTCAGGGGGCCTGTACACTGTTAAAAACTAACACAGAATGTCTATACTATACCTGAGTGACAATGTAATTTCCCTTTGTGGGATTAATAAAGTGTTCTTCTTCTTCTCAAATGTACAAATGTAATATATTTTGGTTTGAAGAGGATCGCAATCATTTTACTCTGGCAACCTGGGTGTTTGTCCACATCTTAAATAATATTTGGAGATTTGAATGAAATTATCAAACGAATAGATCACAGGAAAATGTCAAGCATTTTGTAATGAAGCATAACCACGTTGGTAAAATAAAAACCTTCATCAAATATAAACCTGCTTCCATTAGAAATGTAACATGCCTTTATTTGGTTTAGCTTTTTATTTCATCTTTAAATATATTGCAAAAGAAAAAGTTATTAGACTTTTAGCAGAATATCATGTCTGCAGATGTGCAGGACTCCACCTTGTTCTGGAGGGAATTTTTGTTCTCAATCATTTTGGTTAGAAGCTTGGCAGCATGGTGGTGTGGTGGTTGGCACTGTCATTTGTTCTCCTCCCACAGTCCAAAAAGCACCATAGATGAACATAGTTGCAGAGATGGATTTTCTGTATAAATATAGTTTTAGTCACACATAGTGAACAAACCTGTTCCTTTCTGCTGTATTAATTAACATTTCTCTATTGCATCTAACTGGTTTTGAACCTCTGTGAGTTGGAGGTCCTCCAATAAAGACATGTAAGCAGGAATGTTTGAGTCTAAAGCAACAAAAGTCATTATATCTGGACTTTATCATATTAAATATATGTGCTGTTGTCTGGAGCATGACCCAGACATGAACTTTCAAGTTGATTTCCCCTGTCCTCTTATTTCTTTCAAACTCCATGTCTCCAGTTTATGATGCGGATTAGATGACATCACCATGGTTACTGTCTGATGAGAAGACACAGTAGTTACCATCCCAATGTTCTCACTGGCTGAATAAAGCTCTTCCCCACATGTTAACTAAAAATATCCAGTCAACATCAGCAAGATAGCATTGCCATTGTTTGTCGTAATCACGTTAGCATTTAGCACAGTGACCTTCTGCCCTTAGAGCAGCCTCGAGCAGTCAGTAGCATGACAATCAACCCCAAGTCTGGTTAATATTTCCCCTTTGCTGCATCTGCCAGTCAGTGATTAGCATTCAAGTCAGAACCAACAACAAGACAAGTCCCCACACTGCCGCTCCATTACCAGCTATTTGGAGCTGACCACCAAACACCTCATCATCATCACTCCCTTAACTGTGATTAATGTGCTTTGCCCTGCTGGGGTTAAAACAACCACAATGTGTGCCATTTATTGGTTTGCCTTATGTGTTTGTTGACAAGCTGTCTGTGACACACTTAACATATCATCCGGCATGAAAAGGAGGTCGCATAGCAGCTGCTTTGGGGTCAAAAGGTCATCTTATTACATTACCATTTTTTAACAAAGTCACTTCCTCTAACAGACAAATAGACATATGGCTGAATGGGCATGGAGAGCATCATCACATGCTCCAATCTGTGGCTTCATGGGATACCGCACCATCGCCAGCAGTCGAGCAGAGATGTTACGCTCTGGCAGCCAATGGAAGAGAGAGAGAGAGAGGGAGGAATGCAGGGTTGAAATCAGAAACACATGTTGGTGAGTGAGCGGGCCCTGTCTGTCTAGGGAGGATACCAAGAGACAAACATAGCTTGACACACATACTCAGATACACACAAAGGGCTTTGTGAAAACATACCTAAAGAGGGAGATGTGGGACATGTCATTTATTTTGTCTCAATCCAGCTCACTCCCCAGCAGGATTTTTGGTTCAAACTGAGCACAGTGTAAAAAGAGAAAAGAGAGTATTGTCGGCCTGCTAAGGATTTAGCAATAAGGAGCAGTCAAAAATGATGAAGTGTGGATGCATGTTCGGTTGACATTAAGAATAGTAGCTGTTTCTCCCTCCTTGTAGCCAGAACTACAGCCATCCTCGCCCTCAACAAACCACAGGGAGCGTGCTATATATACAGGCAGGAGAAATATCGGAAAATGTCTTGGCCATCAGTCATTTACTTTGACGGCATGTGTGACGGAGTTAAGACACTGTTTACATGTTGCAACAAAAGAAAATTGTATGAATAATGCACTGGCCATTACAGATTAGTAATTACATCACAGCAGTGTATTGTGTGAGGTAAAAGCCATTGAACAAATACACAGAAAAACACTCATAGAAAACTAGTTCAGTTGAATCTCTTTTTTAATTCCATTTTGGTTTGTTTATCAGCTACTGTAAATTGTTGTTTATGGTGTTATGCAGTCCTTTCCAAAATTGGACACAGCTAATTTTATTTCCTGGGCTACTAAGCGTAACGATAAAGTGGGCCTGGAATTTATGGTGGTTTCCACTGGCAAACCAGACCAGTCCAATAGCAGTATCAATCAGGCAGGAAACTGCTGCAAGGCTAGTGCTTTGTGGAATTAATACTCTGCCCCTGACAGCATGGCTCCTTGCTGCAGAGCTGCAATTACAACCCAGTCATTCAGTCCGCTATGCCACTGCCATGATGATAGGACCAACTCACCACAGAAATATTTGCATTTTTCTAAAGGGTTCTGTAGCAGGTTTCGCAACGCAAATGTAATTTTCTCTGAATACTTTTGTGTCACAGGCATCTGATGAGGGATTGTCTGAATGGTGATATTTAATTGTTCAACTGAGGCTTCTTAAAGGTCTCTATAGACATGAAATATGCAAAATTGCTGCCTTCATCAAGCTGTTGATGATCAACTGAGGGCTTTTTCCCATGGAGACAAAGGTGACTATACCTCTTTACACTTTACACTACAGCTTTATTCAGACACGACAGGGCGTTTACAGAGAGGAGGAAGATGTGTTATTACTGGGTGGCAGCAGTTGCATTGAGAGAGCAACTCCTTTACCTCTGGATAGGAGGATATGTTTTCACATGTAGATTGTTTGTCTGGAACACTGCACAAAACAAACCAGATGGATTTTGAAAAAAACATTGTAGATAGCTTTGATCCAGGGATGTTTTTTCTCTGCTTCTTTTAATGTAGTTAAATTTGCCCTTTTGGCCATTTTTGTCAATTAAACCAAAAAGCTATTTGAGGGTCTGAACATACAGAGTGTTAAGCCAAGGGGGAAAGCTCTGCAACAGTGTATTTCTCATTCTAATTTTCCTCTAAATCAACATCACAGACATTAGAATAGAGCCATTGCTTCTCCACATTGACAGGAGCCAGTTGAGTTGGTTTGCTAATGTGGTTCGGATACCTCCTTGGAACCTCCCTTTGGAAGATTTTACATGCACGTCCAACTGGGGGAGACCCTTGGGTAGACCCAGAACTGGAGGGATTATGTAATTTATCTGGCCTACAAAATGATCTACGTACATCTCAGACAGGTTTCATATATGTAAGGTTTTAATCATTTAAGCAAGAAGGGAGACTGAGTTGAGCCAGGTTTTACCTGAGGTGTCTTTAAAATAGGATCATGAAAATGTATTTTATTAAAATTTGTACATTTACTTTTAGTAATCTGAATGGTTCTGGAATGAACTGCTCTTGGGATATAATTTTCCAAAAACTTGCCCTTGATGTAGGATAAAATTTGCCCAGGGAAAGGATCAATTTAGTTATTTAGTGGAAGTAAATTGGGATATTGATTATGTTAACAGTCTTCCCTATTTACCTCAAAGCTGGTATACAAGCTGGTATGCAGAAATCAATATTTGACAACCATAATTAGTTAATTTCAATTTAAGGATGGAAATTAAAATTAAACTTAACATCCTGCTATCCTATTATATGATTTTCTTTTCCTAATTTTCTTGGATGATACTCTCTACCCTAAATTAAATGTGACTACTTCTTCTATGAATAAAATAACCTTGCAGCTTCTGAAAAGTGATTTCCAGAGGTGTTTCCTCTATTAAAAGAATATAATGTCCTGACTTTTACCCTGAATTACCTCTAGAGAACCAATGGGCCGGTGAAGCCACTGCTGTGGACTTACAAGGTGAACTGACTGTTGTTATGCCTCAGTGTGGCCAGACTGGGCCAAGATATGTGGACAGATGAATAGTCAAATCCTGATTTGGTACTTAATGAGGTATGATGTAGAGCCGCAAGAATGTAGACATGAATTGGTTCTCAGGGTGAAATAAAACAAACAGACCGTGCTCTAGTGCTGTGATAACACAATCCTCTGATATCGCAGCAGTTTAAAGGGTATTGATTTCTAAAAGTGTTTGTGAACTGTCCGGTTATTACTTTAGCATGGTTCTCCAAAAGAACTCATAATATCCCTTGATGAAAGTGTGTTTTGCCTTTATAGTTTCATTATTATTCAGTATCAGTATTATTTATATTATTTGTATTGTTATTTTTTTATTATTATTATTATTATTATTATTATTATTAGTAGTAGTAGTAGTAGTAGTAGTAGTAGTAGTATTAGTAGTAGTATCATTTCTATGATGCAATACGCTGCAGATGACACATCGACAGGAAAGACACTTGAAGTCTGACATCAGAGCAAACTGTTCATTTAGTCTTAGATTTGCTCTGTCCTTGCAATGTAGACTATAAACTATCATTGAGAAAACTTTGTCACAACCTGCCTATTAATTCTTTCTTTTTCTTTTTTTTATTGATGGGATTTTCCTCCTGTAGTAGGCTTGTAAACATTTTTACCCCCATCAGAAAGGTGAACATCAGCAAATGCTGTTTAGAGTTCTGTTCTTCACTAGATGGTGGTTAATTATTAATGCTATTTAATGTTATTTCTCTTATGTTTTAAGTCTTCACATGTATAATACTGGGGCTAGTTCTACTTTGCTATTAGAAATTAATGCTTCTCTACATCCATCTCTTTAAATGATTCATGTACAAATGAAGAGACTAATTTCATGCTAGGGTCTTTTTAATCTAGCACATCAGATGTGGTGTACCTGCCAGATGTGTATTGACATGTTATTAAAAGTATCATATTTTGAACAGCCAGCTCAAGAAATAAAACGTCTGCAAAAGACATACCTTTTAATCTGTTGAATTAAGCAAACAAAATGCTTAAAAGAAACTGTCCATTTAATAGATTGCACTTTCTTTCAATCACATACAGAAATCAGAACCATGTCTAACTTTACTCTTTTTTTTGTGTGTCTAGGAAATCAAAATTAATTTCTAGGGATTCCAAGTGGTCAAGTAACACTAGACTTAAGGCCTCACTGGATAGGAAATGACAAAAGTTAGTGTTTTCGTTATGATAGTGTTTCCATTCAGATATGCTTCATTTGGCATGTTTCATTCGAATCACAGGTGAGAATCAAATTAGGAGTTTAAATCTCTATAGTGATACCAATTCACCTCTTAAATCCCTGACTCTCAAAATGTATGTATTTTTGTCATTGTTCTGAAAAAATGTCAAGGAAAATGGAGAAAAGAAAATAGGTGAGTCAAAAGTCATAGTGACTTTCGAGACAGACCAAAAAGGGGAGGCATCCTTGAGGTTGATGTCGGTATAGAGAACTAATCTGTGAGCTGTGATTCAGATCCAAGGTGAGCACTGTGACATTTTGAGCTGATTAGGAATTTCACCAGCCTTAGCCTTTTGTGTTGCGTCAACTAGTCTGACATTGCATTACGCCTTTTCATTATCATGCAGTCTTATCTAATAAGGGCACTGTCCTCCAACCTGGTGAGGAGCATTAAAAGGCCTCTTTAATGCATGGTGGGCTGTGAGGAGGGGTTGAAAGACACATCAAACCTGTAACTGCAAGATAAGTGCGACTGGGCTTTTAGCCCAGAACAAATTGCATTACTGTCACATTATGTTCCTGGTATGCATGAATTAAGCACCAACTGAGTAACTCTCAGCACTCTGTGACTAACTTTCTCCTTAAAATTTCCTACTTTTTTTTTATCATTTATCAAAATTTCCGTCAAGCAGGAGACAACACAGACTCATCTTCTCTCCTTCTCCCCATCCTATTTGCATGGGGAACAATCTGACACTTTCAGTGCTCGGCTCTTGGAATGTGAGAATTGCACTGGGAGAGGAGTGTGGTTAGTCGATGGCCTTTCAGTGCTGATTCAGACATTGCAAGATGATGAGAGGGCTCTGTAGTCAGAGTGACTCCTCAGCCAACACTGCAGCACTCAGACCAGATATGCATTTTTATTCAGGTCAAATGTCAGCCTTTTGTTAGCTCTCAGAATAGTCTGCGAGGCTCTCAAAAAGGTCACTGTGCCCCTGGATGGAACAGGAAAATGCAAAAGACATCCAGGAGCTTCATTTCTCTGCTACTGGTGAGTCTGAGGGGCTCTTGTCAGACTATCTCAAGCCCTGCTGTGTCATGTTTGAATGACATCTTGTCCAAACTGATTAATTGTAAGATACCTCCTTATCATCATTCTGGAAAGGGACCGTCTGAGTGGACAAAAGCGGAGCAGCCCTCGGGGACTAAGCTGTCGCTTCCCGTCTTGTTGTTACAGCCTGCTTGTGTCCTCATGCATATAGACTTGGCAGCTGATGAAGTGGACTCCGATGAAGTGGGCTCTTTTAGGTGGACAAGCAACCCCTCTGTGTACCTCAAGGTTCAAAAAAGTCACATCCTGCAGAAGAATGTGTTTGGTAGATATGAATTTGGCTGAACTGACTGATGGGACTTTGTCTGACCAAGTGACCGTTGGGGAAAGACAGAACAATGTCATGAAACAAAAAAATGAATATGACTCATCTGTATCTGTCTAATTGTTTGTTTCCTCAGTGATAAAGCCAAGAAAAGACACAATGAGACAGGAAATAGGGTGGAGATGCAGTTTAGCACACACTCTTCTCCTTTCTATTCAAGAGGAAGAACATGGCCTGCCGGCTCTGTTTGTATGATAAATAAGAATGATGGGAAAGGCGGGCATCAAAATATGCTGCACCATGGCATGCACAGTACCGATTTCATTTCCATCATGTCATCCATCTCCTTACTTTCTCCATCCCTTCTGCCATTCGTGCAGAAAGACAGCTATTCTTAGCAGACTCCCCTGCAGGTAAATTATGGATGAGATGAAAAGCTCATGCTGTTATTGGGCTGATCAAGTATCATGCTAAAATGCCACTTAAAGTGTGATATGGCTCACTGGGATGGAGAGCTTTCCACCCTGCCTCTACTCAAAGACATTTAGTACCTAAGATGGACAGCAAGGGATGCAAGGTTGTGTCACAGAGGCAGCTGAAAAGGCAAGATATGATTCCTGCCATAAGGGTGGCAGGCAAATAGCCCTGATCACTGGGGGGCAATCAATGGGGAGACCAACTGTCTGGGCACGGATAATAAGCTGCTGCCCGTTGGGTTATTGGAGCATGTGAAATGATGTACCCCATGGAGACTTCAATGCTCTGTCATCTTAATTCATGGACATGCTGTCACATGACCTTGGTAACCTCGGTACTGGAACCTGATTTGGGAGTGTGTCTCTTTGGCGGCTAACTCATCAAGTATGCACCAGTTGAATTATCCTACGCCTTCACATCACCATGTACAGTATGTCATCTGTTCAAAGTTATCCATCGGGATCAGTGCTTGCTCTGATAAAAGACGTGGCCCATTTCTTATGGCTTCGCTTAAGCAGCTCTACCTTAAAATGTGACCTTGTAACACAACCTAACAAACACAGTGGGTTTCTTTTCATTCACACATGTCCTCTGTTGACATCAATCAGTCCCTATATGCACTTAAGGTTAGAAGCTGTGTACATCTATACAGTTCTCTTATTCATGGTGGCCTTGAAGGAATCGCTCTGCTGATGAAGTAAACACCTGTTAATGGAAGAAAGAAGGGCCAAATAAAAATGACAGAAGAAATCAAAACAAATTGGCTGCACCAGTATAAAATAGAGATAAAAAAGAAGAGCTCCACACATAAACAGTGAAATGTCAGAAATCTTCAAAACATGTTCACCTCCTTATCAGGAAAAGTTGAGTGAAATATGTTTTTAATAGAAGAAAAATAAACATGACTGCTCCTGTTTTGAATAACAATTCATTAATCTTTCATCTAAACCCCCTTCATCTGCTGTCGCGTGTCGTGGAGTGCTGAAGCCTATCCCAGCCGAATCGGGAAATGAGGCAGGGGACACTGTGGGTGTGACACCAGTGCACCGCAGCGCCACACATATACAAGGATAAACATGCATGCGCACACTCACACCTACGTTCAATTTGCGACCGGTCTGAAGCGCATGTTTTTGGAGCCGCAGAACCTGTAGAGAACCCACGCAGACAAGGGGAGAACATGTGAACTCTGCACAGAGTGGGACGTGGGATTCGAACCCGGAATCACATTGCTGTGCCGTGACAGTGCTACCCACTGAGCCACTGGGTTACGTAGTTTTGAATATATTTAATGAAATACCTAAAAATCCTATCCTATTCTTCTGCATTGTGAACTCAGAGCCCCTGCAGATGATGCACAGGCTGCAGTTATGTAACCAGGTGCAAGGCTGGCCTTTTGTACTTTTAATAGATCTCCACAACAATGTCTGAATGTTGTGCTCTGAAAAAGTGAGTACATGAGCAAGGGTTGCGTACTGTGACAGTGAAATCGAAATGGATTAAATATGAATGTTACTGTCCAAAACAACCAATTTACAGAGTTCTTTGGTACTTTTCAGCAGGTTGGGCAGCTCCTTACAAAGACTTCTGCATACGTGTGAATTTAATTGCCTCTCCCGGGATTGAATGTGTGGTGATTGCCACTTTCAAGGCCTCCTTGATGCCAAACACGACATAACTTGTTCAGGTGTGGCTCTAGTGTTCATAGGCAGCCATCTCCCCAAGTGTAAAGTGTCAGAGCAAGGCTGCTAACGGGAATCATCTCAACCGTGAATACTAAATGGCCCAAGGTGTACATAGGTACATCACAAATATGTGCAAGGCCCGGGTCCAGTGTCAAGGAAATATGACTCCTGCATAATATATAGGAAATGAAAGGCTGTAATGGTATTGACATTGGCCTTCTCAGGTGTCTTAAGTGGTGCTGGAATTTGTCTTTGTCTGTAAAAATTCTCCCCTTTTTTCTCCGTAGAGAAATAGATTTGCGGATTCTCCGTAGGGGCTTCTAGATCACTGTCGGATGTGACACGGTGTAAGCTGCTGTTTGTTTTCACAGCTTCTTTTCATAGCCGATGAGTATGCTACATGACAGATACCGAGGAGAACATCTGTCTTGCATGCCCTTCAGAGATGTCCCTTGGATATAAGTGTTTGTAAGATTGTGAGATACACAAAGACAAGCAGAACTCCTCTGTTCTTATTTCTACTGCGCTGAATGTTTCCGTAATGTTACACATGTTTCTTTTCCCCCTAAAATAAATCTCACGTTTATGCTGCAAAAATCCTGCACTCACCCAAGTTGTACCACAATGCGCTGGGAACACTTACTCATTCAGTTTTAGAGTTACTACCACAAGACATGACGGAATTTAACCTCTAAAGAGTAATAATATACACACACACAGTCAGCAGTAGAAGTCATTGGATCTAAATGAGTTTGTGCAGAAAAAAAAATTCCAGCCACCAAGCTATGTAAATGTATCCCCAGCCAAAATCACTTCACCTCTTGCCATACAGGTTATTTACGAGCTCTCATTAGCAAATGACTTTCACACAGGCCTATATACTGTATCCTCTACTCTTTCACTTCATATTGTAAAAAAGAAAATCCACAGAATTAATGTTCTGGAAAATATAGTTGTAATAAAAAAAAGTGTTGCAAGCTCTCATGTGCCGCCAAAAGAATTTTCCCTATTCACGCAAATCAGCACAATTAACCTGCAGGAGAGAGCACGGTGTTTTAATTTATCACCACCCACAGTACGACAATGGGCATTTGTTCTGTGAGGGTGGATTTAGGAGCTGTAGACTGACAGGGATTCTAATACTGTTTCTGTGGATTTGGCTGGACTTCAAACCGAAGCAGAGTGCCGGCTAACCAAACAATGAACATAAAATCTGAACAAAAGAAAAGTGAGATCTTAATTCAGTTCAAAAAAGTTTGTTTGCATATCATCCTGAAAAGCCAAAGTTCCTGCACAACCAACCAGTTTTACCAGCCTTATCATAGGTGACACCATCTGGCCCGCCAAGGCAAATGATTGAGCGACCGAGGGTGTGTGGCATATTGCACCCTGGCAGGTGGATACATTAAAGCTGAGCTGAACACTCCTTTCCTTCCTTCGCTGACATCCTCAGGACGCCCCAGTCAAGCATGCATCATTCTGAAGGAGCCTCCAAGTCATCTGCTTTACAGTGACAACAGAGCTGCTGCGGGGAAACATGCTGTCATACATGATATAGATGCAGTATAATGTCTGGGAGACAATAGCGGGGCTCATATGGGGAGGACAGTGAGCTATGACTATGTGTATGAAAGTATCATAAGGTGACAGTGTGGAGATGACATACCAGAGTGGTAGGATAGCCACTCGTTTGGAAAATAACTGGGCCAAAAATGTAGCCATCGGTGAACGTGAGAACACATGTCACATTCTGTAACAGAAACTGTCACTTTTGGATTACTGATATAGATTTTCCAAGGACCACCTAATAAAAGTGAAAATATCCCGACTAACATGGCAAAGCAGGAGGAAATATAATAAGCTAAGCACTAATTATTTTAATTAATTTACATTTTACTCAAATTACACTTGAGGGCTTTTACTGGTTTCAGGATTTGATCCCACATCGCTTTTCAGTTTTAAAACCAGTCAAATATGTATCATTGAGTCCCATGGAATATTAGCTGGCTAATGAATAAAAATGATTGTCTCTACCTGATGATGTGTTTGATGTGTTTCATATTACTGTAATTTGAGGGTTTGTGTTTCTTTGAATTATTGTGAAAGTTTGGAAAAAAGTTTTAAAAAAAATATTTTTATACATTTGGAAACATCACTGCTTTCACAGCCCGTTACTCAGGGCTTTGAGACCCTATCAGGGTTTCAGTATTTTCTTTTTTGTTTGCCAGTTTAGGATAAAATATTCCCTTTTTTTAGTAGACCTTCAAACAACACAACAATAACAACACATCCTAAATCTAAGTTGAATGCAGCACAGGATAGAAGATATTAATTCAAGAACTTATTTGGGGGCCCTCTTGGGTTTTTAAGTTATTAAACTAAAGCTAACGTTAGGCATAAACATTTCAAAGTAAATCAAGATCACATTCATCTCGTCTACAGTCACTTATCCACTTTGCAGCACACCCATCTGTTGGAGCCTATCGTAGCTGGCTATGGGCGAGAAGCGGGGTACATCCCAGATGAGATGCCCAGCTCATCGCAGGGCCACATGAAAGACAAACAACCACTCTCACACACACACACACACACACACACACACACACACACACACACACACACACACACACACACACACACACACACACACACACACACACACACACACACACACACACACTCACACACACACGCACACACACACACACACACACACACACACACACACACACACACACTTACACTCACGGCAGTTTGGTGTGACCACTTCAACTGTTACTGAAGTAGCTGAAGGGTGATTATATTTTCTGTTTGCTTTTCGTATTCAACATGTATGTATTTTTTTGGAATGCAAAGTTCTAGTTTAAAAAGAAACTAGTAATGGTTAGATAGATGGACAAATAGAGCTAGATATAAGAGACATAATGCCCTGCAGTGGCACATTGATGTGATGTATGGACATTTATGGAAGTTCACCGTACTGAGACACTAGTTGATACACTAGTTATTCACTGTTGTTTTTTTCATTATTGATTTTCAAGGCATAGAGAAATATAGAATATCACAAGATTTCTACATGACATACAGGTGCCACGCAGGGCGGTTTCTAGTTTCATGCTTGCATTACATTTTGAAAGCATTTGAAGATTTGATTCAGAAATTAAGTCTTTGTGGTTAAATTACTATCTGCTGTCCATCCAAGCCTACCGAACAACGGAAGCAGCAGCTGTAGTGTATCAAATCCAATGGAAATTCACAGAGTTATTTTCTTTATTCAGATATGATTGACACTATTTTTCATAACAGAAGCTAAACACACAGCGAAAAAACAAGGTCTAATAGCTACTTGAATGAAAGTCAAATGGAAATTATATAAATGGAATGAATGGAGGAAATGAGTGAAAATGTACACGAGATCCCATCAGCATGTAAACAACTGATCCCCAGGAGAAGATGCATTGCAGAATAAAGCATGGCATATTTACATACATGACTCAAGGTCCATGTTGTGTACAGGAATAATTAATGGTTCAGGTCTATTGTTTTTCCAGGAAAGCGACAGGATTCATTTACATTCCTTTGGCCCGTGGCACACCGATGGCAAGTGTCCCCACAGAGACGATGTGAGGTGTTTTTTTTTCCTGTTGCCTGTTGATGTCATATCCCTGCAGAGAATAAACCGAGTGTTTCCTGTTGATATTAGGATGTCGGCTCCCATCTGTTTGTGCAATCATAGCGAAAGACAAGCAAAAAAGAATGAAAAAAGGAAAAGAATCAACATCTTCCACTGGGACACATCCTGACTGGGCAACTGCTCAACTCTCACTGACCGCACCTTCATCCTCCCATTGGCGTCAGTTCCCTGCATACAAAGACACACACAGACATGTCAGCTGCCTTTCCACCTCCAGTGTTATCACAATGCCGCATCCTATTGTACAGGGTAATTAATAAACACATGAAGCACACAAATATGGAGTCATATGGTGTTTTGGTGGGCTAGTTCTACAAATACATTTCCTCTTTAAGGCCTATGTTAGTCATATGTGTTAAGCATTTCCATTTGCATTTAAGCGAATGCACACATGTTTAGAACAACATGTTTGCTTTGGGATTTGATGCCATGCCACAGGAATTACTAACAGCATGTACTTGGAATCAGCCACTCTGGAAAGAGAATAAAAAATGTAAAAAGCAAGAAGGTGACGAGATCTGAGGTTACATAAGCCGAAATATACTGAAAAAGGAGACAGATGGGCCTGTCTGGTATAAATGTCAGGTCTACACTTTCAGATTAAAACTTTCATAAAATAGCCTAAAACAGTGAAACTTCTCTTATGTTTACAACAACGGAGAAGCATTTGGTCTAAATCAAATGCCTCACCCACTCTTTCTGATTAATACGACAGGAAGCCTTTACATGAAAGCACATAAAACCTCTTTGGAGACTATTTCCTGCTCCTGCTGTTGGAATTGTCCTCCATAGTGTATGTGGATCGGCTACAGCTCTGAGGAAATGGAGCTGTGTGCACAGATGGGAGCCCACACAGCCCCACCTCCGACTGAAATGACAGTAAAATGGTATGTGTGTGTTTGTGTGTGCAGCTCTCTCTTTGTGCTTGCATTTGTCACAGTCTGTGTTTAACTATGCAAGGTCATCCATGCATGTGCCTAATTTGTGTTCGTGTATGTGTCTGTGTGGGCGAGCACAGTTTGACTCTGACTGTTGACACTGGCTCGATGACAGTCTGAACACTCGGTTGTGTTGACGAGTGGGAGTCCCACCCCGCCTGCCCCTTAGTGGAGAATGAATATTAATAATTCAAAGTGATCTCAATCCCAGAGGCCTCTGAGGCTGTCGGCCATTACCCCAGGATGAGCTGATATTGCTGTTTGCATGAAAGGCCACCAACAGGCAAAAGGCAGGGGAGGAAAACTGCGATGCACCACTAAAAGGCACCCCTGAGGTTTCTGCTATCAGCTCAACTACTGTGATTTTTATTTTTTGCCTTGTGAAGATAGACAACGACTGCTTGATTCCCCCTTCCTAGACCTTGTCTAGACATGCATAACAAATGCCGTCTCTATTATTATATCAAACCTTGAGGAAAAATGGAAATGACAAATCCGTATTGATTGTTGCTCTGTATGCAAAAAAAAAAAAAAATCCTTTACACTGTGAAGGAGTAAATTTATTCCCCTAATTTGATCATCTCCAAGGAAAGAAAATGTGCACCTACATATACATAAAACAAACAAATTGTGAAAAAGATTCATCAGCGATGATGTTATATCAACTGAAAGGTAAATACTGTAACAGTGATTATCTTGTTACCATGACTTCTGTCACTGGCTGTGATATACTAGGCAGCATATGAACATTGTGTCCTGGAAGTAGATGAGCTGGAAGAAGGAAAATGACCGAGCATGAAGATCTGAGCAACTTCAATGATGAGCCAAATTGTGATGGCGAGATGTCTTGTTGGGTTTTCCTGGTTGGCAGGTGTTAGTACCTAACAAAATGGTCTGAGGAAGAACATCTAATGGTAATGTTACAGGCACCAAGCCTCACTGATGCACATAGGGAGTGAATTCATGGCTGATCCCACAGAAGATCGGCTATATTACACAATAAGGAACAATCAAATGCTGGTTCTGGTAGAAGGAACAATGCAGCACACTGCATGTGGAGCTGTTCATATCAGTCAGAATACCCCACGCTGGCCCCAGTGTAATGCAAAAAGCACATGCAATGACCATGTGTGAATCAGAGTTGAAGCTCAGGATGATGTCGAAAAGTGCTCTGGTTCAGATAAATGTGAGAGAAACTTAAATGTCTGCAGCCAGTGTGGCCATTCATGCAACATTTGTCAAGGCTTTATAACATGAGGCGGTTGTTGATGACACATTGAAGATTCACCGTATTTCTAAGGAAGGACAAGCTAAACAGTCCAAGCCTATATCCTACCAGGCAAATTGGAAGACAAGTCAATCACTACTCACAACCCTGGAGATATTAGTCCAATTTAATCACTAAATGTCATGTCATTTACGACCATTAGCTGAAATCTATCATCATTAAATTTTCCTGACCAGCTAACATAAAATGACAGCATTGAAGTTGGTTCAATCATACTACATCAAAACATATGAAAACGATTCCAATAAAAGTAAGAGGGTTCAGTGGAAAATCAGAAGCAACCAATTAGAGAGCAGTCTTAGGCCACCTAATTGCGAAACTATCCATTTATAGAAAAAACAATCAATATAACAGCACACCCCAGACAGGATGCCAGCTTTTCTGGCTACACGAAATACAAACAACACACACTCACACCTATAGACAATTTGGCGAGACCAATTTACGTAAGTTGCATGCTTTTGGAGGTGGGAGAAAGCCAGAGAACCTGGAGAACATTGAAAAGATGCACAGAAATGAATTGAATCCGGGAACTTCTTGCTGTAAAGGCAACAGTGCTACCCACTGCGCCATAGTCCTGCACTCTGACAGAACATCACTTTGCAAATAATGAATACCTACACCTTGTCAAATTAAAATCACCAAAAAATACCAAAGGCTGAACCTACAGTATGTCTAATGCAAAATGTTGCACAATGAAGCATAACTGACATTACCAACTGACAAGTAACAGTGTACACAGACAAATAGTTCTATATACGCAGTTTGAAATTCACGCAATCTATTTCCATGTATATTGTAAAATCTCTGCTGAGGAAACATGAAACAATTTTTAGTTTCAATAAATTCAGGTCTATTGTGGGTGCATGTACAGTATCCTTGTTAAGGGTGGAGAAGTCTGCAGGCCTCCTTGCTTCCTTTGCTCATATGCAGTGAAATAAACTTGCCAAGACAAAAGATCAGGAGATGAATCTCCACGGAAATGCATACCTGCCCCTCAGAGAAGACAAGCACTGCTTTTTCAACAGTCCTGCATGATGTGCAGGCAAACATGGCTTCTCCATGGATTGGGAAACCACTGTCTGATTGGTTTGACTCACATTACACTCCAAACACCTCTACAGATAGTAAAAAGACTTTAAAAAAAGACCTCTTTGTACCTTACATGTTACTTTACACCTATATTATGTGCTGTTTATATTGCAAAGGGAAGTTGGAAACACCCTGCACTTAACTGCATTTCACATGTGGTGTAGGTCGTTAAAGTGGAAACCCAAAACATAACGAGATTTGCAAGGAAGTTTGAGCACCTGCCAGAGTTTCTAAAGGATTGATTTTTGGGTGAACCAAAGAGTTTTGTTAAAAATTTTTTAAATGTCTGCAGTTTGTGAAGTATCCTAAATGGTGTGAAATGGAAGGAACCAATTTGGTGCCATAGTTCACCTGCATTTATGAATGACATGAACGAAATGAAATCGACTTTAAGGTCACGTTTACATGTCAACAGCACCTGATCCTAGTAGCAGCTGTTTCTCAAGGATAGGCTAAAGAAAATGTGTGAACCATTTAACCCTTTTAAGAAGGTCAATGTCATTCTTCCTTCCTGGCAATTATATGTATATATCCACCAATGGCAGGCTTCAAGCTGACCTGAGTTAAATTGAAATGGTCAGATTGGATTTTTTACCCCGGCCTCATTCTGCTGATACTGAGATGGAGTGTCATGCACTTAACCTCCAAACAAAAGATTCACCCAAGATTTCTATTTTGAAGCTTAGATTAAATGAAAGTTGGTTTTCATGCTTTCACTGTAGATCTAATGAAATGAAACCTGAGCATATTTTGCGATACTGACACACAAACTGTGACTGGAATTCATCTCAAGATTAGAGAGAATGAAGCTTAAAAATACCAAATCTCTGAATATTTGCATATAGACTCACAGATTTACCAATCCATGTCCAGAGAAATAAAGTTCACCTCAGTAAGTGTTGGCAGCCAGAAAGTCAACACATCCTGAATCTCGCTGTTATCATCGCTCTTCCATTTCCCTGGTTTGCACGAATCCGTATTACGCCATGATATGTCTTAGGGGTTTGGCACTTTCACACCTTTAGCAAGGAGGAGATGAGAGTCAGCCTGTTAAATATTAATGCAAGGCCAGATGCCCGACTGGCCGCTGGCATTTATCTTAACCTGATCCAGCAGGTGTGAGCTCAGCAGGTCCCACTGGCATCCAGGAGGAGCACTCAACCTCTGGATCATTTAGAGGCATTAAAGGATTATATCTGCACTGAGCCGAGACTGGACCGATACACCCGAGGGGACGGTGGGAGGGACTAAAGGAGAGGGAGGAATGATTGTGTCTTTGGAGTAAGTGAGGGGAGAGAGAGAGAGCTTGGAGATGGATGTAGTGTGGTGTGCGCCTGGGCAAACACTCCCTGCTGTTTGCTTCTCTCTTCCCATTTTTCTCCCAAGGGCAAACATAGAATTGAGCGAACTGCAGCTGCACTGTGTGTGGATGTGCATGCGTGTGTGTGTGTGTGTGTGTGTGTGTGTGTGTGTGTGTGTGTGCGTGCGTGCGTGTGTGAGTGGGTGAAGTTGACCTCTGTGGCCTCTGCATAAGTAGCAGGGAATCACGACCAACAAACCTCCCTCCTGGGGCCCTTGGCCACTGGCCCCCATCATTACTCCCTCGAGAGCCCCAGGCAGCACCACAGCCCCCTGCCACCAGCCTCATATTAACCGTAATGAGGACACCGCGGCGAGAAGAAGTATGTGTCACTGCAGAGGAAGGCGACATTCGCCGGCTGGGAAAAAAAGACAGCGCTTGCCCTTCCTCCTCTCCCTCCTAACCAATTCCATACCTCCCTTATTTCCCCGTCTCGTGTCTCTGCTCTTCTGCTACGGGGGCATCGGGCAGTTCATCACGCTGCAGTAGCATCTGTCCCAAGCACATGATTTTCAAATCATCAGGACAAGCTGTAGAGAATAAGGGAGGTGAGATTAATCAACCTGAGTGCTGTAAAACAAATTGTGGGCCATTCTTAATGTGGATAGCACACCATACTCCTACGATGCACATAAATTATTTACACGACACAGCTTCTAAAGAAACATGCACGTCCTAAACTACACCACACTGTGAGGCATCATTCCTGTTATTTTTTAGGGGATAGGGAGCAACATTTTCCAGTTAATTTGCAGGATTGAAAAAGGTACCTCAAATGTTTCCACGTAGATTCAATTCAGAGAAAACATAGCCGGGGTGTTTTGAGGAAGCCAATGAAAATAAGAGCACATCTGTAGAGAGAAAGGTTATGACTGATCTGCGGTGGACTGCATGCTGTTCTCTTATCGCTCTTTGTTGACACAAGTTTTTGGAAAAATGAAAGAGAGGTGGTTGCTTTTTTCCCGTCTGAGCTTCAATAAAATAAACTTCGGGCAAAAACGACAAAGTATAAATTTGTTTAAGTCTTCATTTTTCCATCAAAATCATTGCAAATTGGGACTTCTTTGGAAGCTAGCTTGTGACTTAAAGATTTCTATAAAATACAGGGGACAAGAAGTTAGAGATCTATTTAGCCTTAAGCTGTCCATATATAAAATATGATAAAACTCCAAAATAACTGTGGAAGAAAATCATGTGGGGTGGCAGTGGCTCAGGTGGTGGAGAAGGTTCTCCAATGATCCTAGGATTGGCAGTTCAAATCCCAGTCCCCCAGTCATCTGTCATTGTGTCCTTGGGCAAGACACTTCTGCTTCCAGTGAAGGACTTGCTGGTGTGTGAATGTGTGTGAATTTTCCGGTGATGGTCAGAGAGGATGTTGGTGCAGACTGACTGCCACATTTCCATCGGTCTGCCCCAGGGCAGCTGTGGCTACACGTGAGTCTACCATCACCAAGTATGAACGAGGAGTGAATGAATAATGAAACCATTGTGAGCACATTGAGTGTCCGCAAAAAAAGCATTATAAATTGAGTCCATTATTATTATGTGGATGTGTGTTTGTCTGTATATGTGTGGTTTATTGTTGGAGTCTTTGATATGGACAAAAAGGAAAAATTGAATGAAAAAAAAAGAACACTTTGAAAAAAAATATTTTTTATATCCTGTATTAGCTAGCATGGAAAGGCCACCACAGAGGCACTGACCTTACTCGATATTTTTCGATAAGAAATTGTTCCTTTTCACAAGACAGTCTTTGGCATTTTAAGCTCTTGCCTGACTCTGATATGCTGAAGTTAACAGTAAGTGTCCTTTTGATACATATATTTATTTGCTAAACCTGAAAGGCTTCTGTTGTGAAAAGGTGTCCTCAGAGATGAGCGGAGAATGAAGGTCATCACTGCTGGGAGTTTGTGTGTGTGTGTGTGTGTGTGTGTGTGTGTGTGTGTGTGTGTGTGTGTGTGTGTGTGTGTGTGTGTGTGTGTGTGTGTGTGTGTGTGTGTGTGTGTGTGTGTGTGTGTGTGTGTGTGTGTGTTTGAAAATTGCTGGTCATGCCTAGAGTAGCAGATGGGCATTCTGTATGACTGATGGCCTTGTGAAACATGAAGGTGTTGTGTCAATAAACGATGTTCCACTCCATCAATCAACTGCGTCTGACAGGAACGTGTGTGCAGTTTTAGCCGTTATACTTTGTGCAGACTATAAACACACACAGACACACACACACACACATAAGAAAATGTCAACCTACACAAGCCCTGCAAACACACAACTTAGAGTACCTGTGTGTTACACACAGGAACACCCACACAGGACTACGAATCACAGCCAGATGCAGCAGACAAACACTCTTACTGTACTGCTCTGTTTTGTATCAGTCGATGCTGTTACTTATGTAGGAAAATCCAGCACCGAGGAATAAATCTTGTTCAATAGAGTGTGAAGGTATTGAGTTTTCCACGTCTTCTTATGGTTAGAGGAGTGAGAGACACTTGTGCTACCTTTACAGCTATGGGGCCATATGAAAAGAAACAAGGTCCAACTAGATTGTAGGTTTGTCTCATTTCAACATCACAACAAATCCTTTTCTGTATTTGACTGAACTTTGCCTTCTTTGGGTTTATTTTCGTCGAGGAATTAAGTCACAAAAATATGTTTGTGAGTATCACTGATGCTCACTGAAAGCTTTTTCCTTTTCTTTTTCTTAGCTGCTAGCTGCTTCTTCACTGCTTTGATTCAAAAAATGGATTGCAATGACTCTATCAGAAATTATTCAAGTATGTATCCAATTCATAGTTAAATATCTAGGATTGAATTAATTGATTGAATATGTTTTATGGTAAAAAGCAACTTGCACCATATTATATATATAAATCGATATAAATCTGAAGTTTAAAGGAAGAATGACGGATTTTAATGACATACAAAAAAGCTAAATACCTGTACTTATATCATCATCTTAATTGTAGACTCAGGAGGCTATGAAGCCATGAGTTTTCTGAAATAAAAACTTCTAATTATTTTGTGTCTTTTGTCAAAACCCCCTCATCATTATTATCATTATTTCCTCTGTAATTCTATGTTTGCTGCTTCTCTGTGTTTCTCATGCAGTCCCTGTGACACCATTACTCTATCTACTTTAAAATGTCAGACACATCCCTGGAGGAATATCGTACAACCTCCGGTTGAATATTAAATAAGGAGGAGAGCTTTGAGCATCCAGAGACCGTCCGGGCCGTTCTCAGACTGTTAATAAAGGTCGGACAATGCTGCTGACTGCTGGATTGTAACTGAGTGTTTTCAGTACGTTCCCAGTAGAAATTATAATGAAAGATTGTTGAACAAACCCACTATAGCCTTTAAATCGTGAACAACCTCTATTTCTATTTCCTAGAATAAAGCTGTAAATGTCCATTTCACTTTCTCCCTCAGACCTTTTTGCTGTGTTCTCGTTGTTTACTGCAGATTTGATTCCTGGAGTTTTCCTCGCTATTTTTTAAGACACCATCTACACGCTCAGACTAAGCAGACAGGCAATAACATTTCCAGTGATAACAGCATTACTTCCATTACACCTCAATGTCTCATTTTTTGAACTTTGCATCTTGCCAATGCATATTACCAGCCATATTGATCATCTCTGATACCTTTATGTCTCTTTCCTGCCTTAATGGCCATTGTTTGGGCTGCAGGCCTCAACTGAGTGCTTTAGATGGGTTTGTGTGCTGTGAGCATTTTCATATGTACCAGTGCAACCTTCAATTTTCAAATGCCGATAATGCTCGGTAATACCCCAGAAAAGATGAAGTCACCTGTTGAGAACAGTCTGTTTCAGCGAAATTGATGATTGTTGTTTCTGGGGAACAGACAGAATTCAAGTAATGTAATTTTATTCAACTCTTATATAATGGAGAATGTGAAATCCATTCATTTTAATAACAAAATCAGTTTGTCGTAGTGACTCTTCATAAATGCTTGATTTTCCATTGAATTTTATTCCATCAATGGTAGTGATGTAGTCAAATTGCTTTCATCTCGTCACACAGAGGTTCCTAATCAGGAGAATATTTGCCACCAGGATGCAGGGAAAGAACATGTACTTATGAGCATTTATTTCCTTGTATCCTGCTGGAGTGATGGTAATGTAATTTTCCAAGTATGTTTACTAGCTATGTTGTTAAAAACCACACAGTCTGTGTAATTTATTCTTTTTATCCAGTGTCTTTTCTGCAGCAAAACAGAAAAAAAAAATCTTTTAAGTAGATGCTTCAAAATGAGCCATCGCAAAACATGAGTCTAATATCAAGCCTGTGATTCTACTGTGTGCAGAAAAAAATTATTGTGTCCTATTCAAATCCTTGTGGAGTGATTTTGGTGTGAAATCATAAACCTGGCACTAAAACTGGACATCATGCCTGCATTGGCATTGGTAATAGGGAAATTGTAATTGTAAGCATGGTTTTGGTTTTGCCAAATAGTGCAATTAAAATATGTACTTGTGTTTGCACAAGGTGCCTTCCCTTCCTGTCATAGCAGAATTATATGATTATTTTATATGATTTATTTTTAATTAATTGGATGGTTTTGTCTTAGAATGCTTTTGAAGTGTTCTCACTGTTGTGTAGAGAACAAACATGTCCGGAATAGTGAGAATAAAAAACACCTCAATTTTCACTGGTCCACTGCTCCGTCCATCATTGCTACCATCTTAACTAATGTGTGACATGTAACAGACAGACAGATGGGCATGCAGGTTGTTTGGAAACCCTCCTCATTAAATAATCCTCATGCAGTTGACCCTGTGCGGCCAAGAGGAAGCTATTCTGGCATCGGCAGTTTATACAGCAGGACTGGGCTGCAATTCATCACTAATGGCAGGTTAAACCATGTGCACAATCTGTTTATATCCATAATTATATGGCATCAACCTGCCCATGGGCTGCAAGGGTTCAAGAACATCTGCTTGGAGGGCTCCAGCAGGTCGACAGCTGTAGCTACTGAGGTCTATAGGTTATTTATCTGTGGGGAATAAATCAGCTGTGATAGGTGTAGCTATTAGGTGTGTGTAGGTGGTCAGCGAGGCTGAGAGGCCTGAGGACATATCTCTATCTGAGTGGACAGGGAATGAGTAGAGTCTTCCTCAGGCTCCATGATTCTTGCAGGAGGTTGGTGACAGATTGTGCTGTTTTTGCTGTTTCTAATACTTGGCTTCGCTCCCATGACACCAATAAAGCCGGTGTGTTCCCGCCTTTAATTCTTCACACAGCTCTTTCAATATTGCTGACAGTCCTCTCAGTTGGTGTCTTTTGGTGGTGATACATTTAAAACGGATGCTAACAGTAGCTGAAGCATCTAGTTTTCAGCGGCTTCCAATCCCACTGTCTTCCACTCCTTCCCACACTTAAAACTTGTTATTGAATGATTTTGTAGACAGATTATTTATAATAAAAAAGAACTTAAAAAATGTTCAACATTGGAAGTAGAATGCAGTTTTCCAAAATAAAAGCATAAAATATGAGGTTTGGTTGTGTTGTACTAGCAGATATATCTTCAGTTTGAATCATGCAAAAACAAGTAGCAAACAGCAAAAGTCTGCTAAACCCACATCAAACTCCACTTACCCTTGGATTTTTTTTTTCCACATTAAATCTTGTTTTCTTTACTGCAGCAGATGGCTGAAGTGACATCACATGAGCAATTTTTCAAATTTGTTTAGCTACATCGCCTTTATTTTAAACAAATGGAACAGTACAAGTCTAGATCCATAAACAAACCTTGATATATAACATTTTTGTCATTGTGAAGTAGCTTATGGCACCATTTGATGGTTAACTTTCACATCAGTTTAGCCTTCTGTGTTCCCGCTGCACCTGTAGGGGTGTTTCGTTGCATCAATCCCCACTTTGCTAATAGCCATTTTTATCAATCCACATATGTTGTGCCAAGCTCTCATGCTTTTGACACCCCAGATCGAGGACCAGAACAATTCATATAAGAATTATCATAGTTTCAAGAAATTATGACATTTTGACGTTCTTTATGTTTATATTTTGGTATTTAAACAAGTTCTAATTTGTTACATCAAGTATTTGGCATCTAGCAAATGATATATTGCATTTGTTGGGACTGCTGTTGTGGTGCATTCATAATAGGTTATCTAGTAAAGAAAATAATTAAAAACTAATAAATGTCATCTCATCAGAAATAAAAACAACAGCAAGACCTGAAGAAGTCCCCATGTGCATGAAATATTTGCAACCAAATCCACATTATGGTCACTTTAGAAAAAAGACAAAAGTTTACTGGTATCCTTTTCTGAGTTACTTACTGTATAACTCAAAGACAAAAGAGTGAGAGCAAAAATAAATACTTTTATATTTTATCAGAAGCAGTAATTTTGACAATATTTGCGTCTTCTCTCCCAGGACACAATTGACTCAAAACATTGCAGCCTTGCAAATACAAACTTTCAGGAGCTGTTTCTTCCTGATTTTAATAAACCACTGCAGTGTTTTTTTTGTTGTTGTTTTTTGTTTTTTTAAACATAGTCCTTAAGTGGATGTATTACCAGTGGGGAAAAGAAAGAAAAAAGAAAGTGAGGTTAAGGGATGTATAAATGCTGAGCAAAAAATTGCAGAGAGAAATAGGACACAGTGAAAACAGACCCACTTAATAAACAAGCGAGCTTCTGAGTATGTATGCATATTGAGCTGAGTGAGAGAGTCGCAGCCTAATAGCATAATGATATTAATGAGAGGCCATTCATCATGCAGACTCATCACTTAAGTTGATGAATTCCAGCAATTTAAAGTAGAGACTCAAGTGGAACATGCCTCTTGCTGCTCCACTAGCTAACCTTTCAGTCTATTATGCCATGTGTCTCCCTAGACTTAAAGCTGAATGAACCAATATGAACCAATATGACAACTGCAGAATATTTTCACTAATGTATCCGCAGCAAAACAAAAAAAAAACAGTGAAGCGTGAAACGTTAAAAAAAAAAAAAAAGAGTTACTCAAAGTGTTTTCAAAGACAATTAATAATCCAGTAGTATTGGAGGCTACAACATCAAATATAACCATGTGCTTCTGGAAACATCTTGATTCCTCTCTCCCTCTCTCTCTTGTAACCACAGTATAAACCATATTTAATTACTTTCGCATAATTACAAAGTGCTGATCTGGTCATTACTACAGAGAAATGGTAAATAGCCACATAAACTTTGAAAATGAGAAAAATCAAATGGGGGAGGTCTGGCTAATTAAAGAAATCTAACATTAGCTGATTAGAGCCTAGGCTGAAACCTTATCTGCAAACTTCTGTGATGTGAAAAAGAAAAGAAAACATGCCCAAATGAGATTAAAAAAAGAAAAGGAGTGCTGTGTTTGCCCTTTGCAGCAATCAAGTCAGTTGTATATGAATAATTCATCAATAAAGAGGCATTTGTTTGTTAGTCAGTTTTAAGACACTTAGCGGTTGTTGTGTCGTCTTCTTTGCCTCAGTAAAAGAGATCACAAGTAGCTGCGATGTTGTCTTTTTGCAGTTGCTTGAATTCTGTTTACCGTTTTTTATAATGGTTTTAACTGAAATAAGCTTCAATGAATTGATCCAGGTGACAGGAAGAGACTATTTACATTCAAATTGAAAGTTTGCGATCATACATTTAAAAATAGCAGGCCAACACTGTTTAAAGGGAGAGGGATAAAATGACTTGTTCACAATGTCACCAAATAAACAAATGTAATTTTGTTATACATGAGTGGAGGGGGAGTAGTTTCCATCTGCAGAAATAGGATTCCAATTTCTCCCCCTTCTAAAAACTCAATTCATTACAGTACAGAAAATGTTTCTGTAACTTTGTTTTCCATTCTCAGATTTCCATCCCTAAACCAATCAGCACCAAAGCCCCCCTCCCCCCCTTCTTTATTACACATGCCTGCAGATAATTACCATTTATTAAATCAGGACTATTAGAGCCAAAAGGAAATTGTAGCAGTGCTAATTTACTCAGAAATTAGTGCATTTGTGGAAATGTAATTTCACGATAATCTAATAGCCTCTTCTTTGTGTGTGCATGCAGGCATGTGTGGGCAGAGTTCATTTTAAGCACTGAAACCGTTTTTTCCTCCTGCAGACAAAAAATCCATCGACTCAGGTGAAGAAACTGTTCCCGTCTCTGAGGCAATGGTTTAGTGTCAGACCAGCAATAACACCTCGTGGGAAGAATGTGCTTAAATCACTCGCATTCAGGTGATATTTCCAAAACTGGAGCCCAACCGGATCTCTTTTCTTTTGTGTGCAAGTGACAAGAAAATATTTCGATCCCCATGCTCCCCTCAGTATTTCATTTTCACCAACAGCGCTCACTTTGAACTCGGACAAAGGACACAAACAAACAAAAAATGTCACAATCAAAGTAGCCTTATGTTTAGAATGAACACCAGAGGTGCTGACATCCAAGTAGCGCTCAGGTGGCATGCACTTCCACATGTCTCTTCTGCTGCTGTCTTCTATCAGTCCGGCTGGCCTCTTGGCTTTCTGTGAATCCCTCAGCGTCAGTGTCATTACTCCTTTCTGCCTCTCACCAACTGTACTTCCTGCCTCCAACTTTTTCTTCTCTCTCACACACACACACACGCACGCAAGCATGCACGCACGCACGCACGCACACACACACACACACAC
Source organism: Antennarius striatus (assembly GCF_040054535.1). NCBI lineage: Eukaryota > Metazoa > Chordata > Actinopteri > Lophiiformes > Antennariidae > Antennarius > Antennarius striatus. Next base: position 7,423,473 of record NC_090794.1, read on the forward strand.
AGTTTCTTCCCCTTCACATGCAGAACAGCCTTTATTCCAACGCACCCTGTGATTCTTGCAATAACAGTGGGCGGGCTATCAGACCCATTAGTCCAATATCCCAGTGTTGAGTGGCGACAATGAGAAATGGATTGACGGCAATGCGGGCTGCGTGCACTGCTGTGAGCCATGTGTGTGTGTGTAGGCAGAAATGAGTGTGATGAGTGTGTGGTTTAATGAATGGCTGTGAAGAGTGTGTGGTGGAGAAGGACATGGAGCAAGAAAGAACAAGATAACAGGAAGCTGATATATGCGGATAGGTGAGTAATATAATGCTAAATTTGTCATTTAAGTATATCAGCATTTGATACTATACTGAAAACCTTTCAGCCTTCTAACCAAATTGTATATAAGTCTGGAGTAGTACTGGAGAATAAAAAATATATATATAATAACCAAACATTCAGATATATCTTTTTTTTTTAAATTTACAATGGCTAAACTGTGTTCAACATTCTGGTTCTGTGCATTAGCATGCAAATATTGGCTCATTAAATTGGGTGAGGTGTCTGTGAAGTTCTCATTCATCCAGGCCATGGTTATCCAAATGCAAGAAAGTTCCTTGAACTTCAATGAATTTTCTACAAGTCTAGCTGATTTTATTTATTGCCTTTTGAAGCAAAGTCTTTTCAAAGCTTCTTTAAAACTACGTAATGATGCTACATCATTATCTGATGGGACGTTAATGGATACGTTTGGTTGAAATGGCTTGGAAAGTTATCAACAATTCTGCCACACTCATTTTATAGATTTTGACACAGACATCAGGAAAACAAGATGTAAATGTCATGATGAAATATTCAGGTACTTTACATGCATAAAAATGACCATGTCTGGAGCCATACAGGTCAAAACTACTAAAGGTCCTCTGAAAAATAAAAAGTGATGAATATTCTTTTTACATATTTTAGAGTAAAATCTCAGGTGCCATACTTAGCAGACAAGCTAAGGAACAGTTTCAACACAAACAGAGAATATGATATAACAGGAAAAATGTGAGCTCAGAAGAAAATCAGCATTTTCTTTGAATAACAGCATTAAAAATGAGATGATTTTTACGGATCAACATCAATCACATATTAAGAAGAGGCTGAACACTCGCTCTCATAATATGTGCAGCATCTGCCTTGTTTGAAATTGAACGCAGATTTGCTGATTTATGGAAAATGCATTCCCTACAATAACAGCCATAATTTTATGTGTATGTGTGTACTATGTGTGCATGTGTTTTGTTTTGCTTCACCTGCCCAGAGACTACAGATGGAAATTAGCTGGTAGCTAAGTCTACTGCAAGGCATTTTCTATTTGTCCCTGACATAAATAAACATAATAAACTAAATCTAATGCCCATAAAGACTTTCCCTGTGCAATCAGTAATCCTAATCAGGTTATTCATGGTGGAAAATAACTCATCTAGCCATTATTAACCGAGGGGAAAGCTCCCTGAGTGAATGTGTTGCATTTCATTGTACATGAAAAATTGGAACTTAAGGGAAAGAATGAGAATGGTTTCTTGTTTTATCTCTGATACTGATAGCTTGCCATGATGTACAATGACTCCTTAAGAAAATTTTATGTTAGGTAAATGTTGTTAGATATTGTTGTGATAAGAAAAGCGACAGATTCAAACAATAAAAATCTTTATTTCAGAGAAATGAAAATGGCAATTTAAAGCAATTCATACAAGGCCTGGTCCCAATTCAGGAAAATATTCACACCAATGTGGATGTGGAAAAAAAAAAAAGTTTGGGCGGGCTGACGGTTGATGATTATGTATATACATTCAGATGAACTCAGAGGTGATTCATCCATCACTAATCCAGACATAGACAGCAACAACGATTGGGGCAGTTGGGAATTAAATTATTTTCATGACGTGATCATTATAGATTTTTTTTCCCCTTAATGATCCACTTAAAGCCTTAGAAGCCTTATGCTGATGGAGATAATGCAGCACAGACAAGCCAATGGACCTCAAGGATGCACAAAGCAAATTCAGAAGTACTATCGAATGTACAAACAATGCAGCAAATGGCTTTTATTTTAAAGATTTGGCTGTTAAACTTGTCTAATGTTTTGAACAATTTTTTTTTTATAGCAAAAGCAGTTGTCAAGAATGTTTTATGTTTTTATGATTGTGTGTTTATGAACATGGAGGGTACGTCAAGGCTAGATTTTTTTTAATCTATATAGAGCCAAATCAAAAGTCATGTCACGACACTTAAAAGAGCGAGTGTAGACTGGCCTTTTTATGTACGGAGGTGAGGCAGAACTAAAGCAGAACTGTTGGTTGGTCCCTCACCTTAGATTTGTTGGGATGGGACAGAGATAGAGAGAGATGGGGAGGTAGTGGGGAGAGGAAAAGACAGGCAGAGATCTACAGCAACAAATATAACTGCTAAATAGTGGTATCTATAATATCTACTATCACAATACTCTACTTATGCTACTGCTTCTGTCACCACTAACTCTATTATAGCACTTAATGTTAACAATATTGAGGAACCTGAAGGACAAGAAAGCCTACAATGCCCAGCAAAATAATTCAAGTTATAGCTGATTCATAAGAAATTCCCAAGCAGTCTATAACATATAGCGTCACAACTGTAGTAGCTTAAATCAAGCTTAATTATAAGCTTAAAATAAAAAGAAAACAATGTTTTCTAAGACAGCGTGTCAGCCTCACCAGCTGAAAAAAGGTGAAGGTGCCACAGGAGGTATAAATGGAGGCTCTGGCTCTTGTTCTAATTGTGGAGACTCTAGGGATCACAATTAATTCTGCACCCTGGGAGTGTAATGTTCGAGGTGGCTAGTAGACTACTATGAGCTCATGGAGATACTTTGGTATCTCCATGACTATTAAGTGCTTTTAAATGTATTCTGGATCAGGTGGAGTGTCTGTAGAGACTGATAAAAGGAAATAACAACAATCCACCCTAGTATTAATAGATGCAAGGGGTTCATTTTTGTGCATGTGTCTGAGACAGACAGATGTTGGAGGTATTACAAGTGAAATGAGGCAGTCCTTGAAAATTGGTTTTAAAAGGGAATTAGAGGTAATCATTAGTGGTTACATCATTGCATTACGCGTGTAATGTGTTAAGATGCTTAAGGCCTCACACAATAACTTTGTTTATCTGTCACTTAAGTAGCATGTCATTCAATATTTATGTCCTTAAGACATGCCGGAGGTTTAAATAGTTGATTAATTTCACATGAGTACATTGACAGTATAATTGTGTGTCATCTGCATGATGAACAAATTTAATGGAACGTGAACTAAAAAATATCGAATAAACCAAGCACATATAAATGGTCCTAGCCGACATCTTTGAATTACTAATTTTCCAGGACGAATTCTTTGTTATGTGTACAAACTGAGATCAATCTGATAAGTAGGACTGGCACAGTCTAGTGCAGTTTCTTTAATGTCCATTAAATGGTCTCCTTTTTGCAATAGTGAAGGTCAATGGAATCAATGCAGAACTAAGGTCAAACAAAACCAGACCAGAGACAAGAACTATCTGATGCCATTTGAATGCCACTTACAAACCTGACCAGTATCTCTGTGCTGTGATGCTCTCTTAAGCCGGACTGGGACTCCTCAAATAGATTTGTGTTATGTAGGACATCACATGACTGATTAGCAGACGAGAAGTCATGCCATGCAATCTGTGGATTAATGACAGCTTCTTTAAAGGACTATGGTACATATCCTGTTAGTGAAGATTGATTATATCTAATGGAGATGTGCTAACTAAGGGTAACGTGTTATAAAGTGACACATATCAGCCTCTCTGCTCTCTCCCTCTACCCCTCTCTCTCTCTCTCTCTGGTAGGCAACTGAAGAGCGTCTACTTTTCACTTCTTCCTCATTTGTCATTCTTACCACAAGGGAATATTCCTCTCAATGTTCAGACACATCCACTGACTCCATAACTCACTCATCTGACGGTTTGACAAACTGCGTGTGTGTGTGCGTGAGGAATCTGTGTGTCTCACTCTGTTTTGGCTTGAATTTGTGTGGGCCACCTCTCAGCTGTGTGTAAGTCTTTGCATGAAGGCAACTGTGTATTTGTGTGAATGTCTGTGAATTAAGCTCCCCTCTCACCACACACACAGGCACAAAGGCCTTTCTGTTCCAAAAATGTATCACAGTTTCCTTTCCGAGGATGTGACAGGACAGGTGTTGAAGGCTGGAGGCGGTGTCTGGCATGGGGGCACAATGTAAACAGCCAGGAATGTGATCCATATCACAGCAACTGATTTAAGAGAGGGGTTTGGAAGGGTGAGAGGTCAGCCGTTGCACTGCAACAAAAGAAATGAAATATTATCCCCGTGACAATCAAACCCCACTTAAGATACCCTTTCAACCAATTGCTATTGTCTGTCATCTTCCCTGTCGAGTAATGTGTGCTTTTAGCTGCATTGATGATGAATGTGTGCTGACTGTTTACAGAGAGTTCACAAGAGCAGAACATGGAGGCTCTTGACACAGACCGTATAAAGGAAAACATACTAAAGGATTGGCTCACATGAATTACAAAAACACATTCAGACTTGTCTCCAGTGCTATCGAGTTAAATATGATTATAGTTTGGTCTGACTTACATGTCAGACTTCTCAATTCAGTTTGAAAAACATCAACTGGTCTTTTTTACAATCATTTTCCTCATTATTCTCCATAGCCTCCAGTGCTCATTATGAGCATGTCTTTACCGGACTTGGTGCAGATGAAATTCCAACGGAAAGTGTCCTTCTTGCAGTAAATTAAGTAGTTCTTCCGCAGCAAGCGGTTCCAGTGTGTTACTCTTTTCTGATGACAATTCATTCTGTTGATTATCTGCAAAAACCTTTTCCATAAAGGTGTTGCTTTTGATGTTTTATCACTGAGGAGGTCATGTTTTTTTGTTTTTTTTTTCTGTTATTTTGTGTTCTCTTTGTTAGCGGAACTATTTAAAACAAAAGAACAACTTTTTACAGGTTGTTTCTGGAGAGGTAGGCTGTGCTCATAGTGAAAATCATTTACATTTGGTTGGTGATTTGTGTGATAATTTGAATGAAGAATTTGCTGCTGCCAATATGTAGCTATGAAAATCCTTTTGTTGTTTTTTCCGGTAACTCATGATCTGCTGATGTAAAACACCAGGTATAGGTTTCTAAGATAAATCAGGTTTTGTTACTTAATTTGATGTGAGATAGATCAATGTCATTATAGCAACATCACATTGAGTATGCTGTACCCCAGTTGAAGTCATTCAACGCCCAGTAATACAAAATCAACTGCACTGATTGCACACACTCACCAACATAACTATTTCCTATTTCAGAGGCCCACTGATGAGCAATTCTTACAGGATTGTTTGGATGTAACCTGGAAACCATGTTCTGATTGAAAAAAAGTGAAATCATGAGCTAAGGGCAACTGCAGTCATGTGTGTCTCTGTGTGCTGCTTCCTTCAAGTTGTACAAGTTTATTTGGTATATACTTTAATAGTAAGTTGGTTTCAGGTGAGATGAATCCATTCACACACACACACACACACACACACACAAAAACACACACACACACACACACACACACACACACACACACGCACACACGCACACACGCGCACACACACGGACCCCAAATGTCATTTGTTAAGGAGTTCATTTGAACCAGTGCAGCAATGATCCTGTGTTGATGAATCTTCCTGCCCTGCTGGTTCATCTGTTTAGACTGACAGACCTAAAGGGCAGGGGGATTAGTCTCTTATTAAGCAGGGGAGCTGCTCTTTAATCACTTGTGTTGTTAAGGAGACAAGAAAGTGAAACTGTGACAAAAAAGTAGCACATTTTGGTGTTGACACTCAGTAGAAACTGTTGATCGACCTCATATATTTTACATGTCGGTGTTGGTTTTTGAAATGAATGTCTTGGTAAGTTCAAGTTCATTATATATCATCCTTTAAACATTGCAGATAAACTAGCTGAAGAAATTATTGTTGGGAATTTGCTTTTATAAAGCACTTGTGCTGCTTTTACCTCTCCAGGTTACATCTGGAGAGCACCCTGTTTTAAGCATTAACACTGAAGGAGCTTTTAAACGACAACTCCACACATGAACCCTTTTGAGCCCAGCTGGGATAGCTCATGCTCAATTAATGCTCAATATCATATTGAGCTAACAAATGAACAGAAATATTTTCAACATTTAACATTTGCAAGTAATAAATGAGTATTTAGCCAAGTGTTTGGTGTGGAGTGGAGAGGAGAAAAGCACATATAGTGAGTTGTGGTAAGTTACAGGATAATGGTTCACCTAAGAATATTATCCATTAGTGTCTATGAAGTTTTTCTTATTAAACAGCTCAAGTGAGAGAGTAATCATGAAATATCAAATATGTCTCCCACTGGTATGTCTGAAATCATTCGCTCATTGATTACTCCCTCCTAATCACAATGTAAGACATAAATCACTGCCACTTTCTGTCACCAGGTCTACGATCACACAAAGGTAACTGAAACAACTTAGATAGTTTTTAATTAAAACAAAGTGGATGCATTTTTTCTCATTTCTTTAGAGGAACAAGTCCTGTAAGTGAGACTTTTTACTTTAAACTACAGAATGGATTGTTTTGTTGATGTTATTCAATCAGATCGTGTACTCATTTTCCCATTGTGGATTGTTGCCTGACTGACTACTTGTTTTACTATATTTATTTTTTCTTTGGAGTTAATGTATTGTAATCTTCAGTCTCATGTTGAATTACATTTATTTTGACTGAACCCTAGGAAATCTAATGACCAGTAATAGTGATCCATTTAAAGTGGAGCTAACATTAGCCACTGCATGTGAGTGGACGACATAGCAGACCAAGAAAGGCTGAAGTAGAACACCCAGTAGATAGGTTAATTAAGAAAGAAGGAATTTTATTGTTTATGTGTCAGACATTTATTTATACTGTGGATGTTTTTTCCTGTTTTTGATATTTGAAAGTTTAATATACATTAAAAAAAATCTCTATCAAAACTGAAAGCCCATGAAGGTAAATATCAGTGAAAACTTTTCCTGAAGACAATAACAGTATACATCACTGTAATTAGCATGGCAACCTGACAGCTGTCTAATTGTAAAAGGGCATGAGAATTTCAAGACCTAAAGAAGGAAGGTTAAGGGCCAGAAGCAGCTTAGAGCTCTGACATGACAATCTGGTTCAAGCTGAGGTTAAGTGTCACAGTGAGTTGTGACTGGCAAGGTGATTTTGGATTGCAACTGATCTCAGTTTGCGGTGAAACTATATCGTGTCTTGTCACAGATGACAACAGAATGACTTAGGTTTGGACATGCAGTGCAACTCTATCCTGTTGGCACTTTGGAACTTCAAAACATGGAGTTCTGTGTGAAAATAACACCGGAGCCCAAGTCTCTGCTTGTTGCTCGATGACTAATCCCTGTCTTCTGTATATAAATCCACTGACAAGCTCATCCTCAGGCATGAAAATTTCATGAAATTATAAAAAGAAGAAGAATTTCCTGGGAGCTCAGAATTCTTGTATTTACAGCTGGAGGATCACAAGTAAAAATGGAAACATTCCAGCATTGTGTTTTTGCTTCTTCTTTTTTTTTTTACTGCAAGCTATGCATTGCTGAGACAGAGATGGAGGCAAGGACATCAAAACCCAGGTGGAAGTTAGCAACATAGGGGCTGAGTAGGATGGATGCATCACATCACCTAAGATAAAAGGCCAGGTATCACACGCACATCAAAACAAGACCACCACATCACCAAGGCTCCAGCATTGCTTACCGGTTACACTATGACCTTCAAAAGGTCTGGTTTTAGCTTAAGTCAACAACGTCTGGCAGTTTGGATGAGGAGGGGTTTGTGCAGTCGGGATGAGAGCCAAAGAAAAAAAATCTAGAGTACAAAGCTAACAGGCTGAGCCGGCGGTGTGTGTTCCCTCTAAATAATCTGTGCAAGCTCTTGCATATGTTGACACCCTTCCCTTCTCCTATGAACCTCTCGCCCAATCTCATTCTATTGAAGATGGCTGCAGCTCAGCAGCCTTTTGAGGCCAGACAAAAGGAGCCATCAGACAGACGGAGTAAACCTACAGCTGTGTGTAACCAGATTTGATCCTGCAGCATTTTCAGATTTTGCTCCCTGTACAGTGGCCTGAATGACACAGCTTTCTATACCTCTGCCCCCAGCTTGACTCTGTTTATGTCAGTGTTCAACTAAATAATGAGTTTACATCTTGAATGCAGCTCTATTGGATCCATTGGATCATTTTCTTTAGGGGGTATGGAACGGAGCTGACCACACTCTCACCTCTTTGCAATCATTAATCACTTGTTGGTGAAGATTGTCAATGTCAAAATGTGCTGAAGTTGAAATTCAGTCCACCTGGTTAATGAAATGATAACAGGGGGTCTAGGTTTTCAAAGTGGGGGTGGAGTGTTCAGTGTTGTTTTTATGGATTGTAAGAGGACTATGAAGTCTGACGAAAATATCACCTTTGGATCATTTAACCGGATCATTTTTCCAAATGAAAACTGTCTGAATCTCATCAAACTTGTGTTCCTCAAACTGTATTTTTAGACACTTTCAAGCGTGATTTTCTTCTGAAAAAATGACATCTGCTTTGATGCTGCTCAGAGCTCTGTTTTGTTTCATGCATTTTTTCCTCTCGTTGCTGAAAAGTTCAAAAAGGGTCACTGCAGAACTATTTTTATGTTGTGGTATTTGAGCCATCTGGTGTTATTTTTCATCTGCTCCTGATTACACTGAGCTCCTCCTAATGATACAAAATGCCTGCCTTTAACAAAGAACAATACAGAATAGGCTATGTGACGAGAACGTGGGTCAACAGCCCTTTTTTTTCTGATTGTTTGTAAATGAGGATTACCCCTGAAAGGACTGATAAGAATTCAGATTGAAACATGATGGTGAAGCAAGACTGAGAGTCTGCACCTGTGCATTGACATGCTTCGAGCTAAATGCTACCATCAGCAAGCTATTCTATTCACGATGATCTAATTCTTCAATCGGGTATTGACGATGCTGAATGCTAATAAATGTTTTCTAAGTACTGCTATTTTGACTACACATCATTGAGGCGTCACAGCTTCATACTTTTCACCAGCTGGTGATGCTGCTTTAGTCATCATGGATCAATAAATATCTGGAGTAAATTCCATGAAAATCAGGCCAATAGTTGCTATGATATTTCAGTTTGGAAAGACGTTCCACTGTACTGCATTGCTGCTGACATGGCTAAGACTGATAATATCTTGACAATTATGAATTGGTTATTTGTGTGTAAAGCATAGTTGAGGCCACATCTGCATAGTGTGACCTTAAAGGTGTACAAGCATAGAATAGCACCATTTCTTTTCCACATATATCTACCTGCCCTGGTTTTGCCAGATACAGAATGCTAGAGAAGCATGAACTGCCATGCAGTTATTAAAGGTTATGTTCTTACCTATCTGCAGTGCACCAACAGGGAAACTCTGCACAGAACTGTTGCCCTTCAACTTTCTGCCTATCATATTTTAAACCAGCTTATGTACGAAGGTGGAATCTCTCCTCTTTCTGAGTCTGAGCTGAGGAACAGGGTGATTCAACTTGACAATGCTGCTCATCAGTGAGTGGAGGAGAAACAGGGTATGTCTGCTAAACGGTGGGTGACCGGCTGTAATGATGTGGCTCCATGTGCCGCTCGAGGCCCCCAACTGCTACAGTCTGTCTCAGCATTTCTTCTCCATTTGGAGAAGGCGGTGTGACCTGATGGGCGAGAGAGGCGGCTGGTAAGAGGTAAGGAATGAGGTAAAGAGAGAGGTATTTAGGTGAGGTTGGAGAACATCACAATTTAACACATCATTTCAGTTCAAGCAATGTAATTTTTTTTTTTTTTTTACTCTCTGTCCCAGAAAGCTGGTTGTGAATGATAGGTGATGACCCCACAGTAACAAGCTTTATTTAATATACTGTCAAGTAATGGCATCTTGCAAGAGTGGAGTTTAGGTTTTTACTCTTTTACCAGCTTTGGTGTATTTTCTGCCTCCTTGGAGAACTATTCCAACTATCAGTATTCTCTAAAGGTTCTTGCAGTGAAATAGTTTTCCGACAGGCATCCCTCCTGATAAATCATGAGCTCTGTCAGAGATGTCTAAAAGATATTTCATAAACTAAATGTTAAATTCTCTTTCCTCCGCCTTTTCTTCCTTTGTCTAAGTATGGCTTTGCTGCTTAAATGTCTCATGGTATTTGCTGCAGTGACATTACATGGAAAGGTTTAATAATCCAAAAAACAGTCTTTCAATGTCTCTCATTGTGGATTCCAATTCAGTGTCAGAAACACATCAATAGTGTTCAATAGAGTTTTATGGACAAAGTTTTTCACGTTATGAACAATTATCATGGAAGCTAAGAGTTACAGATATGGATCAATATTAGAATTCACCTGGAGTCACTGTTGTGTCCATCTGATGAGTGTGAGTTTGTTTTGGTTTCCAGTAATTGCTGTGGGAAACTTCTTTGGCAGCTAAATAATCCTGCGATCAAATGCTAGTTGCCAACTCAGTCAGACTATTGCCAAACAAGTAACACACATCAGGCTTAATGAAGACTTTTAGTACCACAGCTAACTGCTGTTGATGAGAGAAGGCAGAAGAAATTAAACTACTTATTTATTAAGAAGAACGTGTAGCATTTAATTTTTTTTGTATGCAGTAGTCATTCTAAATATGTCCTTTTCTTTTTAAAGAATTGTCTTTTACCACTGTATGCTGAATACATATTATGTAATGACCTGTCCCCTGTGAATATGTGGTGGTTTTCAGGTTTATGCAGTTTTTTCCCCTTAATATTGAGAGTGAAACCTCCAAAACCCACCAGTGGGATGTATATCATCAGTCACAGTGAATACAGTAGCTGAGCAGGATGTCAAAGCTTGGGGTCCACCATGTGGGTCCTGCAGCTTTTGACCCCATTGTCTCGAGCCAGATTATGCTTATTTCTGGTAGTCAGAACGGGTACTATATTTGCTGAGCATTGACCATCGCGGGAATCTTACAGGTTAATGGTGGCTGTTGGAATGAAGGGAAACAGTAGTACAAAGAAAACACGCTCCTCTGCTGCCAAAGCACCGTTAGTCACAGCAGAACAAGTAGAGCTGAATGAGCTATGATATCTCTAATGATTACTAAACATTTTTTTTTGTTTGTAAAAGGATTTATGTGTTTATACTTTTAACCCCACTTAACATCTCTTTTCCTTGGGTTTGACTCATTTAAACTAATAGAACCTTGGCTGTCTGGGATCCAAAGCCAGTGAGTCATTCATCAAATGACTGGCTTATAACATTAAAATAAGCATGACCTGTAATTCAAGTTTCAATAATAATGTATTATTTCCATCCACAGTCAGAATTATGTATCGTACGTTGAACATACTGATAGATTTAAAGTTCTGCTCTACTAATAGGTTCACAGTTTCAGGTTTTTAACCTTTGCACAATGTTCTTTTAATTGGGATGTCAAGGTGCACCAATCCTACATGATTACCCAGAGGATAACACACAGTTTCACAATGGCATTAACGTCTGAAAAATAATAGTAAAAAGGAGATGAGGCAGAATGACAATTTTTGGTTGGATAAATTCTTACCATAGTTACCTTGCTGTGTCCCTAATTCTCACCAGCAAACTTGTCAGCATTATGCAAACTGTTTTGGAAAGCCACACTAAAAAATACATTTTCAGTGTAAATAGATCAGAACAATTTTGCAGAATTGTGTACACAATCCTGTGTGTGTGTGTGTGTGTGTGTGTGTGTGTGTGTGTGTGTGTGTGTGTGTGTGTGTGTGTGTGTGTGTGTGTGTGTGTGTGTGTACGTTTGCAGCATATCCATATCAGAGCTTTGTAAATTGTATATCTGGAGACAAAAGTTTGACAGGCTTGACTCAACTGCAAGAGAAAGCTGGTGAATAAAAAAAGAGGGTGTGAAGTGCAAAACTAAAAAGCAAAACTATAAATCAAGTACACACAGTGGGCATCTTAATATTTTGCATCAATGTTCTGCAACACATGTATACTGAATTTTCTTGTTCTGACATTCCTCTCTGCTTTGGCCCAAAATTCTAAAATCTAATATTCTTCATTATTTCTTCTAGGAGTTACATCCAAACCTTTGTCATTATATCAGAGTGATTTCTCTGGGAAGGTTTTGGCTTTTATAAATAAGTTTCATCCATCCATCCATTATCGCTGTCGTGGATAAAATTCCCAAAGGGGAATTTCTCTGTGTCTGCATTGGTTCTCTTCCTCACACCTCCAAAAACTTTTTTTTTTAAAAGGGTAGTTGAAAAATTTCCTGATAATCCAGGGTTGAATGAAAGCCTAATCTCTATCTCACCATTGCAGAAAGAACCACATCTGTTGAAGCCTTATATCTGAGTACAGACTATCAAATATAACACAATAGTTTACATAAACCTCATCTCATCAGTTACTACTGTGTCTTTCATAAGCTTATATTTGTTTGTTTCTATTTACCTTGCGTCATTTATCATCTAGTGACGATCTAAACATAAGATTATTGAATATACTCTAGAAAAATGAAGCAAACAACAGAAAAGGAGAGCTTAATAAGGCTATGCAGTAAATAAAATTCCACATGAGCTTTGGATTCATTTCACATTTAGGGAGCCAAAAACCTGATTTCCTGTTTATGTAGATGTGTAGATCAGACTTCATCTGAATCCACATTTCATTTAACACTAGCTACAGCCTTTTCCTTCAGATGTGGTAACACAAAAAGTCAGCCATCCAACTCTTTACAGGGCCTGTGCATGTCTTACAGGGTCAGAGGTCACGCTGTGTTCATAACGAGTGTATAAGAGAAAGCATCTATTAGCATGAGATGCATGGGATGTGTGTGTGTCTGTCCTCATTTTGAACAGTGTCATTTGAGGTTTATTGTAAGACTGTGCAGACAGGAAAAACCTGCGGGGCATTTTCTTAAAGTTCCCCTGATGAGAGTGCTGTGAATAAGATGGCAGAGAGTAATGGGAACCAAGAAATGTTGTCAGGAGTCAAGCTGAAAGGAAATATACTGAGAAGATAGAAAGGACCCCAGATAGAAAACAAGCTTGGTGTTTAAGTACATCCTGAAGAGACAGTAATCAGAGCAGATGTGAGCCTGTTGAACGAGGTCAAGGCGGTGCGAACAAAAACATAATTTTTCAGCACAGATTCCTGTCAACAATGATTGGCCAGTAGATTAATACAGTGCTCCCACTTCATTTATTGTTAAAGATGGTTGCATAGTAGCACGTTCATTCACATTATGATGTTGTTTGCCTCCCATGCAGATAGATATCTTTGCCTTGAAATGGAAGGTGTATGAAATATGTTTTAGGTAAAATATCACATGCAAAAGCAAACTGCCGCCTCAAGCTTCTACTCTGAAAAGTCTGTAGTCACTAAATCAGTAAGATTGCTTGAATTTTTAATCATCCTTGAAGCTTTTTGAAAAAATCTCAAAAACCGTTTCTGGACATTTTCCAAACTCAGGACGGGCGTGTTTCAGAGATACATGTTCTGAAGGCATAAATTGCACACAACATCCTCACTAATTAGTACCGTGCACTGAGTGGAGGTTAATATTCAATAAATTACAACCTTGGAGTTCATGTAAAAATAATCTGCCGAGGCAGAGTTAATTACAGTGCAGACAACCTCACAGGACTGCTTTTGTTGTGTGAAAGAGGTTTACGCAATCAGTCAGAAATGCAAAAGGTGAGCTTCCCTCAGGCTGACGTCTTTGGCTCTCACTGCTATCAAAATACATCAGCTTTTTCCTGAGTGTGGGACCGACGGCTAAACACAAAGCAAAGTTGCCCAGACTTCTACATGAAACGGTATACAATTGCCAATAAATTTCCAACCTTGGGCTCGGCTTTAAAACCCTAATGCATAAATGTAAAACGACCTGACTTGTCAGGAAACACCCTTTTAGCACCGGCGGGACAGAGTGGGTGGGTGGGAAGAGGTTGTTGAAGTCAATCAAACAGACGTGGAAGGGATTAGGCCTTTAGGAGTCAGAAAATAGTCAGTTTCCTGAGTGTTCATTAATAACTGGGTAGGTCTGTCTAAGGCTTTGTACTGTATTGATGTTATTTCCAACTTCATGTGTCAGAAATACCCTTCATTCGGCAGAGAATGACCTAATGTACCCTTCAGTTCTCATCCTGTTGCAAATGTGTCCATTTAGTTATTGTGAGGTAGATGTCAAACCAGAAGTCAACACATATTTGCATCATTATGAGCATTACAAGCGAATGTTGATCCCACAATGTAATGGTCGTTCCATAATGACACCATCTGTGTTCAGATCGACTCCCTTTAAAACCAGATTTCACTGTGCAATTCCGTCAAGAGGCATAACATCCCCACACAAAAAATGAACTGACAAGTGGTCCTGTCATAGCGACAGCTTGGCAGTTTCTATCTGCTTTCATGCCTCCATTATAGCCTAAATGAATGATTAACCTCGGCTTTTGTCCTGGTGGCTGCTCCGAGAAAATGATCTGGTTCTTTTGTGAGAGTGCCTCAAACAGTGGTGCCACTTAAATGCTTGGAGGGTCTTTCTCCACTTTGAGTATCACATAAAAAGAATCGTTACCCCGGTCAATAGTTGCAGTTTGGTCAAGTTTGCAGTCTGCTAACACATATTGACAAAAATCATGTAGCAGTAACTTTTAGTCTGGCTCATCATAGGGCCTGTTAATTTCACTTAACTCATTTCTACTCTGACTAGTTTGCGTATATTCTTTAAGATGTTAAATTACGGTAAAGAAAACCAATTATGGGTTATCACTGTGACAAAAAGTTTTAAAATCAACATCTAATCAACTTGTACTCCCATTCAAGTGCCTCCATGTCATTTTGTCTTGTAAACATAACTACATGGATATATGTCTTCAAAAAGAGTGCATTTACATATTTTTTAAATTAACTGAGATGCACTACAGTCTTTCCAGGGACCCCTCAGCAGCTGTAGAAGTGCTTTATTCCCTGAGGCCCAACAACTGCTGGCAAAGAATCACTAATGTCTACGCCAACTGAGTAAACGGAACATGACTCGCAGCTTCACCTATGGGAAGATCAGCAAGTGGAAAAATGACATTGAATCATTTTGTACCACATGCTCCATGAACTCGACACTGCTGATTGGTTTATTAGACACAGCCATTTTTTTAAGACTCTAATATTGGAGTAGTACAGCAGTAAAGTGCCCGGGGCAGCCTTCACTGTGTGAACAGCAACAATAAATCAGCTGCCCACACTCTATCTCTGCTCTGCCACAACAGCTAACAGGATTGGAGAACGACAAGATTCCATGCAGTATAATTACATCAATCTGATTACAAATTATGCTAATCCCTCCACAAAAGAGGGCTAATTGAGTAAAATGAGAAGTCTTTGTGAGATACACGTTTGAAGATCTTGTGGTATTACATGGACTCATATTCTAAAGATAAGCAAGCTGCCTGTTCAAAGTACCTTCCCACATAACTTCATTTGAACACCATTGTGATAGAACAATCCAATATTGGTACCCCATGATGTTTTAGCAGGTAGCAGAGATGCATTTCGATCTGAGAGTGACCTTGCCCTGTTTCGCCGCGGCAGCTGCTCAGTTTGTCAGGCTTTCTTCTCATATGCTGCAGCAGCAGCTGAGGAGCCATTTTTGGGCCTGATGCATTCAACAGCTGGTAGTGCAAAGCCCAGGTTAGGCATTGGAGGTGGAGCTTGGGAGAGTGGAGTGCGAGATCGTCTGTCTGTTGAGCCATGGAAGCACAGGACGTGGAGCGTATCGGACGTTAGGCATGCAGCCAAAGAGTAAAACCGTGACAGCACTCCTCTCACATCACTCCTCTCCGGCCTAACCTACAATCACATTTAAACTCCAGCTTTAAACATCCCCTCTCTCTGGCTACTAAGTAATGCATAACGTGAGAGCGGTGAATGTAATGCACCCATGTGCTGCAAGTTTTAGGAACAAAATGCCAGAGCTGGCTCCGGTTCACAGGCCATATGTGCATGGGTGCGTCTCACTACGAGACAATGTGCCGCTTGTGGATTTTTTAGGCTTGAGCTTCACTTGCACCTTGTGAAAAAAATTAAAAAGCGGATGTTATCCCACTCCTTACAATCCCAGATGTGTTTACATGAAATCAACCTTAGTGTTTCCAGGTAATAGTAGGATCTCTGGTTAGATGTTTACAGACACCAAAGGATACAGCAGAGGGAATCATTTCACTAATGATCTTTGTCTCAAAATTTTTCAAACCTTGAGCCGCGCTGAATTGCAATTCGCTCCCTCGTGTTGAGGATATTCTTTCACAGCCAGATGTTCAAATAGCTTTTACCCTCATTACTGGTGCTGTTTGTGGTGATGAGGCTTACAAAAAGCATCAGTTTCGTTAAAATGGAGTGTGCAACACGAAGGTGGCGCTGCCTGGAAATGCCATTCTCATGTTGGGAAAATTTCCACTCCTCTGCTCATTCATGCAATCTGTTTGCATGCCTCCTTGCAAGTGACGTGTGTGTGTGCGTGTGTGTGTGTGTGTGTGTGTGTGTGTGTGTGTGTGTGTGTGTGTGTGTGTGTGTGTGTGTGTGTGTGTGTGTTTGTGTGTGTGTGTGTGTGTTTGTTTGTTTCGTGAAATGTCTGTAGGTATGACGAGACAGCTGAGCAAATGAGGAAAGAGATAAACATTTGGACAGGACACACCAGGTGGATGGTAAGTCATAACCAGATGGTGCTGTGACGAATCCCAGTGTGTCATTTATTACAGTTTTCCCATTTCTAAATTGTAATTAAGAATTTAGAAAGTAAGTTTCTAGTTGGGATCTTGTCACTAAAAGCAAAGACTTTAAGATTTGAGTGTGCACATTATTTTGTAGTAATTAAAGAAAAGACATGTTGGATTAGCATATTGTAGTGGTTTAAGGTGATAGGAATCCTTGATGTAGACATATACCTATGCATTTCTATGCCCATCCAACTATTTCATTCTATCAACTGAAATGAATGAAGGGCCTACTGTCTATACGCCTATACACCTGCTTACCTACCTGACGTAAATGTATGTAGCTAAAATCTCCCAACGTGCCAGCTCTATAGCTGTAAATACTGTCAACAGCCATGGTTTTGTTCATTTTGACTAATGTTATCCTTATAGTTTAGCTCTCCCTTTTGTAAGAACAGCTATTTGTTATATTTTCATAGCTATGGGAAGGTTTTTTTTTGCCTTGCTTTGTTATTTTTCTATTTTTTCAATTTATTTGCTGGATTTTTTACTGACAAACTGAGCGTTTTTATAAACCATGACTGACGGCAGTCAGTGCCCAGCTGGAACTAGCCACATAGTGCCTGTTCATGTCCCTGCAAAGAACAATGACTGGATATTTTAGTGTGTGTGTGTGTGTGTGTGTGTGTGTGTGTGTGTGTGTGTGTGTGTGTGTGTGTGTGTGTGTGTGTGTGTGTGTGTGTGTGTGTGTGTGTGTGTGTGTGTGTGTGTGTGTGTGTGTGTGTGTACAATTTCTGCTGTCAATGGATATTCCACTCAGTGACACATATTGGCACATGAAACACTGGTGCTAATTCCCTAACTATAGCCCCGAACGGTTAGAGACAACCTGGATCAGATCTGTTTTTTCTTTTTTGTGTGTGTCTCTTTTGTGCTTAAGCGAAGGTGATACATACAATGCTTAGCTGGATTTAAAGAAGACTTTGAAAAGCTTATGGTAGCAGCCATTCGTTCCGCAACAATAAGCACCTTTATCTCAAATAAATCTGACACCATCACTCTGGAGTAACATCTATGGAAGTTATCTTAAGTTTCAAATGAGTTTATATGAGCACAGTCTTAGAACAACATGGCCCCTCTTTCTGTAGCATACATGTTTCCTGCTGCAGGATTGTGCAGACCTCAGAGACTTAGTGTCGATGTAGTATTTTTTTTTTCCTGTTGTCACTAAGTGCTGAAAATCACATGCACTTGTTCCCTTTATATTTTACTAAAATACACTATAATGAAATTGCTAACACTAACTTAAGACAGACTGCAGGTTACTTAGATTCTGACTCCCACGACTCATGTGTCATCCAGATGGTTTTAGGCAAAAGAGTCCTCACATAGCTCATCAAAAGATAAGCTGCTCTCTAATTTGTTGTATTTTGGCAATGGGCTCTCTTCCCACAGCCATGAAGCTAAGCACAAGAATTGCCTTTAAGCATTAACTGTACAAATACTTTGACGTAAAGCACGCATGAAAGAGCTTACTTCTACCCAGGGCAGAATTTAATCAAAGAGAATGCAAAAAGGGGAATGTGACACTGCACTTCTATAAGCCCCTGGAATCAATGCAGGCTTATGTGGTGTAACATTGGACTTGGTAAACTGTGCAGCCATGATCTTAAAAGGATGTGCAAAGTACAACAGCTATTATTTAGGAATGAGAGAAACATCATCCTTGGCTGGCAGCTCTGAATTGACCAAGAGTCTATGAGCCCCATTCAGGGTGATACTCATCCCTTTAGCTCTTATTCCTTTAAATCTTTCTTATCATAGAGAATCCATCCCAGGTCATGTCTTTCCTCAAGGACCCAACCAGCATCCTAAGTAATACACCATGCGTCAGATGTGGTTTTGCCTACTTATATTCCATAAGACAATGTCAGTCAGGCTCAAAAGTAATAAGTCAGTACAGCTGCTAAAGACATTTGAAAAGTCAATTAGGCCTCTTTTTTGACACCGCAGTGTGTCTACAACTGCTGTCGCCATGGTACCGCCTGTCAGTATCGTTGTCACTGGTGTTGTCATGGCAGTGTGGGCTGACGTTAATCTTTTCTGCGGGTGTGACAGTTTGTGGTCAGGCAGAGTGGGAACTCAAGAGGCAAGGCTGTTGTAAATATTACACTCAGCTACTGTTTGGGAAAAAGACCAGAATGAAATTCCAAGATGGTCATGCTTTGTTACTTTCTACTTACAAGATGGTAGTTTTTTGGTTGTTTATGTCCCTTTTCTCAATTTATTTGATCATTTTAGCAAAATTTCTCGATGGATTGGTATGTACCATAGGTTGATCGACACTTGTGGTCCCATAGGATGAGCTGTAATAACAGCGGTGATCCCTCAACATCCCATCTAACACCTGCAAAACTAGCTGTTGTTTGTGTTTAGTGCTAATTTCCTGTACTTGCCTAACTGGTAGCAGATGTCAGCATGCTAACATGTCAAAACTAAGCTGATGAGCGTGGCAATCAGTATACCATTACATACACAATAGCATCTGCAAGTCGGCAGTCTGACATTAGTATTAGGCTTATTCCCAGTGTAGCATAGCCGTGCATGGCTTGAGGAACCTTAAATTATTTTTCATTCATCCAGGGAGGCCACATAAAACAAGAGTCTCTTGTAAATGTTGGTCTGAGATGAGCCGGGGTTTTAGCAGAGTATGATAGATGTTTTACTTTCCTCCTCCTTTATATTTGTTTGGTTAGGTTTGTTTCTCTTTCTCTTAGGGGGAAACAGACCTGAGCATGTGACACATCTGGGACTGGACGGGTTTGAACGAGTTTAAACGGGTGT
This sequence comes from Antennarius striatus, assembly GCF_040054535.1. Classification (NCBI taxonomy): domain Eukaryota; kingdom Metazoa; phylum Chordata; class Actinopteri; order Lophiiformes; family Antennariidae; genus Antennarius; species Antennarius striatus. Next base: position 7,443,164 of record NC_090794.1, read on the forward strand.
GTGTTGGATGGGGTTAGCTCCTGTGGTGTAGGCTGGGTGCTGGAGAGAATCATTACTGTTTTATTTTTCATGAGCGTGCCCTGAGCAGGTTTACATTGTAGCTGTGCCATATGCTTTGCTATGGAAATGGGATTTATTAATACGTTCAGGAGGATGTCAGGCTTTGGTGACTTATGGACTATGTGAGCCAATGTGAAGGTGCATTGTCGGCAACTTCTCACAAATAAAGATGGGAGGTGGGGCATAGTTGGAAAGAAAAACATTCTCTGGGGGCCTTGGAGCTGCAGAGGACTTACTGATTTCAGGTCTGCCACAGGGGAGAGGGCTGTTTTAGCCAGCCTCTGTGTTCCAGGTGTTGATTTTTAATTGGCAATTCCACGAGCAATAAAGCATTTCACTTACTTTCCCTTGTAAAGTGCTTTCATTCCATCTCCAAATGATGTAATTACCCCGCCGTCCCAAGTGAGAGGGTGGCGGGTGAGAGGAGGCGCGTTTGCTCTCTGTGCAGCCTGCTCTCTCAGCAAGAAGCCTGTTTGAAGGGTTTGGAGAGTATGTTTTCATTTAGGAATCCAAACACCATAAAGACACATAGTCAGTTGCACATTAAAGGTATGCTTTAATTTCATTTCAAGCTCCCTCTGCTCAGCGTGTGACTAATATCAATGCAAACAAAAAAAATATGAAGAAATACAGGCTTTTTCTCTTTGATGTATGAAGGGTAGACAGGGAGGTTCCAGTTCCTGGAAAATAGATTTTCTTTGTCCAGAATGAAACTTTTCTTCATTTCAACAAGACTGTAAGAGCATTTTTTTTTCAGCATTTGTGCTTAGCATTAAAGATGCAAATAGATGGAGACAATGCCTTTTGTCTGTAGTCTGCTCACTTGAACATGTTGTCAGGTTTGGAAAAAACTGGTAAAACGGAGCCATACCAGTGCAGTCATAATTCGAGACCGACAAATGTCCCTGACACAATAAGGAAAAAACTACTACCAAATAGATGACTACCATTCTAATTTATTTTTTCAACAGCAGACCAAACTTAATAACACAAAATTAAAAAAAAACAAAAAACAAAAAAAACAAGCCCAGGGCACTGCTACGCGTCTGCCCACCAATGCACCAATGCATCTGTTCACATTTGTTTGTCTGTAAGCCATTTTGTGAGCTTTTGGCTTATACAGTATGTGTGTGTAATATACAGGGGACCATACTCTCTCCCTTTCGCTTCACCATCTACACCATTGATTTCCAGTACAACTTAGATACGTGACACATACAGTTTTTGTATGACACTATATCACAGGGGTGGCACTGGTGGAGCAGATCCCCTGTAGAGCGGCAATGGTAGAGCAGGTTGTTCAATGATCCAAGATTGGCGGTTCGATTCCCGCTCAACCACCTCTGAGTGTTAGCTGACAGTGGGAGCTCACCTCCCGAGTACTGCCGAGGCGTCCTTGACAAGTTGCTCATTAGGGTGCAACAAGGAGGAGCTGCATGCCACTCTACCTCCCACTGCATGCCTACATGCAGTGTGCATTCAGGGCCTGTACACACTAGTATACATACTGTATATGCATGCGACTGACTAACAAATTACTAGAGTGTGTTACTAATTTCTTTGATCGCCTGTACATACTCATCTAGAGCGCTGGTTCTGCGGTCAGTCAGAGCCTGGACTCTGTGGAGACAGTTCTGGAGAGGACTATGTCCAAGTTCAGAGCTATTGACTTCTCACAGCAGAGGAGCACCTTCAGTGGAAGACTGTTGTCACCAAGTGTTGTTGTTGTTATTGATTGTTGTTGTTGTTGTTTTTTTATCCAGTATTTAGTCATTATGTAATGCCTGAGCAGTGGATATGTGCAATTTCCCCCGGGATTAATAAAGTATACATCTATCTACCAAGCTCCTACATAGAGAGACTGAGGACCTCCTTTGTGCACCGTGTCATCAGGGGGTACAATGATACTCTCAGGAGGGGGGTAACGACAATATCAACTACGTCAACAACTAGTGGATGAACAGGGGGGTGGAGAAGGGCAATGATAGACTGCGGGGATCCTAGGTGTACGTGTCTGATGATGCTGTGATGGATGCGCCTTGCCCACTGTGTGGGCAAGGCACGTGCTTTTTCTGCTTTTGTTCCTTTTTCTCGTACTTGTCATGCTTAGATGCAAATTGAATAACTGCTTAGTTTTATCTGTGAAGCACAATTGTTTTGTTTTTTTGTTGCTGTTGTGTTTTTTTATCTGTTGTTTTTGTGGCACCTGTGTTTCCTGTGTGTGTATTTATGTATTTTTTATGGTGTAGCACTTGAAAATATGTGAGCAGATGATATGCGCAATTTCCTTTGGGATTAATAAAGTATCCATCCATCCATCCATCCATCCATCCATCCATCCATACTTACGTGTAAAAAGAATTTTCCTATTGTGGATTAATAAAGTAGACTATAATCTTGAAACTTAAATATTAGCCTAAAGAAAGTATTGCATGTGGGCATTAATGGCTACTGTACATCATCTGAAATGCATTTATTTTCATATTATCTTTAAAAAGACAAATATTCACTGCCCTAATCAAATTTTCCTTCATTTTTACTGCTACAATTCTGTTATTTTACCCCACTAAAGGGTGCCAATGCTAATATATGTCAACCGTGTTGAAGGGTGACCAGCGCTTACAATTACAAACATGCTAATGAAGTCTGTTGACCTACAGATTGATGTTATCATTGGAATTTTTTGGGAAGGGGATATTTAAAATGAAAGCTATTTTCCTGTTTTTGTAGTGTGTAATTCCCTCTGAAATACAAAAAGGTCAAAGCCAGCTTGTCTGACGGCCAAGTGTGTGGAGACGTGTGTAACATTAAGCCCAAGTCATTTGACTAAAACGGATCTCTTGAACCACATGGGAGTTGTGAACCCCCCAGAACAAGTTCAGCCTGTCAACTCGTGGCATGCGTGGAGTGAGTTCTGAAACATAAACTCCATTTGATCAACATTGCCCAGTGATACTGTAGGTGAAAGATGTTGAATTCCACTGAAACTTTGTACCCAAATAATTAATCGAGGCTTCACAAAAGACAGGAGAAAGTCAAAGGGAAAACATTTTTTCTCACATAAGACCTACCTGGCAGCATTTTTGCATATCAGACCTCCCAAGTGCCTGTCAGTAATCCAGCACTGGCAACATTGCCAGAAAACACAAAAACAAGCTGTTCGCTATCACTGCCGTTCCCATGGGAACATGCCGGCAGAGGGTGTGCCAGCTCCGAAATTCATCTGTACAAACAGAATCCAAGCGTACTCCCCAGCATTCTACAAAATCCTTAAGGGGTGGTTGGGGGTGGGGGGATTTGGGGGTAGTGGGAGAGCCCTGCACAGTTTCCACCAACACTTTCTCCAAGAAATGGGCCCTCTTACAGGACCCTGCTATCAGTGTAAGCGATTAGCAGGCCCCGCTTGTGAAAAGTGCCACAAAGGGCAAAAGGATCAAGATTCCTGAGATGCTGGGCCTGCGGTGTTCATTCGTACACTTCCTCTGCTTAATAAAGACCACACATCCCCTGTGGCTGGAGCAGAAGTGGACCGCCAGAGCTGCACTTCAAAGCTAACCGGAGATGCAGACGAGAGGGAGAGAAGTAAACAGCAGAACGTTGACTGGCCAAACAATAAACAAATAGATGCCAGACCACTTCAATTAGCTTCAATTACTGTTACGCTAAGGGAACGTCTGTTTGACCATCTTTAAAGGCATCATTATGTGTTTTTTGCTTTTTTTTTATTATTGGCTTGTGTTGTCAAGTTAGTGTTCAGTGGGAATGAGGGGCTCCTCCTCACCTCTCCTGCTCTGCTACAGGTGGCACAAACACAATATAATTAGTTCGGTGTGTGCCTCCAGTACTTTTTTGTCTAATGCTTTACCAGAGCTTATCCAGCCACACTGCAGAGCAGGTATCAGTGGGAGGCAACATTTATGTATTTGTATCAAGCTGCAGGTGTTAAAAGTTTGGTCAAAAGGTAATGCAAAGGATGTGTTGGCTTAAGAGCAGTTTTTACATCCCGCTTCAAAGCGGTGATGTATTATGATTGTCAGTGTTCATCCGTTTATCCGTCCATTAGTCCACCAACTATCTTCACAACTATTGCAGATAAAAAAATTAAACAAAAATTACATTACTCGGGCGGAAGAAGGGGAAGAAAATGAGAGGATGACCTTGACCTTGAGACAACTAGATCAAGGTCAAATTTCAACTTTTGTACACTCAGGAACCAGATAACATAGAAAGACAAGGGAGAAGGCCAGTGTGAGTAAAGCACTAGTTTTGATCTATGGTCTGACCTACTTTCATAGATCAGGGTAAAAATTTTGAATTTAGGGGTGTCATGGGATGTTGCAGTCTCTGACTGCCTTGGCTCTAGTTCGTTTTGTTTATACACAAATGCATAAAGAATGAAGACAGCAGCCTGGGAATATAACACCCACACCATGAAAAATATACTTTTTACAGCATCTACTTTTGAGGAAAGGTCTGTAAGTTTGCCATCACGCTCCTGTTAAGGTCTGAAGAATTAGATACCTTCAAATTTGGGTTTATACCTTTGCCTTTTTTGGTAATTATTATACAATATTATAACATGTTTGTTCATTGAGATACAGTGTGGTTGAAGTTAGGAGAAACTGGGAAGGTGTGATATATAGCTCTGTGTGTGTGTGTGTGTGTGTGTGTGTGTGTGTGTGTGTGTGTGTGTGTGTGTGTGTGTGTGTGTGTGTGTGTGTGTGTGTGTGTGTGTGTGTGTGTGTCAGTGTTGTAGGAAACACCACCCCAAACACGTCTTCTGCAAAGTTTGTTGTGACTACCTTCATGTCCTCTTTCACTACATCCATAAACCTCCTCTTTGGTCTTCCTCTAGGCCTCCTGTCTGGCAGTTCAAAACTCAGCAGCCTTCTACTAATATATTCACTATCTTTCCCTCTGTACATATTCAAACTATCTCATCTCAGTCTTGCCTCTCTGACTCAGTTGATAGACTCCTGTAATTCAAAAATTCTCACACTAGTTAAATCTGTATTGAAAGTTGTAGTCAAACAGGTGGCATCTCTGCCACTATTTGCATAGTGGCAGAGAGAGGTACGAAAGATGCCTTTAAGCAGCCCAGGAAATAGAAGAGCACTGAGAGTTTTGACCTCCAGGACTCTGCATTGTGCCATCAATCTGTTTGTCTGTCTGTCTGCCAGAAAACAATTCTGCTTCTGTTAGTGTATAGAAGTGGGTAAGCTATGGAATGCAAAATATGCACTTATACACTGTATGCTGACACTTAATGCCATGCGCATACTCGAGACATTGATCTGTCACGGTTCGGCGTGGCAGTGCTGGTGTGTGGCAGGGGGAGGCCAAGCTTGTGGGTGGAGCCACGGCTCCACACCTGTTGGTCCTCTCCACACCTGAGACTCAGCCACACACCCGTTCTGATCGTCACACCTGAGCTTGTTTTGGTGCTAATGACCATAAGGCTTTTTAAGCCTGGCTCCATGAGAGCTCGGTGCTGGTTTGTTGCTCATGTTTGGTTCCTGGTAATCTGTCTTGATTTTTAGTCTGTCTGTCTGGAGAATTTTTACGTTTGTTAATAAATCATGGAGGGAAGATTTGCTTTTTGTGTCCTGCACTTGGGTCCATATTCCGCCTCACGTGACATGATCAAATGGTAGGTTATACTGATGCAGCTGATAGACCCAAAAGACACCGATGGCAGAATCAGTATCTCATAAGATTTTGTGAAAAACATTTAAAAGTGTAGAATCGGTACTGTGAGGGTCTCTGAAACCTGACTACACCTTAAGAATGCCATAATGTTTCTAAAAAAGGTTTCAGTCAAAGGAGAGTAAAATTTATTTTTGTTTTGTTTTTTTAACAATTTACAAATTGGTCTAAAAATGGAGTGGACTGAGTTGTCCGGTTGGGATTTTTAGATCAAGGATTGCAAAACTTTGCATTGTGAAGGTAAAACCTGAAGTAAGACTGCTGTTCATGATTTCAGTGTTAGAATCGTATGTCTCTGCACAAAAAAATCCTATGATCAATAATAACCTTTAGAAAAGAAAGAGACACACATTATTAAACTGGTAAGAAAAAAAGTGAGTGGTACTGATAGATGGCTGAGATGTGTTCTCTATTATCCTATCAAAAGTGAAAAATCTCTTCCTATTCTGTGATCCTTTGGGGAGTTGTACTCTCATCCTTGCTCCAAGAACAAACCAATCTGTTTAAATTATTAATTCAGTTTCATTTGAATTGTAACACCAACGTGTTATCTGTGATTGAGGTAACTCTCATTAGTCATGTTTATGCCTGAACTATAAATTTCATGTCTCACCCAAGACTGCTCAAACATGGAAACAGCAACTCCTTAAAGAAAAAAGAAAAAAAAAAAACTCTCCCCAAGGAGAACACCCCGCTCTCTAAGTGAGCAATAAATCTAGCACTTTAGAAGAGGCTGACCGTGTAAATGTACTCAGTTTTCTCAAGTCCTTCTCCTCCAGAGCTGTCAAATGTTGCCTGGCCCCACAACTTCCGTAACCCGTGACCCCTTTAACTTCTGTTTTGTTCCCGGCACTCCAGGCCCCTCAGATATCTCCTCCACTGGAACTCCCCCAGATGACACTTCTATCCTCTATGTTCCTACACACTACCCCCGTAGCCTTTGACCTGGCCAGCACCTCAGCCTCTCTGAGCGACTGCCCTTGCATTCCAGTAAAGCTGATGAAACCTGAGAGCCCAGTGAGCTCATCGCCGGGCCATGGAATCAGGAGTTAAATGATACCAAAAAACAGGGGAGAGAAAACAGAGAGACGGGGGAGAGGCAGCCGTTGGTGGAGGACGGGTCTGTAACTGGTTCTGTGCGTCTGTGCTTACCGGCGCTCTTTGTGGGTTAAGTTACAGCAGGGAGAGCGAGAAAGGAAGAGGAAGAGAAACTGCTGGCATCTTTGAATCCTCTCTACTTTTGTCTTTCTGGTCTTTGCTTCTCGCTGTCTCTCAGCGGCCTGACTGGCTGGTGCCTGCACTTTCCTCTTGACACACTCCACGCTTTCAAGTTAATGAGCCCCGTTGGCCTCGTCTTCGTTTCTAGGAGCTGGGATATGACTGTAATGCTGTGAGGTCGCACTCTACACTCTGTATGCGCCTCTGTTCTTCTCTGACCCTGCGATGATCACCAAGAGCCCCAAGACGGTAAGACTCTTCAAATTGCCTTCCAATTTCCGCTGCATTCAGTGTTAGGCTTGTGTGGCTTTATCTGCGCATTACAAAATCAATAGAATAAGAAAAAAAAGTGTCTCAGAATCTCAGAATCATTGTGATGCATGTCTCATATTATGATGACTACCATTAATTATTTCAAACATGATTAAGCCAATCAATGTTTCTCTCAAGCTGTGTTATGAGCTGTAAAATGAGAAAAAGCAGTTTTTAGCCAATAGCATCTTTGACTGAAAGCAAAATATGATCTTTTACAAGTTTTAGAGTGATAAACCTTTCAGCCATGCATTATTCATGGCCACTATGTTCCTCTCCAGATCGCTGCCTGTTGGTCACTTTGTCTCCGTCTGACCTTGTGCACTTGTCTCGTCAACCTTTCAGCTGACGATTTCCTAAATGTTTTTTTAATGCGTAATCTGCCGGGAACTGTAAATAAAAAATTTATAACATATTTTTCAAACACAAAGTACCAGAGTAAGGAGTAGATTCACATCCTCAGAGGTTGTTTAAAAAATCTGAACATAACCTGAATTGGCCGCTTACTCTTTTCTATGCAGCAAAAAGCAATTTAAAATAATTGTGAGTGTTTCGAGCAATAAATATAGAAAAGTCTGAGGTGAAACAGCAACGATTACCTTCAGCATCTTCTGCTGTGGTCTCACTATTTAAATGGATGTAAAATTCTCCTCTGCTCCTCTCACAAACACACTGCCTCTGGGGAAATAATGACATCCCTGTGATCAAAAGAACTGATTTTTTTTTTTTTTTAGCCTTTTTTGCCAGGCAATGCTACCTTGAATGCACATAATTACCAAAGCCGCTTTGTTCACACACTTTATTTAACACGCTTTCTGCATGCCAAATCCAAGGCCATGACTGCCAATGGACATGATTAATGAGTAAACCTTACAACGTATAAAGAAAAACAACACACATCTCACCAGCATTTACATATAACCTCTAACATTTAGTGCTCTCAGAAAGCAAGCAATGTTGAAGGTGTTTTTTGTCTGTTTGTTTTTTTTAAATAGCTCCTTTGTTACATAGCTACTTCCAAAAATTATAATTACTGTGGGTGCAACTCCTCTAACTCTATTGGTACTAATAAACTGTTGTATCATTGCACACAGTGTATACAGTAACTCTTACTGTATAATGTTGTATAATGTTGCCATAATGATATTGCTCTAATCAGTAGTTTATGCAGAACACCAATAGTATTATTTACAATATATTCTGTTTTTTCACAAGCAGGTTTCACAGTTACATAAAACCCTTTCAAATTAATCCTAATCTGAATAATTTCAGGGTCTGATTGCCTGTAGTGCCATGTCCTTACCCCTCTGTGATGCTAGACTGACCTAATACATGTCGGTCCTTTGAAATATTTAGATTTACTTGCATGTGATGATGGAACAACATGAGTCTTCCATGCCAGGGTATTTTATTTATTTATTTGATCTGGCAAGTATTTCTAAGTTATTAGCAATATAATGAAAATGGTCTTGTGTTGAAGAAAATTAGAACCTGCACCTGTACCTCTATCATCCTCCAACTTGACTCAAATCTTTTAAACAATAAGACAGAGAGGGAGGCAAATATGGCTGATTGGATCACGTAATGATCAGTCCAATGGGACTTGAATGTGTGAACATCCAGTAGGAGTCAAGTCAAGTGCCAAATCTGTAGTTCATTGAAAGAATCAATGCTCCCGTGTCAGTGTCAGATTAGGCTTAGCCAATGCACAGCAACCTTCTCAAGTCTCAATTTTCCTGACGGAAGATGTTTCAATGATTCCTCCTTTATTTTTATATGATTTTTTCCAACTGCAGGCACAATTTTTGTTGCCAGATATACAGTATGTGGCCATTAATTTTATAAGCTATTTTGACAGTTGAAAGTAATACAGATAGAATATGGATGAAAATGTCAAGTGTAATTGGAAAGGTTGCTAGAGATAAGTATCATCATCTTTACAGATTCAGAGAATCAAAAATAAAACCTAAATTAAATTGTATTATAATATTAAAATGAAATTGAAATTGAGATATATATGTTCTTGGAAACAACAACAACATGTAATGATTTGTTCTGTGTGTGTGTGTGTGTGTGTGTGTGTGTGTGTGTGTGTGTGTGTGTGTGTGTGTGTGTGTGTGTGTGTGTGTGTGTGTGTGTGTGTTGTTGTTGTTTTTTCCAGGAACATTGAACATGAACATGTTTCCTTGACTCAACTTGCTTTTATTGGCAAAACCACAGACCTGAGTCTGGACTTGAACTGTGGTTTCTGCTGTCTTTGTATTCTATCAACCTGAACCACATTGTTTTGGGACATATGTGATTTTTAGATTCATTCAACTGGATTTTATATCAAACAAAAATTAACATCTACCTGCAGATTTTTTTTTCATGTATCCCAGAATTTCAAATGTCTAAAAGAGAAAAAATTATCAGCTCCATTTTTAAAATATCACCTTATATTTTGTATGTAGAAACACATCTATAAAGTATAGCTTAGCTTATGCTGCCAAACACATTCAGTAGGGTTTAAAACATGACCTTAAATGAGGAAACATTTCAAAATCCCTCAGAATAACTGAATATTTAACATGTCATCGCTTGTGCACCAGCCCCAAAGCTACAGTGTGTCACTAAGGGGTCAGTGTGGGCGACGGGTCAACATCCATCTTTTGTGAGCTAAAGGTTTGAAATGCTGAAAAAGAGATCCTTTGTCTGTGACTATGTTGGGTTAAAGGCAGGTAGTTGGAAATGGTTTTATACAGAAATACATGAATGAGCACATTTGAGCAGTAATTTATTTTTATATGACACAGGGGGGACAATGAGGTTCATTTTGTTTGAGACATTTTGTCACCACAGTTTAACAGTGAGTAATTCTGATTATATCAAATACATCATAAAGACAATAACGTAGGATACCATTAGATAACAACAATAATTTGAAGCCTTTAATTTTTTTATGCAGTTTCTCATTTGGGCACACCTACATAACACTTAATCAATCAGCTGCCCGGCAGGACAGTGAATGAATCCCTCAACAAGCTCCATCCTGTAGTACTATTGAGTCAGCTGACCACAGGAGTGATCTGCAGGCATGAATCAGACGTTGTCTGGAGCTTGACATCGCCTGAGGGCAGAGCTCAGATATGTGGCAAGGGAGCAGGAGAGGGCTAAAAAGGAGCATGAGGAGAGCATTGGGAAGGATTTGAGGGGGGAGCCGGAGAGGGAGAGTAGACCCATGACTGACGGATCCAGCACAAGGAGATGCTTGTTCTTACGGTGCCTCACCATTCTCTAGGCACATGAACCTCCCTCGGATGAAAGAAAAATAGACTCAAATACCAGAGGATAATGTGATTATAGGCAAATAGGAGAACGAAGGTTAATTGGAGTTAAGTGTCTATAAAAAATGACCGTGTATATACATCTGCAAGTCACCCTACATTCTGCCAACAGGGCTTCAATTCTTACGGACTCTTTAAAATAAACATATAATTCAATACTTCAGAAAGAATGTTACAAATGTATATCTTCTGAAGATAATACATGGACATTTAGCGTCTAGTCATTAGGTTATAGGAGAAGGCTTCAGCATATGAGTAGAATAACATGAGGACTAATGTAAAAAATATGATATAGGAATAGCTACAATGTCTGAAGGTCGAACAGAGCAGTTCAGCAACACCGTGTTAAATCCCAGCAGTAGCTTTTTCAACAAAACCTCATAATCTCCCACTTGCAACCGCTCAAACTGTGTTTATGTTTGACCTGTCTGTCAGAAAGACAGACGAAGGTAATATCCTCCACCAATATACCACCATCGTTGACCTCTAAAGATGACCAGAGCTAAACACAGGGGGAAAAAATTGAGTTATTTTTTCCATACATCACCTTCCAAGATGCTTTATTGTTTGTTTTTTACTCAGAACATTGACATTCACGGTAAATGCATTTGTTGTCCCTCATCTCATCCAGTGGCACCTTTGATTGGTCTTTGCAGAACAATATAAAAGGAAAATCACAGCTTTGATTGCAGCTCTAACAGTTTTGTGAAAATGCTCTGCAATTCAAACCACTTAAGGATAAAGAAAGCCCATAATCGTTAAACAACCATTTATACCTGACTTGTATTACCTGCGGTATGGTAAAAACCCAGCAACTGCCACATTAAATAACAAATTACCATCTTAGACTGGGACATAATTGAGCTGGCTTCAAATTTGTTATTTCAATGTGCGATGGAGAAGACTTGACAGCAGCAGCACCAGTGTCTTTATGATATTTAAATACAATCTTCCTCACGTCAAGGATCTTAGGACAGAGGTTATAAACAGCATTATATTAATACGTTAACTTTATCTCAGCAACAAATCTTTTTTTTTTGTTGCAGGTGTGAATGTGAATTCTAAAAATATTCAAAAATACAGGGATGATGTCAGTGACTTGCAAAGTTGTACATCTTGCAAAATAAGTGAACCAGGAAATTTGTCACTTTCCAAGCAGTTGACACTAGTTGACTTCTTCTTTTACGAGTCATATATGAATAATCAGTGCTGAGTTTCACTCGCTTCAGTTAGAAATGTTGAGTCTTGAGTTGTCCACCATCACCATATATGGTGTCATAGATGAATAGCTACAAACCCTCTTCTCAGTAATATTAGATCAGCATAGTGCTACATGCCCAGTTGCATGAAGCCTGACCAACAAGTTCACCCTTTCTAAAGATAGATGGTTCACCTCGCTTGCTACCTTCCATCTAAATGACTTAAAGTGATGTTATTCAACTATTTTATTTTGAAAAAACTGATTCAAAATAATCTTGATAGGACAGAGATTTGTAATTAAAAGAAAGGTTCATCTTTCAGTTCCACTCCCTACATAACATCAGGGAGTCAGCTAACAGGAGCAACAGCTGCATGGTTAAGTGAGCTACCGTATTTAGTGAAAAAATACACTATTACCTGACCTTAGCAAAGATTGAAGATATTAAAAACTCCTTAAATCCCTGAGAGCTGGGGCCGAACAGCAGGACAACAATAAAGAGAAATCCATAAAACGTGTTCTGTCTATTAAACACATAAACGAGATCAGGGTCCCATGGATCACCTGGTGGGATCGAGGATTGAGTATGAGTTCCTGTCAAGTTTTAAAAAAGTCTACATATTTGGTCAAACAGCTTCGACATAGTTGTCATTAAATTTGAATTGGAATAGATAAGTTAAAGTATGCCAAATAGTGAACACTATATGCTTAAAAAAGTACATTTTGCATGACTTTTAGGTTATAAAGATCTATGATGTGCTGCATTAAAAAAATGTGTTAAAAGATGTTCCTACTCATAGCATTATATTATTACTATATTACTAATTTTAAATATATTATTGAAATCTACCTAGTAATCATAATGCCCTTACATTAAAAGCAGGGTTTTGTTCTGCTTTGACATAATTCATGAAATTTCGAAAAGGTTAATTACTTTTGCCACTCAGAACAAAATGTTATTTTGAGAAGTACAGTGCTGAGTATACATGAGTGAGCAGGCTGACAAACAAGGTTTATGGTCTGAAAGGAGGGCCGTTCCTGTTTGCTTTGGGTCCCACTGAAAGCACCCAAAAAAACAATGGTGAATGCCAGACAGAGCAGCTGCCAGCAGGAGTACAGCACACAACACAGAACCCCGCTTTTATCCTCTAACCACACTGAACTTTCAGAAGGTCTCATGCTGTTGAAGCATCCAGGATCCTGCCAAACACACCTCAACCCCCCCCCCATCTTAAATTTTATGTTCGCACCCCCAACAACCTTTCTGTCCTTTACAGCGAAGATGCATTTTGTGATGACGCATTGTAAAGTTGTAAAGTTCATGTGTTATAACATGATTTACATGTCTGTTGAAAATAAGTATGCATTTTTTAACATATACAGACATCATAATTTTGTGTATATTATATTTTATGTATATTATATACAATGCGCCCTCGTGCATTCCCGCAATAACGCCCGCAACTTCGCCTCATCACTGATTTTTGGTAGTCAGTCACGTGATATTGTACGCGCATTCTATTGGCTGACGGCACCCGGAGTGTGCTATGTTCCATGAGTCTCGGACTTATGTGGGACACAAAAGTGCTTTAAACAGTTGATAAGAGTGTGGGAAAAGGTAATACAGATAGAAGGTGGTTTAATATCAGTATGGGAAGGGTTTGTAAACGTTTAACATTTATGACTACTTTCCTCCTCTGCATCATGTCAACCAACTCTCTACCTTTTCTTGTAATAGTTCAAACATTTTACATCCCTACTCTCAGTCCTATACTCTTGGCGTTCCTCTTCTCTCTCTTCCTACAAACACTTTCTTCCTCTCCTTCTTCGACCAACAGTAGTCCAATTTCCCCCGGCACCCTATAGGTGAACAGCACTGATGGCGGTCATTGTTAACCCAGGCCTCAACCAATCCGGTCTGGTAAAAGTTTCAGATGCCCTTCTTGACACAACCCTCTGTATTTATCCGGGCTTGGGACCCTCACAAGAAGACACTGGCTTGTGCCCTCTTGCAGCTTCATTCTGATATATCTTGCATATAAAAACATAAAAAGGATTTAAGTGCTTGTTTTGTTTTGGGGTTTTTTTAAACTTAAGGATCAAGGTTGTGTCGCTGTCTTGTCAAGATGTGAAGTCATCATCATATGTTCTGTGTTACAGTTTGCGAGTGACGTATGGGGCAATTTGAAATCTGATTTGAGTGGCTTGACTAAACCATTTAAAATTAGATTTGAGATGGATTTCAAACCACCTTCAGCATGACTTCTATGTGTTTTTTTGCTCCAAATCTCATTTTGGCTGCCAGTCTGAATGTAACCTTAGTGTGACTTGGACCATAATCTGCATGTCACTTCTCCTTTTTCTATGCCCTCTGTTTTCAACACATCCCTTCACTCCTTTCACTCACTCTCTCACTAGACACAGCCTGTTTTGTTCTTGCAATACCTAAACTCCAACCCCATACAGGTCGGATTAAAGGCCTAAGCAACACAACACACCAGCTACACAGCACAACATATCAGCATTATGCAACTCCCTGGATTTCCTGTTATTGCTCACCTTAAAGTTTTCCTTTATTAAACCTTCTCATATAAAATCTGCTACAAATAATATTACAAAATGAAATAATCCTTCCTTATGGGAGCAAATTTAATCTTTTTTGCTTATATGTACTGCATACCACCTTATCCATGATTTGTATTCAATAAAACAGTTCAGAACATCTCTGTCCAAGTTTGAGGCTTAGCTGTCTGTCTTGTTTTTTCAATCAGACAGGCTCTGTTGGATGCCTGACTTTCACTGCTCTCCTTGGGGAGTCTATATCTGAGCATGTTTAAACACCATATGTGGATGCATGTCTTTGTATTTCTATATGTTGATTTTATCTGCCTACATGCATTTGTTTTTCGCCTTCTACGCAGGGAATGAAGGGGTCTTCTCCTCCAGTACTTTCAACCATTGCTTCCCTACTTTGCATGCACTTGCTGACTGAGCACTCACTGTCAGCTGCCTGTTGAGTGATGCATCTCAAAAGCTTCACAGTAATTGCTGAGTAACTGTTTGTCCAGTAATTTAGCATTCAAACGCCAGATCTTATTATGTCTGTTAAGGTATATCAAAATGATACATCATCAAAAAAATGTAAAAAAAAAAAAGTAAAACCCCACTGATATCTCTGCCTTGTGTCACAAACCAAATTATTCAAATAACCTTGACTGCATGGAAACAGGGAGGAATAATCTCTCCTGGGTGATAAGCAGTCTTCACTGTGTTTAAAGAAAAATAATCTTATGACTATAACAGCCTCTGGCAAGCATCCAGCTCAGCCACATTCCACTTTCACATGACCTTCTCACAGACCTGGCCTGGAGCGAGAGCCACACCGTCCGTCCCTCACCACACCTCTATTTGACTGGCCTAAATATTTCAAGACCTTCTTATCTCTTCTCGTCCTGCATCCTCCCCAGTGTTTACAAGTTTGACTCGACTCCAGATATGCAATTGGATTGTAAATTTTATTTATGTGTACTTACAGATTTCTTTTACAAGGACAAATGCATTCCCTGTCAAAGGCAGAGATTTTGAAGTGCAATGCAGTGCTATGGCTACATCTGTGGTTTTTAGTCTGATATAATTTTGGATACATTTATATCTTATTTTTAATTATCAGATCAAACTACTTAATTTCAGTTAGTTTAAAGTAAGATTTTTATTTTAACATTCAACATATTATTTTAGAAATACTCTAAATTGCTTATCGATGTTTAGCTTTCAAAATCAGGTTCCAGAGTGTAAAACACTACCATTACCATCAACTGTGAATTACTGTTGTGTTTCAGTGTTTGTATGGAACAATATGTATCATCTTTTTATCTTCATGCTAAGCTACGTTAATCAGTTCTATATCTGCAAATTAATCATACAGACATAAGGGTAATAAAAAGTTTCTCAACTAACTCAGCGTGAAACAGACTGAAAAATATTTAAAACAAAAACGTGAAAATATCCACTCCTTCACTCATATCCACTTGTTTGTGGCTTTTCTGTTTTATGTCATTGCAACAAATTGCATAACTGATTGTTATGTACAGATTAATTTAGTACGGTTTAACCCCAACCCTGACGTCAATAGATTACTATATGAAAGCGCTCATTATTGGAAACAATCAGCTCTGACTGCACCAGCAAGCCTCCATTTGTTCGTGAGCTCCTGGACTATGAATGTATTTACTCTCAGAACAACAGGGGAAGGCTGTGAAACTAGCTTCTAAAGCAGGAAATGGAATTGTTTTTTGCAAATGATGGTTTTTTTGTTTGTATTAAGCAGTTGGTGAGACGGAGCCGTGCAGCACTTTAATATCTCCAATAACGTTGTAGAGACAGGGCATCTGTTTGAGAATCCCACATCAAAGAAGACGACGTGTCAGCAACGGGTTATGCATATATTTCCCTTGCTCTTCCCATCCAAAAGGAACAGACAGCCATACAGGGAGAGCAGATGACTGGAAGGAGACATGCTTTTGATCAAGGCAAGAAAACAAGGATGGAGGAAACTGATAGACAGGATACAAGTTACCGTGAGATTTAAAACAACAGCAACGGAAACTTGCAAATTAATTAGCTTATCAAGGTTCTCCGTCCTGTTCTTCTTCTGTTACCAATGTTTTGTTCCCTTGTGAAGGCATCTGGAGGAGATTAGGGTCCAACCTGACACTACAGCCCCGTGAAACATGACTCAGAAATGAATGGAAGTTTTAGACCAGTGACTGTATGCCCACACATTGTTCTGCTATTCTTTATTTGTCCATCACCCAATAAAACAGGCATAACGTTATCCGATACCATCTTGCTCACTAAGCAAACAAAGTTCTCTCACTGTTACGCTTTATCTCTTTTTAAAATAAACATATACCATTCACACGCACACACACACACACACACACACACACACACACACACACACACACACACACACACACACACACGTGGCATTTTACCATCAGTGTCTCCAGCTGGCTGGCAGCCATCACAGCATTTTGGATTGTTAAGGTCTAATGATGACACCAACCTATTTTGAAGCAGGATACAATTGCTTTAATGTCACAGAGTTAGATTTGTTTTTATTTCAAAGTTCCAATAGTGATATGTAATTGGAGAGAAGCTATGTTGTGTCAATTGAATAAATAAAACATTCAATCATGATAGTTCTAATTTAGTGTCCTGATAGGTTTTTACCTATTCCACCAATTTATTCTTGGATATTTTAATGATGATCCAAATTATATACAAATAATGTCCGAGCATTCAAAATAAATGCCTATGGTAGGTAGTAATTCTCAGATCTCTTTTGTGTTTTGAAATTTTAACGATCAATGTCAGAAAAAAATATACACACATTTCGGAAAAAGTCGGGCCTCTATTGGTACTTTTTTTTTTTTTTGATCAGGTTATGACATTGTGAATTTTGAAAGCAGTCAAAATGACTGCCTTGGGAATTTTAGTGTTAATCAACATTGTTTAACTCCCTGTGGGGAAAAAAAATGGCAAGAACATTAGGTGTTAAAATAATAAAAAACAAAACAAAACAGTTTGATCATAAAAAAAATTAAAAAGAAAAAGAAAAAAAATTAAAAGTTGTGATTAGTTTGACAATTCTTCATGCATAGTTTGTAGTTCATAATTTCCTATTGCATGCGTTGTATTCATTAATGCATGTATTCATTGACGTTCTAAAAATGCACATCATTAATACACATCATATTCTGAGTTAATAAAAAACTTTACTATTGTGAGTTTTCAGGCTGTTGCGTAAATAGTTTTCAAAATATACAATAAATATCGCAACTTCTGATCAATCCATACCAATTTCAGACTTGAAATAATGTAACATTCTAAGTCCCACCCATTAGCGGTCAAACCACACCCACTTCTGGTCGAAGCCCCACCCATTCCAAGTACAGATACGGATACAGATAATTTAGATGGTTGAACAGATACAGATAGGGGTGTACTCGCTCATCCTTTATACACACACACACACACACACACACACAAGGGCATGAAAGCATGCAGATATATAGTGAGAGGTAGAGTAGTGCATGTCGATGAGCATGGGGATGGTGCCTTGCTCAAGGGCTCTCCCTCCTCAGCAGTGCTCAGGAGGTGAATTTGCACCTCTCCACTGCCAGTTCACCCTTCAATTGTTTTGGTCCACATGGGCCTTAACCAGGCATTTTGATCCACAGATCAAGACAAAAGGACTGAGCTACTGCTGCACCTGTCCATAAAGTCTGTTTTTTCTCTTGTAAACGCCTTGATCGTATTGAACATATTTCGCTTGTCATGACTTAGGGTTGGAGCATTCATAAATTCAGCCTGGATTTCTACTCTCAGCTTAGACAAGGCACTCTGATGACCTTTACCTAGTTACGTGTGGGCTAGTTAGGATTGTCATCTTTGCTCCTCTGTTATGGGGGCAGAGCAATACTAATATGCATCATCGATGGCACCTGCAGTTAGAACAGTGCTGATCGCGACTCAGGTGGGCACCAAAGCAGCAGCAGAAGGAGGGAAGAAGAGCATTAACCTGTGTGACTGCAGTGACAAACCCAGGCCACGTAACCAAAGGATAGACTCTGTAAGCCTATATACAGTATTTCAAATACTGTCATGGCTTCATGTGGTTGTTTGAAGTCACAGCTCCATATCTCTCTTTGAGAGCTGTTTTGTTGCCTCTATAATTGAAGCTGCTGTTGCTGTTGTCAATTGTATTTTTCATTGTGAGATAATATGCAAGCTGAAGCAGTGACTTGACAAGTTAATGTAGTACCATATCTGTGGTCTAAAAACATTTTCTATGGTGTGTGTGTGTATGTGTGTGTGTGTGTGTGTGAGAGAGAGAGAGAGAGAGAGAGAGAGAGAGAGAGAGAGAGAGAGAGAGAGAGAGAGAGAGAGAGAGAGAGAGAGAGACTCAGGGATTGTGCTTTATTTCCATTTCTTCAAGTCAAAGGCGAGACTATGTGGTGTTATTCTGTTTGAGCGCATGCCACTGTCCCTGCATAGGTTTCAATTTCAACCCCCTCAGCACATCAGCATTGCAATTACTTCCTGCTGCAATTTATTACAGGCAAATTGAAAGACCCAAAGATGTGAGTCGGTTTGTGTTGGCTTCGAATGTGCTGGCTGGTTACTTACGCTCCTTCTCTCCATCTCTTTGCATGACCAGAGCCCCATCTGGGTCTGTCAAAGCTGTATTTATTTTAACCTAGTACTCAGGAAAGAGAGAGAGACAGTGAAAGAAAAAAAAAAGATTTGCTTCTTTTCCAAAGCTCGGAGGGAACATGGCAGTGGTCCCATTAGTTGACCCCCAGGCAAGCTCTCTGGAGGCAGATAGACTTACCAGTGTCAAAGCATAAGAATATGCACTAGGCTGCATCAAAGAGTAGCATCAGTGCAGCTGATAGCTTGTGGTGACATTGTGCTTTTCAACAGAGCACTCACCACCATCATTACCACGGATCTCTTGCATTGTCTATTTATAATCAATTTTCCATTTCCAAACATGCTGTGTCTCTGTGTCCCACATGGCGTTGGAGAAAGAAAGAGGACAGAGGAGCAAATGTTGATAGCGCAGGGGGGATATTATACAAGAGGGAATGCTAACATAAATGGACCCAGACATGTAAAAGTAGCAGCGGTTTATGAGGCTGTTTCTTTAAAACTCGGCCAAAAATGAATATCCTACCATTATTATTTTTTTAGTTATGCTTCAAAATGTATTTATTCATGTATTTTAATTCGGTATTGATAAACCTGTTTGATTATTTATAATAAAACCACCTCATTTACAGAATCAAACATCACCAGCTGGTGAGGGAGTGAGCATTGTTCTTCTGCTTCCTCCCTCCATTTATTATCATTGGACTTTTTTTTACACTCTGATTACTCTGAGTGTAGTTTTACACATTTCTTCTTGTGCATTGAGAATTCACTCATGGATGGAATTTGTTTTGCTTTGCTTAAATGTCAAAGGAGCCGCGCTGTCAAAGGAAGCAAGACGTGCACATCTTAGTACGCCCAGATGAAAAACAGAAATGTAGCTGTGTGGGAGTGTGTGTTTTCACTCCCTTCCTGAAAGGATGAGTTGCAGCAGTCTTAATGGAGGTTATGAACCTAGGTTACAATGTGAATCTGTGGAAGCATGCATGTCTGCGTGTCTCTGGAGTGATGTTTTGTCTTTGACACACTGATATGCAGGAGGAAGTGGAGTTCAGCTTTGGCCCATGACTGTGACGAGGAAATATGACCGAACACAAAGACAATATGGGTTAAGTGCTCTCCCTCCTCCACCCTAATGCCTACCACTTATTCAGGGACGCAGAGATGAGGTTCACAGCCTTGCAGTGCCACTCTACACCCACTTCCCCTGTAGCAATGGTAATAGGACTGCAAATGTAACCAGTTTCAGAACTGATGCAGGTTAAATGAAATAAATGGTGGAACTGACCTTTTTGCTAATTTCCCTCATTTTTCTGTTGCTTCAGGTTCACAGACACCATCAAATACATAGACCAAAGTAGTGTCAATGTACCTCCTGAGGCTTGTAGCATTGAATGAATGCGGAAGTAATAATCTGCAACGTTTGCTGTTGATTTTGCTAGTCTGTTCTGAGAAGCATAAGAGCATTTGCTGCATTCAGTGATGGTAACGCTGTATGACAGAAGGATCTAGCTGTGGATAGATGGCTGATGCATGCATCCATTCAGCCATTACACATCCACTTAGAGAAGTCCAATGTGGAAGTGTAATGGCTGAATAATAATAATAACAATAATAATAATAATAATAATAATAATGATAATAATAATAATAAATCCTTTATTGATCCCTGTTGGTAAATTACTTTTTTTCCACTCTGATATCACACTTGTCTATGTGTCTACAAGCCTGTACACCACACACACACACACACACACACACACACACACACACACACACACACACACACACACACACACACACACACACACACACACACACACACACACACACACAAACAGACACACTTGTACAGGGACTGTGCCTTGCACAAAAAAGGCAGTGCTCAGGAGATAAATGTGTGCCTCTCCACTGCCAGTTTGCACTCCAAACATTTTGTACTATACAGGTTTTGAACTGGCCTCCTTTGGGTCCACAGCCCAAGACCTAGAGGACTCAGATGAGAAGTCAAAATTTCATGAGAAAAATATATAGTTTCAAGGAGTTCAAGAAGTTCATAAAGCACCTGATGCTTGTTTTTAGGTTTAGGACAAATACTGGCAATTTGAGTATATTACTTGTGTGAATGACATTTTTTATTTTTAGATTAAAATTCACAAAACAACTTTGTGAATACTGAAATATGACTTCAGTCCTTGTTAACAGTTGTGAAAATTGTTAACTTCAGCACATAACGTACAGTATGTGTATTTGCTGTTCAAACATTTACATTTAAAATATTTGAATTGCTAAAGAAGTTGAAGTCACATGCAAAATGCAGTCACGCAGAGGTTGAAATGACAGAGGTTAAACATCTCATTGTTTTCGACACTTTTACAAAAAGAAGCTCCTCCAAAAATGTAACAATCAAATGAAGAAAAAGTTATGTGAAGATTAAAGTGTTGGATAATGTTAAACATAAGTATTCTAAGGTGGGGTCACCCAAATAGTCACTCCAACCCCCAAAATAGCATTGCCAGATACCTGCGACCTCCATTACACCCAGCAACAATAAAGCGTACAACCATTAAATTTACTACTTTTGTAACTATTATGATAAATACAGACCGGTTCTAATGTTTTAATCTTTTCTCTTAACCCGATCATTAGTGTCTCTGGATGCCCAGCAGGGACTTAGAGAACCCTGGCTCTGAGCCATAGATGGTTCTGAACATCCTGGTAGGGACGTCAGTTTGAAAGTATAACCTGAAGGATTTTGTCTGTAATATTAGATGATGTACTAGCTGTATTAATTTAGTTCTATAAGTTTTGTTTTTATATATTATTTATCTTTGTGTATTAGTTGTTTTAGCTTTCAAGTTATGTGACTTGGGCAAACTTCATATGGTGGAGGGGTTCGAAATGTTTGAATTTTCTTCAATGTATATTCTCCCTGTTTATGTTTGTTCTGTGTGTCTGAATGCTGCTGCAACATGTGAATTTCCCAGTTTGGGATCAATAAGGTATATCTTATGTATAATGTGTGAACATTAAAAGAAAATGAATGCAGCAATAATAACAATAAAAAACAAAACTAATAATAATAGCAAATATTACAATATCTGCTGCTATTGAAGTATCGGTCAATATTTTTGTTTATGTTACGTTCGAATACATTTATGTTTATTTTAATCAAGACTTTGTTTCTGAGGATCATATTCAATAACAGATGAGTAATATAATACACACATTATTCTTCACCAAAGTACTAATTTTCAACATTGTACAGTGAAATTGTTACGTAGCAGTAAGATAAATCCAAGACATTGAAGTGAGCGCATGGAGCAGATTACCTGACCTTACATGCTAGTGTCAGTTATAATAACATCTATTACCTATTGATTAGTGATCATTGACATATTCCAGCATCTAGGATATATATAAAAGAAAAAAGAACAAAACAAAACCTTGTTATTTGGTGAAATTAAATGAAAATGCTTCACACAAAAATCAACATAGCTTTGAAAGGTATACTTCTGGGTAGTTTGGAGAACAAATTTTATCCCAAGGACACTTAAATAATATATGTAAGATGAATCAGTGAAATCAAGTGATAGAATAGATTATTTTGCACCAATAAAACAACAATTTTACATACAGGTGAACATTGTTCACTCAAAAAGAGATTTTGGTTGATTTACTTAAATTGTTTTGTATGTTATCATGACCTCAAAATTTGTGATAACATCTGGATAAAATAATCACATCTGCTAAAAACTGATAATTAAATGATATTTCTAAAGTTTATGATTGGACCTGATAACCTTCAGTTTTACATCGTTTTAAGCCACTTTAATTTTACAGACTGAAAAACAATTAGAAAACCTTGAGTATAGTGAGTACCACACCACTTCTTCAATGCAAATTATGCTCTTAGAGAGGATCATTAATATTTTGACAAGGCACTCATAATTCATAGCATATACTTGCATTAATAATGTTTTTCAAATCTTTTTTTCCCCTCTAAATATTTCCCTCAGGACATCAGATCTTAGTTTTAAATGTGAAATGAAGTACAAGTTTGCTGATAAACTTTCTGATACACAAATGTTTAATAAAGTAAAAATGAGATCTGAGAGGAAAAGGAAATAAATAAGGCATCAGATTATCAGCTGCTGGCACTGTTAAATCTGGGCTTCCTGGACTAGAAGGCCCCCTGCGTGCTGCCTGTGCTCTAGAATTATGAGACTGGTTGATGAGTAGTTGTGTCGAGTTTGAAGGTCCTTGGCGAGAGGCCTTGGGCACCACTGGAAGACTATCAGAGTGCAGAGTCATTAGAAATCCCTCATTCTCACTCCGCTGTGTAAACAGCCTAGCGGCCTCCGGCTGAACGGGCCCGAGGAAGGATCACCTCCGTCTGGCAGAAATTGGATAATGCACAGGATAGGGGGAGCTGTGGGAGCTCAGAGAGGAGGGAATGCTATGTGTTCCTATTTATCGACTCTGCTGCAGAGATTGCTAATCTATTTCAAGGAAAAATAAAAATTAGGGGACTCTTCCCCATGAGTAGTGCGGCCATAAAGGGAGGGATTTCTTTGATGAAAGTTTAGACAGACAATGAAGAAGAAAATTCAATAAATGAAAATTCAATAAATTACGATTAATCAATGACTTTGAATGTGCTCCAAATAATGAAAAATAAGAGCACAAAATTAAATTTTCCTCAAATCATCAAGTTAAAATGTCCATACTAAAATTAAATTTCTATTTTATGTAATTTTATCACTCAATGAATTCACACTTGTCTTAACCCTTTAAATAAATTATATATGCTGACCAGTGATGTGGAAGTTACTTTATAAATCTTAAATAAATCTTACTGGATAATACTATTCTTACTTACTACATTTATTACATTAAAGCATATCAGCATCTCCTAGTACTCAGTACCATTAATGTCAGAACAGAACAGGGGAGGAGGCATTCACTGACTATTTAACATCAAGGAGGCCTGAAGAAGCTCACCAGTGTTTTGTGTTAGCTTCAATGCTAGTAGCAAGCAAACACCATAGAGGGCGATACTCATCCCAGTGTGCTTTGCAGATCGACCAGCGTCCATTTGTATGATACTGTTGATGTTGCAATAAGTGTTAAAAATGTTAAAAGTGTTAAAAGTTGTTTTCAGGGAACCAAGCACACTTTTGGATGCCGTCAGCCAATAAAATGTGCGTACAGTATATCACGTGACTGCCTACCAAAAATCCGTAACAAGGTGAAGTAGCGAGTGTTGATGCGCAAATGCGCGAGGGTGCACTGTACCATCGTCTTCGTACATTAGGCATAAATTCAGTGGTAAAGTCGTAAAACAAAATCACACCACTATATTTCCGCAGTAAAAAAAAAAAAAAACTGTTGGTTTTATTAGCTCCCAGAAACCAGGCCCCCACTCAAAAACTGACATTGTAAAGACGTCTGACTGGATCAATCACTTACAGTATTGCACCCACATCAACCCCGCAACAATAAAACTTGAACTGGAATATGCAGCAACTGCTTGTAATTGCCTCCCACTTATTGTGTCATGTAGCTTGAACACGTTAAGTACTGAAAGGCTGTGTATCATAAAAGTGCTCAGAAATAGCAGAAGTGAAAATAGTCCTCATTAAACACAATAATGAGCTGCGTAATTAGGTCAAATGACAGGAAAGTACAATACCAGAGTTGTTTTCAAGAACGATGGAGTGCATTGGTACATGTAGCCGTATTCTTTAATGGATTTCTCATAACAGAATTCTGTGATTTCTGGGGGGAAAGGATAAAAGCAGGAGAGACAGTTAAAACAGGCTGACTGTGACTGTGACTTTTTCAGCAAGAATGGCAAATTTGGGCTGGTTCATAATATCGCAAACCTGTAGTCCTTGTTAAGGTATTTGAGACGGACAAAAGCAGCACTTGTCCTTGGTAGCAGAGGGTGGAGGCTTTATTTTAATTTTGTACTTAAAGGTATTTGTCCACTGGACATTTCAAACATCATCACAGCATCATGGTAAAACTACAACTCCCTCATATCTTTTAGTGTGGCTACTAAATGAACCCAGAAAATGGCATTTTTAAATTTTACTCTTAAATTAAACTAAATCAAAACCCAAATCTACTTTTCAGATAAAAATAAAACAATTATTAAGCCTAAGAAAACATTTGTGGTAACTTGAATTTGTTTGCTCTGCGATATTCAACTGATTAAATTAGTTTTATTAAATTAACTCACTGTAACAAAACAAATGTGTGTTTCCGTAAGCGATCTATTGCTCAGTCTTGTCTACAAGTGTCCGTTGCATATGTGTGCAAGAAGCTGGAGAACATGCAGCTTTATGAACATTTTTGTTAGCAGGAAAGTATGCATGAGAAGAAAAACGATTATGAATTCCTGGATTAATTCTGTTCATTTTGACTTCAATACTGAGGAGTTACTGGAAACATTTGGATCACACATAAGCCTTCAGCTTCAACGCTCTGGCATTTTCCATAAGCTGAGTCTGTGACACGGCGCTTCTAGAATTGAGTTTGTAGCAACTAAATACGTTCACTAAAACCTTCACCAAATATTTCATTTTGTGTTTTTATGCGTGATTTTTATTCACTTTGGAAAATCCCATAATCTAGAAAGCATTAATAGAATCTTAAATTGGCTGGTTGAACCAACACAGATGAATTATTGCAAACTTTATTACCAAGAGTAGTTTCATTATGCATTGATACTGTTTTCCTGTTGTTAGAGAGACCCTGTGCAATTCCAGGAATACAACGATAACACCAAAGCATAACGTCTTCTGAGGCTGAAAAATTTGGAGAGATAATAAAAACTATCTGTCAAAGGTTAAGGTGTTCTTTAATAAATTCCTTGATCCAGAGTCTATTTCAGATCTCGAAAATTAAACCACCTCTAGAATATTCTAAGGTCCATCTTTGGTCAACATTTAATTTCCATTCGGTTTTTTTTCCTTCTGGCAGAGAGACAGAGTAATTTCTCTTTGATTTTCTCTTTGTGATTTTGTCTTTTACTGATTAGCGTTGTCCATACAGAGGTGAGCTTCACCATCAGTTATTATGATTCAGTGACGCTTAGCACTGACAGGACAGAACAGGACAATTCTTGTGATATACACAAGCGATGGTAGGAAAACCTGAAGGTGTTTACGATGACATCTGTCAAAAATGTCTGTCATATTGGGAGATTAGCAGGACCAGGGAAAAACTGGCACTGTGCTATTTTTGCTCTGGAATAGCCATCAGTTGGCAGGAGCAGCACCCGTGGAGGCGAGAGTGCTTTCCGCTCTTCCTCATCACTCTTATCAACCACTGTGATCAGTGATCTCAGGGTTTCTATTGAATTTTCTCCTTTCTCCTGCATTTGTTTCTCTCATTCACATTACACCCAGTTTGACACTGTATACACATCTGCTGCTCACACATGCTGTTAATCATCCTCTGACTCCAGCTTTGCAGAGTGTTTTACCATCTTCCTGCTCATTGCCTTGGTTTTACAGCCTGTTTTGACCTTCGCGCTAGTATCCATGCACTGCCTCTCCTCAGCGTTATTTCTAGCAACAGCAAAAAGCTCTTTAAACCCCACAATACACTGCCTGCTACTGCTGAATGACAAGCAGATAAGATTAGTAATAATACTAGAGAACAGAGTGAAGTATTTAGCAGCTAGGTACACATCCTTCCATTGTTTCATATTATGTGTTTTTAAATGAATGGGTAAATTCAAAAGCTATGTCTGCACAACCACAAGCCCAGTGTAATATTTTATTAAAGTAGTCTTAGCTCTCAACAACACAAAGAAACCCAAGCATCTCCAGGAGACCATTAGAGATTCAGAAGTCTTCAAACAATTCAGCTGAGTTTTAAGTTGCCCTCACAAGCAAGCCACAATGTTTTCTGTGTATAGTCTGGCCGTATCAATACCTTCAGTATCAATACTGCTGAGATGTTGTTTCAGCGGTGGTAATACTGCTGGGATCAACAGCAATACATGGATTTGTGGGGATTGTTGTGTTGATACAGGCAGTGATTGCCATGAAAAGACAAATAAAAGTGTTAGTTGACTACTAGTCATACATCTTCTGTGTTGCTGAAGTAATTAACAAATGACACAATTGTTGAAATGCTCATTGTTAGGGAAGTATGTGTGAGTTCCACACACAGCTAACAAGACACCATTATTGCACAGCACTCCCATACCTACATAAAGATCGCCAGCATCTCTCCCTCTCCCCCCACCTCCTTGTCTGTTTCACATAATACCTTGTGGTCGAAAGATTCCATTTCCTCTTACTAGAAATAATAAGCATTGTTGGGTGTGTGTGTGTTTGTGTGTGTGAGGTGATCGAATGAGGATCTGGAGAGCATTCCTGATGTCACCACTGCTTTTGTACTTCATGGGCTGTACTTGTTTGTGTGTTTCTACCTAGTCGTGCATCCTTTTATTGGTCTGTGAAAGCGCTTTATGTGTTTGTCTGAGTATCTATTGATCAATGTGTGTCTTCATGTTTGTATTTATGGACATTTGTCTGTGGGTCTATTGGAATTTTCATGCTTGAATTTGTGTCTGTCCCTTGTCTGAGTCTGTTGATGTTTCTGTTGACGTGTGTGTGTGTGTGTGTGTGTGTGTGTGTGTGTGTGTGTGTGTGTGTGTGTGTGTGTGTGTGTGTGTGTGTGTGTGTGTGTGTACAGGGGGAATAAAGCACCCCATTGATAAGAACAAGTTCTTCTTGTTAACATATCAGCAGAGCTGGACCTGAGCCAGTGTTGAAGTCCCAGGGGCGTATTTCTACACAACCCCCGCTCCAGCAGGTACTATTCTGCAACCCCAGACAAACACACACAAAATACACACACACACACACACACACACACACACACACACACACACACACACACACACACACACACACACACAGGTCTGGATAGCCCTGGAACTGAACATGTGTTAACACTCTCCTTCCAGAAGATACATTGAAGGGGACATTGAGCAATGTTTCGTCTTACATCTCTCTAGCGGCCATTGCTCTGCAGTCGTCTAAAATGCTTCCATGTGCAGATTCTGCATTCCAACTACCTTTCTGAGGCATTTGGAGACTTTCCCCTAAGATACCTGACACTCAGGGGAAAGCAGATAGTCATGAGAAATATCTGCTAGCTCTTAGCAGTTTTAAGTAACAGGACGGGGAATTTCTGCCATTCTCTTGCTCTAATTTATTTTTTACACATGTGCCTGCTATTGTTTTCTGCTCTTATACAACAAGAAGATGGAGCCCCGGCTTGTTTATGGCAATCACAATTATCACCCCTGGCAGCTACAAAGGGACATCACGTCAAATCGGTCTTTGTTGGGTGCAGCTCCCTGTCAAATTAAAGTGTCTACAAGAAGGTCGGCAAGAGAACAATGGGGTTCAGTGTGAGGAATAACTACAAACCCAACTGTTCCAACATGTGCAATCCTTTGCCCCTCACCTGTTTGTTTAACCAGAGGAGATGATGGCGAAATCTGAAGAGCCAGACCACCAAACTCCTTCCTTGACAGCAAGGATTATCATTGCAAATCCAGCCAGAACCACATGATTAATCACAACAGTGGGTCGAACAAGTGGATCGGGAAGACAAATTTGTGTGGGTAGTGCGCGCTGGGAGCCGAAACACAGCATTTAGTGTGAGTGTTGCATACATCAATATTGCATTAAATAAAAACAGGTCAGTGCATTCAAAAGTAAGGCTCAGGACGATGCTGCTAACATCTGGCTTTGCATATAGATGCGGAAATGTGAGGGCGTTTGGGGATGAACACAACCACAATGATAGACAAGGGTTTAGTTTACTGCATCTAAATTTAATGTTGTGATCCTCAAGCCATTTGAAGTGCAATCACATAGAACATTTGCATGAGGTGATTCACTGACTCATTCCCTCAACACAGGATGTAACGTGGAAATTCAAGAATGGGGATTTAGGAGCTCCAATGTACTTTTAAAGACAAACTGGTACTTTTATTTTCCAGATGGATTCAATACAGATCATCAGGGTGTCACCACCAAAGCATGCTTTCCATTATTACCATAGTTTAAAAGCTTTACCTCTTTAAGTAAACGTAAA
Organism: Antennarius striatus; assembly: GCF_040054535.1. Lineage (NCBI taxonomy): Eukaryota > Metazoa > Chordata > Actinopteri > Lophiiformes > Antennariidae > Antennarius > Antennarius striatus. Next base: position 7,472,336 of record NC_090794.1, read on the forward strand.
GTGACAATCCAAAAGGGTTCCGACAAAAAAGGGGGAAGACTTTACAAATGTAATTGTCCCCATGGGAAAACCACATAATATCCATATCAAACTTGATACATCTACCACTTCAGTTTCTAACCATGCAATCAGCAGTTCTGCCAAGTTAGTGAATACACCCTGATCAATTTGATGATAAGAGGGGACCAATGGGGCATTGTGGCTTTGTGAAAGGCCATGTTCTCGTTAGCTATCAGACATCTTGAGTTTGTTCAGATATTAACTTAGGCTGCCGCCTTTGTTGCACTGATCCAAAATCTAATTCGACAGGAACAAAGTAATCCCAGAAGTGGTAGAATGTCCCCTCTTCTTTTAATGGTGTTCTCAGCTGTTGGGGCGAGCAAACTTTGAGAACTGATATCTTCATGAAAAGGTGGCTTATGTCCAGGGAGTTATACTGGCAGAAAATTTGTTCCTATTGTGCAGTTTGTACACATATCCTTTTTTGGTGCAGTATGACAAGGCCAGGTTGTTGGCTGGTCCACCACTCCAGTCTGACATGAAATTTGTCAGACAGGTTCATATTCCCCTCAAATTTGCTGGTAAATTTCCCCTGTGCTGTATTCCCTCAAAACTATTCCCATCACCATCAGCTGCACTTTGTCAGCATACTAAGCAAAGATCCATCCGTCAGTTATCTATTAATGCTCATCTTTTGCAAGTTTGGCACATCAGTTATATATGCATGAATTTTTTTTTTAACCACAATGAGTGGTTAAAAATCTTTACATGGAGAGAACTCTTGTTAAGTCAGGACTCCGTCATTATTGTTACGTTTCTCAACATTTATCACCATTTTATATAAATTCCTTCTGAGAGCTAAAACGCCACTGGTGACTGCTCACTGTGTCCTTTTCTTTTAGTGCTCTTATTCTGGGCAGTGGGTCTTATAAATAACTAATAAAGCGCAAAGCTATGATGCATTCATCTTAATAGTAGGTGGCATCAGGGACAGGTGCGCTGCCTTATTCCTACCTTTTGTATGACAGCACAATTAATCTGCTTTTTACTACGTTAAGAGCAAGGGTGGACCGTAGAAAGAGACAAATGAAAAACCAAAAGGGAAAGTCATGAATTTTACAGTGAACTCAAAGCGATAAGCGCCTGACCTTGGCTACCTTTAAACTTTATTCTTCATTCTTTTTTTTTATTCCGTCGAGCTCTACTTTCTCATGAATAAGATGAAATTTGTGAAGTTGTCGTTTCCTGGAATAGAACGAAAAAGAGGGGAGGTGGCATGAGCGCGCCCCAGAGCAGGGGAATGCAGAGGGATATTAGCCATATGTGATTAATTTACAACAGCATGCTTCAATTAATCTGGGCAGGGTGGCAGGCGCCAGGGTTGGGCCCCATGCCACCTGAACGAGAGTGATCTGCTGCTCTGTGAGGGATGAGCGCCATGGAAGAAGATCCTGCAGAATCAATGCGCCTTATATTATTGCTCACACCAAACTCATTCCCTCCACTTTTCTTCTTTCTTGCTCTTTTGCTGACTCTTTTCCTCTGAGTCTCTTTGTTCTTCGTCTTCACGGGACACAGAGACATGGCCAATAAAGGCTGTACAAGGCAAGAGGAGCAGCAATTCTAATGTAGGCGTCCACCAAGAGACACCCTCAGGATGTTTAGTGAAACTGTTCTCAAACTCAGATGGCATGCTGCGGCAGTAAGTGAAAGCAACGGGGAGAACAAACTGGCAAGGGGCAAAAACCACAATGACCAGATGGAACCGCAGATTGTTTTAAAGGGGCTACTGCCTCAGCAAAGCCATATGGAGCAAAAACGCTATTTAGCCAAATCTCATTTATGTTTTTCACGACATGGTGAGCGGCACTGGAGGATCTTGTAAACAAAAGATAAAGTACTAATGCTGTCAGCACGTGATGAAAATGTAGACTAGAAAAACATATCCAGCAGCTTGATGTGCATCTGTATATCTGTGGGGCATTCTGTGGTCAGGAGTCTTATTTCAAGTTGTGAGCAATATTCCAAAATAAGAGCAAATGAACACTTGCCAGCTTTTAAAACCATAAAGCACTGAATTACAGGAAAGCTTTCCAAAGCTAACGTTGTGATTGTTACCAAGGTAGATACCTTGAAAAAAATAATTTGATGATGATGACTTATCTCAAGGAATGAAATGTATATTTGTATCAGATAAGAATATGCAGATGCAATAGAATGGCAAAGGATTAAACTCTGTTGCTTAGTAATGCCTGTCAGTGTAATTATATTTTTAGCTGTTTGCTTTGGAGCTGTTTCACCTGGCTTCTGATGTGATCAGGGTTTTTTCCAAACTCCTGCCTCATGCATCATGGGGATTCTCCAAACTAAAAGACAAGGGGGTGGTTGAAATAGATAATACATCCCTTTAAAACATCCATTTGGATGTATGCTGTCGGACACACTGGGAGCTAAAATGTCTCTCTCGGCTTCCCAGGCAATTAAAACCCTCCATGAGGAATAAAGATTGGCATTGCATTTAATCTAAAAATGAAGACTGGAGTATAGCAGTAAGGAGAACATGAATAACTTCTGTTGCTGTCCCCAGAGTGTCCATGTGTCTGTGCTGGATAACTTCTTTTTTTTAAAACAAAGAAAAGATGATAATAAATATAAGAATGATGGTGATGATGATGATGATGATGATAATGATCTCTTTGTTTAATTGAACAATATTAGAAATGGAGTCTGTCAATACGAAAGTGAATTACGGTAAATTGTGATTAGCACTGGTGAAAATAATAATAAAAATTAAAAAGTGTCTCAGGTCATGTGAGCTTAAATTGTTTTGAGACATTCTCCACTCAGCACTAATTTAAAATCATGCAATAATAAATCAGCTGCAGGGAAAAGCTGTCAGACAGACAAAAAAAAAAAAAGGCTTGGGGGACTGAGGCGTTTTGGATTTTCAAGGCTAAGTTAATTACTTAATAGGAAGTTGAGGATGAACACAGATTTATCATTTACAGGTTGAGCCTTGAAACAGATGTCCACAGATGGAAGGTCCGTATGAAATACAGGTGGCCAGGCCCCACAGAGTTATCACATATTGATCATCTTTTATTACTTTATTTTCCATTTCTTATTTTCATTGTTATGATACTCATTTATCTGTCCCATTAACTCCTCTTTTTCTTCTTCGTGGGACGAGACCTAGTTCATTTTAAATACTCAACCGTGACTAATGAATGAATGGCACAAAACAAACTCTGAAACTTTAATTATATTTAAATATTCTTCAAAACAGTAGGCAAAAATAAATAAATAAATAAAATCGTATTGTTTAAATGTATTAGCATCGAGTGACATTTTAAGGTGTTATTAATTTGAATAAAATGAGAAAACCTACTATTCAATGGTACGCTTAATAAGTTAATTTAGCTATAAAATTTATTTAATAGCAAAAGCAACTTTTCAGAGCACTGAGTTTTCTATTGATTTCAAAAAGATTTTAAACAGCAACCATTTTGTTAACCCCGTTTTTTTGTTTGTATGACTGTGTAACAGTCTAAAGCAGCAACTAGGGAACTACTAGTTTGGCTATAGTGCTGTTCTATCTTTTAATAAGAACAATTTTTATTTTATAAATCTGTTTAGTTCAAGTCATAATAGTTTAGGCATTTTGTATTTGTTTTTGCATTAATGTGTTGTTGGGGTTTTTTCCCAGATAAAATTTCTGAAATTGTGTTTATCATGGTTCCGTGGTTCCTACAGATACAGACACAAATGATGATAACGTCTGCTAGCATTGGTGCATATGATGCGCTATAAACATTTTAGTCTTTCATTGGCAGATATAATTATGATGATGATAGTAATTAAAACCCATTGCGTTGTGGAGCTGATATGGATGAAGGGACGTGGAATGTTTTTATACTTTTTTGAACATTGTGAAACAGGGACAAGTTTTGGACAGTTTTGGCAGTTACACATACACTAGTTGATGAATCACCATGACACTGTGTGGAAGGATGCCATGTGCCAGAGAAGAAATCATCAAATTTTGAAGCTGGATTAGTGAAATGTTGTTTTTGTAGAACAACTATGAAACTTGTAACCATGACTTCTATGGGCAAGTTTTTGATGATTGAGGTCTCATATTATGATAGTTAGACTATCCTTGGACTACTGCAATCATACACAGTGACCTAATGTGGAAACTGAGCTGTTTGCATCCCTGAAAAATTTGCATTACTCAATTTTTCACCAGAAAAACAGGATATATTACAGTAAAGTACAAAATAAATTGAGCTTTGTGTTTTTCTTCTACATTCTTTTCCCAGTCAGAAGAATAATGAGGAGTTTAAACAGCTTGGCTTCTGCACAGTGTTATCATAACCCTTAGTCTGAGGTTAGGTGTAACCATTGTATTTTGAGAATGATAGTGTTAAGTGACCCACACATCATCACCACATATGATGATTTAGACAGGGATGATTAAACTTACCTATTTATCTCTGTCACATGTGTCTCTGAATGACTGATGCTGATAAGACGTCTGTGTCATTCCAGCAGGAATCACAAGTCGACCACGATAAGCACTGAATCAAGCTCTATGTATATTTGTTCACTTACCAGTTTGGTGACTCACGGATCTTCGGTATTTGCACTCCTTAGCCTGGGAGGCAGGAGGTTCCCTCCAATCCCCTCCCACCTACCCACAAGACTTCCTTTTTGCTCAACTCAGGAAGGGAAATTTAGCCCAGATGTGACTTCAAACAAAAGAAAAGATGCTGAGATTGAAGGTGGGATCAGGCCCATCTTTTGCATGACCCTAAGACCCGATCCTTCCTGGCATCTGTCTGTTTTTCTTCCCTTCGGTTCTCTCTCTGACGATCTCTTGTAAGTTGCTGTCCCATGGGTCCTTTTACTTTTACTGCTAAACAGCTGTTTGTGGCAAATCAACGCTCTTCTGTGTAGCTACCCAGCATCGTAAATAAAATAAGGGAAACCTGTGCAACACATTTTTGCCAAATAAGATGAAACTCTAGGGGTTTATGAAGTTTTCAGGGAACAGACACTTAACCATGTTGCTGAGGCTGAAAACAACCACAAACTGCTTCACAGTTTTCAGTTTTGTGTTATGTTCTTTTTTTTTTCTTTTTTTTCATAAATAAGAAACCAAATGCAGACAGGACCATGTTACACCGCTGTTTCCAGGAAACACTTCAGAGTGGATTAAGTGGAAAAATATTTAGCTCTAAATTATCAGTGGGAATTAGCTCTCTTTCAACACTCTTACTTTTTCCTCTAACTCTTGCAGGCTCATAGCACAAAGATCTGGTTCAGACAAACAATCCAAAGGCAGCCTGGGAAAGGGAGCAAACAACACAAAGAAAGTGGAAGTACAGATGTGGAGTAAAAGTATAAATGACAATCTTTTAGCAAGAACCCAGTTTGTGCCTCTGCAGACTCACTGTCAGCATCAAATAAATATAGATCTGACCATCTTTGAAAAGGCCTAGTGTGTAATAAAGTATGTTAATAGCTAACATAATAATGTTTGACTATTATACTTTAATCAGAATGTGTCATATTTTTTCCATTTTAGTATGGAAAGTCCGAGTTTAAAAAAAAAAAGATAAATTGAAATGATAAATTGAAATGTTGGAACAACATTTCAATTTATACATTTTTTATTGATTATTATAATATGTCCTTTGTGAAATATGAATGTTGGCAAAAAATGTATCAAATCAACATCTAGATACTAAATTGGAATATATGTGCCCTCTGACCTTTTGGTGTTGTTACACCAAAGGCCGGCTTTTCAAACTAAGTAGGGTTCACCCTCTGGACACCACTCATTTCATAAATATGTTGTAGCAATGGCAGAAAGATCAGACGCTTCATGGATGAAGAATGTTTTCAAGCAGAAATATAAAAAAAAGTTGTTTTTTTTACATTCATAAGAGCTTTTAATGACTGCAAGAAATTCTGCTAATCTGAAAACAGCATTATCCGTGGGGCTGGGATGGAATTTTATATAACAGTATAACACATAAACGTCATTAATCACCCCTTTGAGCTTTACAGACAGCTGCTGATGACTACGCAACATGGCCCCCGCTTACCTCAATAATTAGAAGTTGCTAAGTAGTTATCTGAGATATTAAATCATAGGAGGACAAGGATGACACAGTCACATCACAAATACCACTAATCCACAATCCCCTCTTCCGGTTCTCCTTTTTTTCAGTTCTATATCTCCCCACCCCCTTCTCTTCTTCTCGCCCCCTTGCCACTCATCATACTCTGCTCCTCTCTCCCTCCCTCAGCAGAACTACAGGGACTTGCTTGTTGTCAAGTCAGTGTTTTTACAGCCTGGCATTAGCACAGGGCAGCATTCAGTCAGAAGACTGCACTCACTTTGCCTCCCCTATAATTCACAGGCTCACGTGAGATCATGCTGTCTTAGCCACTACTCACAAAACGACCGTGATTGAACATCGCTGGCCTTTTGACTGCAGCAGACAATTTGTGGTTATCTGGATAAAGCTATTTCAAACATAAGATATAAATCTTTAAAAAAGTTAAATGGCATATAAAAGGCTCAGATGGGCTGGTGCCATATTGAGATATGTGCTCTGCTGTTATTGTTATTCCATTACAGTCAGGGGTCAATTGTTTCTTTTAACATTGATGGAAGGCAAATATTGTTTCATCTGATGCATAATTGTATTTTAAATTTCATCATTTGGGCCAAACTTAGAACAAAGCATTTTATTTTGTATTAATGTGTGTGTGAACGAGTGCCTGTGTGTGTGTGTGTGTGTGTATGTGTGTGTGTGTGTGTGTGTGTGTGTGTGTGTGTGTGTGTGTGTGTGTGTGTGTGTGTGTGTGTGTGTGTGTGAGCGAGCATTGCATATTGTATTTTATTAGTCTGTCAATCATGATGTGTTTGCACAGAGAGAGAGCAATATAAAAAATTCAAAAGTGGGAAGAAAATATGAATTTTGGTCTACTGGGGCTGAGGAGTCGGTGCAATCCTGCAACTTCCTCACCTCCTCTCTGCTCTTTGAGTATAAAATACAGTGTATTGTTGGCTGACTGGTTTGCTCAGCTGTAATAACAAATGCACTGTCCTCTTCTGGAACCCCTGCTGTGACACGAGATGCACTTAGATTGATAATCAACGGTGTTAAGATTAACCACATTGCCTCAGAAATTAATGAATGCATTGATTGTCGACTCTAAACATTAACCATGCATTTTCCTTTAAGTTACTGTAATATTAAGGGAAGGGCCGGCTTATATCAGCATTTGTCAATATTACTCTGACTTCCCACAGTTTGCTCTTTCAAAGATTTGCCATTACTTGTGGGGAGATTTTCAAACACTCATGTTGTTGGCATCTTTGAAGTGTCCAGATGTAAATTCATGCAGGGAGGAACGTGATAAGCTAATGATGTCTCTGGAGGCTATAGTGAAAATAACCAAGGGATAAACATATCTGCATAAGTGAGTGGACCCCCCCCCCCAACACACACACACACACACACACACACACACATACATACTCACCCTCCACCTCACCACCCTTAAACACTGTTTGGTTTGTGAACAGGAGCATATGGACAGGGCAAGCTTTCATGTACTCTGGGGTCATGTGTATCTGTAGTTTTATCAAGGTACACAAGCTTGCAAAGTAAATATGCCACACCAAACTCTGGGAAGGCCTCTGCTCAAGGCAGAGAAGGGGAATTTCCACTTTTCAAGAGGGTGTAGGCTGAAATAGTTGTCTGGATTGGTGCAAAATAAAGTAGGTGCTTGCCAAACTGAAGAAGGCACAATTTGCTTGGAATGTTTTAATGTTTTAATTTTGCATGTACTGGAGCTTAGAAATAGTCCCATTTACACCCAATTTACTCATTTATAGTCATTTCTGATGTAATATGCAATATATTCAGCCTATTTTACATGTTAGACTTGTTCAGTTATTTTGCTTGACAACTGTGAACAAAGTCAAATTTACATACCGCATAATAGCTCGAGCATATTTGCCTCTTTTCTCTCATTGAAGAATCTGTCATTTCATACCAATTGGCAGGGCTGAAAAGAGACTGCAATAACACTGCACCGACCAGGAACAGAGCGTGTAACTGCAAAACATGTCCATCAAGAGAGAAATAAAAATAGGCTGTTTCCCTCAAATTCACTCAATCAATAATTCATGACATGCACCGAGACTTGATTTATGAAGGAATTAAATGCTGTGGACCGGACCTCATAACAGCCGTCCATCCCAGGGACGTGGCAGATGAAATTAAACATGAATGGCCAACACCAAGAACAACCAAATCATCTCACGAAGACTATAAGAATATTTCAATGGCACACACTGGTTTGAAAGGGATGCACACCATTGGTTCATAATATTTTCATGTGTTCTATACTTTATATCCCCGCATATGTGACTTATACATGTAGTAGTAGGTCACTAGAGGCCAGAGAGTGACACTAATACTATTTGGCAACCAAAGGAAGAGATGAAAAGCAAAAGTGTACCTGCTGACCTGCAGGGATCTTGTGACTCCTGTTTGCCTTTCTGACCCTGACTCTTGCAATAAACTAACATGGAAAATGCAGCAACATGACAGCTTTATTGTGGTTTCAGTCAAACTAAAACCTGACTTTTCTTCTTTGAAAAATAACTTACATTTCCTTTTGTCACTAAAGTATAAATTGCATTGGGGCTTGGTTATTTTCAAAATGTTCCTAAAATACACGGGACGTGTTTGTGCAGGCTAAACAGTTTAAAGCTTTCCTCCTCTGGGTGGGCATTGAAGAAGAAAATAGCACCTCCTCACAGCCAAGGAAACGAGTCAGCCAATAAAATACCGTACATATTACTCAAAGAGTTGAAAGAAGGGACGGATTCAGAGGATTGCACCAATTTTAAGCCCTTGCATAGGATTTTTTATTTTTTTTTAACTTTTGAATTTCTTTCCTATCTGGTGGGGTATGTTACATGTATGGACAGATGTGTAGCATTTGAAAAAGAGATACCATCACTATCGCAATAACACACCTTTAATCCATTCCATTCTTCATTCACAATCAAACTCATTTAAATCAGAATTAATTAATTATTCCCTGTGATATTAAAGAACATATTAAAACAAGTTAAAAAAAAAAAAAGTCCAGATTCCTACCAAAATTTCATTGAAATCCAGCAGTTTGTGTGTAGCTGACAACCCTACTGACAAGCAACCTGACAGAAGTGACATTCTAGTTCCTTGGCAGAGGTCATAAATTAATTAAAAATGTACAGTATTTCCTGTGATTTTGACCAAGTCTGTATACCAACATGGTGGGTTTTTTTTTTTAAAAAAAAAAAGAAAAGTTCTACCTATCACTGAATAGAAACTGCGGTCTGCGTCTAACTTACAGAACGATGGCACGTAGTAAAACCTGGTCAGACAGTGACACAAATCACACAAAGTCAGCAACAAATATGTTGGGCCTACGTTACACAGCTATACGCCTATTTTAAGTTTGTTAACAACACCCACTGTAACCTGATGGTCACTCCAGCCACTGAAGGAATAATAATACCTCAAAATGTAACAAACTATTTAAGGGTGTGTGTCTGCAGTTCACTCCTTTCATTTGTTACATTCAGGTTTTCATTTCTTTTCCCAAACGTTCAATTATAGTCTCTTTAATTTTACTTTAGAAGTTAATTTAGGTTGTGCATGTGTTTCAATGTTGTAATGTGTTTTCCTCTTCCTCCATGTGTGTGTGTGTGTGTGTGTGTGGGAGTGTATACATGGGGTGAGTTTTAACTGTATAAAAGAATGAATACATCGAGATAGTTGAGGCAACTTAGCGCTGAGCAGAATTGCTGTGCTGAATCGGTATTAGCGCTAAGAGGCAATGCAGTGAGTTGGAATGACTATAGCTGTGTCTAAACGCTGGAATCACTATTAGAGACTAGAGGAAGTAAAGATGAAGCTTCAGCTAATTATCCAGCTGCAGGACGCTTAAAAAAAATGATCACGGAAATAACAGAGTTGTGGTGCTCATAAAATCCTACTGAACGCCTACAAATGTTCCGGAACTCCTGTTAAAAGGGCCCATCAGGCTCACCTTGTGACCCCGTGGATAAGTCTCACGTTATCGTCATTAATCCTTGTGTGGTGATTTTTCACCTAGGATGTTACGGCAAATGTCCGGATTTGTGCGATTTAGATGCAAATTAAAGCTCAGACATCGTCCAGGGGTAAGGCAGGGCAGCAAATTGCTTGTAGGAATGAGAGAGACCCAAGTATTTTCTGCAGTGTGAGGGCAGCGCGGGGAGGATCTGTGGCTTAATGCCATCTCGGAGCTGCTGGAGGAGATGCATTCTTTATTGGAGGGGAGGGGAGGAGGGACAGGGGAGAGAGAAAGAGAGGGAGAGGGAGGGTGAGAGAGAGAGGAAGAGGTGAGCAGAGCACACACGTCGCACTATCAACTGAATCCATCTAAGAAAACAACTCGCAGTCCGGGTTTGAGCTGCGTACGCACTGACGGGCAAGTTTTGAGCTCCACGCGAAAGCGCACCGGACGGACGCAGCTGGCCGTCATGGCCCGTAGCGGTTCAGGCGGCGGACACTTCGTTCAACGCGTCCTCATTGTACGGGCAGACTGTGGAATAGAAGTGGGCTCCGATGCCACCCTGCCGCCGGTTGATTCGGCCCCAGCGCGCTGCACACGGTGTTAAGTGAGTTAAAGCGGGATCAGCTGTTTTTAAGGCGCTGGACAACAACAACAACAAAAAAAAGAAAAAAGTGGTGGACAGCAGTGCAGACGGACGCGCAACCACAACTGGGAATCCATGCAGGGAAATATGCTGTGCCGTAGACTCACCGTGTTCACGCTGTCGATCGGAACACACTCACAAAAGCTGTACATAGCAGACCTTTACGCACGGGCTTAACAGTAGGACCGCATGAAGGACGGAGGCGCAGAGAAAGAGGAAAAGTTGAACGCCGTAGCGGGGTTTGTAATGGATGAAGGCTCACTAAAGGTACAGTGGATGCAGTTTCTTAATGTGTAGTTTATTTTGAATGGAAATCTGCTACTTTTAAATCTGCTAAATTTATTTTAGAATGAAATTGACCAAAAAAAGGAAAGAAGAAAAAAAAAAAAACCTCTACAACTGACCGAGCCAGAAATGTCACTTTTTTTTCCTAGAATATCGCAATCAGTGATGATGATTCGAAACTGACGCCAGTTCACCGATTGTTGATGACTTTCTAGGATAAATTAAAAATCGTTCGCCAATTCATCCGCAGGTTAATGAGATTCATCATCGGGATGAAGATTACTGAGCAGCAAACCGCTCAGCTCCACATTTTTTACCCCAGAGAAAACCTGATTTTTTTTCCTACTAAGCGTGCGTGTGTGTGTGTGTGTGTGTGTGTGTGTGTGTGTGTGTGTGTGTGTGTGTGTGTGTGTGTGTGTGTGTGTGTGTGTGTGCAGCGACACTCAATGCGCTGCACGGTTTTCAATTCCCCGTTTGAAATAATTCATTCAAATGAACACCGCTCGCTGGGCAGGCTTTAGAGTATACCTCATCCGCCTCTTATCGCCTCTTAAATACCCTATCCATTCTAAACTTTTAATTGCGTTTCTGTTGCTAAATCCAGTTCTAATAGGATTGTCCAGGCCACATATCACAGCGTTGATCTGGCGCTGAGAAACTCTGCTCCGTCGGCTGGAAATTAAATGAAAGAAAAAGAAAAAAACGGGGAAAAGTGTTCCATTACTTTCCCTCCTTGATCTATTCATGCCCACCGTGTGTCAGATTTAGAGTTAAGCAAAGACCAATGTGACGTCATGGTCCTTTTTAAGGTTATTATTTGGATTCCAGGTGACATTTTATTTATGCAGCTGTAATATTCTTGATGCTGCTGCCAACTGCTGTTGATTCTGCTGCTGTGGCAACACATTTTATCACCTCATGTGGTTGCTTATACCCCCCCCCCCCCACCAAGCTTATTTGATTAAATTTAGCCCTTTCAATTTGGAGAAGTATATCACAGATGTGTGTCAAAGTATTGTTTCTCCATCTCTGGGACGAAGAGCCCATGCAGGCTTAATCTCAATCAACAAACACGACACAGAGTTTAAAGCCTCTATCCTATAAAGGCAGATTGATTGATTGATTGATTTCACTTACTTTAAATTTTGATATGTTTGCTTTTCTTAACATAGTTCTCAGTCCTGCTGTCAATTTAACAAATTGTATTAAAATAAATACACAAAAACAGTAATTCAGATTGTTTCCCGAATTATATAACGACTGTTTTTTTCCTTGACAAACCCAGCAGTATAACTTAATCCTCGCTCATGGCTGTTCGTGTGCTTAACGCTCAACCCATCATTACAATTACTGTGCGTCTTCCAATGCTGTCAGGGTGGTGCCTCAGTTGAGCTGAAATGTACCGATGACAACCAGTATCTTGAAATCTTGTGAGTGAACTGGGAAAAAAAAAATATTTGATGGGTCATAAAACTTGGAATAATGGATCTGGGGGGGTCTATTGTATGGCCTTGTGTTTTACTACGAGCTTGTGTATGGTGAAAAATAGCTTGTATTGATCATTTATAGCAGGTGGAGCGACTAAATTATTTTCCAATCCAATTTCATTTGACAGCTTGTGTATGTCACTCCAGTGAGAGGAGATATGTGAGCTGATATGTAGGGTGTCTATTCTTCAAGTTCTTCTTCGTTGTTTTGTATTACCCTGCCTTAAATCTTAAGTTTGGTGGTGTGTTCTGGCCTGTACTTCATAACGAGTTACTCCGATGGCTAGCTGCTATACCGGTGATTCCGTTTACTGAAATCACCTGCGTGTTTACTCGTGTACCTCTGATCACAGTGTTTGCTCAAGCAGACACGGGAAAAAAAGCCGTGACTTTTTTTGTGTTCAGAATTGTTTTCTGGGAAGCATTCTATTTATCCACATCAGCATACAGTGAGGTGATGTCTCTATTAGCATCATTTAAATTTTACCTTGTTTTTCCATTTAGCAACGTTGATGCCGTTCAGAATCATGAGTGTGTGTCCTGGCAGTGCTCTATCCCCTCCTTTGATAGAGCGAAAGGAATAAAAGCCTTCTTTATGTCTGTGAAACCGGATGTGCAAGAGCTGTTCTGAATATTTATCAGATGGTTTGACTGTTTTTTTTTAAATAGCCAGTACATAATTTGAAATCAACAGTGAATAATATGTTTTGTTACTCTGTCTGTGTGGGAAAGGAGTCTAAGAAAAGGAAAGGCAATTGGTATGTCCGTGTGCACTTTTGTACTGTATGTCAAAGAGACAGGGAAAAGGGAGGCAGAATTTTTTTTCCAAGAATGAGCACCCGTAAACGTACTAATCCAGCATTTCTTTGTTTCCCATAGGTTTTTCAATCCAAATGTCACCCCCTTTGGACTCTGCCCTGGTCGGGGTCCAGCAGTGTGTGACAGACATGCGAATGGAGCCTGTGGTGATTCTCTACCGCATGGCAGCAAATTTGCCCTGTATGAGCTCTGCATGGAGTTACGAATGAAGAGTCCTGCTATGGTCTGGTGTCTCAGCATGGATGGAGTCAGTCAACGGACCGGCCACCACTAATGAGGCCATCGCTCTTCAGCTGACGACTAGAATTTACAGGATTACTCCCACAGTGTCTTGCTAATTTGCCAGCTAACTGCGTCCTTACTAAACTCTCAAAGGAGGACCTTCCTTGGGTCTGTTTTTTTTTTTTTTTTTCTTCTTTGTGGATATATATATGTCCTTGCCTTTCTGATTTTTAGATTTGTTCTATTCCCCCATAGTTCTTTTTCATTGTTAGTTTCTTTTTTGTGTTTTGTTTTTTTCCACTATGGAGTTTCTTGCTGGACCCTGGAATAAAGATTGGGCTTCATTCTTGCAATTTTGCTTGACCGTCATTCTAAGCCTCCAAATGCAATTCAGCCCGGGCGCCTCTTGTCCGGAGGAGTGTCGTTGTGACAACACATATGTGTACTGCAATGAACGCAGCCTGACATCAGTGCCTCTGGGGATGGAGGAGGGCTACAAGGTCCTCTTCCTTCATAACAACCAGATAAACAATGCTGGCTTCCCCTTGGAACTACACAACCTGGCTTCCGTGGAAACTGTCTATCTTTATGGTAACCAGCTGGATGAGTTCCCTGTCAATCTACCCAAAAACACCAGGGTCCTGCATCTCCAGGAGAACAATATCCAAACAATCTCCAAGGCAGCCCTGGCCCAGTTGACTCGACTAGAGGAGCTGCATCTTGATGATAACTCCATCTCCACTGTTGGGGTGGAAGAGGGGGCCTTTAGGGAGGCAATAAGCCTCAAACTCCTCTTCCTTACCAAGAACCACTTGAGCAGTGTTCCCATTGGCCTTCCCGAGGACCTGAAAGAGCTGCGGTTGGATGAAAACCGTATTGCTATCATTGCTGAAGAGGCTTTTCAGAATGTGACACGCCTACAGCGCCTCCTCTTGGATGGGAATTTGCTGACGGATGAGGGCATTGCACCAGGGACCTTCCAGGACCTAGTCAACCTCCGTGAGCTGGCCCTGGCTCGTAATTCCCTAACTTTCCCACCTCCCCTTCTGCCCAGCCAGGCACTGGTCAAACTCAATCTTCAGGAAAACCAGATTGACCAGATCCCTGTGGCAGCCTTTGGTTCACTAAATAGGCTTGAAAAACTGGATATCTCAAGCAACCAGCTCCAGAGTCTTACGCAGGGTGTGTTCGATGGCTTGTCTAGCCTCAGGCATCTCATGGTGAGAAATAATCCGTGGCGCTGTGATTGTGCTGTCAAATGGGTTGTGGTGTGGCTCAAGTCTCTTCCTTCTTCCATCAACGCCCGAGGGTTTGTGTGCCTGAGTCCCGAAAAGGTACGTGGAATGGCAATCAGAGAGCTCACTCTAGATATAATAGAGTGTCCGATTGATGATGACCTGCCGCCTTGGCCTACGCTCCGCTCAACACCCCCTCCCCCACCCACAACCATCCCTATCACCACCATGATCTCCACTCTCATCACTACATCTATCCCTAACTACTTTGACTCACCCTCCCCTCCCTTACCCCCAATTCATAACTACCCTCCTGGGCCACTGCCACCTTATGCGGACCCCCTTCAGATCTACTTCCATGTGGTCAACTCTACCAATATTGATGTGAGCTGGGCTTCCTACTTCACTGTCAATGCCTACAAGGTAACTTGGGTCAAAAGGGGCCAAAGCCAAATAAACGAAGGAATGCGGGAAAGAACAGTGAGCGGGGACCAGAGGCATATTATCCTCACCAACCTGGAGCCCCGGTCTACGTATCGTATCTGTGTGCACGTGCTGGACACTCTTAACTCCTACAGACCCGGAGAGGATACTATATGTTCTGAAGCCAGGACCAAGCCTGCTGTGTCTACAAAGTCTCCTGGTAGAGAGCAAGGTCCTCAGGAGAGCATCAACTCTACACTGTTAATGGCTGGGATCATAGGTGGGGCAATCCTTATCATCCTGGTAACGCTGCTCAGCTTATTCTGCTGGCACATGCACAGGAAGAGCCGGTCATCTTCGACCAAGTGGAAATACAACCGGGGCAGGAGAAAAGACGACTACTGCGAGGCTGGAACTAAGAAGGATAATTCCATTCTGGAGATGACTGAGACCAGTTTCCAGATAGTGGCTCTGAACAATGAGCAGCTGCTCAAGGGCGATTTCCGTATTCAGCCCATCTACACGCCCAATGGGGGCATTGGATTTAGAGACTGTCACCTAAGTAACAACAGCATAGCCTACTGCAAGAGCAGCAATGTGCCCAGTACAGAATTCTGCCACACGTGATGCAACAAAAAACAGTAGACATGAACACATGCACACACACTAGAAACACTTAACGCCACATGCATAATTACACACATAAACACCATTTGTGTAGACAACAAAAATATAAAAGTTCTAGTCAAATATAATTGTACTATATATATTTCCAAGTTCTGTCTACAATGTAATTTATACTGTGGATAAAAATGTGGAATTCTCTGCTATCTTTTTTATTCTTAGGAAAAGAGATACAAGTGTTTCCTTTTTTTTTTTTTTTTTTGATAACCAGCAGGGTTTTGAGCGTCATTTTAACGGTCAGTACTGTACATACACATGGATTTGTACAATCACAGCACCCTGGGTGTAGCTTCTGATGAACCCTGTCAGTCCTGGATATGTAAGGGCGCTTAGAGGGCTGGGATCCTTTGCTAACCACAGAAGCAAAATATGGCCTTTACGTGCTTTGAAATACTGCAAACTCTCCCCGCTACAACAGAGCGGTAGTAAAGACACACTACAGAGGAAATCCAAACACTGCTGATTAGAGCGCTGTGGACATATAGCACTGGGTAGCTGGTGGTATGTTGTAAATATGAATTGAAGTGCACTTTCCTATTAAGGGATCATGGCAGGAAATGAGCAGAGGTGGCGATCACATTGTGTACAGTTATGTTGGCAAAATGTCATCTGAGATTTCCCAAAAGTGCCTTAATACTAAAATCTTTGTGTTCTGTTGGAGATGGAACAAAGGTGGGCTTAGTTAAGAGACACTTTTTGGAAAACTCTGGAAAGGAATGAGAGATTTCCAGCACAGTTTTTTTGGTGAGGAGGTGGAAATAACAGGAGTTTAAAAAGCAACAAAGGATTATTGTCACTAATGAGGTGTATGGGTGTGTTGAGGCTTTACAGATTATTTTCAAAGAATTCTTAATTCTGATCTGCTTGTTTTTCCCAGTTGTCCTTGTTTTGACAAGTAAGACCACAAGGGGGCAGTTTTCCTCAGCGTCCTAAACAGGACAGAGGAACAAAGGGCAAGACAGACGGAAAGAAAAAAAAGTCCCTGCAAAGATCACTTTTTAGCTCCACAATTCCCCTGGACTCCATTAACCAGACAATATTACTCATGCTCAAACAGCATTGTTTAAAGTAATATTGTTCATCGAGCTACTTAATGATGTGGAATCATTTAAAACTAACAGTGTTTTCTGTGTTTCGTGGCTAAATGATATGGATTTTCACTACCGTGGTCTATAATGGGGTTGAAGTCCTCTGTGTATGTGTGTGTCTGTGTGTGCATGAATGATGAATTTTTAGGAAGCACATACATAATGCTAATTATACAACCACTTAGCTCAACCTCATCCCAGTATTCATTAGGCTTTTTGATAAATTAGAAAATTTCAACAATAAGATCACATGCCACCCATGATCCTCACAAAGCACATTTCTGCCTGAGCAGCTCATCCAGCATCTCATTGTTTATTCTTTTGTGGACACTTATGAGACTGTCAACTTCATTTATGGGTCACTCACTCGAACAATGCACCTTTTTGATACCCAACATTAGTTTCTGTGATGATGATTCTCACCCATCCTCCCCTCTTTTTACTGTCTTACCATCTCCTTGTTTGTCTCTGCACCTCTGATCTCTGCATGAGCTCAATTAAAATGGTTTTCATACCATTCAGCTCCTGGACTGTGGTGGCAGTCCTTTGCACGTGAGGTAACAGTGAGAGGTCTCCATTATGCCTAAGAAGACTTTATTTGATCTGACAAGATTTCATTTTGTCGGGCCAAGCTTAAAGAATTCCCACAACTGATCCTTCTGGTCTCCCCCTCCTTCACCCCTTTCCCTCATAATCCTCAACCAAAAAAGGGGGAGAAAGTATGCAGAATTTATTTTAACTTTTGCTGAGGTGCACAGATTGGTACTTAACAGAACACAATGAAGAACCACTGCAAGCAAGACAGATAATTATCAAGGGCTTTTACTTGAGTTTATCCTGGAATTTCAGAATTAGCTTTGACTGCTAGCTTTTGGACAGCTGCTTTAAAGAAAAGTTATGAGAGTCGTGATAATGATGATGCAATGTCTATTGGAATCCATCTCAATATTATACAGTGTGTGTGTGTTGTGTGTGTGTGTGTGTGTGTTTGTGTGTGATTGTGTGTGTGTGTGTATATATAATATATATATATATATATATATATATATATATATATATATATATAATGTATATATGTCGCCTGTCTAGGAAACCTGTTTTTAATAGGATGTTTTCCCTGATTTCATACTTTTTTCATTATTATGGGACATCTGGAAAACACAAAAAATGCTGTATCTATGAAATGGCAACATTTGAATTCATATATCTAAACTGTGGTAACACCTCCACAAAACCTTTCACCCCAGTAGCAAGAAAACAAACATGTACAGTCTATAGCCACTGTTGCCATTATCAACTGTTTATTCACCTGTCTAGATATTTCATTGCAACTTAAGGATCATATTTTATCGATTTATTTCCAAAGAGTTGTGGTGGTGATAATAATTGTTGCATTTGCTATTCATTGACCATTAGTCCTTAATGGTAACCTGGAGCAGTACTTTCAACATGATTAACATATGGATACAATGCTCTCCTTCGTCTCATGTAGGACTGCATACAGATAGGATGATCTAGTGACTCCAGTGTTATTAGAAAGCTGTATGACCTGGAGCTAGCTGGTCAAATTTAGAGATATTTTTTCAACATAATGCATTGTCTTTCATTGCATCTGCATTTGCATTTTCACATTTCACACTGCTCATTTTTAATTAATTTTGGAATATTTTAAACAAAAAGCTTTTTACGCTTTGATGCTTTAATTCAATAAGCAGAAATTGTGGGAGCCAAGTTAATTCCACTGCCATGTATTAAAGTATATATGGAACCACAGGTATAATTTAATGCAGGATTAAAAAGACCATAATTTGTGGCAATTAAAGGTGTAGGCATTAGATTTGTTGCCTTTAAATAGAACCAGGCTTTCTTCAAGTCTTCACGCTAAGCTAACTGGCTGCTGACAGTAGCTTCATATTTACTGTACAGATATAAACAGACGTGATTCTGAAGTCTTTGCCACAAATGAATAACAAAATGTTAAACTGTAAGTGATTTGATTTGCATTACAACAAACTGAATGATTGTAATAATCTCACTCTCCTGGCAGATGAGGTGCATTTATTTTCAACCAAAAAATATTTTAAGTCTTTGAGATTATTAGATGGATATTTTGTCATGTTGGTTTCATCAATATAGATATCTTCTGTGGTTATCAAAGTATCTCCACTTATTATTTGAATCTTCTTCGACTAACAGACCACTTGAACACTTACATCACTTCTTTATTCTTTATTCCATTGACCAACGCCCTGTTTTAAGTCAGGTACCGATTAAACAAAGGGGTCAAACTATTGCAACATGCAGTATTTCCTGTCTGTGAATGTGTAACAGAGACAGGTATTTGCCTTACCTTTTATGCAGGACTGAATGATTAGCCAGACTGAGAGAGAAGTGGGAGGAAGAAGAACAGATGAAAAGATTAAACACAGCAAAATGCAAGAGAAGACAGCTGAGTAGGAAGCACATTTCTCCCAACAGACCGCAGCCACGGCGACAACGTGCTAACAGGAACAAGAATGCTAAACGTGAAATTGCTCATCCCCAGTGCCAGAGCTTAAGTGATGCATGGCTAATGACTCGACCAGAGTAGGAAGCGACTTTGGTGGATGTAGTGCACATTACTCTTAATTTTCTTCTTGCTTGATGAAAGAACGCGGCTGCATTGCCGTAAGCAATCAAATTACACAAAACATGTTACAAAAAGCTAGCATTGGATTATTTTTGTTTCAGGGTGCAGAGAGGTAATTTCCCTTAAAGCTCATTGAATTTCACTGGGATAATTCATCTCTAAACAGGTTCATTCAAAGTGGTTGAAAGAGAATATTTTAAGTGTTTGGTTTTTTTTTTTACTGTAAGCAAAATAGTTGGTGCAAATAAATATCTATTAGCCAAGAACACCCATTGAAGATTTTTGCATGTACTGTATTTAGCTTCACAACCCTTCATTTTGTCAGACCAGGTTCTGGAATTTTAAATATTTTTCCATGCAGTCACCCAGCAGTGGTTGAGATACAGTCTGAGCAACCATTCAGACAGTGATCCACATGTTTTAGAGTAAGACGGTTGGAGGTTTACAGTGCATGTAAAATGGCTATGTTGGGATATCTTGCCATCCTGCCTCACACAGACGCTGCAGTGTTATGTTGGCCACCCACACAACGTTTTCATAGGAACCAAAGTTAAATTTCTGTTCTCATGATGAAATATTGATGTTGTTCCATGTATGTGCCTTGAGGTTGAACTTACAATGTAAAGTCCTTGAAACCTTTAAATGTTTTTGCACAAACTGTAAATACTTAAGTGAAGCTTTTTGAAAATAAAAGAGCCATTGGATTTGAGTGATCACTCCTTTTTATTGCAGCAAGCTATAACCTCAAATGAATCTCATATCTTACTGTGTTTCATTGACTGATCTTATATTTTGTCTTTTATGCTTTAGTTCAGTATGTTGGTATGAAGTGTCAAACTTTGCGAGAAGAGAAGCTGTGTGGACTTAGAAAGCCTCGCTAAATCTATTTCAGGTTAGTCACTAGTAATTCTGGGCAAAAGATTTGTGCTGCACACACCATACCAAATGATCTTCTTTTTTCTTTACGAGAAGATGAAGACATAGCATAGCCACCACAGCTTAGCATTCAGCTGGGGAAAATCCAGGATTCTGTCATTCTACTTGTATAGCACAGCTAAATCCCAGAGAGAATCATTGTGTTCTTCCAAAGTCCAATTTTTTTTCCTTCCCCATGACCGCAGTCCGGTATTGGTTTTTGCAACCTCTAGCCCACGAAAGAACCCACATTAGCCCAGTCTTGATTCACTATAACAATGAACCACATGAGTTTACTTCAAACACAAAAAAGTGTGACATTTAGGAATTCTAACAGAAAACTTGTTATTTTTGTCAAAATCCCTAAATGTCAAAATGTAACACAGAATGTTCGCCCTTTGAGTAGATGAAAACAGAATTGTTCATTGTCTACAGAGTAACTTGAAAGGTTCAGATTGTGTCATCACTTCTCTGCACATTAGTACTTTACTAGGTTTTTGCATTTATTCAGAAGGGGTTTTTTAGTAATGTATAACTACTTACAAAAATAATTAATAATTATAATGAAGCAATTATGCCTTGCACATGTTCCATTGAAAGTATTCAATAAACAGGAAAACATAATAAAATTTGGAGCATAGCTTCCAAAAACAAGGAGACCAAATTTACCTTTCTAAACCTGGAAATATGACTTTTTTGTTTTTTAATCAATGTGTGGCTTCAAGAAAAAAGTCTCTACATTTCACAGTAAACTAAAAATTCAGAGTTTGAAATTTATAATCATGACAATGTAGCCTCAGTATAATTTAGTTTGTGTGTGTGTGTGTGTGTGTGTGTGTGTGTGTGTGTGTGTGTGTGTGTGTGTGTGTATACACTGAATCATAACAATTATGTTTCAGTAATAATACTAAAACCTCTGTCACATGTGTAAGTGTGTGTCCCCTGTGTAGGTAAAGCACTCACATCTGACTTTTAGTACTTTTACTTTGTATCAATATCATACCAGTCACACATCTCTATTTATTTAAGATTCATTCTTCAGTGTGAGAACAAATCTCTGCCTATTTGTTGTGAACAGATTATGTGCAGGCTAGCTTTGAATTTGATGGCCTCAAGTCAATTCTGACTAAATTGTCTTGAATGCTGAAAAATAAAATCATAAAAGTGCTTTCCAACCAATATGTGGCAGAACATTTGTTCATGTTGTGATTAATTTAAAGAAAAATGGTTCTTTTTGTCATATTCCATATGGTTGGAAATACTAAAATGTGGGTTTTGGCTTTGAATTGTTCACTGAACAGGTGTTAGCTCAAAAGCTGTTTTTAATTTTTGCCCAGCAAAAGAACATTCAATTTTCCCTTAGCACTCCCTCCCTAACAGCTTCATTTTGTGATCCTCATTTAAGCTCCGTCTAATCAGGCTCGGTATAGAGAAGTCATTAAGGCTTGCAATTTAAAGCAGTCTTATTCCAGGTATTATAAACATCGAAGTCTGGCAGATTTAACATTACATTGTCTGATTTAAAGCTTTGCAGCAAATTTAGGACCCATTGTCTTTTACTCTCTGTAACCTTTAATTAAAGGCTGGATGCAGGTGTGGCCTCGTCCTCTTCCACAGTATTTGAGGTTGTGTCAGAATGGTTCAGTGGATTTTTGCTCATTTGCTGCCAACAGTGAATACCATGAGCATTAAGTAAAGACTAAATAAGTTAAGGATAACCTTGATGTATATAAAAATTTCATTAGCTGCATGGTTTTCATTTATTACGGCGGAGAATGAGAAACAGCCTCACAAGTTGTGGTTTATCTTTAGCCGTTTTGTGGAGGTGCTCACTCTGTTTGATGTTAGTCATTAAAATTTGATGTCATGAGTTGAAAGAGACCAAAACAAAAAGGAAAAAGCAGCACAGCTCTACAGGAATTCCTCTGACAGCATTTAAACATTGAACACAGGGGAAACTTAAAGCAATCATCAATCACAGGACTGTTCTGAGATGCAAATTAAATTTCTCCTCCCAATTTCAGACTACTGAGCTGCAGATTACCATGTGGGGGTGAAATGCACATATAATTCTTGTCTGTTTCCGTTAGCGGTGTAAAAGGAAAGTGCTTTGTGCCACTGAGATAAGGAAGGCATTCCACATGCCTAAATGAACAAAATGAACGTTGACAGACAAAGTCACTGGTTTCTGCAGGAGATGTCGTCACGCTTTCATTTAAAAAAAATTACAAAATATAAAGATTTCTGTTCTCTTAAACAACTCATGAAAAGTGACTGCTCAAGTTCTGATTGCTGACAAAATGATTTTCACTCCGAAAACTGCTGTTTAACTACATCCCTTCCAGGCCTAGAAGGCTTTTATGGGCGTCGACACAACAAAATCAACTCCTGTTTGCAGCATGATGCAACCTGCCAACGTAGTCCTGAAATAAAACTACCATCATGAAGGCCTGTCAGTTCATGTTTACTCTATGTCTTACAGGCACTGATTCAGTTATTTGATCATTTAGAAGATTTTGTGTTTTGCTATACATTTTTTGTATTTATTTAATTCCACTTAAACCTAAAATAAGCTTGGAAATAATTCAATCTAGTACATAATTATACATAAAAATAATTCAATCTAGTACATCACTAATAATGACCATGCAGTTTAACATCACTCTCCTGCTATCATACCTATGTTAAATTAGTAATATATTGCAATTTATCATTTATATCTACATTCATTTTTCTGCATTTTACCATGTTTGTGTAGGTTCTCAGTTATCCAGGTCATGGTTGTCCAAAGCTGATAGGGAAGATAGATGGTTTGAGAGAGGAGTGAAAGAAGTCATCCATGTCAAAGTGGAGAAGCTATCTCTGAACAGGGGGGGTAGTTGGCGACATCACCTTTCGCCAATTATCAATCAGGTCCTTTCAAAACTCCCAAAATGAATGTCTCAGCAGGTTAACCCAGATGTGTCTCATGCTAGTGACCCTCATTAGTATACTACGGCTTGGTGAAACTCGCATTTCAACGACCCCCTTTGATACCCCCTGGCACCCCCATCAACCATCACTGAGGAGCCAGATGGGTTTCAACTGCGGTCGTTGAAATGTGAAAAGCACTGAACACACCACACAGGGTTAATAAGCAGGAACAAGACCAGCCACCTTCAGAACTGAAGAAGCCTCTAAAATGAGAGGCGAAACGTTTCCAAGAAACTTTCTCAAAGTCCAGTGGATTGATTTAAACAGCTTTGGATGCATTTTAACTTCCTTCACATGATTGGCAGGCTACATTGTGCCGATGATTTCAGGAGACTGTGAAGGTCCATAGATGTTTTTCGCTGCCTTATATTCTTAGAATTTGTGTTTTAAGAAGTGAACATGTGATTGAAATACACTTTGTGTCACCATCTTGCTACACTCCCTGCAGGGTACGACAGTCTCAGAAAGAGTCTGTGTGGAGGTGAGATAAGTGTAACAGTAGTGGAAAGGCAGAATAAAAAATGCTCAGCTTTAAAACATTTATTAAATGAAAAGGAGATTTGTTATCCTTTAAATATTATTTAAAGCAGTCCGCCATAGGCACTGCTTATGCGAAGAAATAGGCCTTAGTGTTACTTCATTATCCTGCATTAATGTGTTAGAAATACCATTTTTAACTGGGTTAGGTGATTTGGATTTGCTTCATGCAACCATAAGGACCAAAGCGTGAGTGTAAAATCCACTGACACACAGATCTAGGTAGTTAATTACAATGGTAGCTACATATTCAACAATAATAAAAAAAAAATCTGTAACATTGTCACGCACCTCAAATAACATTAAAATGTTCTTGATTGTCCTTTAAATATTTTTAATTGGTCATGATCATAGAGACATTTCACATTACTGAATCTTCTCTAAGAAATCCTAATATCCAATTTAGGGACTTAACCAATTTCCACCTATTTTGAAATTTTAATTGATAAAGAAAAAAAACAAAACATTATTTCAATAAAAAGCCTACGACTTTGTTATTTTAGATAAATCTAATGAATGTAATTAAATCCAATTTCTACAAACATTTTAATCTTTAAAAACGATTCCATTCTTTCAGTTACAACATTATAGTAAATTATCTCTAAAAATATATCATATTAATATTAATATATTGATATTAGAACAGCACGGCCTCCTCCTCCATCCAAAAACATTCGCTTCAGGTTACTTGGCCATTCTAAATTTACCATAGATGTGAGTGTGTGCACGCATGTTTGTCTGTATATATGTGTGGCGCACTGGCGTCGCACCCAGAACGTCCCCTGCCTCACGCCCCTGGTCGACTGGGATAGGCTCCAGCACCCGTGACCCGTGACAGCAGATGAAGCAGGTTTAGAAAGCAGATGGATGGACGGATGGATAATATATTAATGTTTTCTTCATATCATTGAAACATTTACAAACTCAAAATTGAGGTTTGCGAGTCACTTGTTTAAGGCTACAACTCTTTTTATTTCGGTTCTATGTCAGCATTCTTTATAAAACCTTAATCTGCCTTCAGTGGAATAGAAGTTTATACAAGTATATACGTAAATGGAAATCATTAACATATAACATTGGGCTGATGTTGGGCAGCCTCCTGTTATGCCCACGTTCACCATATGAGAACCTTCAAAGAACCAGCTGAGCTTTAAAAACAAATGAAAACACCAAAGCCCTGTTGAAAGACAGCATTTTGTTTGTTGACTCTGGTCAACTACAAAAACATGGCAGACTATAGATGTGTCTCAATTTAAGAAATGACTTAAAACTACCTGGTCTACATAGTCCAGTTTGTCAAGTAGTGAAAGACGACCTTAACGAATGCTGTCTTACGAGACAGCCTTGGATCGATGGAGAATCTCACCTCCTCTTTCTGTTCTTGTGCTTAGCTGAGGCGCTGTTCATGTTCCCCAGTGATGATACCAGCTGGAGTTGTTTCACACTCGTCGTAGAAGGTGGAGTCATTCACTTAAATAACCTGGCATATTATTTTATCAAGAAGTTGAGGGAATCGTATATTTGGTATGCTCCTGCATACCAAATGGGATGTTCATGGATTCCTGTGCACTCACTCCTTGGTCTTTAGGGTGACAAAATGTAATCTTGGAAAAAGGTGTCAATGGTGGCTGCATTTGAAAGAATCTCCTCGTATGGCCACTGCGACATATTCAGTCTAGAAATACAGTCTCCAGGATGATTCATTGGAGCATAGCATCTTCTGCAGACATTTAAAACTATCTGAAATACAGTAGTTTCTGTAAAAGCTATTGCCCAAATCCAAATACATGTATTCACTTTTAAAAATGCCTTATATATCAATATGGGTGAGATGCAGCTGTGACCCAGTGACAAATGCCACAGTTATGGCTGCTTTATAATAGACTGATTTTGTTCAGTTTCTTCCATCTAAACCACTGCCTAAAAAGGTTTTCACTATCTGCATCCACAGCTGAGGGGTACAGCAGACTCACTTCATTAGTGGCATGACATAAAGTTGACCTCCTTCACTTAAAGCTAACAATTTGTGCTGTGTGGGGAAAGATTGCGAAATATTTGTCTCTGGTACAAAGTTCAAATGAAGTTCTTTATACATTTAGACTATATATTACTGTTAAGACTATGTGAATGCTAATTGGTGATTTTTAATAGCAGCACAATAGGGGCTGTGCATTTTCCCCAGGGAGGTTATTATTGCGAGAAACGTGAGCGATCTAACCAGTACAGGGAAACAATCACAACTTATTTTGTGTCTGGATTTACTGATAGAAAGTATGTGTGTTAGGGTTAAAGTTACTTAAATGTTTAACAATGTGAATGAGATGCTAGGAAGGATGGAGTAAATGTTTTGCATGACTTCATATTTGCTTTAGATGTATGGCTCTGGCTGCAAGTTGTTGTTCTTCATGAGGAATGCATTCATGGCTAAACTAAATATGAACCATGCATTTTCAATAATTAAAACACCACCTGACAGGGAAACTTGGGCATATTCCCAAGTAGCCAGCCAGATTAAAGTTTAACTTTCTCCCCTGGACCACTTTGAGTGTGGTAGCGCCTCCATATGTTGCGGGTCAGAGCAGTCACTATTCCAGGTGGGACGGAGCAGCTGTGACCTAGAGCGAGACTAGCCGTCTGTAGACCCATAATGAATGAAGATGGTGATGAATAGTGAAGGCAAAAGGCTCAAGGCTTTCTGGAGGTGACCAGGAGGAAACTTAGAAAAGGCTTTCTCTTTTTTATTTTCATGTCCAATACAAGTTGGGCCTTAGCAAGGCCTCGGCCCCGGGAGGTTTAACGACATTGCTGAGGCCCAGAGACTCATAATGTGGAACGGGGTGAGGCTAATCAGGTTCGTTCTCTGTAAAAGGTAAATCACGTTTTTTTTAAACTCTTTCATTTTTACAGCAGTCACATAAAATTCGTTGACAGTGAGAGACTGGAGAAGATAGAAGTTATGGACTAACAGATGGGAATAATGTTTGAGAATGAAACTTTGACCCGTAATGTGTCAGTTGAGATACAAACCACTTGAGGTGGTGCTTCAAATGAATTCATCCTACAACAAGGCCTTATGGGCTGCGTTTATGTCACTGACAATGACTCGTTCATCCATGGTCATGTATGCCAAGCATGAAGTATGACAAGCCTTGATAAGACACAAAGATGTCTAGACCCTGAGTGAGGGCCAACATTTTTTCCCCAGTATTAAAACTGACAGAGGATGACAGGTCAAACAAGGTTTATTTTAGACAAGGAATGCTTTAAAAATAAGTTTTAATTCTGACCTTATCCTCAATTTCTCCAAGATCTATCTAATGTGTCAAGTATCTAATTCAAAATAAGATTTTATTCTCTATTATATTTAGGAAAATAGTCACCATATGAAGCACGGTCTGTTCTCATGTCTCAGATTCTCAGAAATGGCATTTTCACTGATGCTCATTAAATGCTGCAACCTAACAACACTCCCATCCTCTTAAACCACCTTTGTTCTCCTTGCTGTATTAATAAAAGTTATAGAAAGAATAATTATACCTAAGTGATGATATCAAGTTTCTTAATTACAAGGACATTTTCAACTTCTCATTAAATATAAAAGGTCACATTTACAGATTCTTTATTCTATCATGAGTTAATGTGACTGATTAACATGATGGATTACTGGAGACATTTAAATGTATTATTTTTATTACGTACATCCTTCAAGAAACACATGATGTTTGTGGACTTGTCCCCCCTTTTAAAGTAACTGAATAAACACATTAATTTAATTTAATTTCAGTGACTCTTCGTATTATAAAAACCCTGTGTTAATTGAATCCTTCACATAAAATGTATATTAAAAAAAAATCTGTCACTTTTATATCTGGTTCAAATAAAAATGTTACATTAGTAGTTTTAAAATCTATTTTCATTTATAAGCTGTTGTTACTGTTGGTTTCAGTGTCAGACAGCAACACTGTAAAGCAGCAATCAGCCGTGACATCATATCAGTGATGAATGAGTTTCAGCATCATCAGTGCATTCAGGTGATGAAGGCTCAGGTATGTTGGCTCAAGTTTCATCATTGTTCATTGTTTCAGACCATCTTCTGTCTTGTGTTCATACAATGGCATGAGAAACCCTGAAAACTGAGAGCAGGCTGTCATGACTCATATCGTCTCCATGAATCATGTGCTCTTTGTTCACAGTTGCATTCTTCTGGGTAAAAGTCTTCAGTGCTTTCCCTAGAGACAGTAAAGCCTGTGGTTGTAGAGACGTGTTAATGTAAAACATCTTCCCTTTTCTAATTTAAAGACATCTAAGTGTTTGTTTGTAGCCTGGTAAACACCTGCAGCTGATGCATCACCACAAAGCACCCTTTTATGTGTGTTCATTTATAAGTAGAATGAGATTTCTCTTAGTAATAGTTCCAAATTTGAGAAAGAGGAAGTCATTAAATGTATTTCCTGCTGTGACAGTGGCCCCAACAATCTAACGGCTGTGAATTTTAGGTTCCGACTGACAGCAGACTCTTTTAATTTGATTGGTGCAATATATGTGTCGAGGGGCGCTAAAAATATTTTATTTTATCACTTTAATTCCAACTGCGACACAGGCCATTACCCAGCTTCAGGCCAGATGTTGTCGGCCATTGCCCTGTCAGATCTCTGATATAAGCCACTCAAGTGACTAAAAACACAAAGTGATATACGAATAGACGTGGTTATAGGTTTTTAACTTGTTGGTGTGAGCTTTGCCACAATTGGATCCATGAAAGTGACACAGATAACATAAAAAATATGGAGTCAGGGTCATTCTAACAACTGCAGTAGTCTACACTCCACTTTCCAATGGAAGATAGTTGGCTTCAAGTAATATGTTGTATCGATCAGGAGGGACTTCATTCTGAGTGAATAAATCATATTTTTATGGCCATGTTCATGATGAAGAAGACACATAAATCTCTGGTGATTAGACCCCGTGGTGACATCATTTTGTTTTAAAGCAAGAATTGAAGTCTTGAATGGTAAATGAAACCTTAAATGGAGCATAGACTGGTGATGGTGGGAAATAGAAATGGTTGTGATGGTGACTGCAGTGAGGAGATCACCCTGGCCAGTTGATACAGTATGGCAGTGAGTTGATACAGAGTTGGGAGTGAGTGCAGACAAAAAGGTTGGAAGGAGTTTCAGATTGAAATGACAGCTGATAGACACACAGAGGAGAACATGTTTAAAATCTGACACAGCCACTGTGATTGACAGGTTTAACTGGGAGTAGATATTATTAGGAAGGAGATAATGGAATGAATGAGCAAGCCTCAAATGATGCTGAGCTCAAATTAGACACGTAATAATACTCTGTTTGATCTTCAGTGCTGTGAATAACTCATTAACTTATTTTAATGGATGTGTCTTGTTTAATAATAAAAGATAAAATATAAAACTAATTCAATGAATGAATAAAAAATTATTTAACCAAATGCAGATTATATATCTGGATGGAATATTTGCGCACACAAAAAAAGTTAACTTGAATTTGATTAAAATAGAATCAAATGTGCAAAAAAGAAATGAGTAAGTCTGCTGACACTTAGAAAGCAGTTAATGCTGCACGTGGCTTATTTATTTCTCCTCAAACATTAATTGTGCTGCAAAGGTAGTATGAATGCTTGTTAAATAAACATCACCTTGTTCATTTATTGTTGTGATTTGTTTCCTGGCTCTCGGAGTCTGCCATAGTTTCCATAAAGCTTTTCTCTCCACATGAATCAATACAAGCGAGTGTGTGTGTGTGTGTGTGTGTGTGTGTGTGTGTGTGTGTGTGTGTGTGTGTGTGTGTGTGTGTGTGTGTGTGGCAAAAAAAAAAAGAAATAAGATATTTTGTTCCGTATTTAGCTGCAACAAATAAACAGGAAATGTGCTGCTGTTTTCACTCCTCGCCAACTACCAACAACAAAAAACTCTTGTGTTTTACAGCATTTTTTCCCCTTGTGCTTGTCCCATTTTCTGGAATTCTGTGTCTTTTTGCTGAACCTATGACACTTCCTTTTCAAATCCCAAACAAATTGGTCCAGTCTAAATTTGGAGCTCGTTATAGTCTCACATATCAAATGAGAACACGGAGAAGCGGAACATTATGAATTGATTTCCCTGTAAAAGTAGTCTGCATTAACATTGGAGGAGCTGAGTGTTGCATCAGAGATCAGCAGTGGGGTTAAGAGCGGTGTTGAATTAAACAGACATGTTAAACAAGCTGTTAACAGCTCTCCCACTGCCTTCCTCTCCCTCTTTTTTACTCTCCCGTCTTGCTCTGAACAGCAGAGACAAAGACCAGCCTGAACGGGAGCCTGAAGATCTCATGAGACGACGGCGGCAAAAGGGCCGTTGTTGGGAGGTGGTGACAGTTCCTACAGCGAGACGAGAGAGGAGTCCGTAGTAGACAGCAAGCAGAACTCTGTGTCTCACAGCTGGGGAAAACGTGGCCCAAAGCTGTTTAAATGTTATGGTGGGTAGGAGTAGTTCTTACGAGCCTCAGGTCCGGAGTGCACATTACATGCTAATGACTTGGAACACAGACAGCAGTGCAGAGGCTCAAACTGCCAATTAAGCATATGATGCAGACGCCACTGGTGTTCAGAAACAAGCATCTGATAGCACTCAAGCTTGGCCTGCAGTTCTGAATCTCTCCATGGGACACGCAGCCCTCTCCAATGGTGAGTCATTAACCGCAGACTTCCCTGAAAACCACAGAGGAATATCAGCAGCTGCTGATTTGAAATCAGTCATTCAGCTCCACCCTCTGTCGGTTATTGTGTTGTTGGGATCACTTCTGTCTCTTTGTTTATCACTCATCTGCTTAGTCTAACTCCTGGTGATGAAGTTGGTCTGTAAGTGAGTTAACAAGTTGTACTGCAGTGATTTAGGATCCAAATCTTTCTGCCGAGAAGCTGAAGCTTGCTATTTCAGTGACATTAAACTGGAGTAGTGGGAAATCCAAGTTATTAAAATTCCTTACTTTTTATAAGCGCTGTAGTCAACTGTATAAAAGGTGTCTTGAGTTCTCATATTTACAGGGGGAGGGCAGACAATTTTAAAATGAAAGCAATGAAATGGGTTTTCATTAATAAATAATAAAAACACACATGATCAATAATTACACTGTTAGGTGAGGGTATTAAATGTATGTTGAATCAATATCTTCAAATAGAATAGTGTTAAGAAATAACTGCTGTTTCTTTTTCAAATATTCTACAGCCATGAACAAATGATGAGACTGTAAAGCCCTACATATGTATGTTAGAAATACCTCCCACCACCCACATAGGAGACACCCAGAGCAAATTAGTGGAGCGATTCATCTCTTTGTGGTTGCTTTATTGGTTTTATAGGGTAGATGGGCTCCTCGAAGTCTCAGCTTACAGGCAAAATACTACGACACCAGTGGTCACCTATCTGGATCTAAACCTGTTCCAAATATTGACGCATAATTGGTATAATTAAAAAACAAACAAAAAAACAAACATGTTTCAATCAGAATAATTTAAATTGAAATGTTGAAACAAAGCACAAAATAATCGACTGGGTAATTCCTCTACTTCTAGTTGCTATTTATTGGAGGCACATTTTGGCGGCAGTGGCGGTTGAATCTGTGGACATCTCATCTCTGGACACGGCAGGTTTTTCCCCAATGTCTCTGCCAAACCACTCAAACTGTGTCAAGTTGCATGAGCAGCATGTCTGATATCCAGCCACAGGTTCTGAATGTAGTTGAGGGCTGGCGCTGCTACTTCAGGACAACAACTTCTGTTGTTGTGTGGCCAGTACTGGTTAGCTTCGTCTTTAATCTTCTCTAAAGGTCTCTTGCACATGCAGCCATAATTTCTGTGTAATTTTGCTTTGATATTTTCTTTAAAAAGCGCTTCAGGCCACAGAGAAGCATCCAAACAGTAACTCTGCTTTTTTAAAGTTGCTTTTGCTGACATGAAAAAGAGCATGGGACAAAATAATGTTCCTGGTGTAGGGAAGAACATTGGTCCAGTTCAGCTGTGTGATTTTTATTCATGTAGAGTATTCAGGTCAGACATAAAAAAATATTATTATTTTGAGCACAAACATTTTACTGCTATTTGCTTAGTTAATCAATGATATGAAAGCTGCACTGCATGCATCATTAAGTAAATCCCTTTCATGCAGGCAGTTCATTTGAATCTATCGTGGGAGTGATGGACCTGGCTGCTTAATTAATGATTAAATATACCATATAAAAAAAGTAAGAACCTTGAAAGACTGCTCCGGAATAATGTCTGTAAATAATCAAAGTAAGCCTTAAATAAAGATTAAAACTTTTTTCACTTATCAGCAATTCTAAGCCATTTGTTTTTGCTTAGATATTTAACTTCAGTATACAAATGTCTAAATAGTTTCTGGAGCTGTTTAATATCCTTCCTCCTATGGATGTTCCCGCCATTGGTATTTTGATCCGGCTACTGGAGAGGGCTGTCTGCACATCACTCTCACACAGGAGTTAATTGGACTGAGCTCCGTTGACAGTGACGACCATAGCATACCATACTCATTAAACCATTCCGCGACTTCCCAGTGGCCAGTTTGGAAGCGTCTGCATTCATTAAATATAGAAAGTGACTGGACTTGATATCTAGCTGAAATGGTATTCAAAAGAGTTTCTGCTCATCTGAAAAATCTGAATCCCAGCAATGAAGACTAGCAGGCAGGAAGCCCATTCTGTCAGGTTGCCTGGGATCTTTGTTGTACAAGACGCAGGAGCAGGACCTCATATTGTGCTATTGTTGAAAGTTCATTTTCTCCCTGACGTGCAAGCAGCAAAATCAACAGTGACAATTCAATTTTCCACGTTCTACGACTGCTCCGCCACTCTTGAGCTTAAACCACACACATCTGCTGATAAGCGTCTCCATACACCAAGGAAAGTTGGTGCCAGAAACAGTTTGCACAGCATCTCTTTGACCTTGGCATGATTGCCTGTGAGGCTCTTTAATTTAATCAGCTTCCCCATGCTTGAAGCTGTGCTCATTGTTAAGGAGAGCAAGACAGTCATCCACACACATGTACACACACACACCCACACACACACACACGTGCAAGCACATGAAGGAGCTTTCCTCTTCGCGCCGAGGCAAGGTTAGCGACACACCAAAGCTCCGGGGACCCAGGCCTCACATCCACACAAAGGCCACCAGACAGAGAAGTTTGCAAGGCATCTCCATCAAACAGGCCCGTCTCTAATTATGTCATCAATCAGGGATGGGATGACGGGCAGGTACTCAATTAATGGCCATTGGAATTCAGCTTGGGGCACTGTGCCATCTCTGTCATCTTAGGCAGGCAACAGGACATACACATCAATACACTTGGAAAATGTATGAGGCTGGGGCCGGGGCAAACACTTGCAGCCTTTGTAGAAGACCCACAGAATGTCAAGGCTCCACTCCTGCTACACTGTTGCTGAATTAATCGTCTTTTTCTGAGCGAATTTGGAAATGCATGTTGTGAAGATTATTGTGCCATATTGGCTATTTAGCGCTATGATGCCCTTTTTTGTTGTCATGGTTGCCATGAAAATCATTTTTATTGATGCAGTTATGTCTGCTGGTCCATCTGTTACTTAAACTTGGAAGGATTGCAATTCACGTAGTGTACCAATTAGATGGATGTGGGTGTAAATTACACCAAATTATATTTTCTGAAGGTGCTCTGTGTATTTCAAGTGTTTTGATTCTTTGTGTTTGGTACAGGAATACATCATTGATGGAGGACAAACTGTTTTCCAAGAAGATGCACCATTCAGTCCAAACTATGTTACTTATATGCTGAAACAGTTTTTCATATATTATCAGAAATACTATATTCATTTAGACTATACTTGTTCTCTGATGAAGACATATTTGAAGTCAATGAGAAAAATAGTAATATTAATATTAAGAATTTAAAAATTCTACTCACTAATGATACATTTAAAAGAGTTCATCATTTTATAGCAGTTCCTTTTTGTTATGGCAAAAGGGTTAATGTAGTTACTGTGATCTGCTATTCAAACCACGAAAGTCGATGATGGGAGTGTATGTGCAAGCATGAAGTCAAAGACGGATTGTCATGAAATGCACTCATTTTTATGTATCACTATATTTAAAAAAACATGCCTTCATTTATGTATAGTTAAAGAAAAATAAAAACTGTGTTCTTTGGCTTATCTTAAAATAAGACATTAAAAAGTAGTAAGATTTTCTTCTTTATTCTTTTTCTATTTTGCCCTTTTATTTCCTCTGTTCCCTGTTTTCGGGTGTGGTTTAGCTAGTTTTGCTGTTGGGAGTCCCCTCCTGAGTGACGTTTATTGCATTTTGTGTTATCTAACTATCTTTTCCAGGTGCGTGTAGTTTGTGTTTTCCTACTGTGTGTGTGTGTGCGTATGTGTGTGCGTGTGCGTGTGCATGTGCGTGTGTGTGTCTTGTTCTTCGTGATTCCCAGCATCCTTCAGACTTTTCTTCCTGTTGTTTATTGAACTTTGCCTCTCGGTGATTTGGAGGTGGAGGTGATGTAACTGAACCTGATCTGTGTGTGAAAGAACTTTGATTTTTGTCAGTGACTCACAAACAAATCACTGAACTGCACCTTTCTTGTTATCTGTGCCTCATCTGTGAGCTAAATCTTTCCGCTATAAAAACACCAAACTGTAAAGTGTATATTATTATTATTATTACTATTATTATTATCATCGTCATCATGGTCATTTCCATCATCATCACCACTAGATTTTTCTTATTATTGTAGTAAATTAAACACTTAACAGGGGATTACCAGTCATTTAGCATTACCTTTGGCCATTAGAAGTTTAGAAGCACAGAATGCAGTGAATGGCAATAATCAGGGAACATTGGGGTTGCTATATTTTAATATTCCGGTGTGTGTGTTGAAAGAAGTGACGTTATTTCTGATTAAAATGAATTGTGACATTCACAAATTGAAGATTCCATTGAACTTCACATACTGTATAATCACAACATTAAATCAGGAAAGCAGCCACATATAGAATCCAGATAATTTGTTTTTGAGGAGGGGCCAATCATCAAGGCATCTACCTTTGTCCATCAACGCATTCCTGCAGGCTCAAATGGACTTTGATCTGTGATTTGGTTTCAAAATGAATTGCACTAGAATTAATGTTGTTCGATTACTCGGCCAACATTCCTTCTGAGATGCTAACTGCACTCATTAGCTCCTGAACTGGGCAGGCGTGAAATGTGCGCACACAGTGCATCAATGCTAGCCTTTGCCATCTTGTGCACTGCACAGCATTATCAGCCTCTGTTTAGACTGAGCCGGCTGATAAATAGGAGGGCAGAAATGCACTTCATCTGATTCATTTGATTACTATTGGAAGTGTTTTTTTTTCCACAGCAGAGTCATCTTGTGCCTCGTTGTGTGTGTGTGTGTGTGTGTGTGTGTGTGTGTGTGTCTGTGTGTGTGTGTGTGTGTGTGTGTGTGTGTGTGTGTGTGTGTGTGTGTGTGTGTGTGTGTGTGTGTGTGTGTGTGTGTGTGTGTGTGTGTGTGTGTGTGTGTTGGTTGACAGATGTACTTTCAGTCAAACCATGAAAATACCTCCCCAACAAGTGAATTAAGGTGAAGTCAATACTTATACCCACACCAACAGATTCTTTATATCAGCCAGATCAATATTTTTCTGCAGATGAGATTTCCTGTGAACAGCAGGAGTACAATCCATCATGCCTCTACGGCTTCTACTGTATAGCATCTGGTATTTCAAATTAAACAAATGGTCTTAAAGAATGAGGCAACACGGATGCATTGAGTTGCTATTAAGAGAGGAAATAGAGTTTTCATCAGGCATGGTGCCAGGATTTCAGATTGGAATCAGCCAGTTTAATTTAGGCTGAGGTTTTAATTACAGTAGTTAAGCCTTCCTTTGACTATTTCAACCAGTCTCACTGAAACAGAGGATACTGATATGACCGATGCATTGCGTATTTTTGTGTCTGTTTGCTTATGATATTTTTTGACCGTTACAAATATCTCAAAAGATATCTTATCTTCGCTACTGTATGTATCACACAATGAATTTTGAATCATATTAAAATTAAACATTTCTGTGACATCTGTCATTTTTTTCTGTTTATTTTGTCTAATTTCATTTATTCACACAGAACACAGAAATTTTGATTTTATGTAAACATAGTTTGGGTGACTGATTGGTAGCATCTTATTTAGTTGTTTTCATGGAGGCATATCATTTAATATGGGAATTTGGTTGACTTTAACAAGAGTGAATGACCAGCATTTGTTTATATGTTTGTCTCAGCAAAATTTCATTTTCTGCATGATGAGGTCTACACAATGAGATCTGCATGATGACATATGATGACATCTACATGTTAAAGGAAATGAGATCTTCAAATGAGGCACGCATTTCCAGTTCTACTTTCAAACTTAATTTTCTAATTCTCTGAAGAGGGAACTCATTACCAGCTATGAAGCAGAGTTTATTTTACCTCAAGAAAGCAGTGCATCCCTGGGATGCGCTTCGAGAAAAAATTGTGCATCCCAACATGACGTTTATGAATCCCAAAAGTAAGAACAGAATATACGATAGAAGGATACGCAAGATTTGAGTTTTGCCAGCAGTACAATGTAAAAACTAAACAAACTTAATTTAAATGATTTATTTAATAACAAAGTCATAACTGTTTAAGTAATCAGAAAAAAGGAGTAAAATTATATATTGGTTTTATCAACATCAAGCCTGATAGTCATTTAAAAAAATGTTTTAGAAATAAAGAAAGATGTAATACCGTTTTATTTTTTTTCCACTTTTTTCTTTTCACTCAATAGTTATATTTGGCTTTAACTCATATACTGCATTCTTCTGTGGACACTGCACCAAGCTGACAGAGCCGTCTCCATCAGTAATATCTGTCTCTCATGATCAGAAAACGTGCGTCAAAGATGCAAGGATGCACACAAACAAGAACACGGATCAAGTATAGTCTTTTTATTGAATACCTCTCCTTTTAAATCTCAGGAGGTATATTAAACCCTAATGCCTGTGCTGACACAACAATAAATGAATTTATATGCAGTTAGATTCTATATGTTTCTAAGAGAAAGGGGCACAACGACCTGGGTGTAATTTTAACATCGGCTCTTAAGTAACTCTTGCATCACAGAAGTATAGGCTTTATTCCTGCTCCAATGGTCACTCCTGTACACATGAGTAACATAGGGATGTATATAAATCCTCAACGTTTTGCATACATATAGAACTTATCAGACTTACAAATTTATGGGTTCCTGTTTTTGTTTTTCAGCTTGATAGTCGCAAACACAAAATCACTGCTGTTTTCCCTTCTGGTTTGGTTCCCCAATCACACAAAATGAAACCATATAGAATTATTAAATTACCAGGTTACTTAGGCTACAGCAAATATCGACATGTCTGGCGTGAGAGACAAATTCAAATACATTTTATCAGGACCAAATAATTAAAGACTGGAAATGAAGGGCAGCTGGGAGCAACAACACACATTTGTTGCCAGGAAATTACCTTGAATCCCTTTTATCTCCTGCCCTCTTGAAATGCTGTTGACAGATAATAACATACTTCAGTTTCAAGCATTTAATGCTGACAAAGCCTCATGCTTTCTGTGACTGCTCTCCTGTTATGTCCATGGCAAGGAAATATGTAAAGATAAAGAAACATGCAAGTGGATATTCAAGACACACATAGAAGTGGTTTCCACATACAAAAAAGAATAATAATAACACACTTTTTATCCATCCTTTCATAAATGCTGCTGCAAAAAATCCCAATGATTGATCTTCTTCATTTTTCATTCCACTTGTCACTCAAATTCTAATGACCCCCTTAGACCTCTTTCACTGCAAAAGATGGTATGCAGAAGGTTTAGTTAGCCTTTAATAACAGCTGGATAGTACAAAGTGTTGAAAGGGAGCTATTTGTGTTCTTAACATTTTATGCACTAACAGATATAGGTGTATTCAAGATATGCACTAACAGGCATTATCGGAGAATGAAAGGAACATGACCTGACTATTTCTATACACAGTCTGACCTTTATCCCCAACCACTGACTTTTAGAAACACAAAATGTTAATGAACTTGTGCTCATTCGCTGATTTTCACCTGACAATATCATGGTGCAGGCAGAGCTGACTCCTGCTGCTTGACTTTGGTTGAGGGTTGAATTTAGGGTTCAGAGGTCCTATCCTATCAGTATGATTGATCATGTCCTCTGTGCTGAACAAGCACAGACTATTGATGCATTGAATTGACCGGTATCGATGCAATCACCTCCCTTCAGGCACTTTACGCAGGAGTCGTTATTGATTTGATTACATTTATCATGTTGTTAAAGCTTGTTGAAAGATTATCTTAGTGCATAATTTTAAAATACAATCAATAATTATAATGTGAATAATTTAGAGACTGTTTGATTTAAACTAATATTTCATTTATATCTTTTTTTTTAATTTAACTGAAGTTATTGAGATTGTTCTGTCTAAATCAAAATTGTATCCCCAACACTATTATTAGCATACTTACCACAGTAGAGGTATTTCTTTGTAGTTTTATCTTGTGATAATTTTGAAATATCCTAAAATCCATTATTTGCAAAGATTTGGATCATGATTTCAGAACACTCGAACAGTGCTGCATGAAATGATAACTGAAAAGGTCAGGACTAGTGCGACCCTCTAACCAAAGATGAAAATGATATAAAGAAAAACTGTGCCTATGGCAAATACATTATATTTAATGGATTAGGGGAAGGTCACTGTTAAGAAACACTGAACATTAATTGCAGGTCTGTGATTAGATGCTAACTACCGCATCCTGCATGGAAGTCACACACTAGTCTCCCATCCATCACTCCTACCTCCTCACCCCAATTTTCAGCTATACTACATTGAGGGCATGCTAATCAAGACAAGGGGGTTTGTTTGTATCTGTTTAATCGGCTAAATTATCTGTACTTGCACTAAGACTAGCTGGGAGTTCATTTAAGCTTTAAATTTATATGGGTTTTTCATAGATTACAAATATTTATTATTTAAAAATCTAGAAAAAACAAATTGGTGTGAAAATTGAAGTACTTCCTTCTTAGCACACACACACACGCACACACACACACACACACACACACACACACACACACACACACACACACACACACACACACACACACACCTTTACGTAAATGTATAGTGCATGCAAACATTTTTCCATTCCCCACATATCAGCTGCTGTGTGACATTCAGAAATGATAGCTTCAGGAGCGCGACTATAACACACGATAATTTATCAGTTACTCCAAACAGCTGTCAGTGTAATACTTTCTATCAGGGTCCCATAAGTCAATGAGTCAGACACTAATTCCTTTGTATAATGCATATTTATTTGTGGAAATTAACAACACTGTTAAAATGTAGACAGCATTGTTATGAGTCTACAGCTGGTGAAAATGCTCAACTCCATCGACCCAACAATGGTGAGGAACGACTGCCTATCAGCAGAAACCTCAAGGAGACCCAGGACTCCAGGTGGGCAGCCCTTGACCAATTGTGGTGAAGGAGAGAGAGAGAGATTCTAAATAGCCCAACATGTTGCAGATCAGTACATGTTTTTTTGCCATGCCTGTGGTAAAATTAAGTGTTGTGCTTGTTATGGGTAGTTGAGTAGCATTCATTGGCTAGTATTATTTATTATTTAATAGATTACCATTAAATGCAAATTATTCAAAATCTTTGAAGGAATTTGGCGTGGCTCATTGTGTTACTGCTTCGAGTCACTCGAGGATTGTGGACCTCAAGCAAAAGGAATGTTACGGCAGAGGCTAATGAAGTCTGACTGGGTGAAAGAGCAGAATGGCGCCAGGGAGCTCGCCTGGCCTCAGCCCCTCTAGGGAGTCACAAAAGACCTGCAAGAAGAGGAGATCAAGCCCCTGCCAATCCCTGATACCCTTTGAAAAGGACAGGCATTGTCTGGCTGATGTTCTGATGCCTGAAAATAAGCATTCCTCTGGGCAATTTGAGCTGGTGTGGGTCCCAGGGAGGCAAAAACTGAACTGGTGATGCTAAGTTACCTTTGGCAAAATGAGAAAACTCTTTCACAGCTGCCTCCATTTCCTTCTTCATTTTGTTGCCATTTCACGATCTGGGTTTAAAACATTTAACTTCATGTCTACAATTGTCTTATTACACTTACTGTTCATTTATTTTTTTAGTTGACTTTTTGTACTACTGCAATATAATTTCTTTAGTCCTCTATTCAGTGATTTTCTTTTTGTTACTGATTTTAACTGAATTGCTTACATCGTGAGTTGTTTCAAATTATGTGAAGTGCACATAATTTCATCAGCATGAACAAATAAATACATTTGTCTGGCATTGGCTTTGCATATACAGTATATGTTCATTATAAATTCATGTATTCATTCATCAAAGGTTTAGGTACAATTATATCACCCAAAACCAATGTACTCATTAACCCCCATCCCCAACTGCATGCTAATGTGCACCAAGATTTCAACTTAAGGTGAACATACTAACGTCAGACAACCAACAAACTGTAAATTGATGTTCCACAAGCTTCTTTAGAGAGATTGTTGTAACGGAATCCCTGAATTTCAGACTTATCACAGAATGACCACACTATCCAAAGAGATGCCAAAGAAATTCACAGACAGCTAGAACACATAGTCTTTTAATGAACACCACTTCATAAAATCGGAAAGCACTGAATGGTAATTTGGACGAAAATAGTGCATATATAAAAATGTTTTTTTAAAAATCAATGCAGATTCCTTCTATTTGGCATTGAATTCAGAGTTAATTTATCAATCCTTGGAGAGTATAGTTTAATAATGGGTGAATTCTAGTGACAGCCAACACTGGTATTTACTCAATCAGACAGCTGGATGGACATTTATGTTGTTTTCTGGTGTAATGGCTGGGCTTAGATTATAATTAATACTCAAAAACTAAGGGCTTAAAAAGAAGAGATCTAAAAAAAAAATCCTTGATGTATTCAGTGTACTGTACATTGACATATAGCATAAAAAGGCGAAATGATTCCAGTGTCAAATAATTAGTGTTTAGTGTTAGAGCTCACAGTTATCACAGCTTTGCTTCTCAGCACTTTCATGTAATTTCACTGAAGTGTGGAATATGACCAAATGGGCCAGCTGGAGGAAGTAGAATTGGATAGTAAGAGGGGTTCAATAATTGCCATAATAATAGAGGATGCATTTCAGTCAGTGAGAATAGCTTCCTCAGAAACTTGACCAAAAAAGTTAGCAGTTCTCAACAGCTGGCTTGTCTCTGAAAGCAGCAGCTGAAAGGATTTTCATAGAGAAGATGAAAACACTGAACGCACCACCTTAGAATCAATCATTCCTTTGAGTGCTGCGACATGAGCTGTGGATGAGCCGACATGTCAGAGAAAATAGTCCAAGCCAAAGGAAAATGAAAACCCTCGTCATGGGCATGAGAAAATTGTGAAATAATTTCATCAAGGATGTCAGGAATACATCTAACTCAGTTGTTGCTTTTTGTCTTTTTTGCCTGTTCTGTAACAGGATGTTGAACACCATCAATCACAATAAAGATATAGGTTTATGAGTTTACCGCTCCTCCTTGCTCCCCTTCCCTCTTTTAGACATATTGGGCCATAGATCTGTAAAGCTTGACACTTCGATGAGCCCTTTTCAAGACAGTGATATTGCACCATAGATTTAACAATGTGACAGAAACACCAATACAGTGCTGAACAAAGAGGCATTAAGGCAAAGATAAACCTCTGTGAAAAGCACATAAATCTGCTGGGGCCTGGTTTAAGATGGAGCCCAGAGGGGCGATGGCCACCCTCAATCAATAAGAGCCTCATCAGCAAAGGTTCCCCTTGCACCAATGAATGACCAGGCCTGGAGGAGGGACTAGCTAAAAGAAGTCACTTAGAATTTATTTTCAAATTACTTGTGCTTGAAAAAATGGACAGTCTTTGGATCCTGAGCCCAAAATGATATTTTGAATTTTGTTTGTTTAATGTGATAGACGTTTGCCCAATACTGACAAATAACATATGCATCTAACTGCGAAACCAGAACTCTAATGATTGTCATTTCACTCGATAGAAAAGTTCAGCAAATCACTTGAACACAAAGGGTCAACTTAAACAACATAATCCCCAGACTCCATTAGTGAAATCGACGGTTGCTCATCAATGAGCTGGAAGTTCGCTGAAATCAGCTAACATGACCTGCTGCTTCTCTCCTCTGTGCTCAATAGAAATGTCTCAGTGTGCCTGACACCATCTGAACCAGTCTGACTTGTGCTGTTGACATTTTCCCGGATGTTCAAAAGTCTTAGTCATTTTTAAATCTAAAGTCAAGGCAGAAGAACTTTTTTATCAAATTGTATTCTGTTTACGAGCCACAAGTGAGCTGAATATGATCTGTTTCAATGTTAAAAGTTCAACTTTTCAAGAATTCTGAGCTCATCTCCGGAGCATTTCAAATTTTCCATCTGATTTAGACTAAAGCTGCAGACACGAAATGTCCTCTGGACCAAGATCACGTAGCCTGACTGATCCAGCAAATGAAGTGATGGCAGCCCTTTCACATTCTG
Source organism: Antennarius striatus (assembly GCF_040054535.1). Lineage (NCBI taxonomy): Eukaryota > Metazoa > Chordata > Actinopteri > Lophiiformes > Antennariidae > Antennarius > Antennarius striatus. The sequence continues at coordinate 7,515,099 of NC_090794.1, forward strand.
ATCATCCAGAGTCTGAAAGGGCCTATTTTTGAATAGTAGTTACTAAGTCTACTGCCAGCAATAAACAATAAAAAAAATTAATAGAAGGATAAAGAAGACTTAAAAAAAAGTAGTTGTAGCGGCAAATGAGGAGGGGGAGAGGTGAAGTACTAAATAACTGCAAAAAACCTGAGCCTGAGTTCACATCTGGAAGTGTGGCTCATTGCAGTTGGATCAAGAACTCCTTTATATCACAAAGTCTGAGCCAAAATCCAAAGTTTTGTTTTCAGTTTTTGTCATTTCTACATTTTCTCAGGCTAATTTTTTGTCAAACGTTGTAATTTCCCAAGTTCACTAACCAAGTAACTAATGAAGAGCTAATGTGTCATTATTTCTGATAATCAATTCTAATAGATAACTATAATGTCCACATCCTTATAATGAAATGATAATGTCCATTTCATTGTAAAAATTAAAGTTGACCTTTTAATTCCAAGTCACAATAGACCCATTCTTTTGTCAGACCAAAATTTAGCTGTTTCACACCTGTAATATTGGTCCTAACTGCAATATTTGTTTCCTTAATAAGTCTGATAAATGTGCATATGTACTCTTTGTGCATTCTTGTTTAATATTTTTTCCAATTTTTCATTGATCAGTTTTGTGCTCCATTTAATATCTTTATTATTCTGTAACATCCCTTTAAATAGGATTTGGGGAACCTGAAGTGGACCTGAATGAGTGTGGAGGTGTGTGGATACATTCACCTAACTGAGTCAATGAAGGATTTGAGAGCAGGTGTGCAATTGTGTATGGAGATCTCATGGTGATTTAGTTAAAGCAGTTGAAACAAAGATGGAGAAACTTGTAAGAATGGAAATAAGAGAGTGATGGGAGACAGGAGTGAGGAGCTGAGGAGTAGATTGTGACTGGATGTGATCATGGCTGGAGATGTGAATCTCACAGCTGCATCTCTGTTAGAGAGAAGACCTGCTCTGTGAGGTTAAGACAACAGCCACAGTGTAACAGGCCTTGTGACATCCTCATGTCCTTGACATTTACTGTCACACTGCTGAAATAATTACATAGCTGCAGAGATCAAGCTGATGCCATGCTAAGAGAAAAAATTGACCTGAGACCAACTGCAGCAATAATAATGTTTCAAAGAATGTCTGGGAGTCTACCATGTTTAAAAAGGAATAGTTTATTCTGATCTTGTTTTTTGAGCTTGCCAAAGTAAATGTAGGGCTGCAATGAAGAAAGAAAGAAGAGCATATGAGGAGGGGGTTCATATTACTACTGATCTCTGTAGGAAAGTATGCCTTCTTTTGGTTCTGTTCACGGGGGGTTGACAGCAAAACAGCTCTCCCTTGGAGTCTTTTAGGCCTTTATGGCCTGTGGTCAGTAGCCATGTTCTATTAAACACATGAAAGGCTCATGTGATGGAGCTCTTTAAAAGTAGATTCATCCAGAATGGCAATTACATCCTCGGTTAAAGATTTAAAGGTACGTAAAAATTCATTCAAATTAGAGTTAAGATAAAATAAATAAAGTAAATGAACAAATTACATTAAAAAAAATGGTTGCCAATACATTGGATTTGGATTTCTTTTCTTCCGCTCCATATGAATTTAATTTTTTAATAATGAAGTAAAACTCAGTTTTTAGCCAAAAACGGTGTCATGTAAAAATGTGTTTTACTATGGACAATTAAACCCCACATATCTAGCTTGAAACCAGTGGTAGAGCAGATCAACCGTTTTCCTGACCATAGTGCATTACATTCAAGTGGAATGACAATCAGTGCATTCCTTTTCCCAGCTTGCCACACCCATTCGTGGAGAAAAATTAAAGAAATTGAGTTTATTCAGATCTGCATAATTTTCTTTTCTCTTTTCAGTCTTTTCACCCAGTTCTGTGGAAATCTTTCCTGTTTTCAGGAGTTTTTTTTACATAATCCTGCCAAAACAATTCAAACAATTAAGAAATGAACACAAGTGAAACAGTTCTTACTTACTACCAGTGTTCCCTCTAAGCTGTGCGCGTGTGCCATTGCGCACTGCTCGCACGTTCTCAGCACACAAGAAAATTTATGCTGCGCACAAAATAAAATTTGAAATGAACATATGAAGTAATATCAAACATTAGACCTAATCTAATTAATTATACCAATACTATTGTTTTCTGTACCATTTTGCATTGTAACTCAGTGTCAGGTGTCCAGCCAATGATATGATCAGTTTCACTGACGCTATGCAGCCAATCATAGCATTAGCATAGACGGTCCTGCACAGCATAGACGGTCCTGCATGCTCGCCCTGCTGTACACGCCTTGCAGGTTAACGTTTTAACGACTGGAAATGAACAGGCAGCGACATATCCACCCATCAAGCCAAAGTAAAACATAAAAGTGGTTCTTTTAAGATGGAATAAGTACTGTATATGCAAATAGAAGAACAAGCAGTGAAACTGGGTGATAGTTTTTTCTTTTTGAGAAAGTTCAAAGCGCGAACCAGACGAAGCCATTAACCTGGACAAAGTGATGAATACGTTAAAATTTAAGTCAGATTTGTACATATTGCAATGACATTTATTAAGAGTTTTTTTATGGATATTAATCATTAAATGCTGTTATTACTAGATAATTTATGGGTAGTAGAAATGCTAATAAAAAAGAGTAATTAGACATTTACAGACAAAGATGTACAGGCATTTACACTGTATCACAAGCAACAGCACAGGTCATTGTGCAAAACGGGAATGTTTTAATGTGAACAAAATGTGATGTCTGAAAGATGTATGTGTGTCATCTCTTCCACAACAGAACCCTTTAATAGGACATGTAACTTGCTATGATCCAAGGTTTTGAACAAGTGTGATACATTTGTGTGGCCACAGTGTGCACATCTGATGTTGCTCACAGTGGTCCGCAGTGCGCACAGGAAGCTTGTGTGTTTGCCTAGACACATGAAAAATTAGAGGGAACATTTCTTACTACCGCTGTGCTTCTTCCATAATGTTTGAAATAACAATCGTACAGAGATACTATACATTCAGATGGTCCAAACACATTGAGGACTTTTTTTTCTTAGGTTTCACAAGTCTAGTTTTGACAGTTGCGAGACCCCTACGCATCTTCAGTACCACATGTAACCCCAAGAGATTGAACACAGTCTTCCAAAGCCTTGTGCCTCCTGAACACACTGCACACAGACTGCAAACACATTGCTGCTGAGGTGACCTTATACACTGGCTTCAAACAGGAGGGTGCCATGAAAGGCCAGGAACGGTAGATAAATCAAGATGCGGGAAATGACAAGGCCCTGTCAACTGACAAGGCTTGTGGTTCTTTGACAAGACTGATGGGGATAGAAATGCATTTGTGTAATCTCTCCAATCGGATTAAGTTTCACCTTTCTCACTTTAGACTGATGGCGGCATTGTGTATCATGACTGAAAGCTTTCAAAATGAATGTTTCAGCTCCTCCACTATAAAGAAATACAGTGTCATCTCAGATTTTGGTCTAGATTTTTCATCTCCGCTTGTTAAATCCTGCTATATCTGGATGCTTATTGTTTCAGAAAGCTGCTTGGCTTTCATCAGAAAGACATCAGTGAAGAAAACACAAAGAAGAGGGCTGTTTGTGACACCTGGTGAAAGATCTCTGATCTGACTCTTGTGTAAACGTCCACAATTCATCTGATGAATCCAATATTACCCTGACATTTAATGACTGGCTAGAGAACAGCAGGATGTGGTGGCAGAAATTTCCATTTTCTAGAGTGCAAGATTAATAAAATTAAGGAGTGAGAAAGAGGGAAATTGTCTTTTTAAATGTAGAACAGAATCTCATCAGAAGTTAAAAAAAACCTGACTTTATCTTAACTGTAGGTGACATCCTGGAGCCCATTTTGGGTAGGGCCAGTGATAATGATAAGGTTTCATTATGATGGTGTTCACCTGTGACATCCACATGAGTTATTAAGTGATTACATATAGTAAAACTTGTGTTCTGCAAGAGATCACCTTTCTTAGTTGTTGCTGGACTGCGGTGAACAGAACATTTACAGTTTCTGAGCCTTTGTGTGAAGAATGTAAGAGCCATCTTTGACAATTAGTTGCATTGTGATGCAAATGAGAGAAGAAGTGGTGGCTGTTTACCACTTCAGTGGAACAGGAGGGCGACACAATGAGTCATTCAACACAAATCTGATGGTCTGTAATTGTCATCCATGCAAATATCACCCATCTGTGCTTTAATGTGGTCTCCACGTTTTTTCACAAGAGGACAACATTCCTAAACACATTCCAAGAAAAATTACTGATCTGAAAAAGTGGATGTTGTTAATTTTTACTTTGTCATACACATTCCAAGTTTATCTTATACAATACCTTCTCCTGCAGCAGCTGAGACTTATTAAAGTTTAGCCGGTGCTATTTCTTGATGATTATCACAGTCAGGTCTTTTCAGAACTAACCGTCAGAAAAATCGGTGTACAGTTTCAAAACATATGCTGAGTTTATTTCTGCACATATGGCACCTATAACAGAGATACTTGAGAATTAGCTTGTGCAAATGTTCAAGAAGAAATAAAAGGAGTGTTTTATGGTGAGTCATTACAAACAGCAGAGCTCTATGCAATAGGTTACACCTTATTCTGTTTCACTGGACCAAATACTTTCTAAGCTCTGCCCGCATCAGTACCGCCACATCTAAGCTCTCTGACACGTGCAAAGAGCTCAGGTTTAGCTTACATTACTGCACAGTGAGCGATTTGATGGCAATTGTTTGTGACTTGAGAATTATTGCTGAATTCAAACTGCAGTAAAAGCAAGATTTTATTTCGAGCCAGCAGCCATCTATTTTTCCAGTTGAAATTATAAGATTCTATCCGCAACGACAACCAAGAATCTCATGCATTTCATTTGTTTCAACAGCTTGGAGCAGCTAGAGACCATGCCGGAAAGAGGTGTCACCTTTTTTTTTTTTTTCTATTCTGTTCTCAATAAAAGAAGAAAAAAACAAAAAATGAAAATTACAGGTTTTAGTTCAAATGTCATCCATACAGTGTGACACATAAGGGGAAAAAAGAAAGGAATGGTAAGATTAAAGATTAAATCACATTTATTAACCACACGATGGGGAAATTATCTTTATACTCCACTTGTACATGCATATATATATATATATATATATATATATATATATATATATATATATATATATATATATATATATATATATACACACACATACTGTATATACATATATATACATATGCAGTATATATATGTATGTGTGTGTGTGTGTGTGTGTGTGTGTGTGTGTGTGTGTGTGTGTGTGTGTGTGTGTGTGTGTGTGTGTGTGTGTGTGTGTGTGTGTGTGTGTGTGTGGTGGTGGGGCTGACACCTCCCACTGTCAGCTCGCACTCCGAAGATGTCTGGTGGGACTGGGATTCGAACCGCCGGTGGCTGGGCAATGTCTGGTCGATGTCTGGTCGACGTCTGGTCGATGTCTGGTCGACGTCTGGTCGATGTCTGGTTGATGTCTGGTCGATGTCTGGTCGATGTCTGGTCGACGTCTGGTCGATGTCTGGTTGATGTCTGGTCGATGTCTGGTCGATGTCTGGTCGACGTCTGGTCGATGTCTGGTCGACGTCTGGTCGATGTCTGGTCGATGTCTGGTCGATGTCTGGTCGATGTCTGGTTCGATGTCTGGTCGTAAGGCATCTGCTCTACCACTGCCGCCCCGGCAGTGGTAGAGCAGGGGGAGAGCAGATATCATATCATAACTGATATCCACACTTCATGATACTTGTTTCTAATGTGTCAAAGTGTCAAAATAAATGTTAAATAATCACAGAAGCTATTTCTATCAAAAAGCTTTAGCATGTACTTAAAGCTGCAAGCAGCAGTCTTTAATGAAGCCACACCAAAACTTGAACACTGACCTTTATTGTGAGACTGAGGTCTGAGGTTCTTCAAATGTCTTCTTTGGATCTTTTTTGACTTCCTGATGAGGCTTCTTCAAGCTCTTGGAGGATTTTTTTTTCTTTTTTTTGGTAACTTTGATATCCTCTGATTCAATCTGTAGGCTTTCAGTTCGGTTCAGTTCTTTCAAATAACTAAAAAAAAAAGACAACTAAATTCAAAAAAGTCGTCTTCCTGCTGGGTTTAGAATGTGGCATCAAGGGGCATATTTTCAGAGATGTTGACATGAGACAATTTTGTACTAAATTAATATCAGAATAGCTCAGCAGAAGTGGCTTAATTGAAACATTCTAGGGGACACTGTGGACATTTTTTTCACACCCCACCATGAAACACATATCCTATCAATGGTCAGCCACTTCAATCAAGTGCACCAGCTTCAACAGCTTTTGAACAAACTTGCTAAGTTTTAAATGTGATGCAGCATCACTATGGGGCAAATGAAAATTCTGATTAGATGTAACTCCAGTAAAAACTGTTTTTCAGGAGTAATTTTCAAACTCAATCTTCTACTACAAGTCTCTTGAGAAAACACCATTTAAAGTGAAAATGAATTTTTGTATTTGTGCTGTGATTTGATGACTTCTGCTTTGGCTCATGCGGAATGCTTATTCCAAGTTTAATGAACTAAGAACTGAGGAGATAAATAGTCGTATCTTTGACTGGTTTGAGAACAAAGTCATTCTCCATATGAGATGAAGTTGTGCGTGACTCCATACTGTGGTGCTCATTCCACTTTAGTCAACAAAACTCCACTTCTTTTTAGTTGGTTTGAGACACAATGTTCTGTTGGGTGAATGGTCCACAGTCATTTTACCTGCGAGACCATGTTTTTTCTTTCTTTCAATATTCTATCTCTTGCATATGCATCTGTATTTTTCTTCACCTGATTTCCTTTAGAGGTAGCGCTGTCGCCTCACAACGCGGCAGGTCCGGGTTCGAGTTCCGCTCTGTGCAGAGTTTGCATGCGCTCCCCGTGTCTGCGTGGGTTCTCTTTGGCTTCCTCCCACCTCCAAAAGCATGTGCTTCAGGTTAATTGGCCAGTCCCAAATTGCCTGTAGGAGTGTGTGTGTGTGTGTGTGTGTGTGTGTGTGTGGTTGTATGTCTTTGTGTGTGGCTCCGTGGTGCACTGGCATCGTGCCTGGAGTGTCCCCTGCCTCACACCAGCTGATAGGCTGATGACATCCCACCGACTGGGATGTCATCGTGGGCTCACATGGAGAGGACATTGAGGGGGCAGCTCAGTGTTTTACAGATTACATGAACTTCTATGTGGACACAGTGGCCCCTGTCAGGACAGTAAGGCGTTACCCCAACAACAAACCCTGGGTCACAAAGGAAGTCAAGGCTGTCCTGAACAGGAAGAAGAGGGCGTTCAGGAGCAAGATCGAGGAGGAGATGAGGAAGGCCCAGCAGGAAGTGAGACTCTGCCTGATGGAGGAAGCTGGAGAAGCAGCTGGGGCACAACCAGGTGCGGGAGGTCTGGAATGGGATGAGAACCATCACCGGACACGGGAAAGGGCGCAGCACTGTGGAGGGGGAAATTGATTAGGGCATGCAAATGCCCTAATCCGTTCTAAACCCCCCAACAATGCTGTCCTCATTGTTGTTTGCCCTCTTTGGTTCATTCGCTCTTGCCTCACAATGCCAAACAACAGAGTGAATTTCAGTCCTCTTTTTGAACTTCTCCAACCACCCAAGCGATGCCTTAAACTCCTTACACTTCCTTTTGTTTTAATAACGTGGTGATTGTAGATGCATTATGGCCATATTCTTTGGCGAGATCAACCAAATGCATCCTTTTTCATGCTTTTCTATTGTCTCTTGCTTTGTTTGTATGAACAAAAAAACTATTTTCTTCTTCTTTTCCTCTTTTCTCTGTCACTTTAGTGGGGTCCATAGTGAATACTCAAAAAGTTAATATATTTGCGTAAAACTATCAGAACACCTCATGGGTTGAGGGCCAAATGACGAGGACACTCCATAGACACATATCAAGCTACACATAGAAGTCCCTCTTAGCCAATGGGATGCCAGGATGCTAGGTAATAGCCAATGTCACAGCAGCTATAAGAATTTTGCATTCAGGAACCTTTGGGAGCGAGTAGCAGCCCATACTATATTTCTACCTTTCGTAATTCGAAATTTCTTTCGTAACTAGAGGCAATATTTTCCTGTTGAGGCATTTTGTAAGTAGAACATTTCGTATGTAGAGACATTTGTAAGTAGAGGTACCACTGTAGTTCTGTTCCTCTGAGTATTCATGTCTGTACCAGATGACATCCTAGATGTCTAAAATGTACTTTTTTGTTTATTTCCAGTGCCCCTTAAACCCTTGTGGCAGATTGACATAAAATGTATGTACGTACATGATTAAGCATGGATTTGCATGGATAAGCTCATCACATTCCAGACAAGTACCCAAATGCAGCCTGTCACAGCACACAAAAACATGTATTGATATATTACAGTTTCAGTATAGTAATGCACATACGCACATAACCTGGATACCGGCTGTAACCCCTCATAATACACCACCGTAGGTGTCAAACTGAAGACCTCATCTAACGCATTTGCAACTGTCAAGCATGACCAATCTGGTGTGCAATAAATCACTCACTGACATACAATGTAATTGGCCATGTGATGCAAAGAAGTATGCTTGAGTATCTGATGGCCAGGGGGCCAGTCCTTAAGACAGCTCTCACTTTGCTTCCCCGCACATCATAATTACTCTGTTTCCCTACTGGCTTGCAATCTGTCTCCACAGTGATCCATCTTTTACTTTCAGGCCTTGTAAAATATCACACACACTATCTCTCACATCGACAAAGACCCACATGCACATACCTCCCTTTACGTTCCTCTAAGACCCTTATTAATCTCTGTTGCGGACCTTTCCCATTCATTTTGAACACATTTGCATTCACACATTTATTACATTAGTAAAAGAGTACCAACACGGAGCTGCATTCACCTAAATGAAACATGGGAGACCAGAGCAGAGAATATCTGAAGGTAATTCATTATGAAAGGTTTTGAGACTATCAGGCTTGATCTGAACTTTAATGGCATCTCATGAATCCACCCTGGAAACCATGGGATGAGTTAATGCTTCAGTGTTTTAATTCATAATGTATCACAGTACATGTTTGGGTCCCAGTGATCACGTTACATCCAATCATTTACACTTGACACATTTTGAATATTCAAAGGACAGAAGAGATGTAATCATAACCTCATAAATAAAATAGTGCACCATTACAACCTTATGAGGACTGTAATTTACATTTCATGGTGAGATAAATGATAGCCCAGGGGCAGGATTAGTACCTATAGTCATCATTTATAGGACTATATAGACTTTTAAGGGGAACTTTTGGGGTAATTTTGTTCATCTCTTTTAAAATTATTCCTTCAGGCTTTTCCCATTACATGGTTTCACTGTTTTGGAATAGGGTCCCCTTAATGTTATGTCATTTACTGGTGATATTCTGAAGCTGTGTATGCCAAGAGGACTAGCAGTCATTTCAATGACAGTCATGGTGAGCCGAGTGAAATTACTGCCAGTTAAATAAAAATGCAAGAAAAAAAGTCATTTAAATAGCAGCAAAAGAAAAGAGAAAGTAAGTCAAGTTATGCATGTTTAAGGCAGTAGAAATCAAAATGTTTATTTTAAAGCATTTCCAACTATAACTGGTGTAAACAAACAATTAATCTCCAAATTTACAAGGCAGTTAGAGACTGCAACATCCCGCAACATCCCTGAATTCAAAATTTTACCCTGATGTACACATTTTTGTGCCTTTGGCTTCCTGAAAATGTTCCTTTTTGTTTTGTGATTATATTTCATCAAATTTCAGATATGTGTACCTAAAAAGGTATAAAGGGGAAAATTTGACCTTGACCTAGTTTTCTCAAGGTCAAGGCCATCATCTCATTTTCATCCCCTTTGCCGCCCGAGTAATGTGCCTTTTGTCTCATCTTTCTATCTGATATTTGGTGGACGGACGGACGGAAGGATGGACGGACAGACGGACAAGCACACAAACGCTGACAATTACACCGCTTTGTGGGACGTAATAAATAACAGTTACAATTCTCCATATCAACTAATTAAATGTTCTGTGTAATTTAGGAAAACATACGTACTATATACAAAGGGAAACATTCAAATAAAAGTCAGTCAGCTTTATTGTCAAATGTACCATATATTCATGACATACCAGCAGAGGTGAAATTGCAGAAATACAAATAAAAAATGTATAAAGTTAAAAATAAAATGAAAAAAATAAAAATAAAACTCAAAACGAGCACTTCAAAATGTGGAGGTTTAGATAACAGATATAGAATGCAGGGTTGAATCATGCAAAATGGGTGCCAGACACAGACGCCTGCCAGACACCATGTAAGGCAACACATCCAGCCATAACGCATTTTGCCTTTTCCTGTTTTATCACATCCTGAGATAGAAGTCATGAAAAAAAACAAGTCACTGGAAAGGAAATTGAAGTAGAAACTGCAGAAGAAATGGATGTGTAGGCCTTTTGGCAAACTTGAACAAATTTGTTCTGTTGGTGGGGCATCTGAGATGAGACAGTGTGACAAGTGGAAACCTCTGTTGAGATACTCCCCATAACACAGCAGAAAATGAAATATGGATTGCCAGGAACTATCCATGGGAAATGCAGCTGACCAGATGCGTCTACACAAAGAATCTGGTTGTATAATTAAAAACAATATTGTATCTTTCACTTGTAATTTGTGAATGTCCATGCAACAAACTGTAAGCGTGTTTTCAGCCTATAATTCATCAGGTATCCACTAGTATGGGCAGTGCTGAACACTTTTGCCTTCCAATAAGGCTTCAGTAAAATCTAGGAGACAGATCAGATTTTACAAATGCAGTCGCATGAGTTAACAATATTTTTTTATTACTTTTAGCAAGGCTTTTCAGCCTTTACTTTTTGGATGGAACAGGGCACTATTGACTTGATGATCGCAGGATTTTCATTCAGAGCCATTATCAGGACTGGGGATATAAATGCATCTAGCCATCTGGTTTAAAGGCCCATTTATGCTCCCTCTTTGTATGTAAATGTATGCAACAGTTCATAAGGGTCCACCCATCAACCCATAAATGAATCTGTAAGTCCCAGTATCTACATCAATAGAACAGCAGAAGGGAAGTGACATTTCAAGTACCAGAAACAAATATGGTAACGGTCATAGATAGTTGTGACAGTTTTGAAGAACAACGTAACTGTATTTACATAATTTTAGATAAACATGATAAATTAGCATGTCACAAAGGTCCTTACATGTTTGTAGACTCTAAGGCCTTGTTCAGACTAGTCGCCTATATACGATTTTTAGGCCATCCAGATTGATGTTGCATATCTCGTGTGTAGTCTGAACAGTCCCAATCGGATTTTTGCAGGACATATTGAAACCACATTCGGGATGTAGTTTCGTGTCGGATAGGGACAGAGACGTCTGCAGTCTGAACAGATCCGATCAGATATGGTGGACCACAACGTCATATTTGCCATGCGAGGGGGAGGTGCCAGAAGGAAGAGAGGCACATGTTACGGAGCAGTAAAACATGGAAGAAGAAACTGACTATGTCTGGTGTGTGTGTGTGTTTTGTCCACCACTACCATAACAGTGATATCGCCAATACCCTAAGGTAACAAAACTTCATGTTTGGCGTCGTTGTTGTTGCCACCATCGCAATCATGTGACCTCACACATTACGCGCACTGAACGACGAATCCGCCCAGACAGGTTGTCTTGTTGCTACGGCAAAATGTCAGATCGGCCGGTAATGTGGCCCAGTCTGAACAGACCCAGATCGCATTTGGACACTTGCTAAAAATAGTGTGAACAGTCATCCCTGAAAATTGGATATGGGAGGAAGTCTGATATGCTTACAGTCTGAACGGGGCCTTAGTCTTGTGTGACATTGAATAGTCCCGGGATTTCTACCATCTAGTCCTTCAATCAAAGTGCTTTGAGCTTTAAGTTACATAATGATATCACAGTTCTTAAAAATTCTGTCACCACAGGGATGTGTAGAAAATATTACCTCTATTAAATCATTTAGATGTGGCAGTAATTTTGGCTGAAACTGGTTAACTTGTATTGTAATGTTCTCACACATACAGTATAATGATCATATTGCCAGGATCATTTTTTGCACATTATAGTTTGTAAAATGTTGTTATGTTGACAGTTCACCGTTACCCAGCTAGTAGCAAGTAGCCATTACTCTAAACCAGAGGATTTGCCTGAACATGTCTCCACAAATTAAATTTTGTTCCAACTCATTCCACAAAAGTGGGCAACCTCTCTGGGGGGCATTCATAGCACTCTGCATTAAGGTGAGAGTTTGAATAGTACCCGGCTCTGAGTAATAAGCTTGAGTGACTGTTCACAGGCAGTAAGTCCTCACCCAAACAGCACCGAGGTGAGAGGAGTGCTAAAGCCTGGTCCTAATCACATGTTCCATGATGACTCATAAGTTCAGTCCTGAAACGTCAGGCACCTTACTTGTTCCTGGAGGAATCAGAATGTCACAGTGATGTGGCATCCCTACACGCAGCTTAGGGATGCTTGTATCCTCAAGTGTTCAAAGTTTAGAAAAAGTGGTGATGATAGGCCTTAACTTTTAAAATAACAGCTTTTGTCTGGGGTATATAGACTAATAGATCACAATAGATAGTGTATTAATACTGTATTAATATAAATGATATATAATGACACTAAACCTTAGCTTCAGAGTGTCTCACCATGTACTCTATATTTTTGCAACCTGTCAAATGTAATCTTCAAATTAAAATCCAGCTTATTTATGTTCCGTTTACTGTGGTTCTAAGTTCCTCTTGATAGACATGCCCTAAAGTTCTGTTCAAAAGTAACTTGTTGAACAGGCACATTCTTTATGCATATAAAATAAGAGAAAATGGTCCATATATTGGGCAAATTTTAATAAATAAAATATGGTCAGTATTTCCTAGAAATGTTTATCAAAACCACGCCAGGCTTTGCAAGACTTCTAATGTCAAAAAGAAGTGGCAATAAATGACAGTTGCATTAGCAGTAGCCAACTGTGATATGATTATGATGTGAGTGTGGCTGACATTAAACCAGTGTGTGTTCTCAGAATCCCTCATGCACGTAAAGAATAAAGGGTGAAATGTTTCTGCAGTTATTTACAGACTAAATAAATACCTAAAATATGTATTGATAGAACATTTCCAGTTTTAAGGAAAACAGATTTCTTGATAAAATCGACTGACTGAGTGAGTCTTTCTTCTGCGTAAAAAGTCACGACTCACTTTGATACCCTCTGGCTGAGTATGTCTGATCCAGTGTACCGAATGCCCCACTTCTTCTCTTTGCATCAGTGGACAACATCTGGCTCCACGACCTCTGAGACAGTGCTCGCTGTATCTTCAACGCCACCTTCTGCCGCTTTTTGCATGAGAGCATGAAGGAGTGCTTGCTTGCACCCCTCAATGTGTGTGTCGTTTGTCATAGATGGATGTGAGTTGCCTGGTGAAACACCGAACATGAGAGCTGATATCTGCTCATCCTCACATTCCCTTCTCCCATGAGACCTGAACATCCCAGCCTCAAGAACATGAAGATAAAACAGAATATTAACTGTATAAAGCACCATCTGCCCAGACCCTACTTCTCTGAATTTCCCTTCAGCCCCGGATACGGAGCGTGTCGTGAAGGTGTAGCATGGGAGGATGGATTGGAGTAAGAAATGCCTGTGAAAAATGTGGAACGCTGTGCAGCGGTTAGTAGGATATGTGGCATTTGTGTTTCCTCCCGTGGCTAATTATGCTATTTATACCCCGGTAATGGAGAAGATGCTCTGAGCTGCTACACCAAGATTAGTATTTTCACTAACATTGTTTATCCTCCTGGAAGTGATAACAGCTCACACCTCTTGCTTTAGGGGTGATAGCTGTATTTTTGTAGCTCTGTCAGGATGTGCAGATATCTACAGAGTTTTTTTAACACACATCCAAATAAGATGAGACGGAATACATGTATCATCACTCATCATTTTTTGAGGCCTCCTAGCCAGTTAGGGTTATGCCATGAGGACACTTACAATTTATCCAAAGGTTACATGCAACAATTGCACCAGACAGTTGATCCTTGCAGATAGTTTGATGCAACCTCACAACCTCCACAAAACTACCAGAAACAGTCCATTTCTTCAGGGTGTGTGTCTGTGAAGCCCCAGTCTCACTAGTGGAGCAAAAACACAACTTTTATTTGGCAAATATCATCCCTTACTTACAGTATATCTTTGCTCAACTGCTGCTGCAGCATTGTTTCATTCATTGCAAGGACAAATTGGAATGTTTATATCCCATTCTGCTCCTTTCCTTTGCAGCCACTGAGCTGGAAATCAAGTGAAAGTTTTTGCAGCAGCTCTGTGAAGCTTTACACAGCTGTACTGATCTAGTTGTGAAGATGTTTTAAACTGGTAGACTCACACACACGCAGACAAAAAAAACAACAACTGCAGTTCAGTGGCAAACAAACATACTGTGCATCCTCCTTTTCCATCTGTTCCTAAATCCTGGCCATTATAAAATTGCATGCACTTCTTTTGTCCTGGTGCAGAATTGGTTACCAACAAGCATAGCAACGGGCTTGCTTGATTTTGTGACTCTCCTTGATTTTACAGATAGCAGACTGTGGCAGATTGATCGATAACAGACATGCACTTAAATTTTTCCGTATATTGCTATGTGCTGGAAGGACTCCTTGACAGTGTCATATAATTGATTACATTGGAAAAAGAACATTATCTGGATATAAAGTACCATTTTTGCTGTTATTTACAGTTTTCTGCATGGATTAGAGAACAGATGACCATATGCATCACACTGTCTCGCAGTTGGAGACACTACAGGTCAGTGAAGGAGACTTCAATCCAGCTGTAAGTCCAATCACCCTCCTCTTACCTCATCCTGTCCTAAATGTCATGGTAGAAGGTAGATAATGGATTTCATAGTAGCTGAGGAACACAGCTGAGTCATGTGGTCTTATCAGCCCATTGTGTTCAATGTGCAGAACAGATCACACGGCACCAGGATAAGCCTTTTGTCCCCCCCCCCCCCCCCCCTCTGTAGGAGAAATCTGATTAACGATTCTGCAGATGCAGACTGGGTTACAAAGATTTGGAAGTAGAGTCACATTTTCCCCTAAAACCTGCTGCAAATTCCCATCTCCATTCCTCCATTGCCTTATTTATCCGAATGTTATGGAAGAGTTAAGATTATAAAATGTCTTTTTGAATAAGGAGAGGATCACTCATTAGTTTTAGACAGCTTTGGTCTGAAACTGCTCAAATAAAATAGATTATTCCTATTTTAGAATATCTTGATTTCTTAGTTTTGGGTTTCATTATGCCCAAATCCAAAAAAGTCTCCTTTGAAAACAAAAGTGACATTTTTTCTCCAAGATGTTTTATCCATTTCCGACCACAGTGAATAAAAAAATGATCACCTAAATTACATATGGTATTAGTCTTTACGCTATGCAATGTCAAGATACTAATTTACCACATCCTCATATTCAGTGAACAGACATGAATGCTTTTTATCTTGGACTAAGTAAAAACAAGTGTAGTATCATTTAGAAACCCAATTAAATTAGACTTAAACTGATATGTGGTTGTCAGAAATCTTTTATTATTCATTTAAAAACTGTTTGCATAGTTGCCTTGTGTTTATTTTCAGATGATCAAATCATTGGTTTGGTTACAAGAGTTAAAAAATAAAAAGTTGAGCAAGCTATTCAATGATGATTTCCTTCATCATGCACTCATTTTTTCTTATTGCTTATGCTATATACACACACACACACACACACACACACACACACACACACACACACACACACACACACACACACACACACACACACACCACACACATACCACACACACACACACACACACACACACACACACACACACACACACACACACACACACACACACACACACACACACACACACACACACACAGGTACTCAAAATACTTCAACTGTTCCAGCACACAGAGAACTTTTCATTCTGTGACTTACACAATACAGCACACACTCAGTTTTTGTCCAGTTGTGATAAAGATCCAGTGAAGGTCATGAGAGGGATCTCATTCTCAGCAGAGATGAGCCCGCTGATACTGTCAGTCCTGTGGTCAGATTATCCCAGTCTGATTCCACTGCCGACCCAGTCGTCCCACTGGTGTCATAGCAGCAGGACGGATGTTATCACGTCCTGCCAGTCGCTGCCGACTCCCTAAGTCCATTAAAGATTCCATTTACCACAGTGTCATGAACAGGAAGGGTGTGAAGATGACGAGGGGTGTGTGTGTGTGTGTGTGTGTGTGTGTGTGTGTGTGTGTGTGTGTGTGTGTGTGTGTGTGTGTGTGTGTGTGTGTGTGTGTGTGTGTGTGTGTGTGTGTGTGTGTGTGTGTGTGTGTGTGTGTGCATGTGTGCTTATGTGTGAATGTTAGTGGATTTTTAAAAGGGTGAATAAAAATTCAACCTGCTACAAACTCAGCTGGGAGTTGCCAAACACATCTTAGGTTTTCTGAGCAGCTCAAGTGGAGTAATTTTGGGATTGTGTGTTGCTCAAGGCACATCAAGGCTACTTGCTGAGAGAGGGGTGTGTATTTCTTTCACTTTCTCCCCTCCCAGACTCTCTCAGCCAGGCTAGAACTCAAGAATAATAATCTGGAGGTCAGGGAAACATGGTTATGCTGACAGCCTAGAGCTAAAAAGACAGACACAAAAATGAAGAAGAATTGTCTTGTCTGACGTTTATATCTGTTACACTGTGGAGCTCAGTGTTGAAAGGGAGACTGTTTGTCTTTGTTGTCATTTCATAGATTCAAACTTGACAAGTTGATCTATTTTAATCAGAAAGATCTAAGGAAACGCACTGAATATCAAATTATATGCAGACCAATGCAAGTGTTTTTCTTTTCTTGCGCACCAGAAAATGTGCATTTGTTCTAGATGACAAAAAGTCAAGTTTAAAAATAAATGGAACAGGCTAGGATGCTTTTATTAAAGCCAGTGTCATACAGCATTTATTAAAAAATAATATCCTTTTTGTTTGTCAGTGATTACAAAGTATTTGTTTTGGTGTCAAAAGACACAAATATTAGCATCTTTGAATACAAATGCTGAATCATCAGTGTCAAACATATTTTTTTGCATTTTATTAAAGAAGGATTTTATGGAGGATATACTTTATCATCCTTTAAGTATGAGAGAATTAGTAATGGATTAATGGTTAGAGAGCACATTATTATTGTATTTATTCAGATTCCTGTTTACATTTGGCAGGACTGCAGTCTCACATTATGATAATCTCATTGGTTCTGGTCTGGTTAGTTGTGTGTTTTCCTCATTTATTCTTCAATTTTATTCTTTATATTTATTTATGTTAAATTGAGTTTTTCTAATGGTTCAACGCGTATGTATTAATAATTTTAATTAAATCCATGATGCTCTTTACCCATGGTCTTTAAGATCCCTCATAAAATTACAGAAAGCATTCATGTTAAATACCTTTTCCAGACACAAGTATTTTTTTACGAACAGTAATAATGTAGTAATGTGGGTACCTAACTTTGAAGAGTGATATGCAGCCAGAGAGGACAGTTGA
Organism: Antennarius striatus; assembly: GCF_040054535.1. NCBI lineage: Eukaryota > Metazoa > Chordata > Actinopteri > Lophiiformes > Antennariidae > Antennarius > Antennarius striatus. The sequence continues at coordinate 7,532,783 of NC_090794.1, forward strand.
AATATTTAGATTACATGATCGATCTGTATTACATTCATTAGACATCAATCACCATAGCTGTCTGAGGTACCCGTGGTCAGTTCTTACACCGTTGAATGATCAACACTGATTCACAAATTGAACCGCCTCAGCTTTACAGGCTGTTCCAGACAGACTGCTCATTCTCACATGAATAGCAGCAGTGCAATGAGTGTAAATGTCACAAATTACTGTGAGAGCTTTTTGATTTTCGAGATCTGAGCCTCCACGCAGATAGAATCACACTCTGATTGGCAGACATGTTGAACACATTTGGTGTTAGATTCATCATCACTCGTTTATTTTACTGGTCTGAATGGGAAACACAAGGGTCCATGGGATGATGAACTTCACTGCAATCCTCTCACATGTGTTCCAGAGAAATTTATCATCACCCTATCTTGTGTAACATTGTCAATCCAAATTTTTAACAGTGCCACTGACACACCAAGAAGTTTTCAGATGTGGTTACATTAGATACCATTCTACTTTTCACTTGCCTGATTGGACAACTGCATTCACTTGCCTGTAGTGTATTAGCCTCAGGCAAGCATCAAGGCGTTTTGCTGCTTGCTTCAAGCACATTGATTCTATCACATTTCAGAAGAATTGTGAATATTGCTGCAAAAGATTTGAAAGTCTTGCATTTCCTAAGGCAAGGTTGAACAATCATTAATAAGCAAATGATCAGATGACTAGAGGGGTTAATATTTGATTTCAGACTCAAATTAAATCTTTTTGTTGTCTCATCCCTCAGCATTGGGCTTAAAATCTGCATGTCTCCTGTAGCGGCAACACTCTTCACCAACGACTGAATGCTTCAGTGGCCACCAGAAGCTCATCTTTGTTTCTTAACCAACAAAGACAGCAGTCTGTACAGACATGTGTGGGTCAGTCATCATAAACAGTTGCAACTGAAAGGCTGCAAAAACCTTCATATTTCAAGCAACGCCTCCAATTATGCTGATGATACTCAGAAGCTACCACCATTAAAAAAGATTAGTACTTTTACAACTAAGCTATTGAAAGTCTCCCAAGCATTCAATCAGGTCATTTTTGAGCATCTGTCAGAGAGAAGTGCATGAACATTCATGAGGGAATCCCTAACCACAACTGGTTCCTATAGTTTAAACAGCAGCGGCAGACAGCAGCCTGGTTTTTTGTGCTAATTTGTCATTCAAGACAACTTCAAAGAGGAGTGTCATGAGTCCCTCAGTTACTACAAAACCAAAGCATTAAATCCTAAGAAGTCAATGTCGCTCTCTGTTGTTGAACAGAGAAACAATGGAAACAGTCTGATTCATCTAACTGCAGCTCTTGACAGCGTACAGACTTTAACTGTGGCTCTTAACACGCCCTTTAAAGACTGTTTCCCCTTCACTTGAATGATGCACGCCTCAAACATTCACATCACTAATGTAATTCACAGAGCATTACACAACATTCAGCTTAATAGGCTTTTTGACTTGTATTATAAGCAAGTAATTATATTTTTCCAGGACTCTATAGACTGAATAATCAGTGCAATACCCCAAAGGATTTATCAGTGGAGAGTATTAATAATTTAAATATACCTCCATTTATTTGAATGAAATAAAAAGTTTTTCTACCCTTTTCACCATGAAAAAACATATTTGTCAGTAGCAATGAAATGAAAGATCATTTCAGAGAATATGATATATTTTCCGTCCAGCACATGGTTTTTTTCTTTTTTCATTTATCTGAAATTTTTCATTTTGAAATGAAACACTGTCATATGTTTGTTCCCCCAGGTGGTATGTCCTTTGAGTGTATCAAGTGGCAACTCGCATTCACAATGCACCCGGCCTTCACCAAGAACACATTCTCAAATCAGGCACTGTGTTATGAAACCCCCTCCTTTCATGCACATAACACACTTTTATATGACCTCTGTATATTTTCAGCCTTCAGTGGTGACAGTCATAGGAAAAAACAAACTGTCATTTCTGAAGGCTGAAAATGAATGTCTGTTGCCTATCACCACTTTTCAATTTCATTGTATTTCTGTTTGTGTTCTTGTTGTGTAACTGCACAGTCATCCCAATAGATCCCTACTGTTGGGGAGAAATAGCCATTTTTGAATCATGTCTAATTGGTTTCCAGCCATGGGAAGCCCTTTGCTAACAATGCCCTCAGAGCATTATTAACATGTAATTAATTCATGTGCCAACATCTTCATTTATGTCAGCAATGGAAATGACTGACAAGCAAATTGTGTCCCTGCTGTTTAATTTGGCGCTAAAACAAAATAGTCTCAGATGTTCAGTTGTGCATTTCAGCTGTACTTTCTCTGATTTCATTGGTCTTCTTATGGTGATGTCAACCCTACCCAAAAGTAAATGGTAATAAAATGTTGGGTCAGTGTCGACTTTCCAGCAATTTCCAGCACTGCATGACAAAACCCATGAAGTTTTATTGACAACACTGCACAGGTACTTTAAAACATAAAGCCAATGGCAGCCATAACGTATGAGGCACTGCTCCCTCTGTAACAGAGGTATTTACACCTGCTATAATTTCAACATGATATGAAGGACATGTCACAGCAATTATTTTCCATGCTAAATGAACAGAGCACACATATTGTGCACATAGGTGAATGTAACTCAATACAGTGTGCCCTTGTTCCACGCGAGTAATGCGTTCCAGGAACCAAATGCAATTAACAAATTCCGCGATAGAATGACAAACTATTTATCTTAATATATATGGTAATGTAAACGTTCATGAACCCTTCCCATACTGATTTTAAACCACCTTCTTTCTGTATTACCTTTTCCCACACTCTAATAGACTGGTAAAAGCACTTCTGTGTCTCACGTAAGTCCGAGACTCAGCGAACATAGTGCACTTCCGGTTGCCATCAGCCACTACAGTACGCGTACGATATCACGTGACTGCCTACCAAAAATGCGCGATGAGGTGAAGTCGCGACCGTTGATGTGCGAATGCACAAGGGCGCACTGTATTGCAAAACTGTTGAGCTCATCCAATGACAAATTTGATCTGAAGTCTCTTCTCTCTCCGTTTTTCTTTCTCCATAGTTGTTTCACACAACTCTAATGAAAGGAAATATACAAGCGCGAGAGCAAGGGATAATTTGACTTTACCATCGTCTTTCTTTTTTTCTTGGAGGCCATTTCAAGTTGTGAGTATGCATGCTAAATGCATGAGGTATAAATTAATACATTCCTGGTTTGATTGAAAGCCAAGCTAAGCAAAAAGGGAGCAAGGTTCAGGGAGGGAGACTTTTAGTTTTTCATCTTAGGTTATACTTATTTCTTGTACTATTTTACCATTCACACCACTCATGCATACAGTAATCGTCTGTCTTCTCATCAGCTGGTTACATTGATCCAATAGCAGAATGACACACCTTAATTGTTACCCAGTCACCCTGTAGTATCTATTTTAAATAAGATTCTTTCTGTACTCCTGGTTTATTCATACTGCTGTTAAGCACACACTCCACACTTACCAACTAGATCATTTATAATTTCATCACTCTCAATGGAGTCATCAACCCCCACCAATGTGTGGACTACAATAGGGTCTTTATCTTGGTGCTGCTGTGTTTGTCCCTTTTCCCATGCCCCTGTACTGTATGTCTCTTCCTTGTTTGTGTGTATGCTATCTGTATGTTTCCAGATTGACTGGTTTCCTATCCTCACTCCTGCTTCCTCCTCATCTCCTCCTCTTAGTCAGACACACCTATCCACTGCAGTACCGGAGCCCTGTCTCTTCATCTTGGATGCATCATTCCATCCGTTATACCTTAGTACTGTATATTCGTTAGGTGACTCATCTGACATATCATGTTCTCTAGAAACCTGATCCTGGTAACCTGTGTTATCGCCTGATCCTGTCTTTAGCTCATTAAGTAACACATCCACTGCAGCATCCTAGAGGACTATGTGTTCACCATGATTCTGTGCACTTTAATATTAATATATTTTTGTTAACCTTTAACATTTTGTCTCTATGATTTGAGTTCCTTGCCCATCAGGGGGGGGACTGGAGCCTATCACACTTTGGAAGGGAGCGAAGACTTACTCTGCAAGTCGTCAGTTTATTACAGGGAAAGACAAACAACTAATCAATCTCAGATTAATAAGCAGATTCTGTTCCCAGTTTAAGTTGGATATAACTCACCTATGTAAAAGACATGGTACTAAAGGACAGCCCACACCTGTCTAGTAGAAAGTGTTTTGTACTCTTTAATTAAAAATTTCTTTCTGCCTCACAGAGGACCTAATGTGTAGTGGTTCAAACCACAATCCATGCTGTTGGTTTCAAACACAAATATTTGTGTACAGTATTTTATTCAGGTAAAAATCTGTAATAACATTGTGTACACTTTACTTTACCAACTGTTATGGACTTTGTCCTGTAGAAGAACATTATTTTTTTATTTGAAAATAATTGGCATTACAAAATGTACATTGAAGGACACTCAACAGCCCAAACAGCCTCCAGACCTTACTGAGTGAAACATTAAAATTAATCTTACACAGAAGAGGAGGGAGAGAGCCTTTGAGTAGGAATGGTGTCATCAAACAGTCCTGTATTGTGCAAAATAAGGGTCATTACTATTCAGGGGTTTAAGTATTACAAGAGATGCTATGTATTGCAAGGTAAGAAAAATTGCGAAGGATCAGAAGGTTCCACCATGACCCTGAAAAGCTCTTCATGAGGTTGATGATATTTCGAACATTTCTAATCATGGAAAACTGAAGAAGGTAAATTATTCTTAATCTAATTATTGCTTATAAGAACTTTAAGGAGATTTGCAGATTTTCATGATGTACACTAAAGTGAGCCACTGTTAAAAGCTAACATTTAATGACAAGGTGAAAACTTGATATGTATTTGTTGATTTAAAAAAAAAAAAAAACCTCTGAACTCATCTATGCAGAACGCCTTCTCATAGTCTTCCTTGCATTAATCATCCTGTCAGAGTTTGGATCAAGTACATTTATCATTAATAAATTAGTCAGTGATGGTGATGGGCTGGGGGGAGTTTGGGGTCTATGCTTGTGTGGTTTTATGATTTTGTGCTAATTAGATCCTGGGGAACATAAAAGCTGAAATGTAAAATCGTAACATGTCTGATTGCGTGTCGCAGCCGGTCGCAGGAGCTAGATTCTCAGCAGGATACGGATGACATTTTAGAGCAGCTGTTTGGCCTTTCTAAACTCTAACAGATGTCACAAAGCAAACATCCAGTGGTCAGCTGTCTAAAAGGTAGTTTATGTGGAGAAAATCTTAAATGTCATTGTCTGTAACCAAATGGTGATACTGGCTAAATACCCACTTTGCAAGGAATGCAAAGTTCATTTTGTGTTTGTAATTGCTTCTTACCCATGGGAAGGATCAGATCCAGGCCTAAAAAATAAAAAATAAATAAAAAAAACACACCAAGCATTTTCCTTTTGCATTTATCTGCTCAGGGGAACATTTCAGTCCAATCAGAGCATCTGCATGTGTTCCTAATCACTCTGTTGGTGTGGTAACTCCTCTGTCAACAACCGTTTGTGCCAAATTCCTGCTCTCTGGCCTAAATTTTACTTTTTGGATGAAGCAATTGAAAGTGTAGAATGAAATGTAAAACAAAATGTCCGTATCACAACATCTATCTGTCATGTACCTGACGTTGAAATTTATATCAATTTTATATGTATTTATTTTTTTAAGCAGTGGGAGGAAATGTCAGATATTCGTGTATCAATGACACAAATGATGATGTATGGATAAACATCCTTGGATGGCTACCTTCCTGACCAGTGACCTGGATGTTAATTACGAAGTGGCAGAAAGCACAGGCAGTGGAGACCCACTCTATTTGGATCTAATTTAACTTCCCCCCAGTCGCAAGCGTACATGAATTTTTCTCCCACATATTTATGGACTAAATCCTTCCTCCATTTATATGATTTGCGGTTCTCTCTGGCTTCTTAACTCATAATGCCTCGAACTTTATGGAGCTTCTTGTTGCGACAAACTACATTTACTATAAGTTAGAAATCTTCACTTCCAAAACTAATAACCTCAGCAATGATGCAAATTTGCAATAATAAAATTTATTAAGGGCAGCACAATGACCATGAAGGTTCTGGGTCCGAATCCAACTGAGGACCGAGGACTGGAGTTTGCATGTTCTCCCCACGTCTGCATGGGTCCCTCCTGACACTCCAGCTTCCTCCCACCATCCAAAACATGCACTAGAGGTGAATTAGCTCCTAAATTACCCATCAGTGTGAATGGTTATTTGTTTTTCTATGAGTTGGCCCTGAGATGAACCGGCAATTTGTCCAGGGTGTAAAGGATTTGTACAGCCCCCTGTGACCCTGCAGAGGATAAGCAGTTATAGACAAGGAATGGATGGATGTTCCACTATGCAAATCAACTGAGGTATACTATGTAATACTGAAATATAAAAATATTACAAAGGACCGCAGTGTGCAGCTTTGAGAGATGTCAGTGCTGCACTGCCCAGATCACAGACAGGTACACAGAGACACTGAGTTACTCCCAGCTGCCTGTCCTTGGGTATTAGTCTGAGTAACTGACTTCTTAATACATTAGACACCAAAGTCACAAGCACATTAACCAAGTGAGATGCATTTCCTGTGTCATCTATGGAAGAAATCTGATGGACAGATCATTTCCCCTTCGATACCTACACAAAATGCTATTGCATATATGCAAATAACATTTTAAAAAATACCATTATAGAATATTTTTTGAGTTTAATGTTTCTTATTAATGTGTCCCATAGTTGCTAACATCAGCATTTAGTCAGTTCAGGATGTTAAGCCTGTGATCATCTCAGCAGCTACCAGTAGATTTGCTGCAAGATAGAAAATCATCGGGGGTTTTTTTTTTTTTGTTTAGTTGAAACTATGCCTTGAACTGACACAGTCACAATAAATTATGTAGAACCTTTTATAGCTGTGGGCATACAATGATATTTACCATTAACACATTAGCAGCTAATGTGTTCATGGTAAATGTCAAATGTCAGCTAATGATTAACTAAAGAAATACAGTCCTTGAATTAGCTGCTGCTGGAGTTAATAAGAGACTATTGTAGTTTACTGTATTATCGTCATTTCAAGGTTACCTGTATTGTTGTTTTTTCATTTATTTATTCATTCATCTTCCTTTTATTGTATCAAAATGTTTCTGGAGCCATAAGATATTGAGGCAGTGATAAAGAGGAGAATGAAATTCATTATAGAAAATCCCTCCCATTGTCTCTCATTGTTGGACTGAGGAGGCTCAGGAGGAGGATCAGACACCTCCAGCCACAGACCAAAATGCTCTTGGAAAGCACAATTCTACTACCAGACATCAGAACACCAAACACCCAGCACCTCCCACTCTACCTGATGAAAAGTATACGTCACTCTCTTTTAATGTAGATGTTACGAATACAGCACTTTGCACATGTATGCACAAACAGCACATATCTACTTTATATCTCAGGATGTGAACATGGCATGCTTGTAAAACCTCTGTCTGTTTTATAAACTCAGATAAATAGTATTTAACAGTCTACTTTGACAGCAGCCTTAAGTTATATTATTTTTTAATCATCCTGCCGCACTTGTTTTTATTTATTTTTAAAAATTTTATTGCCCTTTTGTTCCCTGTACTTCATGCTGCTATGTCTTTCCATGTACCGCTGTGTCGAATAGAATGTCCTCCACAGGGGATAAATAAAGGTACGTTTCCTTATATTAATTCTAACAGCTATAATTATTGCCAGCTCTCAAGTGTAAAATGTTTATTATCTCAGCAGAACATTGACAGTTTGTGTTTGGTGTATAGGGCCTGATTTTTATCACTCCCTGCAGGTGTATTTGCATGAAGTTATTTGGGCAAACTTCTTGCAGCACAGGGCCTTTAGACTTCCTGATGTTGAGCTGTACACAGTTCCTGTTGCAGTATTCCACGCAGTTCTGGACAACGCCTCCACACTCCACTTTCTCTGCGATGCAGTCAACATTGGAGAAATTAATCCAATAAAGTTGGTATGTTTCCGAGTTGTAGCTGCAGTATGCGCTGTTGAACAGAAATGATGACACTACAGTTCCTTGGGGGGTTCCAGTGCCAGTGTGCCATCATGTCCGACAAGCAGCCTTGCAGAATGACAAAATGCGGCACGTCTGAGAGGTGGGAGCCATTTAAAGCATCTAACAGCACATCAGCTTTACATGAATACACACAAAGGACGTTATCTCAGTGGTTTTTATACAAACCGACTCTATGACATGAGCTGATGATGAAATGAGCATATAAGGAATAACATTCACTATAATAACATAGAAAAAGTCCCTCCCATTCATAATGACGACCTTTATTACCCCAGAGAAGAGCTCAGGGGAAGTAAAGAGGGAGAGCCAGAGATGCGTACGACAGCATTTTGACACAGGACCTTCACTCTGTTCCAGGGGGAGTCATTATTTATGCATTAGCAATGTGAAACTAATTGTATTCATCACCATCTCGCGTGAGCCGACAGAGCTGACATGTCATTTGAATTTAGCATACAGAGACATTTGCATATACCTACCGAGAGCTGTAAAAAAATGAAAATAAAATAAGAGGGAGAGTAGGGCTCATTCACGCATGGATGCTGGAATTGAAATTTCAAAACTGACCACTGTTCTGAGGTGATCCTTTTCTGCTTGTGAATAATTTATTACTCTCATAGCGTTTACATTGGATTCAGAGAATACACTTTGCATTTCAGAGGAGTGTTTATGAGCTCTCATGTGCACAGAAATTGTGATATATTGTCTTTAATAGGATGAACAAAGTAGGATATGTCTACTAACCCTAGAACACAATCTGTACACCCCCATGTCCTCCTTCTTTTATTATGTTGCTGCTCTCTTTGCCTGTGCAACATCGATATTATAACGCAGTCAGAATCCAAAGTGGAAGTCATTGCCCTTGTTTACTCAAACAGCATAAAACCAGGAAAATAATACAGTGGCAATTTTGGCAAAAGCAGCATCACAAACTTGGCAGGCTAGCATGCGCATTAGCCTTCTATCTTCTCCAAACTAGTAGCCCAAAGCGTCATCTGGGCAACGGACTGTGACTGGCAAAGCTCACTGAAACGAGAAAAAAAAGACAATAGGATGAAATGTGCTGGCACCAGACGGCAGCAAGTTTGGATGTGTTTCCTCCGCTCTGTTCTGCTCTCAGCTCCAGCTCCCTCTGTCATCCCACTTGTATCTCTCTCTTTGTCTCCTCCTCCCCACCAATACTACACCTCCAAGCTGCCTCTCCTCCCTCTCATCTTCTGCAGCCAATCTAATCCAGCAGCCTCGGTCCCCTTTGAACCAACTCACAATTAGACAAAGTGCACTTTTGCCCTTGATGCATTGTACACAGGAGTACCCTGCTCCAAAACAGTTTCACTTTGATCCCTTAAAGGCTGGAGCACGAGATGCCCTTCACTCCGTCAGGCCGCCATGTAGATGCACTCCATCCAGATCGATTTGACAGCTTCCACCCCTGAGGCCCAATGTCAAGCAGAAATCACTGTATCACTCCCACACTTACTCTTTAAAACACAGTAAAACGTGTAAAGCAACAAAATGAATTGTGGCATCAATATTTTAAGTGCTGTTGTTTTCAGGGGAGTTCACTTGACACAAGCTGTAATCTAGCACTTTACCTGACGTACTCTGGCAGGATGGACCAAATAAACTGTGTGGACAGAGAGCCATGTAAGCAATAACGACATCTTTTGATATTAGAGTGACTGCTAAATCTAGTAAACTGCCCTCCGTGTATTCCTTGGTGGCAGAGACAGTTGTAGAGCATTTGATAGTGATCGCCTTGACAGCCTAATGTTAAGATTTCTTTTGGAGGAAAAGAAAAAAGCTGAACAAGAGTTTCTCTACAAGCATGTCCTTCTGTAAAGGTCTAAAGGGACGTCAGTGTTTAGATCGTACTGGTCAGGAAACAGATTGTAAACTACTATTTTTAGTTGGATGAAACCGTTTTGACTGTTGGAGTGGAATGAGTGTGTTTAGTTTTTCAATGAAATACCACCATGAAAAGTCAAAGTCACTATCTATTTCAAGCTAACTCACTGGTTGTAGTCTACTAAAAACCTAATTTCACATGTAAAACCTCAAACTGCTTTGGCCTACAGTACAATAGTTTAGTCACAGACACAGGCAGTTAGTATTAGCCAGAAGTTTGAACTTTTTTAAAAGAACTTTTTTAGACTTTCTAATTAAAATTTTACAACCTACTAATTAGAGGGAAAGGCTGTTAGTGACAGAAATCTACTGACACATTGCACTTGCTCATTTGGTGCAAAGAGGCTCTGATTTCCTTCCACTTTATGCAGATTGATTTTCATCTGCTAACTGACCACTGTAAACCGGTCCTCACAGCCTGCTACATATTTCTCAAATTTTTATAAACATTTTTAAAAAATTACAAAAGGATCATCTTTGGTGCAGTTACGTAAGGGTTCAACCAGCTTGTGTGTGTGTGTGTGTGTGTGTGTGTGTGTGTGTGTGTGTGTGTGTGTGTGTGTGTGTGTGTGTGTGTGTGTGTGTGTGTGTGTGTGTGTGTGTGTGTGTGTGTGTGTGTGTGTGTGTGTGTGTATCACACAATATGTGAGTATTGACACTATTAATTTTAGTAACTTTGTTCCACAATATAATTTCATTTATTACACTGGAAGCTGATTTATTTACGTTAACACCCATTTTAACTTAAAACTCATTTTCACTGAGGGCCACATCAGCATAAGGGCCAGATGTAACTTTTAAATGTAACTAAATTATTGTTTATGTGTACATTATGTCCGAGGTTCGCAGATTTATTCTCCAATTGATGTCAGAGTAGAGCAAATGAAGCACCATGAAGCTTTGAACCATGTATGAACTACTCAGCTGGAAAGCTTCAGTGATTCATGAAGCTTCCTCTTGTTATTACTAGTGACAGGTGTCAGATAAGGTATGTGACCAGTAGCCTTACTTTAGTTCTCACCGCAACCGCGTCGGGTCTATTTTAGTCAAACATCTGTCATTGCATGAAGATTTTATTCTGTGTAGTCTAGTTGACAAACCGCTGGTGAAAAGTAATTCTCCTTGGAGGTAATCCGATTGTGTGATGGAAGCTGCTCCTTCTGTCATTCATGTTGCATTATAAACGGCCACACAACACTTTATACCTTATTGGTCAAAAATATAACCTCAAAGTCACAAGCAGAATATGCCAACCAGTCGTCCTTGATACCTACAAAATGTTGAAAATTCCATATTTTATGTGTGAGGGAACTTTCTCGACTGCTTTCTTAGCTAAAAGTTAGCTGTGACTCTGAGGACGTGACTGTGCTCTGGAAAAATTTATTTTCAGATGGTGTGGGGTGATGTAAAAGCCAGCAGTGGGACAAAACAAACATTTCAGTATAAGTGGGAGTTTTACAGTGCCTTCTGTTCATGTCCAGCCTCATTAGCTCAAAGGATGGCTCACATTTAAATGGCACGACATGTTATTCTACACTAGTAAAGTCTTTTTCCAACTAGACTTCTCATCCAATTTTAAATAATAGAACACTGTTGATGAGGAGTTAATAAAGCTGTTCCACCCCGGCTCAAAAATTGTTTGTCATGAGGTTGAATAACATGTGTTCTAAAAATCCTCTCAGATTTATTACCCCAATAATTACTTTTATCTCTGAGGGGAAAAAAGCATTTTTCTCAAAAATGACTTGGGAAGTGCTAATTTGTTGCTTCTTCACTTTGCAGGAACACTCAATAATCTTTCCTCCAGCCATAAATTAACTAAAAGCACGGCCAAAGCTGATTGAAGCCTCAGTTGAATCAATAAATCTCCCAGGCTGAATCCAGCATGGCCATCCTGCGAAGAGCAAAATGTTTGTATGAATTAAAAGACCTGGAGCTGAGATGCAGTTTGCTGAATTCATACATTTTCTTTGTTTACGCCTTGAACAAAAAGCCCCCTAATTACAAATAATTAGCCTCACAAGGCTTTTGAGGCTATGAAGATTATGCAACCAAGGCTATATTAAGCATTCCTTTTGATTTTGGCATAATTTTGGCACAGCCTGAGTCGAGATATCTGGTGCTCCGTGATTTATGACTAATAGATGAGTAATAATTTGACCTTTGATTTAGTTGTGCAAAAAACTGTGGCACTTTTATTGTTTATACAAAATGAATCAGAAAAGGGCGTCACAAAAATAAGGAGCGAAAGTTTGGATGTCAACATAAAGGCTCTGTTGGATTAAATGTTTTGTTTGTCACATAAACCAAAAATGGGCATGAACTGAGGACAGGATATAGCGCTATTCTTCAAAGCATGTTGTTAACCTCTGTGGAAAATGCAGCTTACAGGAATAAGCTGCAATAATACAGCATTGCCACCAAAGCAAAGTCTCTGCTATAAAGGGATTTCATAAATCCAGAATTCTATCGCCGGAGTAGGAATCTACACTTTTGAAGGGAAGTTCAAAGTCTTCTCATCCAATGAAAAACTTGATGCATTTTCCAGGAAAGGTTCTCCATCACGAAACTGTATGCAAATCCTAAATCTTGATGAAACTAGTTTTCGTGTTTTGAGCTGCTTTTGATTCTATGAGATTTTTCTATTTCTAAGCCGCGCCGCTCTTACCTTGATTCAAATTGGAGGAAAATATTCTCTTTATTCTTTCTTTCTTCCATTTCATTTCTCTTAGACCGCTGCACCTCACTTGGTCTCATTTTATTGAAGCAACTTGAATGTGCTTGATAGAGTGCAGACATTGGAGGTAATTGATCGTCTCCATGTCCCTGGTACAGTCGGGCGTTTGGTGAGCAAAGGGAGGGGAACCGCAGCGCTTCATTGTCAGGAAGACGGGAAAGAAAAGGCAATAGAACTGCAGATAACAGATCGTCTGTCCTCATTTCCCTTGCCAGTTCAATTGTAGGAAGCTCTGTGTGTCGGTCTGCAGCACACAGGAGAGCTCAGTGGTGACTAAAAGAGGCCTGGATCCTTATCTGTTAAAGAGAGGGGAAGCATAGAATTTCACCCCTGTCAGCAGGTTTTTGCAGCAGACGGTGGGCGAGGAAGTGTGCTGTCGAGGGCTATAAGCCTGACAGGCTCGTGTCATGTCTTAATGTGCGATAAATAGTTAACATGCTTCATTGTCACCCTGAGCCAGCTTGAGCCAGGCCAGAGTTCATTTGGCATCATGAATAAAACATCAGGAGAATATTTAGAGCAGCATCAAAATTTCAAACACCAAACTTTTCATAGTGATAAACTGCTGATAAATGACAGCTCATTTTGGGGGGATTTTATTTTTACTCACTAGTATTTTCTTTTGTTGAAAATGATCCCATAGGCTAATGTCCTTCTAAGATTTAAATTATAGCTATGCAAACTATGCACTTTCTGAAGTATGATATATTGTGCTCTGTGTTCTGCGCTGGTTTGATTTATTCTGCTGAAAGTCCGCTGAATTTAAAAAAAAAAAAAGGTGCAGGTGACCCGAGAAAAGCACCTTGGTTATGACACCTAGATATGCTTACACTGGAAGAGAAAAAGAAAATGAATCTGAATGTGTATTAGCCTGTGCGTGTGTGTGTGTGTGTGTGTGTGTGTGTGTGTGTGTGTGTGTGTGTGTGTGTGTGTGTGTGTGTGTGTGTGTGTGTGTGTGTGTGTGTGTGTGTGTGTGTGTGTGCGTGCGTGTGTGTGTGCGTGTGTGTGTGCGTGTGTGCTTATGTGGCATGCACCCAGCAGGGATGGTAATGGAATAGAAAGATGTAGGATTATTGACATATTGATTGCAAGGCCTTGCAGTGATGGAAACGCTGTGCATTCTCTAAATTGTATGGACTAAAGAGTAATCTTCCAATTTGAACTGCTGGTGGGTGCTGTAAATAGATTTGGCCAAGAAAGAAACTGATAATGACTTTGGGCTGAGTATTAAATGTTGGGTGTTATTTGGGCTGAGATATGCAGCAAGCTCTCAAAGTACCCACATGGATAATTTCTAAAGTGGAGAGCACAGAGAGCACATCATTTTCAGTTAATTCCCGTTGTGTGTGTTGCCCTGCTACCACTGAGTACAATATCAAGCAAGTGATGTCAGATAAAAAAGCCTGACTGCTCCAATAATCTGCCAAGGGTGGGGGACACACACTAAATCCTTATTTTATGGCTTTAAAATATTACATTTGCATCACAATGTGCAGGGCGTGCATCAAATATTCTTTTACAGTATATATAGGCAATCAGTATAACCCCACATCGCACAACTTTTATTTTTATTGGATTGTGTACTGACCTTGCAAACAATGATTGCATCTGCTGCACTGAAGATATATGGAATAATGACAGAGTTTTAGTTCATTTTATTTGTTGTGTAAGTCATTTTTACGGTTGATGAAAAATAAAGTAATCAATAAAATTAAGATAAGAGCAGGGCTCAAATCCAAATCATTTTAAGGCAGATTTTCTTAAAACTCAATTTATTTCCCCAAAACAATCAAACAAATTTCTATGTTATCTTTTTGGTTACAGTTTGTTATGCGCTCATATTTAATTAGGTGTTAGATTTGTTTACTGGCTTTACACATAAATATCACATTACACCACTTTCATAGATCAAAGTAAAGAATCATCAGTGTAAGATGTTTATGGAAAAATACCCTGCATGTTTCATCAAAAGACAGTGAAATGACTCTTGAGATGCTGTTACATTCACTGAGGTGATTGTTTGCAGGCTAGATTTGTTTCTGTGTTAGCAGTATACAGTCATCCTCCTGATTCACATGCTCAAGATGCTCAACAATGAGTGAAAAAGAGCAACATCTGGAGTCCTACTAGGACAAGGCACCTGGCTCATGTGAAAGTGTGCTCCATTACAGATTTGATTAGAAAAGGAAGGTGTGCAACATATCGAGGACAAACAACCACAACTTGCATTAATTAGTGAACTTCACAGGAGAATATCCAGGAGAAACTGAGATGCTTTGATGAAGGTTTGTACTCTATGGGAGCTCTCTAATTATGTCAATATTAGTTGATGTAATTTGGTGATGCACTATTTGTAATTAATGAAGAGTGTTTTAACTGACGTGCGTAAAATTTTGTACATTCAGTCCAGGGATTCCCTGTCAGTAACAGGGAAGCAGGATACAACAATTCCCCAAAAGTGAAGCCAAAACATCTCAATCACACCTTGATGGTTGGCTGCAGCACAGGTCATAAATTTCACCCCCTTTCATGTGAGCAGACAGGACTCTGGCCAAAACAAAGACTCAAAGAGCTGCAAATGCCTTTTTTTTTTCCCAAAAAAGGTTTTTTTCAGTGTAGGAGTTCTCCTCGCGCTGATGTATGTCAGCGCTATGAAAAGGGTTTAAACAAAACAACAGAGTCCTGGTTTGAAAGAGTCAGATGAGTACATGGGCAAGAAAAAAAAAAGCAAGACAGCGGCTCCACTGCTAAATCTATACTGGACAAGTTCTGGATCAAAAATATGTTGCTACTGTGGATATGCATATCCCAAATAATCAAGCTTCACTTAAGCACACTGGAAGGAAGTGGAGACAGTGTTACACAGACTTGTGAGCAGAAAGCACCTGCAGTTTGGCCAGTTCAGCATTTTACTTAAAGGTCAAATCACTATCACTGCATGAGATGGTCGAAACTATATTATATACTATAAAATATAGATGTCTCACTGTTGGAGTAATGGGTCATTGTAGCATATGAAGTAAAATTTTTCTACTGAAATGTACTCAATTAAAAGAAAATAGTTCAGAGAAAATGAGTTCAAGTACTTGAAATTGTACAAAAGATGGTACTGAACAAATGTGCTTTCCTTTCCACTTCTATTTGGAGTACCTGTATAGTTAGTACAAAAACACATCTAACTGAATATATTTACCATATGGAACAATATCTTTATAAGTGTGCATAAGAGCTGGTGACCTTTCCATCCGCTTGTCCTTAAACTCAACCAGGAGGTAGAAACTTGTCATTTAAAAGAAAAAGAAAAACAGACTCTGTCTATTGAAAGTAGTTTTCTACAAACAAGAAGTACATGTCATTCTGCCTCTCATCATTACCCATTTTTTATTGCTTGTTGAATGTGACCTCCTCTCCATCACCTCTGAGGCTGACGGATTCATCAGGATTGATCTATCTAAAAACATGAGCACACTACATCATAGGTGGGAAGTAATAAAAGCCCTCCATCACACATCACTGGAATTACTGGTTCTTAATTATGTAGACTCATGTCCTTTATAACACATCTGCATTACTGTGTGATAATGGATTGATTCATTTTGTTGATTTATTTCAACAAAATGGTAAGAGCTTTCAACGAAAAGAATTATGATGACCTTGATTCATACTAAGGCACATAACTGGAGACTAAATATTTTATCTATATTTGTTGTAAGAAAAAAGATGAAATAACTATCAAGAATCTCCTTCAGCCTGTAGAGCTTTATAAATGTACTTTCTGTTGGAGACAAAATCAAAGACAAAGGACAACAGATGGGAGCAAGTGAGAAGGTGACCAGCAAATTAAACAGATAGGACAGGGGAGGAAATGTGGTGAGCATATATAAGTTGTTATCAACCATCAGCATACCTCTCACCCATGGTGCCTTCTCACCCTGCGTCTCTCTGATCCTGCTGAGTACTGAGGCTGCCGTGTGATGCATCGCCAGCTCCATCTGATTGCTCAGATCAGATCCAGGCACTGCCAGATGCGACCACGACCCTGCATGAACGGGTGTCATCACCCAAGACGTGCCAAGGAGGCTGCAACTGCCTATCTTCAGGAGGAGAGAGCTGAACATGCTATTCCCCTTTCAGATAATCTATAAGCATTTCAGGAACTCCATTTGGAATGCATGCATTTTAATCAGTGAGTCATCATCATGAAGTTTATATTCAAGTCCTAGGAATCAGGGAAGATCCAGTGAAGCAAGATAATTCATCCATCACAAGTAGAGAAGTGGCCTTTTATGTTTTGAAATTCTGACCTTTAATTAATGTCCTCAAGATGATGATCTGTCTAGTATTTGACTGCTGGTGTACTCGTCTATCATCCTTTAAGATTCTCTGCAAATAATTTTAATCACCGAAATGCATGGACACTAGCGAGGTGCTCTCTGTCACAGAAGAGCTTGGCTATTAAACGAGGCTGAAGCAACTGAAAAAGGAAGCCCCAGATACAGATGCATGCTTCACTCGTTTTTTTGTTTTTTTTTATTACCTGTCTGCTACCTTTATGCAGGCTACACAGTCACAGACTGCAAGAGTACAAAAAAAACCACCGGATGTTATTTCATAACAAATACCACTTGACTGGCTATTACAAATACAGTGCACTGTCGTTCCTAGTGGTTAATGCGTTCTAGGAACCACACGTGATTAACAAATTCCGCAGTACAGTGACAAACTATTTATCTTGTTATTTACGGTAATTTAAATGTTCATGAACCCTCCCCATACTGATATTAAACCTCATTCTATCCGTATTACCTTTTCCCACACTCTTATCGACTTTTTAAAGCACCTTTGTGTCTCACGTAATTCCGAGACTCATGGCACGTAGTGCACTTCTGGATCCTGTCAGCCATTAGAATGCGAGTAAAGTATCACGGGACTGCCTACCAAAAATCCTCGATGAGTTGAAGTCGCGAGTGTTGATGCGTGAACGCGCAAGAGCGCACTGTATACAGAATTTTATTTTCTTTAGACGATAGCACAAACATGTCAAAAAAGAAATCAACACATATATGTACATAGTGGTTCGCTACTATCTACTGGTTTTAATGTACTAACTTTATCACATTGTGTTCACTACTCTATTAAGGGGCAATCTCCATATGCACACAGTGAAGTCTGTCATGAATACCTACTGGAAATAAGAAAGATGAAATTTGTTGGAAGTGGGAGTTCATTCTCCAAAGTACCCTGCTTTAAATCTCCACACAAATTACTGCTGGCATACAATCTCACGCTTCAAGATGTGATTGTGTGCAGCACATAAAAAGGGGTTCTCTACCCTGCTTGTCTGATGTGTCTGTCTGTGTTCCGCAAATTTATTCATGCTACCTGGAATTTGAGATGTTGCTTGTGAGGGAACCAAATAGCAAAATCTACTTTATAATGAGGTGATGATGCTGATCATTAAAAATTTTGTGGAGTCAATTTTGCTGAACACCTGTCAGGTTGTTTAATATAAAGCCCATCTGCATGTTTAAATGAGAAGGTGAGGATGTGCTGATGTTTCTCAGATGGTCAGATTTCTCAGATTTACTTGTTTGTGTTTGCCGGAAGGTTCGGTTTGCTTTCAGCCATGCTCATATTTCATATTTTGTCATCACAGGGACGTAATGACTAATGATAATTGAACAATGGATTTTCATGTACACATTCCCAACTGTTCCCATGTACTCTAGTATGGTCAGAGATTGTGAAAGCCATTAATATTCAGTGTGTAACATTTTCAAAGCTAATTCTCCCGCAAAGAGGAACACTATATCTCCTGAAGCCCTCTCCATAAATATTCAATATCCAGTATTCGCTTAGTAACCTTAACTATGCACGGCTGAACTGAGTTGTCAGACCCACATGGATCCAAGCAGAAGACAAGAGGTGAGTGTTTTAATGCAAAATGGTCAGTGCACAGGCAGGCAGTCAGATCAAGCAACATCATCAAAAGTAATTTAGAAAAAAAACTGGAGGGTCCATCATCCATCCATCCATCCATCCATCCATGCATCCTTTCATTTTCTTGTTCCCCCCAAATGAGGTGCTAGCTCATTACTGAAAACACAAGTACACATGGAGGTGGGAGGAAACAGGAAAACCTGGAGAGAACCCACACAGACACGGGGAGAACATACAAACTCTGTATAGAAAGAAATTAAACCCAGAACCGTCTTGCCCTGAGGCGATAGTGCTACCCATTGCGCTACTGTGTCACCATATTTGGGAGGGTCATATACTGGAAATCAAGCAACAAGGAAAATGCTAAAACTCTCACATGGTCTGGAAGGAACAAGCAAATAAACAAGCAAATGAAATACACAAGTAGTCAATATATGCAGGCGGAACACATCAGAGCCAAACACAGTAAACAAGACAGTGGTTACCAAAATAAAACAGGAAGCTGAACAAATAATGACCAAGACAATAGAACATGACCGTAGGATGTAAGATGGGACAGAAACTTACCAACATTGAGTTTCTTCATAAGATATGAAAGTTTACATGCCTGGCTTACAAGCTCAATATCTGATGATGGTAGAAATCTATCCATGACTTGTAAAAGTCTATATGTGTATGTGCAGTATGTTATAATAATGTGATTTCAATATCTTATATGATATTAGTGCTTACCATACTGCTGTGCTATGGACCTCTGCAATGTGGCTCTTTTATTTTCCATATCATACAGTCATGACCTTCTGATGGCTTTTGTTTTTGTTTTTGTTTCTTTTTCTGTTTTCATCATGTAATAGCCGTTATGTACATTGAAGGTGTTTTTTAAAAGTTGAAAAAATCCGTAAATCTTGAAGAATCATGCATGCTATCCCCTAACTCATAGCGGTAACATTATCATTATGTTAACAATTTGCTAGCTGTCTTTGGTACTTTCACCCTTATTATATTCACTCTTTGTTATGAAAAGCTTCTTTTAAATACCCATCTGACAATAAGAATTCCATCAAATATCACGACTTTTAAAATAAATACCATTTGTGCAGGTGTAGCAACATTTTACAAACATGTCAGTTTACCTGATAAATCTTCCTTTTGCCTGGTCGGTGATAAAGCCTAATGTATTGGACCTACAGGAAACTAAATTAAGATGGATTTTAAATTTCCCCCCACACAACTCCAGTGTGACAATGACCCACTGCAGAAGAAGTGATATTTAGTGCGTTAGTGACATAGTTGATGGTCCATACTTCTCTCAATGCATCTGTCCTTTAGCTGGCAACAATTCAACTCAAATGTCTTCAGTTCTGGGAAGGGATAATCACCCGCTCTTTATTAAGAATTCTACAATGACCTAATACATGACTGCATTATTAAGTCATCATTCTTACTCGGAAAAGTTGGTCTAGTGAAAACTAATTAAACTTGTGAAGCAGGCCATGAGTCTGTCAGCCTTTACCACGAAAGTCTAATTTTGAAAATTCTGGCTGTAGGAGCCAGGACTTCACACACTAATCCTACGGATTCCTATGTGTGCTTTGCAGGACGGTTAAGAGGTACCTGAATGCCATATGTTGTGTATCATCAGCTTAATTAGAGGCATATGTAAAATAGTGTGTGTGAATGTGCACAAGTGCTCAAATGTTTGCTTGAATGTGGACATGCTACATGGGTCTTCGATGGTTTACTGTAGATATAATTCTTTCAAGGCCGGGATAGATTTTCAGAGGTTGTGTATTAATGACAATTAAGACGATTACTTTTCTTATGTCACCGATGTAAAAGGAGCTAATATCCAGAACTGTCTGTTACAAACACTTCTAGTGTTTTGCAGGTAAGAATGCTAACGGGAAACGAGTGTTAACTCTCTTAGCCCCTGTTGTAAATCCACATACAGAATCCATTGACATGATGTTTTAAGAACAGTGGAAGGCTTTACCACTCACTTCTCAGGACCAAGGTGACTTTTCCTGGGTTAAGGTGAAATGTCGCCTCAGCACCGTGCTAACATGGACAAGGAAAGCTGGTTGTCACATTCGATCAGCCCACGATTCAATATGATTGACCGAGGCGGGAAATCTTTAAGTTGCTCATGCATGGAATGAAGAAGGAGAAGGAAAGACATGGCAACATCAAAGCGTCAGGGATATAGAAACCTCATGCATGCTAACATGGCAGCCAAGGTCACCAGGAGGTGCTAAATGACTGCTCCAGTGCAGCTACTGAGAATGGAAGTTGATATTCATTGTATGGTACTAAGTGGTTCTTATGCTACAGCTGTTTTTATTTATTTATGCATTTGGTGCATTTTTAGCATTGTAACAGGCAGGAAACAGAAGTGCGACACAAAGAGGGGTAGCTCATGCCTGAGCATCTGTTTATTATACCTTATTTGTACTTTATGGAAGGGCAGTGCACGGTTCAGGAAAGAACCTATTAGATTTTGAAGGGACTCCAGATAAATGGGTTAGTCCCCGATTTCTTTCTGGTTTATCTAAGGCTGTGTGATGGATTCTTTTTTTTTCTGATTTCCATAAAATGTAATGCAGGGATGGGGCACAGGTCACGCAAGTTAAAGAAACATCAGATTAAGATATGGTATTTAGTTTGTTCAGAAATTCTGATATTAATGTGTAAGAAATATGAAATATAGCTTCTGTATATGTGCGTTAATGGAACTGCTTTTTATGTAATCTAAAAATAATGTCCAATATCAGTTATACATTATTGATTTCTATGAATAACTGAATATACCAACATGCACAACTTAAATCAATGGTTCATACTTGATATGAACTGTTGTGAGAGGTAGTTAATAAATAATAGATTGAGAGGCATTTTGGATTTTTGCTTTACTGATTTGAATCACCCAAAATTGATTTTTCACTACGGTCCCCTATCTAATCAAGTTAGGTGTGCTCCAGATAAACAAACGTGCATGTGTTTGTGTGCGTGTGTGTTTATGTGTGTGTGTGTGTGTGTGTGTGTGTAGGACGGGGCTGGGCGTAGGTTACAAATTTGCATTTTGAATGTTTTCTTTCCCAGTTGGCTTTATTATTAACTATAAATGAAGAGATTGTGGTTAAAGCTTGAAAGGCGCCTATATTTAAATCACCTAACACAATTGATATGATCATTACTTTCCATATACGCAAGACAATAAACACTGTATATGTTAAAAGCTTCAATTACAGAGGCACACACACACACACACACACACACACACACACACACACACACACACACACACACACACACACACACACACACACACACACATATATATATAGGGTGTGTGAAACAAAGATTAATTATTTTTTTAAGCTTTGTATTTATGTGCATAGATTGGGTTTGTCCATGTGAGCCAGCATAAGGAGATGATTGACAACTGCTAGCTCAGAAAGCTTTATGCTCCCACCCCAGGTGCAGAAAAGCACAGATTGTGCACCACATCAAAATAATCAGAGCGGCATGTGGCGGCCAGGTCTTTCTTTGTCTGTTCCTGCAGTTCTCTTAGCAGATGTGATAATAAATTAACATTACCGTCAATTCCGTCACTCCCACCTGGCCTTAAATGCGTCTCTGGAACCCCTCATCCTTGAACGTGGAACTCCCTGAGTGAAGTGCGTGTTACGCCACCAATCTTTGTTGGGGGACCAGTAAGGGTTTATTTCATATCATGCTCCATAAACCGGCACTAAACCTGGGAGGGCGAGCAATCAGGAGGTGAACACATTGTGGACCACTGGGATTCTCCAACATGGCTGCACCTCCAACTCCCCAGATTCCCGCCAAGCGTTAAATCAAAGACGGGGGAGCCGGCTATACGCTGGGTTTGAGATTAGTGCTGGAGAAATGATTCAATGTTAATTGGAAAAAGAAACCCTACTACACCTTATAAGCACAAAACCTATTATGTGGCATCATGGTGAGAGAGATGGGAAGAAATTGAAAATGTTATGAATACAAATGACGACAGTTTAAAAGCGAGAGGGCTGAAGTTCTGATGGATGGATCAAAGAAATATGGAATGAAAGTATTTAGAATGAATCCCCAGAGAATGACTTTATAGACCAGGGGTCGAGAATTTTATGCCGCCAAGATGGGGTAGTTTGAGTTGAGCCATTAGGGTGACTGAACATAGGTTCTCCAGAGTTGTTCTGTTCTGCTGTTAAAACATCTGACTCAAAGGGACAGCAGATTTCATCATTTCATGATCGCATACCCAGAGGCCAATCTGTGTGAAAAGGAATGGTTGCATTGCACTGGTGAGAGAAGAGGAGCTGAAAACCTTTGGTAGAAAATAGAAAAGCGTGCTGACAGTTCAGGAGCTAGTAATGGGTAGAGGTTCAGCTGAAAGGTTGGGGTTGTACAGTTAATTCAAGCTGACAGGGTATGGGATAAAATGGGTTTCTCTCTCAACAGCAAAGTAGAGGGCCAGCCTTGTCTAATCTTTCTGATGGAGAGAGGCATACACCCCTCCCCTCTCGGGTACAGGGTGAGACAGTAGTGCGAGGGAGGTGCATTATTGAAGGTGAAAAGTTGCAATGTTTTTTGAGTGGACAGCCTCAAGGGCAGCTGGCAAAAGATTAGAGGATGTTATTAGAAGGCAATGGGCTGTACCTGCTACTCATAATCCTCCCACATGGGAGCGTGTGCATGTATCTGTGTGTACCTAACCTGATGCTATCATGGAAATTACATCCCCTATACTACAAAAACAGTCCTTACTCCTCCACTCAGGTAAATAGTCTGCCTCTTTTCTGACAATCAAATGGCTTTAATCTGCTCACATTGCTCTGCTCTCACCACAGGGGGCAAATAAGGTCAGCCTTGTCCATCTGTCCAACTGTCCATCCATAGTTATGCGATTTGATTTGGGACAATAATAAAAAACAGTACAATGGCATTTCACACATGCTTTGCTGGAGCCCTGTATGTGTGCATCTCATAATTACACTCATTAATTAGTCTATAATTACATTTGAGGTATTTAACCTCCACAATTTTCATGTTATTGTGCTGTTGTTCTGGTTTTATACAGAATGTGATCTATGTGTGCCTCCTTTATGGTATTGTAGTGTTATACGTGTAATGACAGAGCTTATGGTCTATCCACAGCTGCACAAATTGAGTTTTCCTACTAGCAGGACTATGTGTCCTTGGAAGTTTTCTACGTTTTCTTGGACCCCCTCTAAAAAATTCCCAAACAAGAGGACAGCCTGACCACCGTGCATATTTATGGTGATAAGTTTACATGACAGGCTCATGTTTCAATGAACTCCAAAATCAATTTTCTGTGTCAGGTTGCCTGACATTTCTGCAGCATATGTACAGTATGTACGTATTTATACACATCTACGTCAAAACAGTATTACATTAAAAAAAAGTGAATATGAAAATACTATAATTATAATGCAGCAATTGTCATTCATCCATTCATCTTCTGTAAGGGCTCATCCTGTCTGCAGGATGAGCCCTTACTGTGCTATTGTCTATACATTTTTATGAGATATATAATGCATTTTGGGATAAATCATAATCTTTAGGCCTCTAGAGGTTATCTGGAGTCAACTAGCAAGGTGTAGGCTTGGAATTGTACAAAGAGGTTTTGTTCTCATGTGTGTTATGTCTCATTCCCCCACCCACACTACACACACACACACACACACACACACACACACACACACACACACACACACACACAACACACACACACACGAAGGGAGAAATGTGTCTTTTGTATATAAAATAATAGTTTAACATGTTTTAATTACGGAACACTTACACAAATGCTTACCTTACAGTTTATAGATGTAAAGAATGAGCGTAGGATCTGTTAACATTTATTTGTTTTTATTGATATGGATCCATCAAAGCTTCAAATTAAACCATGTGAGCCAGAAACCTTAACAACACTTGGCTGCTGTAAGACTGCATAAATTATATTTTCCAGCCAATAAAAGTCATAATCCAGCTAATAAAAGTATTTATGAGAACATGTATTAGACGATCCACAATAGTTAACCCCTTGTAAACATTCATGGCTGACTTAACTGTTACTTTCCCAAATGCACACAATGGTTTATCCAGGAAAACTACCTCAAAATAAATATAAATATTCATCACTGATTCATCTTATCAGAGATTGAGAACATTTTTCTTCCTCGTTCATTTACAAATCACTGCAATTATTTCCAATGCATAGTATCACTTTCACATGGAAACTTAATACAGAACACCCACAGGAAACCAGTAAACAACAGAAGCTTCGAAACTTACTAAAGACATAGTTTGCCAAATCTGAGCAGCTTTGTATGCATTAAAGTAAGCTGCATCACAAAACACTCACACTTACCGGAGACCTGGATTGGTTCCATTACTACATAACTATTCCATTACATTATAATTATGTGCCCTTGATGTCTAATTTTGCTTTATATGTAATGCAGAAAACATCATAATGCAACTTTTGCTCATAAACAACTCCAAATTAAATTATGCTGTGTAGGCATAATTTAATTTATTGGAGTGGGTGAATGTCTGATCTCTTCTGTCTTGTTTTTACCATATTACCCATTGAGGACTAAAAGCCTCTCAGCTATAGCAGTTGAATGAACCCTAAATGCAGTATCATCCCCAATATGTACCATGTATTTAAATACATATATGTATATCAGTGCATGTCACACTCACCTTGAGATTTTCTTAAACAAGACTTAATGCTGCCTTTACAATTTCTTATTTATCCATTATTAAACACATTACCGAGCAAGTTATCCTTGAATATCTTACATATGACGGATGAAAGTTTCTAGCTGCAAATTAGTATTATTACTAAATGTTGGAAAAGTCTCAAGAAAACCCATCTTCACTGGTGTTCGGGCATTTCAGACTCATTTTATCATAAATAATTAAAAGACCGTTTAACAAGTGACATGGGGGTATGCTGTTTTATATTTTAGAACTATTTTTACACCAGTGGTTTATGTTACACATAAAGCTCATATACTGTATACAATATAGTATAGTTTCAATGCTAATATTGAAGTCGCCTGTTATGACTTGATGAAGATTATACTGGACTGCTGAATAGCTAATAATACATAATATTTGTGTTTTTATGCCATAATAATGTAAACAGAAGTACCATCTAAACATATTGTGTAATTGGTTGTGTAATTTTCATTACACAACCAGGATTGTATAAATGACGCTTCTTTTTAATATTGCACAGAGACTTAAGACTATCACACACAATTAAATGCACATCATTTCATAATGGTAGCATGTGCAGGTTAAATAAATGCAGTAATTAAAATTAATTCATTACATAATTTTACATTTCAACAGTGGTGCAGAGGTTAGCACTATTGAATCACAGCAAGAAATTGTATTCCTTTCTGTGTGAAGTTTGAATGTTCTCCGGCTTACCTTCTCCCACCTCCAAAAGCATGCAACTTTGGTGATTTGGTCACACATCAAATTGTCTCCCGGTGTGAGAATGAGCATGTGTATTTGTTCGTCATTTGTGTGGCCCCATCATGACCTGGCGTCTCATCAAGCAGACCTGTGGTGACCCTCAAGAAAGATAACCACCTGGATGGATGAATGGATGATTGTTGAGGAAAGCACGGTGGCACAGTGGGTACCAGTTAAATCACAAGAGATCTGTCCCACTATAGAACGGGGACTCTAGATTGAATGAATGTGAGTGTGACTGGTTGTTTAATTGTCTTACTGGCAACTTCTCTGGCCTGCCTCCCACTCAAAGTCAGCTGGGACAGGCTCCAGCCCTCTCCCCCACATATGTGTGTGTGTGTGTGTGTGTGTGTGTGTGTGTGTGTGTGTGTGTGTGTGTGTGTGTGTGTGTGTGTGTGTGTGTGTGTGTGTGTGTGTGTGTGTGTGTGTGTGTGTGTGTCAGTCAGCATCCATACATTTCTACCCATCTGGTTGTCAGGCTGTCAGTATCTCTGACAGACACTGCGCAGCAGCTCCCTTCATCTGAGAGAGACCTCCAACCTGCTTCTTCTCTTCTTCCTCATCATGACTTGACACTTGGCAGCATTTAAAAATTCAATAAAAACACCAGCTCTGACGATCACACCTCATCTATTATAAAACACAAATTTGTTGACACGGTGATAATTCTGAGAAATTCAAGATAGGGACTGTATGGTGGAATGACTTGCCGTAATTGCAGCAACCATAAATGCATGCTTTATTGCCTTTATAAAGTATTCATGCTGTATAGTTGATGTGCTCAGAATATTTCATGACAGCGGCGCTGACACACGAGGTGACTGATCAGTGTAATAAAACCCAAAAAAGGGCAATTGGAGGATAACTCTCATGAATCAAAGTAGCCACACTGCTAAGCTTTTATATTCTATATTCCCATTTAAAGAATTTCCAGTTATTCAGTCTGTAGAAATGCAATATATTCAATTTTGCAGAAATCTCCCAGCTTTCATTTCACAGTATTCTATTCTGAGTTATCAGGGAGGTGAGCCACAGAGGCAGTATGACTCTCCAGTATTCCTCAAAGATGAGGGAAAGGAAAAGCCAGAGGAACTAAATGCTCTTTACCTTGTGGATGGGGTTACAAAAGGCACCTCCTCAGGTTATTCCAGGACCTTGGTGTAATGACTGTGAAGTCAGACTGACCCAGCTTTTCTGCAGCAACTCACAGGCAGATGAGAACTGCATTATTCTTGTATAATAAGTGTACTAAAAAAGTCGTATATCATATTGCTGCACAAAATGTCCTAAATTAGCATTTAAATTAAGCAACAATCTGTTTTACATAAAAAGAGGAGCATTATTCACCATCGAGTGTGGCATGTATTGTGTCATCTTGGAACACCTTGTGATGGGAACTCGTGTTGCATCTTGCCTGGACAGGACAGCGAAAATCACTACTTTGAGATGGGTCCATTCTCTGATTATCAGTGACAGTAAGTAAGTGGAAATTGGATCAGAATCGGTGCTCCGATTTGTCAAATTTTAGTTTTTCTCTGTCAGTGATGGATTTGCTTGTGGATCTGTGGTCAAACCGTAGCTACAGATTCCTTACAGAGCAGATTTTCTGATTTTTATCGGCAAAATATTAAGAAACAGTTGGTATTTTAATTAAATTAAGATAATCCAAAGGCATATTTGTCATCAGAAAGGTAACCCCGGGGTTAGAGAAAGTAAGAAATCATTGGTCCACATCTTTATCCAGATGTACAACAAAACCATTCATGAAATAACAAATGGCCAATTTATAAGAATAATGAAAGTTTAACTTTACAATGTTACAAGGAAAGAAAAAAATCCACACCTTTATCTGGCTCCACTTAAGGACCTTAAGGTTTCATACCATGCTTTTCCACAATTGTCTAGTAATTTATGGATAATTAAAATGACTTGATTTCCATGGCTGTAAGATTTGAGACCAAGTTGGCATGTTATAAACCCGTCTGGTCTGTTTGAGTAATACTTGAGTAATAACCTCTCAATACATCAGGTATAGTACTGCAAATTTTGTTTTTTTCTTCTCCATACCCTCAGAGGAAGGCCCCAGAAACTCAGATCCCCGTCTGCCTCTATATCAACTGATTGTAATTGGTGATCTTCAGTTTAACCTTTGAATAATGTCTTCTCTATGTGCTGGACTAGCTAATAAAATTGGAACCATTTCACAGGATATATTTCAATACAGGATGTTAGAATGTAGTCGACATTTATTGAACTAAAATCATTACTGGTAGTGAAGAATGTGTGTTCTTGACAGACTTTAATTAGCTGATGAAATCTAATTTAAAATATCTACGGATCTTGATTAGTTATATTATGCAGACTACAATATGTATAAAAGCGCTACTGCAATTACAATAAAGCCATATGAATAACTACATTTACATTTAATCTTTCTGTATGCTGAATACCACATTTATTCTAAGCCTCTATTGATTACTGTTACATATTTAATGACAGTTGCTGAAGCAGGTTATTCATACTTTTACCTGATTCCTCTCTTCAGCTGTAGATACATTTGTACCCAATGTGTGTCCAACATCTTCAAAAGACGTTTTATGTTATCCATGAAGGGAAAAATTTATGTGCCTGCAGTGTGTTTAAAACTGCTGAAGCCTAGTTATCAAGCACCCTCCATTTCATCAGAGATACAGTTTTGGCACACATCAGTACCGTACATCAGATGTTAAATTGGCTGTCTCTTGGTACAAGGTGAAGGAGCAAAAGACTGGAGTTTATCCGTCAAACAGTATCTTAAAATACCTGGATATCTCTTGTATTACACTAAATTACAGTTAGTGAACACAGACTCCAGCCAATGCCAATTCTGAGAATATTTCGAGTGATTAAATCCGGGAAGAATTTGACAGAAAATGACATGGCCTTTCAAGGAAAAAGCCCATTTGTTGTATCATAATATGACTTTAACTGGTTGTTTTCTGGTTAAAATTGGTCTTTTAAGGATAAATGCTGTGGGTAGTGTGGGCATTACTGTCCTTTGATGCAATTTCAGTGAATGGATTTAAAATTAATCAATTATTTGATAAATCTACTTTCATGTTCAAGGTGAATGTAATGCTATTCAAACATCCTCTGAAGGTCCTATCTTCTTAACAATTACTGTGTCGCTCGTATTTTGAATCTTTTTGAAGGCGTAGTGATGTCCACAGACTCAGCAGGAGGCAGAAATAATGAGATAAAACCATCTACAGGAGCGCACAGGGGTTATAGAATATATAGCCAGGTTTATGTGACCTTTTTAAAAAAAAAAAAAGTACGGTTATTAAAACCCTTTTATAGACCATTTCTTATATCCACCTACAAACGAGCAACTTAAGAAGAATAAATATAATTTATACAGAATTAATGGAGAGTGCATACATTGCGTTGCTCCAATTTTATTGTGGCCTGATTATATCACATGTGAATGCAGACAGAAATCCACAACACACAAGTATTTTGTCACATACATGAACAAACATCCTGGTAGTCCTTTCCCAACAAGGCTGTCAGTGGGTGTTACCCAGCCTTGGCCCCCGTTGGCAGTGTGCCACTTCCTGGCAATCGATGCTCATTTTTCTTTTTATCCACACCCCTTTCATTGATCTGTGTCACCCTGGACATCCCACAAGCAGGCGGCAACTCAGCGCTGCCTTTCTGTCCAGTCTGGAGCACATATGGCCTACATGTACCCAGGAGAGAGGACTTGATGTTCCACGTCTTTAGTGGTGAGGATAGGGGAGATCAGGGGAGGATACCGGACAGTGCAAGGCTACTGGCACTGGTATAGGTAGACGGTCTAAGTGATGATGTTCCATTGCGGTTTGTATTTGGATCGAAAGGCAGGTAAACATACAGAAAGAAATATGAAGCTGGACACATCACTCCCTCTGAAATATAAATCAGAGAAATTTTAAGCATCATTATGAACTAGAGGTAAGAAAAGTGAAAAGTGATTGTTTATTTTGTGTCAAATAAATCTGCCATAAATAGATTCTGACACACGGCTCCCACTGTAAATAGCAGCCCATAGTTTAAAGTGATATATTCCTAAAATTGATTGATCAGTGTGGCTTTCTAATTGAGTATGTCTGCTTTTTCCAGTAGTGCAAGTTAAGTGTTTAGTGTAGCAGCATACAGGACTAATTAAACAAATAGTTTGGCATTGTAGGGAAATATCCTCTTTTGTTTTCCTACAGACAGCCTTGAAAATTTCAATGACACTCATCTGTAATTCAGGCAGTTCATTTAGCTTCGCAATTAATGCTGGAAACCAGATAAGAGCTGTTATAATTGCGTGTCTACCAGCGCCTTTAAGGGAGTGAACCGGAACATGCTTTTGCATGTTTTGTTTACCTTTGTGCAAAAAAAATTAAATAGATGTTTAATTTAATCTATCTGAAGCATGCTTATAGATGGGAGCTTGAAAAAAGGCAGGGCATTCAAACAGCAACCAGAGGGCAAGGGTTAAATTATGGCCTGATGGTGACCTTTTGCCCTGAGGCACACTCACTCGGAGGTGAGCGTGTACATGCTTATCACAAAATGACATGTGTAAGATATGGTCTAAAAGTAAGGGTATACAAGTTCCTATTCTAGTGATACAATCCTCAACATTTCCTATCTTAATCCTCTCTCTTTTCTTAAGCTCTTCTTCCCCAATTACCTTCAGTACTGACTGCTGAGCTGCAGGAAGAAAAGCTAACAGCTCATTAGGGTTTAAAAAGTTCAGTCTTCTGGAGTAGCACTTGAGATCACACTTTCCTTCTTTCCATGACAGAAACAAATTCATCTTAGCTTGACAGAGCACATTCTGCATATAATAGTTGTATTATTGATCGGACTGACTAGTAAGATTATTGGATTCCATCAACTCTTGGAAATAATGAGCTGCTTCACGCAGAGACAGACGTATCACTGCAGTCTGTGTAATAATGTGCATACAAGAAAACTTTGAGGACCTCGTGTTGTATTTATTCGTGTCAAATTACTTTTTTAACACTCTAAGTTTGTCTGCATCACTTTTTGAAGCATATGCTATGCCTATAAGGAGCAAGAACTGAAAAACAGACTCAGTAATAGGACTCACAGTTAAGTCCCTTGGCTAACGTTGAGTTTCAAATAAGGTCACTTTGTTTCCCCCAGATCCTAATGACGTTTATTGATGTCTTTAATACGGTTTCACTTTTTTTCTGTACTAATGGACAGTGTGGTTCTGCGGTTGTGCTGGTGGTGGAACGAAGAACAGAACGGCAAACTAGACAGCGAGACAGATGAGGAGAGAGTGAGACAGAGATTGAGAGAGAGAAAGTGGAAGAGATCCCAAGAGTTCAGTCATACTAATCCCTTTGGCCGAGAGCTGCGAGTCAATTATTCTTCATTTGTCTTTTATCTTGCCACTACTGTCTGGGAATGAGGTTCCTCCAAGGCCTGTCAGGCGTTTATTGATGCTGTCTGGCCTGAAGGGTTCACACAATTCTGAAGATGGGACCAGAGGCACAGAGGGTCTAAGGGGGTAATAGTGTCAGGAATTGGGGTTGGTGGTGATCAGCTACATTGTATTGCTCTAAAAATGACATAAGATGAGCATGAGCCATATCTTCAAACAAAAATGGAGCAAAGCATGTTTGGCAGAATGACAGTTATGATTTAAACTCATGGGAGTGAGATCTGTTTTGTGTTTTGGACAGGACACTAGTACTATTGGACCCAGCTGCTCCTGCTGGACTGTTTAGCGTAAATGTATACTCATGTATGATGTTGTAGAATGAGATATGTCAGTTGTGATTTAGATCAGACTATAAGGAACAATTTTTGAAATGACAGAATTGATCCCATGTGGAAATAGGTTTGAAGCTAAGGCCATTTTACTCAACTCAGCTTAAAAACCAAAAGCGACCAACACAGCTTGACTCAGGCCAAGGAAGAAGTTGCGGTCTTACCATTTCACATCAGCTTTGTGCTATTATCATGACTAGGAGTCACTTCTGACTGTAATTGATGACATACCTGCAAAAAAAAAAAGTCACACAACAGATTAAACTAAAAAGTTAAAGTATGTTGAAATTAACTGAAGAGATGCTTGTAAGCTAATGTCTGAGTGGTCAAGTGAGCTGTTTCCTTCTGCTTCTCTTTCTAAATATCCTTTGATTTAGACGACATGGGATGTCTGTCAGTTCACTCAACAGTGTTGTGTTGATGTTGGCTGTTAACTGATGTGTGCCTTGATTGGATATAATGACAAACCTTAATGACAAACCTTAATGATCACGTATTCCTTTGTTTCAAAGGACCATAGTTAACCCTAAAATGTTGTGACTGCCACAGAATTAACAAATGAGCATATCAGTGACAAATCTATTGATTTCCGCTTTGGTCAATATGTCTTCCAGTATTCTATCTGTTTCTGCACAGCCATTTCATTAGAACAACATAGGGGAATAAAAAGTTGTTAAAACTTTAACTTAAAGACCTGCTGAAAGCTCAGAGTCATGAAGGGAAAGACAAAAAAATGGAGTGAGGCGTCCCGCTATGGAATATCTGTCTGACTGCTCAGTATAACCTGAATGAAAAGTATGGTCCTTTAGCTCCAGAGAGAAATGTAGATAAAAAGTCTCCAGCTTTAAAATTAGCATACACAAGAGACCCACTATTCCATCATCCGTCATTTCTCCCAGCCCCTTTGTAGAAGAACACATAAATCACATTTCAGACAAGGTGCTAAAATGAACTATTGGCATAAAGCAGCAGAAAGAAAAATATTCCATTTTAATCAACAATGAAATTCATAACACATGAATTTATAACATATGAATTACACAATGTGGTATGGAATTATTACAGTTAGGTTCATGTGTCATTATGTAATTTTATGGCTCAACTAAATGTTGGATTAAGTCAAAAGTTATTTATTTTAAAACATCATGCCACAAATTACTGTGAAGCACACTAAAGCCAATAATTTACAATTCACATTTTAAGTGAGACATAAATATTAAAAAATAATCAATTTCAGGGGATTGACTGTACAGTTGTAATCTGAAATAACAAGAACATATTCCAATAAAATAAAAATACATCAGACTGAATCCAGACTTTAAAGGATCTAATATTAATGCTTAAAAAGCTTAAAGCCAGATATTACTAACATGTCTAGTTTGGGAATGATTATAATTCACAGAAAGAGAGTATTTGTCTATTTCTACTAGATAAAAGGTTCATCCATTCATTCACATTCTTATCCACTTTTTCCGCTTTCGCTGTTCACAAGGTTGCTGGAGCCCATCCCAGTGGACTACAAGTGAGGCAAGGGTCCCTCCGGGCACCACGCCAGTGCACCACAGAGCCACACAAAAGACAAGCCCATGCACACACCCACGGGCAATTTGGAAAAATCAGTTCACCTGAAGTGCATTTTTTGGAGGTGGAAGGAAACTGGAGAACATACAAACTCTGTACAGAAAGGACTTGAACCCAGAACCTTGTAGCTGTGGGGCGACAGTGCTACCCACCGTGCTACTGTGACGCTCAGATAAAAAGTTCAAAAACTCTGAAAAGCCCTCAAAAGCCCTCTGAGCTAGTACAAACTTCCACAGGCATTTATTTTGAAATATGACCAATTAGCAAAATGAGACCATCAATACCATAGTTGTGATTATGTATAATATGTCTTAAACGCAAAATAATAATTTAATTTCTTACTCACTCAATCTTGTAAACAACATTTTGAAATGAAGCTCCATCTTACATGCAATAATGTTAGCATTTTCTATAATTCTGTGATAAATCTTAAGCTTGAATAAATTATTTTTCTTAATCACCAGGCAGATGACACACTGGATTTTGATTTGCTGTTTTGAAAAATTAACTCTCTTGTTTTTCTTCTTTCTCAATGAAGAATTGATTTTCCCTCACTAACACAAACATAGAGTTGGATTATGATGATGCCACTGTAGGAGCTTCAAGATAAACCTGATGTGTGTGTCCATTCTGCTTACCTGACTCTCATAAAAATAAAAATAAAAATGATTAATTGATGAAGAGGCATAGTTTTCGGCCAATTCATGCATGTCTCATGAGTATAAGATTTGTCAGGTTTTGTTTATTAGCTTTAGGCTTTTTCTACTCCAAAGTCATGGCTCATAGCCTTTTGTGTGATGCAAGCCAAGCAGCTGTCCAGTGTGTAACCTTTTCTTGGTTAAGTCTGAGCTGATGCCAACAAAATCAGTCTGAAGTTTTTCCAAAATCAGAGTGCCACGCACCGCAATCTTCCATCTGTTATATTACTTGTGGCCTATGAGCAAAGGAAAAGGAGTGCGTTATTACTGAAGGATATGATGCTTCTTTTCTCTGACACTGGTTTTAATGTTACAAATAAAGGTTTAGAGGAGAATGCAACAGGAGGCCAACAAAATGAGGGATAACCTCAATATCGCACCGGTCTTGCTGTTTTTGATCATGCTCATTCAAGCAGAATAGCACTCAGTGGGGTTCATACCACCGCTAGGACCAAACAACACTTCTGACATAAACCAGATCTGGATCTGGACTGAAAACCACAGAGTAAATCACACTCATCTGGACATCTTTTTAAAACTGTAGACCAGATCTCTAATACACGTTTCCTGTCTAAATACATATTCTGTGTTATTATCTGGATCTGGACCACATAACACATACTTATGAAAAATCACCATAATTACAGGTCATTTTTCATTTTGTGATTTATGGATTATTTCCTGAGAATAAAAAGGAGAAGTACAGAAAGTAATGTTGCTGAGAATTTTTAACAAGTGACCTATGCCCAAATGCGACTGTGATTCACCCGTAGGGAAAATTTAGAAAACGTCAATTCATTAGTTTTTGGATAATCCTGGTAAGAGACAAACAAAAGAAATTGTGAGAAAGCAAGACCTCCTTTTTGGTAGACCATTTCCTTTGAACTCTTTTGTGTCCTGTGAAAAGATTGCTGATTATCCTGGAGCCTCCTCCCCATTCTAGCTGGCTTTGGTCCATTCAATACTGTGCATGTTGCCCAAGAGGGAGGATTTTTTTAAAAACAGATTTAAATGTTCACTGCTGCTACATTCCTGGTAATTACTTTTGGTTTTCTCAGGACATCATCATCATCATCATTATCAAATTTCTGTCCTTTTTATTCAGTGTGTGTATGCGTGCGTGCGTGCGTGCGTGCGTGCGTGCGTGCGTGCGTGCGTGCGTGTGTGTGTGTGTAGGTGTAGGTGTAGGTGTGTGTGTGTGTGTGTTTGTAGGTGTGTGCGCGTGTGTGCATGTGTGCATTTAGATGTGAGAGAATTTAGATCCAAACAGGATGGAGAGAAGAGTGTTAGAAAGATGAATACACATTTCACATGCGAACAGTTTGAAAGGTTTTCCACAAACCATATAATTTTTCTTATGTCCATAACATAAACACACAGATCTATACCTACCCGTTTATAAGGTACAAAAAATGCATTATTTTCTAAGCATTTCTAAGCAGGAGGAAGAATTTTATTTACTCAGTCGGGTTCATGAAGCTGTAAAGCGCTGACATTATTCAAGTGTTGTATTCTTCTATTAAACCCTGACACTGAAAATTCAAATGAAACCTGACATCTGTAGCTCTGAAGTCAGAGGCATTTGAAATTTTCTTCAGACATTTCATTCAAACATACTCGCCTGAGCTTCCTCCTATCTTATGAATATGAAAACAAGGAATAACTGTAAAGATACAGGTCAGAAATTTCTGATATGTTAGGGATAAATATACTGTGAGTTTTTATACTGTAAATTAAATTAAGTTTTGGAATTTAAAAAGCTTTTTCACTCGTTCTTTTTACAAATTAAGATAAAATTACGCAAGTCTACAATTTTCCACCAAAAAGGTTGTCATAAAATTGCAAAGGAGGTTGAAATAACTTGAAAGTCAGATATATGTTTGAAGATAATTGTACTAATTGCACTATCCATCATTGATTTTTACTATCAAACAAAATCAGATTTACAGTACTGTGGCCAGCGCAGTCACAATAGATGTTAATTACATAAAGAAAGAAACAGGAAAATTAGATTCAAATTAGGAGTCCTGTGGTTTTGCTTCTTTTGTTGTCAGTTATTCAAAAACGATGGTAGAAACATATGAATGAAGAAAATGTATTTCAGTTCTTGATACATAAATCAGTAAAAATTCACTAACTCAGCCAAAATACTTTAATCATTTTAGATGTACCCGTTTCCTCAAACACTTGGAATTGAACTAAGCCACCAGGCTTTACAGTATAATCTCACAGAGGATCTATAATACTTTTAAAATTAGCCCCTAAGTGGAAACGCGTTCATCTTTAAAGACTTTGCATCACATGTTGTCATCCTCCAGAGATGACGAGGAAAGGGATGTGATTCAGGGCAGCAGTGATATCTTTCTCTATTAAACAGCAATAGTTGTAGGTAGAATCTGCTTGTATGTGAAGAGAGCTGTGTGTGTGTGTGTGTGTGTGTGTGTGTGTGTGTGTGTGTGTGTGTGTGTGTGCGTGCGTGCGTGCGTGCGTGCGTGCGTGCGTGTGTGTGTGCGTGCATGTGTGCGTGCTTGTATGTGTGTCTGTGTGTACGCCTGCTGGCTGGAAAGGAAA
This sequence comes from Antennarius striatus, assembly GCF_040054535.1. Classification (NCBI taxonomy): domain Eukaryota; kingdom Metazoa; phylum Chordata; class Actinopteri; order Lophiiformes; family Antennariidae; genus Antennarius; species Antennarius striatus. The sequence goes on from NC_090794.1 coordinate 7,569,709, forward strand.
GGAAAGCTGCATTTGTTTCCTGGTCATTGTCTAATTCACACATACACACCCACACACATAAGCAGACACGTACACACAAACAAACACACACACACACACACACACACACACACACACACACACACACACACACACACACACACACACACACACCTCAGGCCCTGCACAGTAATTCATAATGAGAAAAAGATTAAATTGGACTTATGAGGGAGGCAGTGCTGTGTTCCCGGCCAAGGGTGTCTCTTAAAAATGCATCAGCGGTCATTACATTGTGCTTAATGGGCTCCAAAGAAATGTGTCCCCTTAGCATTTTGGTCACAGCGAAGTTAAAGTGGTGGTAATAGATACAAATGAAGTCAGGAGTAAAGGTGGACCCACAAACCAACACACAGCCTCTGACTCTGCTCCTGGACTGTCACATAATATCTCATCTGCAGACTAAAATTGGCCACAAATATGATTTGCAGGAAACAGCAATAGGTTATGATTAAAAAATGATGGAGAACCTCATCCCCAAATTAAGGAGATTCGAGAAGTCTGGCTGGACGTCCTCATCCCCTGATGTTGGAGACATATGTGATGGCTGCTCCTGGCCAAGCCCTAAGAGTTTTGTATTACCGTTGGATGAGAACTCTTATCAGAAAAATTAACTTTGGGTTGATTTGAGAATTTCACCCTGGCATCCCAAGTTGCACAGATTCCAGTAACTTAATGTGTTATAGAAAATGGCTGTGCATGTTTTACAATCAGTTCAAAACTAGCACAATAGCACCAAAACTGACTCAAAGTTGTGGGTGATCCCATTGAACAGAATTATAATTATCTCGTCTCCATCTGGTCATGTGGCCTCCTGTGCCAGGAGTGGACCTCCTGCTGTCTGCTGTCAGAGCACAGCCAAACAAAGTTAAGCTCCTCAATTGAGGTCAAAGGAGCAGGCTTGGCACAGCTTAAATTACAGCTTGGAGATTGTGTTTTTAAGCGTGTCCCATCGCTATAATTCATCAGAATATTTAGCAATTATTTATTTTTTTAATTTTTTGAATTTCCCATCTGACTTTAAATATGTTTTGAGAGTAACCATAAAAGTTCTGTTTCTGGATGGGCTTGAAAATACACAAAAATATTTTGTTGGCAGAATGAATGCACCGATGTGAAAATGTTCCAATGGTTTAGCATTGGAATGTGACGCTGTTCATCTTGGTAAAATTAGGAAAGTAGAAACAGGGGCAGCATTACCCACACGGTGTGATGGACATCATAAAAAAATTGCACAGGTCTCTTTGGACCATTCAGAAAAGATGCAATGAAATTATCTGAAACCTAAGATCATAAACATCTTTATGTTGTTCTTTTGTAATTTAAAGGGGATTCTGTGTTCTATGCATCTGTGCATTGTTACAAAATGTTTTTATTTCTAATGTAGTATAGCTACATAATTTATTTTTGCTCCAGTTTGGTTTTCTTTTTGCTTCCATTTAAGATTACGGAATGTCCAGTTTAAAATGAATACTTGCAATATTTTGTGTACACATTTTCAGTTGATTGTTAATTGTACACTGTCCTGTCACTTTCACTTTAGTTAGTACGGTAATTAGCTTGATAATGTTTCTTTTCACAGGCATGAAGAATTAATTATTTACTCTTCAAGGTTACAGTGCCTGTATATATCATACTTTTGCTATTGTAATAATGTTCATTTAGCTGTTTTTATTTGCAATTCTTAAGTTGTGAGGAGGACCGTCATATAGGCCCATGGCTTATTGTCTTCTCAACAAAATATCTCTCACATGTAATAAAATAAATAAATAAAAAAGTATCTTCAACTGTAATCACAGAAAAGTGACAAGTAAGACTGGGTAGTGAGTCTCTACTTGCTGAACAGTAACTTCTGTTTTTACTGTCTGACATCTAACTTAATGGATGTGCTCTACAAAGCCGTGAGGAGTTCCTGCAACGGAGCAAAACACTAACGTCCTACGAGCATCTAGTGTGTAAGCAGTAAACGACTGAACGAGAGAGTGATTTAGTGCACAGCCTCAGAGCAGCTATTGAGTATTCATACAACTGTTAGAGCAGAAACAGCCTAATAGTTATTATTATGCAGGCTATTTGTGCAGTAACAACAATCACATGTATTCGAATGGCATGAATATGGTAGTAGGGATTTATTTATTTGGAAACTCTTTAACAGCAGGAGGGGAGGTCTATTCCAGATTTATTCTTCTCATTGAAAAACCTAAATAGAGGAGGCAGAGAGCGAGACAGGACGAGACTCAACTAAAAGGACTTTCACCAATTACCTCAGTGAACACGTTTATGACTAATGATGTTTTGTAGAATAATTCAAAAGCATGTCTCAGAAGGTAAGCTCTGTGCTGCTGAAATGCAGGATATACTCAGTCTAAATATGGGAAATGTAAAAGACATGAGGTCAAACAATTGAAACAGCTAAGGAAAGTAACACCTGCCGCTACATTTATTTCATGCTACAGTTGTATTCAGTATATTTAAGTGAAATCATTCAACTTTCTGTCTTCGGTTATTGGATCATATATTTTATTAATTCACTTTAAAATCGATTCAACATTGGACAAAATGAATTAATGAATCATGTCAGTGTCATCCACCAGGAGACAGCTTAGACCTCTCTACCATTAATTTTCATGACGAGAAGAACATACACTTTATTGATGTGTTCATTAATTAATTACTGTATGTATGGTGACTACAAACTGTTTTGATCTGAATATCAAAGCCTAATAGATTTAATACTTTTTAAAAATATTTTGTAATGTAAGTTTTCATTTAGCATTTTAAAATGTTCTATAAATAGACAAATGGGACACTGCTTGATTAGCTTAGTTTTTATCCCTATGGTTGAAACCACCTTCAAGGCCCTGATAATGTGTTTCTGAAGACGTGAATGTTTGGACTTCTAGGAATTTCAGAGGTTTCAGATGCTCACATAGAGCCTGCAGCCACTCCAGCACCGCAACACTTAGCTCCTCTCTGTAATACATTAATACCACAAGGAAGATGCATCTGCATTATGTATGCCGGTTGCGTCAAAAGACAAAGTAAGTGCCGCTTGCAAATGAAACCTTGGTCATATTCCCACTGTTCAGCTCCGAGGCCTGTGGTGTCATCCTTCATTTACATGTTTCTGCTTCAGGCTGTTTTACTTCATGATGCAACTGGACATAGAAAAGGTTTCGGAGAGGGATGCTGTCCACTCTAAAAACCACAAACACACACACACACACACAAGCGCACACATGCCACAACTCAGGACTGTCCCTCTCACTCCACATTAGAGTCAATGTTGTTCTTCAGTCAGTCATTCACTCAGTGACGCTGTTCAAACAATCAGGCTCCCTGTCCAAACATGTTAATCCTCCTACTTCATCCTTATTCCCATGGACACTGGCTGTCACTGACACACACACACACACACACACACACACACACACACACACACACACACACACACACACACACACACACACACACACACACACACACACACACACACACACACACACAGCAGCAGCATCAGCAGCATTAGAAAGTATCTTCAAACAAATACCCCTTTTTTGCATATTCAAGTGAGCTGCATTAAATAACAACGCTGGGACTCATGAAGTGTAGAGAGGATGGCTCTCTGGAAGCTGAACAAGTCCATCAGGAAATGTGAAAGATGTTTGCTTTTGTTTTATGTTTCCTTTTGTTTTTTCTCTGAATCATAGGAAAGGCATTTTGTATTATGAATATACAGTATCTTCAGCATAAATTAATGTGTTCGCTAATGGGAAAATGTTTTTATTTATTTATTTTGGCGCTGTTTCAGAGCTGACTATGTGGGTCTCTGTGCTGCTAATGCTCCGTCTCCTTATGAAGGTAAACATAATTCCTTTAAACGGCTGGCAGTGAAGGCTTTTAAAAGCCACCAGTTGTAAAAGAACTCCCTTTTTTTGTTTTTATTAGTCTGCATCAGTAATCAATAGATTTTATGTGCATCTCCTATTGATTGTTGGGGCGTGCTATATGTACTGCAGTTTAAGAGAGGCACATTTAGGAGATGAACATATATTTATTTTTTTCACATCATAACAGACTTGAGTTCATTTCTGTTTATTGACATAAGAACACATTGCTGTCAAGTTACTGACATTTCAAAAATAGATCACGTACTGATTTCTCTTTGCCTAACTATGGAGACAAAGTCTTTATTGTGAAGAAGGCCAGACTGAGGGCTAATGTATGTGCCAAGGCCAGTAGTCTGTTCTTACATGATATGCAAATAAGCAAACACAAACATCACGATCAATACAGTTGTTTGTTCTTGTGAAACATAGAATTCAAAGAGTTTTCTCCCCCAATATATCAGATGGAGTGTATTCCAGACAACTTACATTTTGCTGTTGGTAATAGCCCATTCCATTTTCTATGTGCCTTGAGGTCACAATGTAGAAACAAAATGGATATGACAAAGAAGATGTGCTCGCATTTATTCATCAGAACATTTATTGACATGATGGGAACTGTTTCATATTTAATATTACAAGTTGTCAAGTAATACATAATATGTTAACCAAAAGACATGTAGAGAAAATTAATTGTTAAAGGGTTTTGATTTAAATATTTAAAAATACAGTTAATTTAAAAATATATGGTTTTATTTATTCATTATACACCATGTAATTTTTATTTACTGTGTTGCAAAACAACTGCAATCTTTTTGTGCAGATGATTTAATTTAGCATTCGTGTGAGAATCTACTGTATCTAGTGTTGGTTCCAGTGTGACCTCTGATGCTTCATAAAGGTCTTTCCGTGATACCAAAGGTGATTCAGGGCTAGCCCAAAACCTCTCTGGGAACAACTGGTTCGTTATATATCTGCACATCTGTTGCTGCAGGAGAGAAAACATCTCCGACAGTCGTCCATAAATTTATCAGCAGGAATGAATGAATCATACATCACATCTTAATCCCAAATTGTTCCAAGCCGTGCTGCGCATTGAAAGGAGTCGAGCTGCCAAACTGTCTTTGATTACACCGATGCCTCTTTGTCTCTAAATCCATTACTGCCCTTCAGTGAAGTCTCACTAGACGTCTTGAAAGAATGAGTCACAGAGCCACCGAGGAAGACTGTGACTTTACCTCTAATATCCGTTTCTACGAAGTGACATCTTTACCAGCATGTGTATGCTTGTATGTGTTCATGTACATATAAGATGTTTAATGGTGGAATCAGTTCCATGCCACAAGGCTTTTGAGTATTGGGATTTGCAGCAACGCTGACATGAAACATTTTGCTGTGCATAACACACACACTCGAGCAGCTGCATATGCATCCACGTGGAAGTCAGGGAATAGGAATGATTGTATGGGGGAGTATTTTCATTGCAGACTGTGATCTCTGCGCTTGTGCTGTGGGTGGTGGTGCTTTGAGGCTACATTTCCTACCAGTGCGTGGGACAAGCACAGGGCAAAGAATGGATTGAGGAAAAAGGGAGCAATGAATGATAGAAATTACACAGTCCTATGGTTTACAATGTAGCTGCGTGGGCTTGCATCTGTGTCTCCCTTGGCACAAGAAAAGCCACCTTTGGTCAAACATCAATGGCCCCCACGCACCTTTACAGACAAGGTTTTCACACTATCTGAAAGGAACAGGAAAAAATAGAGAGCATGAAAATGGAACCATGAGAAAATGTGAAAAAAGGAAGCAAGAAATGAAAGTAATGAAGACCAAATCAGAACACAGACGTTCTTCCATGTGACCTTGTCATATAAACTGACTTTGCTGTGGTTAGGTTTTCTGCAGTGCCTGCCACTTACAGGAAGAGACACATTAAAGTGACTTTGCAGAAGGCTGGCAGCTCTCCCTGACACGTGCTGTATATCACAAGCACTGGTCTCATTAACATTAAAATAGGAGGAAGCTTACCCGGCATGGTCTTCCATTGATCCTCTCAGGTATGATCAAGCCAAAACAGCAAACCTGCACTCATGGCATATTCTGAATGATGAATGGATGATAAAGATGTTTAAGAAAGTTATGCTGTGATTTAATCAGGCATTGGCAGAGGGTGTGTGATTTATTGTGCAGGGTGTGTAGAGAAATATTGATGTGTAAGATAGATGATGCTGGAGGTGGAGGGAGCGATGGAGTAGTGAAAAATATTCAAATCCCGCTTTAATATTTTATTAGATTTCTATTTCCTCATAAGATTAGTAAGAAAAAATTAAATAGGTACATCACAAAGAGTGAAGGCAACGTTTTGGCTACATGTAGAGGGTAGGAATGATGTGCATTTTTAAAAAATGAAATATGGCCGTCGTAAATGCCAGTTAGTTTACAGTTATAGGATTAAATAATCCAGTGAGTTTTATCGATAGGTGGGCAGCATGTAGCGATAATTGTCAGTAGGTGTGATTGTGTGCATGAGTTGTTGTGTGTCTTTCGTGTAGCCCCACAATATGCTAGCATCTTATCCTGGGTGTTCCCAATCTATCAGTTGTAGCTGGTTGGGATAGGCTCCAGCAGACCCACGACCCACAAGCCGACTGAAGACAAGTTGGTTGTGATCACCTTGTCTACAAGGAAGTACGGATTTCTTAGTCATTATAAGATATTTTTACAAATTACATCAATAAAAATTTCCAGGAGATCAGAGGTCAACAATCAGTTCAGGCATAAGATATTTGACACACATGAAAGTACCTTTTGGGTTTGTCAAGCCATGCAAATCATGATATCTTAAGCGTTAAAATAATAAGCTTTTTAGGAGGAAGTCAAAAGTTAAGACAAAGTTGTGTATTACCACAAAGCAAGTGATGTTTCCCTTGAGACACATGATTTGAGTCAGGAAATGAAATGTTAAAGAGGTGGAACTAGAATTTGAATATAAATGAATAACTATACTTAATCAGACTCAGTAAAAACAACCCTCATTGTAATTGTGCAATAAGAAGTTTTGTATTGGTAGATTTTAAATGTGTCAGCACGGGATACATGATTTTATGCCATGATTTTATTTAATTCTACCTGGAAATAAGTACTGTATATGATGATAAGAATGTTATCGGGGCAGTGGATTTAGTTGAGAAGGCATTTTGGAGGCAATGTGTGAGGTAGAAAAAAAACAGAGGTTGGTGGGTTATGAAAATGGAGGAGAAGAGGGTGAATCATGGCTGGCAGGGAAGCTACATGCTTGGAGTTTGCAGGCATATTGGCAGATGAGCTGGGGCTTTGGCTGATGAGTGATCATGAAGCACAAACAGACAAAATTCATTCACTGGAAAACATGAGGAGGAATTGCTGAGTCTATTAACTGGTTTGGCCGTAATATAATTACACAGCTGAGGTGAGCGACGATCTGCTGAGTGAGGCTGAAGAGACGGGGTAGATATGCTGCTGATGGATGAAGTGTGGATGGGAAAGAGTGATGAGCAAACGGCAGACAGGTGTGGTCAGCATTCAGAGCTGGGAGCCAGGATAGAGATCCACGCTCACACCAAGACACACAGACAGGACACCAACAAAGGCTTCCTTCATGGCTGCCTGAACATAAAAATCTAAATCTATATCCCAGATTATTGATTGGTAACATAAACCTTGAAGATATGTTCTCTAAAACATCAACAAAGAGTCAACATCATCTATGCTTCCAGAGCCTTGGCTTTCAGAAATATAAACAAATGTAATGGTGATGTATTTCTTAATCAGAAGTTCTGAGATGCAGGGCCAAGATTTAAAAACATTTTTTGACCAACACATCATGACCGTCATGGCATCATATATTAGACGTTGTTTTCAATATATTTCCATTCAACATGTTCTGGACAAACCAGGCCTGTAACATTCAGCAGTAAACACATTTCTTGATCCATCACATTCAGAGGAGAATAAGGGTAGGTATTTGAGAACCTACACAGACAAGAGATAAGAGGGATAAATGGATCACAAATGGCTTCGTAACTGTCCAACTGTCATTTGTGGGAAATATAGACTACTAAATTCGAATATCGCCCAATTGCAGACCTGGAAGGCCACAGTTATCATACCAAATATGATCATTTCTGTCTCTATAGTTAGACATTACAAGTCTGAAGGCTCAAAGGTATCACATCTATCACAAAAATAGATTATATACAAATTTTCCATAGACTACAAATAGTGTACCTAAATGCTGCATCTCTGCATCATATTCACCCTGGGTTGCTAGTCTTATCCCAATCTTACCTTGTCCATCTTATACAGTTGTAATATATTTTTGACTTGTTTTAACTTTCAGGTAATTTGAGTAGTGTTTGGTGTAATTGCAGAAAAGGTCTTGAGTTTGTGCTTTTAGCTAGAACCAAGGCAGTCTCAGACTCAAACATCGACACCCCTGAATTCAAAATTTTACCCTGACCTACTTGCATAGGTCAAAGATTAAAGTAGGTGCTCTGACCTACTTTCAAAGATAAAAGCACTAGCTTTCATCTGGGTCTTACTTAAGCTGACCTTCTCCCTCGTCTTTCTATCTTACCCGGTTCCTTAGTGTACCAAAGTTGAAATTTGACTTTGAACTAGTTTTCTCAAGGTCAAGGTCATCATCTCGTTTTCATCCCCTTTGCCACCCGAATAATGTGCTTTTTGTTTAATCTTTATATCTGCAAAGATATTTGTTGGGCTGACCAACGGACGAACAGATGGATGGACGGACAAAAACACAAACACTGACAATTACAATACATCACCGATTTGAAGAGGGATGTAATTAAGACTAACACTACTCAGATTGGTCCAAACAAAACAAAAAAATGCCTCAAAAACATTCGTTTAAAATGCAGAGGAAAAAGGTCAAGTCTCCAGACTGTTTGCTGGTGGCACTGGTGCACAAATACAGCATTTATAATTTAAGCATTAACTCTGTTTACCAGTTTGAAAACATGTTGCTGCACAATGTAAGAAAATATTATAGCATAAAATAGAGCATTACTGCTTTGTGATTGCTGAGGTGTTTAGTGCAGTTGAGTGCATTTGCAGTATTTTGTCAAACTGATGTTCTTATTTTCTTTTGCTGGTCTAGGAGATGAACACAAGCATGAGGGAAATGAGAAGAGAACAACACTTTTAGAGTAGGTCTTCCTGAATGCTTAAATAATGACATACTCAGTGTGAGAAATACACAAATTGTGGTTCTGTGCTTGCTAGTACATGGCGTATAAGTTAAAATCCCGTCCAAACTGGGTTCCCAACCTTTTCCTCACTGGCCAAGGTGAGTGACAAATAAAATGACTGCTACAGACATTATTATGTACTTAAAATTTACTGGAATTAACCATTGGAAGTTCCTGACTGTTATTCACCTATCTAGGGGAAAATAAACTAGTAAAGTATTCTTTTAAAAAAATATATTCTAAAGATCATATTTTGTTCTGTTACTGGCAATCAACAGCTCAAACGATACTGTACTATTCTCCAGTTACGTAGAGTTAAGCAGTAGACAAAATACGAGCATGCTACTGCAACACTACTGATTCCAGCTATCCAATAGAAACCTTCATGCCCACATGACTGTTATTGTCAAATATTGGCAATAGCAAAAAAAATAAAAGGGCAGTTTCCCTTGAGCAGTAGTTTTATTTGTCAGATTCTGGATGCATTCAAGGCTGCGGCATAGCACGTGCTGAATAGAAAAGGCCTTAACGTTTTTAAAAGATGTCCCTCCAAGCCTCATGAGTGATGAGGAGGCAGGTGGCGAAGACAGGCAAACCTGGAGTCAGTGTAGGGGTTGATTCCAGAATCAATGATAGAATAGTAAAGTAGCTCACACAGAATGGCCCACCACAGGTCGGTCAACGGTGCCAGTGAGAGGATGCGCAAAGAGAGCTAAAGCTGCTGTAGGGGAGTTTTATAAAAATCTGTCAGAAAGCTGTCAACGTGATATCACTGTAGTGCATCACAGAGATCATCTGTGAAAAAATCTGATTCCCGTAACCAAATTTCATGCTCCCGAAAACATTTGAAACTAGGCATCCAGAGACTGCCCATCCTGCGAAAGTTAAATTTTCACCTTGACCAAGTTTTCTAAAGGTCAAGGTCATCATCTCATTTTCATCCCCTTTGCCACCTGAGTAATGTGCTTTTTTTGTTTCATCTTTCTATGTGCAACTGTTGTGAAGATATTTGGTAGATGGATGGACGAACAGACGAACACACAAACACTGACATTTACAATACATCGCTGCTTCACGGGATGTAAATATCTGTGGTGCCTGAATCTATACCACCCATCAGAGCTAAGGGAAGTGTCCAATCTCACTTGTACTCTCTGCTAGGCATGCTCTCATCTGAAAAATTGCATTTTATGAAGTGGGCATTTACTAGTGATAGCATGGAAACTGGTTGACTGATTATGACAATAACACTACTTATTATTTGTAAGTAGCGTTGCAACTGTGTTGTCGTGTTTACATTGGTTCTATTTTTTTCACGCTAGACATCCTTCCTGCTGCAACTCTGTGCAATTAACCAGGCATGGTTCTGGCCTACATTTGATATGTGCCCCTGAAGAGTTGCAGGTGCAGGAGATTAAACCCACACCCAGTTCATTTAAATATCTAATGACAATTATTAGCAGTTATTGTCGTATATGTTTTACTTTCAATGGAATTAACAGCTTGCATTTTACGTATTTTTCTTTGCCGAAAATTGTCATAGGCAAAAATAAACAAAACTCAATTCACTGATCCCACCAACAAGGATTTTAACGGTCTAGCAGTGTAATTTTCCCCCGTATCATTGAGTTACATTGTTTACAGAAAACTATTAAAAACACATCAGTTGGTCTCAGCATGACTTCGTGTCACATGCTGCTTCATTACTGCTAATTTTATGTTTTAATTTACAAACTAGCGGTGAGAACTCTGTAATTATCTCTTTTGCTGTTGTTCGGTTTCGCTTGTTTGTCGCTGCTTCTCTCACTTTGCGTTTACTTTGTGTGCGTTCCTATCTTTTTTCTGTCTTAAAAACTCTACCATATCAGTATTTGCTCCGTACTTTTCCAGCAAATTACCTCTGGTTTCACATTCTCTTTAAGATTCCAGGAGACCTTGATGCTCCCAAGGAAACAGCTCATACTCCCTCCAGCTTCAAGCGGAACTATTTTAATCAAGGATGTATCATCAGTGAAGGATGTTGCTCAGTGCACACCAATTCATAGACTACGACACTCTCACTTTGGTTTGCGCTTAAGGTCAAGATAAACTTGCTATTCTTGTTTCAGCTATTTACACTCTTAGTTCTTGCTGTGATCCACCTTGTCAGATTCTGTACGAAGCTATTTTAGGTGCAATGCTGTGTATGTGTGTGTGTGTGTGTGTGTGTGTGTGTGTGTGTGTGTGTGTGTGTGTGTGTGTGTGTGTGTGTGTGTGTGTGTGTGTGTGTGTGTGTGTGTGTGTGTGTGTGTGTAAATTGAAAGATATCAACAGTTCTTTGTGCTCCATGTCTGCATTTTAATTGCATCACATTTAACTTCCTTCTAGGTTCCTATTTGGGGTCACGTTTAATGCCATGTGTTTTCAAACACGTTGAATCAGCGCGGATAAAATTAAATCTCTTAGGTTTGAGGTATTACAGGAGATAGAAAAAATAAAACAAGTGCTTAGTTTACAAAACAAACTCATTTCATTGTATAAGTAATATTGAATGAAATAAGTTACAAGTTTACAAAAAGCAAACTTTTGTGAAAAACTGATATTCAATGGATTCTTTAACTTGAAGCTCATGTAAAGAATACATTTCTTTGCGCATTCATTCTTTTACAAAACTGGAATTAGTTATTGTTGTTCAGAATCTCACATACACAGTGCAGACACACATCATATTGGTAGGTTTATTTTATATACTTCATTAATGTATCTATTTATTTATTTATTTACAGTATATACACAAACTTTCATTTATTTACACATACATTTGTTATTTACACATATAGTGTAAGTAACAAATCTCAATCTTTGCATCTGTCCAAATCATTTACATCACAAACTTCCTTTTTTCTTGTGCCGTTAAGGATCACCACGACATGTTATACTTTTTTCCATTTTTTTAGATGAACACTCATATTTCTTTGGCAACATTTTTACACCAGATGTCCTACCTGCTGCAACCTTATGCATTTATATGGGCCTGGGACAGGCCTACAGTTGACAATGGCTTGTTCTCCCCACAGGAGTGCAGATGGCGGGGATTGAATCCAGGGCAGCATACACGCGAAGCATGTGCTCCATATTGAAATGACAGCAGACAGCTTCCATCTCTAGCACTATTTTCAATCTAACTATTTAACCTATTATTTTCTGGTATCTGTAGCTTTTCTTATATTTCAGATCAAAGTTTTTTCACAGTATTATTCCTGAAGGTATGTTAAACTTTTGAAAATAAACACAATCAGATCAGGGAAAGATTTTACAAAAACAGCACACACTTTAGGGCATATTGTGACTTTTTGAATTGTTTGGCCAAAGTTGACCACTTGCTTTGCAATGTATTTATTTTTATGAATTCAATTTAAACTTTCAACCAAAGCAATACAAGGAGAAATTTTTAAATATTTGAAAGGCAATTAAAAAAACAGTCATATATGCCACTGCTCTCACTATGTGCAACCACCAGTTCTGTCTTGCCCCTCTTAACAAATAATAACACTGATTACTCCATTATTTCATCAAGAGTTAAAGCCAACGACCAAATCTCTCTCCCATAACCCCTGCTACCAACACATAAAAACTTGCCCTCATTGGCTGAATGAAGACCCTAGTAACCCAATCACGCGTTTGTTGCTGGTCTAGTCTGTTCAAAGCGAGAGAGATTTGGATGCTTTTAGAGAGGAGGTTGAACATGAGACAGCCATCAGCAATGTGGAGGCAATAACAGCAGTGGAAAGAGAAGTGCTGACTAATGCCAGACAGCATCGACCCCGGCTGAGGTTACACCACTCATTTTGAAAGACAGACGTCCAGGTGAGGACAAAAGGCCTCTGAGGGCCTCACACCCAGATATCTGGTGTGATTACAGACAGTTCTATTCTCACTTCAACTCTCTCTCTCTCTTTTAATATTCTTCATTTTGCCCTTTCTCATTTTAATTTTTCTCATTTTCTCTGCTTTCTTTTCTTCCCACTCATCTCTCTCTCTCTCTCTCTCTCTCTCTCTCTCTCTCTCTCTCTCTCTCTCTCTCTCTCTCTCTCTCTCTCTCTCTCTCTCCCTCTCCCTCTCTCCCTCTCCCTCCCTCCCTCCCTCCCTCCCTCTCCTTCTTTCTGGCCCGCAGACAGCTAACATCATCAACATCCAATAAAAGATAATTCCTATCTTAGAAAAGGTCCAGGCGAGGGCCCGGGGTTCAGCGCTCTCCTTTTAGAGGTTGATTAAATAGAATGTGTAACAGCTACAAACCCTGTTTTATCAGAATATTACCTTAGTGTATTTATACTATTTGCAAAACACTTTGAAATATATTTTTAGATCATATGTGATTCAGATGCTTCAACAGTCTCAAATCATTGCTTTCTCAATTAAAGTTCTTTATTCTTTAAATAATGAAAAAATACAATATGGAAAATAACTATAAAATCCAAATGCTAAGTTGCCTCATGTGCAGCAAATTGATTGCGTAATCTTTTTGATTGAGAGAAATTATTTTATAGACAAAATCTTTACTTGATCAATGTGAATACTAAACACTAAGGCCCTGTTCAGACAATGATCTTTTGTGAAAACAGACATTTTTTCTTTGCCTTTTCAAAAACTTCTGCATTCACATAGCATTATTTCCAAAATGCTCCACACCAGGACCACAAATGTGATTGAAAACACTGTGGTGTGTTTACGAGACCTGCTGTCAGTTTTCAATATCAACACCACAGAATGTGTTTTACATCTTACTGCACTTTATTTTGTACAACAACTTTAAATACCTGTATATCTAACCTGTGCATACACATTAACAATAAGTTGTAATGATAATTTGGTGTTTATAAACTTTTATTATTTTTATTTTATTTTATTTTTGCATTTCCAGGGCAAATACAATTTTTTGTTGGATATTATTCATTTGCCTCTAAACTGAAAGCATTTGTATGTACTTAGTTGTATTTTTTTGTGCTTATACCGTCTCCTAACGACTCTTGACTAACATTCACTAAACAAAAATGATGTCATGACTTTGACAAAAACTAGAACAGTAATAAAAACACTAATAATGCAAGGTTTCAGTATAAGCACTGCTTTTTGTTTTGTTTTTTTACTTGTCTACTGCAGTCAAACATCTTCTTATCATGTCCACAAAAACACTTTTCTTCTAAAAACCGAGGATTAGTAGAAAAAGACAATAAATACATGTAATTTATGATTCTGAAGGATTAGAAGTCCATAAATGCAATGTTTCCAAGAAAGTTTATGTACTAACACGCCATTATTTTACCATATATCTAGCATAACTGTATTCATTTATTATAGTGTTGTACCATTGTACAGGGCAGCTTGTAGTGTTTCTAATTTCTTTTGCAGCTCTAGACATAAATCTGAATGTTGGAACTAAAATATCATCCATAAGCCAACAAGCGCAACAGGACGCCATTAGTTCTTTTGTGTTCTGTCTTTAGTGCAGTATCCCTGGCAACTGCAGTACCTGTGAGACACTGATTAAAGTTCTTTTCCTCATTGCCAAGTCTATGAGAGCTCACCATTAAAACTCCATAGGGTTGTATTGTCGGTGCACTAATGAAGGCAAAGTGTTCTTTTTAAAGTGTCATTTTGGATTATGGCCATTATATGATGGTGAGGGTGGATCTGTGTAAGTGCTTCTATGAGACCTAACAGCATGCGCCCCTGCATTCTGGCCCTCCCTGACATCCCTGTAACACATTGTGGGTACATGAGGGGCCTCAGTGCCTGCACAGCCCAGGATCCCTGCCGTCGCCTCACCGGGCGACTGACACTGGAGTAATATTATCTGACAGGTGTCTTAACAAAGCTTTGGTCCATGGCAGACAGCAAACAAAAGAAAGAAGGATATATGTTAGGCTTGTCTGCCTTGTTTTCAGGGAAAAATGCATGTCTCATCAATATTTAGACGTAAAGCCTATTTTATGAGAGCAAAGACAAAGAGATTTTGCAGGCTGAAATCTTTTTGTGCAAATTATTCAAATACCACCTAATGTCAGATCATAATAAAAAATACATTTACTTCCCTTTATTTGTCTTTTCAACCCTTTCAAAGACATCCTGACTCTGGCCAACTTGAAACATTAGCATTGCCACAGCGTAGCCTCTGTGTTCAGAATGGATCAGACAGGCCAAATGAGATCCTGTGGGCACTGCTCATGATGGCAGATAGGGTCATGAATGGCCTGCCATTCAACCACTAAATGTCTGACACATTTATTGGACGTGAAAAATTAAAATATTGATGACTTTAACCCCGGGGTCACAGTTAGCGGAAAAGGCAGCTTATCTAAACGACTGAGACACCACAGAATAGAGGGGAACCCACCAGGATTAAACCAGAACCCACAACATCGAATCGATGCTGTCACTATTCTGTCATTAGCCAAGCGACAGGTGTGAGTAATCAAATGACAGGTGTTGGTAATTATAACACAGCAACACAGCGAATGAGCACGGTTTGTGGCAGTGCTCCATATTGGCAGGAAATGCATGAAGAGTCATGAAATGTAATAAATAGGGACTAATTTTCCCACTAGTGTATTTTTATAATGACGCAGCAATCAGCTGTCATGTTTAGGTCTGTTACAGATTTCCATTCTTTTATCTCCTAAAAATCAGGGTCTATTAAGGTTTTTCGGTGTTCACTCAATGGGTATTATTTAAAAAAAAACAAAAAAAAAACAAAAAAACAAGGATATGTGGTTTTCAGTTTTGGGTCTTTTTTGGATTTTATTTAATAGCAAGTAAAGCCATGAGTCAAGATAAGACAGAATTTAGTTTAAATCCTTTACATTTTTTTATATTTTTATTTAATGGGCACACATGTATAAAACCTTAATCATGTCACCCTATAAATGATTTACTTTGTCGCAAAAATCTCAGTATTAAATCAGGTACAGTTCAACATCCACCAACTCAATTTTTGATTGAGTTTGTGAATTAAAGGACTTCTTCCTCAGGATTCAGAAATACTGATCCGACTGCGCTGATTCAGACCACCTCGTCCCTGAGTCCTTACCGAGACCAGGAGGAAATCAGCACAAGTCTCAGACCTTGATTTTAAAACATGAGCTATGAAATGTGTTGGGAGGGAACACGTTTTCTTATTAGGTAGGTGAGTCTAAACTAAACTTTTTGATTCCTGAGCACTGCCTACTTGCAGCAAACTTCCAGGAAAGTTGAAGTCCAATTTCTTCAAAATTTCTTCTGCAGATTTCTCAACATCTTTTTTTTTAATTAAATTTGGGATTATTAATTCTCATCCACTGCACTGTAGCTGTCATTTTACTTCTCCAGTTAAAATTGTTCAAGCCTACTCATGTCTTCTGTTTCATCCTCTTTATTTAAAAGCATCCTTTATACTGCTATTTGCTTCTACTATTTATTATGCCTTTAATGTATGATTGTCTTTAGATTATAGACCCGGTTATTTATTGACTATAATTTCTGTTAATGACTGAATCAATGATTTCTTTATTTGTGGACTTCATTCAAAATTTAAAAAACATGGCTTTGTTAAAATGTATTAATATAGAATATATAATACAATTTAATAAATACAATTTAAAGTAAATTATATACATAATATAAATGCCATGTACTTCATTGTGCAGCAACATAGATTTTTCATTATGTTTATTTTATTTTTCATAATCTTTGTTTTGAGTCAGCAACTGAGGGCAGCCATTGTGACTGTGAGCCATAAAAACTTTACTTGATTTATAATGTGAAATATTTTTTCTATGAAACCTGGTGAGAAGTTCACAATTCTCAATTTTAATTGGGTGGAAATGTATAGATTAATAACTGTTAATATGCAATAGAGCAGTCCACAATTTGTTCAAGTTATCATAGAACAATCAATGTTTTACAGTGAGAGCTACAGATTAACAGCAGAGGGATTAGAAGCTCCTCCAGAGCTGATACCACTCAGAGAAATCAAGCTCGCAGAGAACCACAGGCTCCGAGGACGAGGGGGTGGTAAGACACGGTCGCTGGTATAAATCAATACCCGACACACAGTGATAAATCCTCCCAGCTTCAATGACCGACTGGCCCCGACACCCTCTCACACAAAACAATCTTGGTCCCTCATGTCAAAGCAGCCAGAAGGTATCACTGCCATGGATCGGCAGTATGCTGATGTGTCAACTGAACGTCATCTTAAAGCAACCTTTAAAACCAATAGTGGGTGCTTGGGCCTGGTGGTTTGAACAATACTCGGATATTTTAAAGAAGGGGAGGAAAGCTTTGCGTTTAGTGCAGGAAGTTATGTGAAAACTTGACTACCATTTAATTTTTTTTTAGTATGCATTTTTCGAGAGATTATCTTCTTCTTTTCCTTTGGTTTTCCCCTTCAGGGGTCGCCACAGCGACTCAGCTGCCTCCATCTAACCCTGTCTTCTGCATCCTCTTCTGCCACACCAACTACCTTCATGTCCTCTTTCATTCCATCCATAAACCTCCTCTTTAGTTCTCTAGGCCTCCTGCCTGGCAGTTCAAAACTCAAAACCCAAAACTTTTCAGAGAGATTTTAATCTACAATAATTGTGTACATCAAAGCTGCATATACTATTATTTATTTCCCAACTTAAGTCAAACCAAAGACAGATGTATGAAACAGAGACAGGTATCAATCACATTGGTCACAATACGGGTCAACACAAGCCTCCCTCCTGCATCAGTGATTGATCTGTGATGTTACTGCAACACAAAAGGTGCCATTATACAGAGGGGCAGCTCTACTTTTGTTGGTATCAGGTCGGTTGACTTAGCCATGTTGACATATTAAGGGTGTCATCATTCAAACAGTGTGTGGGCTTGGGTACAAGGCCACAGCGCAGTCTGCTGTTTGAAAAATCAATAAGAGCCAAGCAGCTCGCACTGAGAAAAGGATCAAATCTACTTCAAAGGCATGAATCACAAACACAAACATATGTGAAATTGTTCTTTCATATTGGAGGTAGTAATTAATGCAGTAAACTGCTTAGTAATTAGTTTTCCTACATATGCAAAGCATTCAATCAAAAATTTGACAGGCTGTCCAAACAAATTGATCAGATTTTGGAGTGGCATGGAGATTTGAAATGAAAGTTGCATGTTTCTTCCAGGTAATGATATAATGCTGTTCATTTACACTGCTGATGCATTTTTTATTTTCAAAACCAAGGAGACTTTCTCACCTCCAATTTTAAAAGTGTTTACTCAGCAGCAGTCCACAGAGCTGATAAAATAAGTTGGAGCAGCTGAACTAAGAATGATTTTTTTTTTCCACAATAGATGCCGTTCCAGAAAAGGTCCCCTGCGGCGTCTCCTTCCGCATGATAATGTGATTGGAAAAAAAGGTCCTGCTTCACCGACAAAAGCTGGCCCCAGTGCAAGCACTAGTCTATTGCTGTTTAGTATTTCTCTGCATTTTTATTGTGAATCTTTTGTGTCTTTTATCTCCTTTAAGGTCTGAGATTCAGTGATGTACATGTGAATGCAGTACACATACTGTGCCCTTGAGGGGCAAGAAAGCATTATTATTATTACAAACCAGTAAATTCAACTTTAAGAAAACACAAACCATTTCTTTCTTTCTTTCTAGTGTTTAGGTGTTAAACTGGATAAACGCCAAAATAATTTGGTATATTATAAGTCTAGGTGACAATTGGCAATTTTGAGCATTCTTACATAAAAAGAACATTTGTCAAAAAGAGTTTGGTTTACATTCTTTAAAAAAAAATTAAGGGATCAATACATATTTCTACATCAGTCTGGTTTATTGGCTTGTTTCCCTTTCAGCATATTGAATATGAAACAACAGCAAAAAAATATATATATATATTTTTAGAAATAGCTGCCTCTATCGGACTGAAGGCAATGACAACTATGACACCTCTGCTGATCTATTGTATTCATATTATATTATTTATTCGGTAAAAGAAAATGCAGAATGAACACTGTTGTTCATGGAGTCATGTGACAGATTGTTTATTGCCCTTCATCAAGTTGTTACTGGCTGCTATGGCTAACAAGCTTTAGAGGTGTTGAGGTGCAGCAGCCCTCTTTAGACTCATGACAGACATAAAAGAGCTATTAACCTTCTAATTTAATTCAAAGAAGAATACTTCCAAAACGCTGTGTCATCTCTATGTTAATTTGCACTGTAAAACTCTTTTTAAACTTATTCCCTTCTATAACAAAATGTTTGAAAGACATTGGCAGACATTTCATTATATTTTTTGTGCAAATTCTGCTGTTTCCATGGATGGAGATTTTAGAGACTCAGGTTGACGATCATCTAGCTTATAACCAAAACAATGACCGCCAAAGGAATGGGGGCTTTGGATATACACGCTGATGCTGGAGGTCTGGAAGAAATGTTACCTTCATGTGACTCATATTTAATTATTGTTTCTTTCCTGCTTTGTTGATATATTTCACAAATGTGTTTATATTTCCTATTCCCATATTTTCCCACCCAGTCTTATGTTTTTCTGCTCTTGGTCACCACAACAGAGCCACAGCAGGCCAGAGGATACGTTGATAAGCTTCGGCCTAGTCTACAGAGCGTATGTGATTTCACAGATGTAGCGTGGGGAAGATAAACTGTGTGTGGTGTAAAATTGATTCATCACACGCACCTCCTGTGTGTTATAGTGCACAACTTCACCCAAGCCAATACAAACATTGTACAATTTGATTTATTTACACTTTCACACTAAAGTAATCCAAACTTCAAAAAAGTGACTCCTTTAAATTCGCAATGAATAAAGAACGAGTGAAGTACAAATCCGGTTCCTCTGTCACTTTTTGGCACATAATGGAAACTACATTTTTAGGATGACAAGTAATGTTCAACTGTTGGAACATGTCCGTAAGTTGGCTGCCCCGGGTCAATGTTGTGCCTATGGGGAATTCTTCTATGAGCAAGATAAAGCACATGTTGGCTTGTGTGTGTGCTGGCCCCAGGAAGCTAGTTTTACTTGTGTGAATTATTTACAATGATGTATAGACCCCGCTGCTGGGAAGCCATTCTGTTTTTGGCTACAACCTCATATCTGTTTTCCAAGACATATTCGTCACAAGGAGAAATTGAGAAAAGAAATGGTGGACTTGATGTATGTGTTTGGCTCTTTTTTGGGCAGGATACTCTAACACCTGAAAGAAATGAGCTCAAACCGGATTTTATAACACACTTATGAGGCTTAGAAAAACAATGCATTAACTCCAGAACACAGTCAAACAGGAAACACAAAAGGAAAGACAATAAATGAACCCAAGCCTATACTTGTGTGTTTGTATATGGTGCATTCATGTGCAATTGAAGGGCTGTGTACAACCAGAAGCTTAGTTTAAACTGTATTCAGAAAATAAACCCCCCCAAAATAAATAGGAATTATATCCATCTTTTGATGAATATTATTGGAGTTTTAACCAAAATCAGCTTTAGCTTTTCATCTGATTTACGCATGAGAGCCCCTAATTCAGCAATAGTCAAAACCACAAAGATGTATTTCATCTAATCATTAGTATATATATTCCAAAGATGAAAACCTAAAGGTTTAATACTATATACTGTATATCTAATATGGTGTTGACTCTTCCTCAATCCAAGGTGCAACAAATAGTGAGGAACTGTGAATGTAAACCATTCAGAAGTATTTTGATTCGATGAGGTAAGAGGAATTTATGGGATTATCACTGAGGGTGCATCTTTTTTCTGGAACCTCAAATATTTCACAAGAACTTGGATTTTTCTTATGGGCAAACAAAAATCTGCTTGAGTAACTGCTAACAAATTTACAATTTGCTTGAATACATTTTCCTGCTTATGAAACATTTCAAAGCATTTCTTTCAAGCGGAAGTGCTAACATGTGTTTTCTTCTGCTGCAGTTCTGCACCTTTTGATCATAAGATTAATGTGATACTACTGACAGAGTTATATCACCACAACCACAAACAGTATACGCATTACTGACTTTTTTGTTGACAGTGACATGTCTTTGATTGTTATATGAAAGCAAGAGTCATCCTTTTAAAACAGCCAAAACAGGGCACTCGGCACAGTGCCTTCAGGATTAATTGCTGTTTCTATGTTAAAGATATAAAATATAAATATCTTACTTAAATAAAATTAGCCTAATTTTTTATGTGGTGAAAAGGTATTTAGAAATGACTTGAACATACTATTAATTATTATTATTATTATTATTATTATTATTATTATTATTATTATTCATTTTATAGAACAGTGAGCAGTGCCACGACTGTTGCCTCTATTATTTTAACGACCTTTAGAATTAGGTGACATGAAAGCCTTTTCAACTTTCAACCCACGGAATGAACTAGACCATAAAAATGTTTTGATCATTCTGAAGTTAAAAAGTAAATAAAGATACAGTGACTGCAACACTCTAGCGCTCATATGCATTCACACTTCTGTTATTTTGTAAAAATAATTACAGTATACTGACCTAATTATGCTTTTCGACCACAGGCTGACCTAGTGTTATCATGAATCTCTTTGTATGGGGCTCTCATGCATATTGCATATATATTGTTTTTCTTTATTTTGAGAGTTAAAGAATTTTCTTTACTTTAATAAATTGACATTTAGGCATTTGGTTGATTTTAATGCTCTAGCACAATTTTTTTGTCGAAAAGAAAAATTAGGTCACATAAATGTGGAGCACACGGCTTTCTCAGGACAACAAAAACCATCTTTAGCCTAATAGGTTCATCCTCCAGACTGTTTGAAGTCAGTGATTTCAGGTCATCGGCATTCAGGCACTGATGAGCAGCAGAGATGGTTACTCAATGTCTGAGTGTGAATGACACTTTCAATTAAAGTAAATTTTGTGAGTTAACGTTAGAAGGTGGGTATTGATTGATCTTGTTTTTTAAAAGTCTTCATGCGTGTGATTGAATCTGCTCAATCGCTCCTCGTTTCCTGGCTCAAGTATGAGTCAGTGTAAGCCCCTTAGGAGAAATGCGGTAGTTTGAAGCCAAGATCAAGAAGAATTGGCCGAATAAAAATAACACCACAATACATTTAGCATTGAACAGTTTCCAGGCTTTTCTATCGCAATTGATTGCAGTTTAAAAGAATGGATGGACCATTTGAGTTCTTAGTGAGTCTTGAGTACAAAGACCCGACTGAAAAGATGACTTTTTTTAATCTGAAGGTTTTTCATTTGAAGCACTGTTCCCATGTTCAATAAGTCAGAACTGTCAGTGGTCACATACACACGTTATCACTGAAGCACATACAGGAACAGGAAATGTTGTCCATCAGTCAAATTCCTGAACAAAAAACTGTCACTGAGACAGATCTGTAGGTAGCAAAGAAATATAGATTCACATAAATATTTAGAAAATGGTAGTGATTGGAACTCAATAGTAAATCAGAGAAAGACCTCATCATTGAACATATGGGTAGTTGCCTAGGGAGCCAGCATTGGAGTGGGCTATACCATGAAATATACGGTATGCAGCTCATCAATCTACTTCAACTGATCCATTGCAAGGGGGCAGCAGCCAATACCAACTTACAACTACAGCAGTCTCCAGTTCATCACAGGAGACATGTCGACACAAATATTCACACTTAAATTCACTCCTAAGGACAACAATCAGAAATGAACCTTGCCTACATGTCGTTGGGCTGTGATAGGAAGATATGGGGAGAACATGATGGTTCCATAAAAAAAGGTCCCCACGAGGTTTCTCTAGTTTTTGTGTTTTATTTTAAAAAATCAGCTTTGAACTCCAAAATATTTGTTAACCAATTATCTCAACCAGCAGCTTGCTAATGCATTGAGCTTTTCACATTACAGGCAGCAGTGTTCCCCCACCAGCTGAGACAGGGTCCTCCTCAGGCCAGGTCAAAAGCATTACTATGATGTTACAAAATTAATGATGCAAAAAAGAGTCTATAGGACTGATTAAACTTCATACAGCGGTCGTTTGTTCAATCTCCATCAATGAAGGTAGTAAAAATTAGACGAGCATGGAAGATGGCACAAGAACTATTGTTTCTAATCAATCAGAAAACTCTACCTCCTACTGTTTGATTCTCTGTTTTGCAATTGTCAGCCATTGTGATCAATGGACATAAACTAACTTTGTGCTTAGGATTTTATGAGATATTCTAAAATGCATTGAGGATAATTCTGATGCCCTTAATGTGACTGTTTTGCAAAACATTTTGTTCAATACATTTCTGTGCCAGGTTTAGTCATCTGACTTCTTTGTGTTATTATTTTATTATTATTATTATTATTATTATTATTATTATTATTATTATTATTATTATTATTATTATTATTATTATTATTATTATCATCATCACAGTCATATTTATTTCCAATATATTTTGAAGCAATATAAACCATGAGTGTAATTTAGGTAATAAAGATGCAATTTGGGCGAAATGGTCCCACTCTGTGCGGAGTTTGCATGCTCTCCCTGTGTCTGCATGGGTTCTCTCCAAGTTCTCCGGCTTCCTCCCAACTCCAAAAATATGTGCTTCAGGTTAATTCACTGTTCCAAATTGCCTGTATCAGTGAGTGTGTGTGCGTAGTTGTATGTCTCTGTGTAGCTCTGCGGTGCACTGGCGTTTTCCCTGGAGTTTGCCCCGCCTCACGCCCTATAACGGCTGGGATAGGCTCCAGTTCCCCGTGACCCGCGCAATGGAGTGGTCAGAGAATGAATGAATGAATGAATGAATGAATAATGCAATTTCAATGTTGTCTTGTTTTTACATTGTTTAAAAAAGAAACAGGGCTCAGTCAGAAAACTGATCTCGAAAAGATTAAAATATATGTTGTATTGACATAAAACCTTGGGAGGGGGAATATTGATTCACGTTAAAGACTGTTTACAATCCTGTCATGTTGCTTCTATCTCACCACTAAAGGGTTTTTGGAATATATTTCGTGCTGAACGTTTCCCTGAGGACAGAGACCATTTTACAGTTATTATTACTTACCATCCTCTAACTGCAAATAATGATGTCCTGGATGAAATTGTAAAATTAATATCATCCCATATTAACTCTAGGCCACTAATCTTGTGTGATTTTAATTTAGATTGGTTTCCCGACTAAATGACTAAACAGTCTACATCTTAATCAACATCAATTGATTTCAAATGACCAAACATATTTGATCCATTTAAATCAAACCTGATAGACCTCATACTAGAAAACAGTCCGTTTAAATACTCCATTATTAAATCTCCACTCGAGAAAAGACTGACTATTGTCCATTTACATCTGCACTCTTCCTCTCAAAACAAACTGCAAACCTTTTAACTAGATTTTGTTTTTCTTGCTGATTTGAATGAAAGTTTAAAATTGAGTCATACCAACAATCATTTTTATAGAAAACGTCAAGAAAGGGCTCAATAAACATGTTCCCCATAAAAAACTTTTGACAGTAAAATTGCGTAACGGAGGGACAAAAATTAAAAAAATAAATTGACTGACTGGCAGCATTTCAGACCAGCCAGCAACAAGTGAGTGCATCCAGGCAGCACACGTTAACTCTGCTGATTGGCCAGTTGTTTCAGATTAGAATAAAAAAAGGTGTCAGCTGAGATCCCTGTAATTTAAAATTGTATAGGCAGATACAGGATTTTAAAAAAAGCAGCTCTCTGATCTTTAGCGACTTCTCAAACAGTTTCAGGCAAGAGAGTTTTCAGTAGGGAACCTGCCATGGTACTGTTACAGGTCTCTGATGGCCTAGTTTCAGGAACTGAAAACGGTAACTGTCATCGTTCTTTTAAATCTGAGTGCAGCATTCAACACTGTCAATCATGGCATCCCGTGGTACCATGTTAAAACCTGAGATGGTCCTAAGGGTATTGCCCTACAAATAAAACTTTCAGACACATCCAATTGAACATTTTCAACATCTAAAGACAATATCAGGTAATGTACTTTACAGTTACAATATTGGGGTTCCTTGCTTGTCCACCCCCACCCCCCCAAACTGTCCTATATGCTCCGTTTCATGTAGAGTATTCTGACAGTACAGTTTTATGTCACTTACCAATGAATAACTCTTCACTTAACTTCATATCATCCATCTATCATCCATCCATCCATTCATCTATTTTTTACCACTTATCTGGGATTGGGTGTTGTTTGGTGGCAGCAGGCTAAGAAGGGATTTCCAAATGTTCTTCACCCCAGCAATACTTTCAAGGGAGGCACCCTGGAGGCATCGTAATCATTTGCCCGAACCACCACAACTGCTTCCTTTTGATGTGAAGCTTGACTCTGAGCTCCCTCTGGACGTCTGAGCTCTTAACCCTATCTGAAGGGATGAGCTCAGACACGCTGCAAATAAACCTAATTTTAACCACTTGTATCCATGTTTATAGTCATTTGGTCACCATGGATGAAGGTTACAACATAGATTAACTGAAAAAAAATCTTTGCATTGTGTTCTTCCTTTGAGGCAGTAACTCACCCCCAACCCGGAGGGAGAAATTTACTGATTTCTAGCATTTCCACTTGGCTTGTAGAATGTCCACAATATTCCAGATTTGCAGTCCAAGACCTCCCAGAGAACCTTCTCCACAAAACACATGTAGACTGAACAACCGAATTCCCATGAATCACTGACAACCTTCAAGGGTAAAGAATTTGTTGTTCGACGTTCTATGGACAGAGACTTTCAGGAATACAAGATTCACCTTCTGTCCTCCATTAATGATAATAAACTTTGGATTTACTGAACAACACTGCATATTGACATGTTGAGCTGAAACAAGACATTATTAGAATAAAATTGACCATGTTGCACAAAACATCTGTCCCACTATTCATTAATATTCACTGTCAGTGTTTCCTTTTGTACAACTTTTAAGATTTTTGACATTTGTCCCCAAACTTATTGGTTAGTCAACATCCTCTCTGGGGTACTGTAAAGTGGTGAATGGGAATTGAGCAGATGAAGCGCTGCATTGAGACAAAACATCATGAGAGAAGTGAGCAATCCAGTGAGCAAGACACTGCCTCTGGCTAGACTTCTTGATTACCAGCCTTTTGCCGCTTCTGTAACCTCACCATGGTAACTTGCCTCCCATTGCGCCTCATCATACAACCACTGCTGCAAATGTTTATCTAAGATCAGCTTATCTGAGCCTCAGAGCGCCAAAACTCACATGGTGCCTGTCATTAAAGCTGTCAGGGAGTCAGAGCCCAGATCCCACGATGACAACTTGAGTCTGTGCTTGAAGATCTGACTTTGGTGACAGTATTCTAACTAGGTCTGTTGGTTGATTGTATCGGGTCACAATAAGTCAAGCCTATATGGTATTGTATTGTACCAACAGATGCTGCTAGTGCTGAACTAACCTCATTGACTCAATTGACATACAAAACTAACCAATACCTTGACTGACAAATCAACATAGAATGTGTACTCAACTGAAATAAATATCCACCATAGATCAATGCAGTTTTTTTTATGCGCAATCAACCAAATATGTCAATAACCATAGTTGTGATAAAATAAATTGGTATTGAGTTGCTGATTGAAGGTTATTCATTCAATATTCTAAAAATGTGTTCTGTGAAATATTGATTTGACGTTTAAGTTTGAGGCTCTCCTGTGTAACTCTTCTTTCAAATTATAAAGATGTCAAAATATAATCAGCTCATATCGATTACACATGTAAATTGATAATGTCTTATTATCTAAACAAATATACTTCAGGCTGAATTCCAATTAAGTCCTCATATTGATATGGTACATTATTTTGATTTTTTTACATGTATGCATATATTGTGACCTCATGTTTCAATTGCACGTTGGGATGGTATCATAATATCAGCATGGGCTTAGTCAGAATGTGTTGTCAAAATGATGAGCTGGTGAGCTGAAGAGGAGAAAATATCTTCTCTTCCGTCAGTGTGCAGGAAAATCGGAAAGGAATTAGTTGAGGACGATGAAGAATAATATGTATATATTCCAGACCTGTCTTATCATCTCTGATGCAGTTCAGGAACGCCTTCCTTTATCCCCATCTGGGACTTGCTATCCAACCAATTGGATCCAACTACAGGCAGAAGAGATGAATATTAGTTTTAACATGTGTATTGATAACGGTATAATTGTTATAAAGGGGGAGGGTCTGGTTTTGATCAAGTGAATCTTAAACTTCATAAGCCTTTACATTACCCCAATAATGTTTCCACACATACTCAGTTGCTCCAAATGTTCTTTTTGCTGTGCTTACCCTATTTTAATCCATTCTTAAAACAGGCATTGTCCATATGGAAATGAAAAGTTAAGTAGGAATTTGGTCTGTACCCACAAGAATGGGAATTTTGAAAAAAAAAATGGAATAGGTGGGTAAATAATTGAACATGTTACGTTATTAAAAAGAGGGGTGATTAGCTGCCAAGCATTTAAGAAATAGAAAAGAACATTTGTACTGGAAGGGAAAACAGAGTAAAAAACAGCTGTGATGCAAAAAATTAGTGTATTGCAAGGACTAAAAATTCATTACCGCTTCATAATGACTATGATTAATTTTCAACCTTGCTGAATACAGCCCTTTAAAATTGTTTGAAATTGCTATGAATCCGTGATTCAATAAGGCATTATTTCTTGTGATGAATTCCAATTAGTTAGAATTAGACCCTTTGGTGCATTACAGCACAGTTTGTACTCCACTGAGTGTTTTGCTGAGGTTGCCCCGTCTGTGTCTCAGGGAGCCTGCGGGTCCCACTCAAGTAAACTGGTGTGCCCTCGCAAGCATATTCCCATTTTCTGCTTCACTGAACTGGTGGTCCCCAATAATCCTAACACCATCATTTAGTCAGGCAGGCTGTGTTTTTTATGTTGGGTTTTTTTTTACTTTATTTTTTCCATCCCACACGTTGGGCTTCAATTCCCTGAATCTGGCAGAGTAGAATTAATCTGTATAGTTTGCTGGCCTCCTTTTTTGTAAGCACCTTGAAAGATGAAATATAAAATCACCTCTAAAAGGTGGTTTAAATGGACATGCTCATGCCTTCTGAGTCAAATACCTTCTTCTGTTCTGATTTTTCCTGATTCTCCTGCATTCTTCCTCTTCCACATTTTATGGGAAAGGCACTTTTTCCAGGAGCCCATTCCCTCTACTCAGAAAGGCTTTCAAATACAGGAGCAAAGTGCTTTTCTATCATCTCTCTCTTGCTCTGTCATGCGGACAGCAGGCTGGAACAGAATGGCTGCTGTGTGTGGGAGTGCAAGAGAGGGAGAGATGGGGGAAGTAAAGCTTTGCTGTGATGTTGGTACCAGGTCAGGTGCTTCTAACGCTGTCCAATCTATAGGAGAGAGATTAAAAAATGAGTAGAACTTGTCTTTAATCACCAGAAGAAGTGGTACGAAAAATACAGAAACTCCTTTGCCAGATACTGTACGGCCAAAGGGAAATAAACGTTAAGCTTCCTTGCTTGTCCTTTGCACCATGTCCTTTAAGGCGACAACATTTTTCCCCTTCAAAGATAAGGATTTGATTATCCAGGACAAGCTCTTCTTAATCTTACTCCTCTTAGTTCCACAGGCGGGAAAGACATCATAGATCAAACAATATGCTATGGATATGAATCAAATGGGAAAGTTAAATGCTGGAAGAGCAAAATGGCAGTGTTTACAGCGGTCTCTAAAGAACAAAGGGAGCCGAGGCTTACATTGATGGACGTAAATCCTGAGTCCTGGTAACTACTTGCTTCGGTTTCGATTCTGCGCACGCCTGACAGGAACTTTGATCTCTCACATAGAGTCACCTGGCCCGTTACCATTAGTCTGGATAAGTCGAGATGGATAATGCACACAGCAGTTTAGTTTTTTGAATTCAATTGGTCTTTCTTCTCTTGCACATTTTCTGCTGATTTTCCCCAGCATTAAATCACAGGATCAAAAATATATAAAAATGCACTAGAAAATATTGTTATCACACAAGAATCCACTCTGCCACCCTTCTTTTTCTCAACCCCAGGGCTCTTTTTGCTGCACTAGAATATGATATTCATGTCTCAACCTTAATCACTTATTATATCTAGTATGCGCTTGGCTCCATTTGTTTGACAGAAATATAAGTTTCTTTGATGACTTATGTAGTTTTCCTCAATCCCAGCTTTTGTCCTGTGAAATCCCAAAGACTTCCATCATGGGTTCCATTTTGTCTTTGTTTAAAATCAAACTTCTATTATTTAAAAATACAATAATTGACATCAGTTTATGCAGATAACACAGCAGTATCAAATGATCCATGCAATCTTACCAGTCTACCCTAATACTCCAGAATTACATTTTGTATCTGTTGCAAAAGTGGAATTGACAGCCAGTATTTCTGACCTGTGAATTGATAAAGCATTTGCAGCACACGTCAAGACCAAGAATTCATGTGAAGAATTTGTGTATGTTTCTCTGCTTGTGGTTTTTGCAGCTTGACGTGTGTGTGTGTGTGCGTGTGTGTGTGTGTGTGTGTGTGTGTGTGTGTGTGTGTGTGTGTGTGTGTGTGGGTGTGTGTGTGTGTGTGTGTGTGTGTGTGTGTGTGTGTGTGTGTGTGTGTGTGTGTGTGTGTGTGTGTGTGTGTGTGTGTGTGTGTGTGTGTGTGTGTTTGTGTATTTGAGGCAGCAGGTTGGCTGGATGTTATCGATTTCGTGTTTCGCATCCACTTCCCCTCACCTTCTGCGCTGTACCTCCTTTAATATCGTGTTATGTCTGTTGTCAGAAGGGCAGGTTACAAGCAGATCATTGGAGCATGCTGACTCCACAATTTATCAGCTTTAACCTGGTTTTCAGAGGCAAATATTGAATTACACTACAAATCAGAAATCTGATTTATTTCAGAAAGCAGCAGTGTAACAATTTAAAAAAAAGAATTTAGGATACAGTGTATTCCTCTCTATGTGCTGGCAACATGTCCGGAGTGTCTTCCTACCACAAGTGCAAGAGAAAAAAGGGATAGGCTCCAGCAACCCCATGACCCCCGAAAGCAGAGGAAGTGGTACGGAAAATGAATGAAAATGCAATAGGTAAATATCAGTTTGGTCTCTGTGTATTGGAATGACAGATGATCTTGTGCATGTTAGCTTTAGTCATGGGTTACATACAGGGAGGCTTAGCATCAGTTAAAAGAAAAGTTGTTGTTGCATGCTGTTTTTAGCTGCCTATTAAACAAGGAATGTTAAATAGAGAACATGAATGGACCCTACAAAATTAAATTGATTAACTGATTGATAAAATGGACTTGCCTGTGGGAGTGATTGTGAAGCCAAAACGTAAAATAAACAAACAAAATCAGTTTATTTTTTTCTAATGCACTAAAGGGTGAATGACCAGAAAACACTATAGTTGCAACACATGATGCAATTGGGTCACTCAATGTATCACATAACTAATCACATTAATAATGAGTTAAAATTATTAATTATGGTCCCATTTGAAGTAAAACAGACCATGAAACATAAAGGTCTTTGGGGTGTTCCTATCTTGTGATCGAGAACTCAGGAGGAGTAATCGATATGCAGCTCTCACTGTTCTGCAACCCCATCCTCATTCTAACTTTAAAAAAAATCACCCATACAGAAATGGATGATATTCATGTTAACCTCAACCAGATATTTTCAGCTTTTGTCAGTATTTGTTTCAAGTGTTGAGCAAATTAAAATATACCCTTGGGGCATTATGCTAATTTGCCAAATGTTAAACCAAAAGCAATTTAAAAAAAAAAAGTGTTTAAGAATGATGGGGGGGGGGGTTTGGTAAATACTATAAGAACAAATTTTTTATTTTTGTATAGGTAAAAATGCAGAAACTACATTATTCATAGTGGAAATATATGCTATTTCTTTTTAACTTTGTCAAACTGATTAATAATACTTTCCTGTTTTATTCACTTATATTTGTAAAGATCTCACTTATGTCTTTCTTTATCTGTATGTCTTCTCAGGTGGATATGTTATGATGAGGGGGAATAGGAGAGAAGTGGCTTTTGTCATTTATATTCCTATTACTGTTTCGATTCAAATTGTCTTTTATCAATGGAAAGATTTAGGAAGATAAGACAGTCCTACTTAAACTGCCAGTTGGCCCTTTCTTCAAAAACAATCTCTCTTTCCCCTCTCAAGTGGCTCTTGTGTGCAGAATCCAAATGTAAAATGTCAGAAGTAATTGAGAGACAGAGATTGAGCTGAAGTGCTGGAACCTGGCGATTCTAAATTGCCATCAGGCTTCTGTTTTAGCCCATACCTGTCATTCTATTGGCCTTTCAAAGATGAATCCTTCAGGTCACATGTGTCCTACGAAGTTTGAAGGACTTGTTATGTTCGTTTTCAGTATTTCATTCCAAGAGGCACAGATGAGGCCTTACAATATGGTGTTAACATGTATGGGTTGCTCTGAAAAATTGCAGGTTGATTTCTGCCCTTTAGAGACCATTAAGTCCTTGCAGATCTCACCTTGTATGATGGTGTCCAGCCACTGCCTCTAATTCTAGGTTTTGTTTCAAAAAGAAAATCTGCTATTACTCAAACAGGATTCCAAGTGACAAATTTACCCTATCCTCAGAGTTTCTTCTCCCCCTCAACACCTGCTGTCAAGGTGCCCTTGTGAAACTCTATTTACTCTTAACTGCATGAGTGGAGACATCGAAGAACTATCAGCGAAGGCCTGACAATGTACTGTGGGATGTAGTGTTTAAACTCCGCAAATTCTAAAAACACTACAGTTATTTTATTCTTTATATTTAAGCAGCGGTAACAGGCCTGCAAAGCATCCATGACTAGACTCATTGTTTGAAAAATACTTATTAAAAAGTCACAAAATGTTTCATTTGTAGTGATCCAAAAGCCCATTTTAGGGCCTTTCTATCAAACAAAGCTAAATGAGCAAGATGTATCCTAGTAATAAAATGAAAAGAGGATTTAGAACCGATTCCACACCTTTTTAATTACTCCTTCTGTTTAGGCATCAGACATCTTTTAGGACTGTAAGATCCAAGGATTTTTTTATCTCCCTTTAAATGGTGCTGATGCCAACCCAATTAATTTACTAAAGCCTGTAATGCAAGCATCCAAGTGGATGGCAATTCAATTAACGAAATCAAGTGCATATTCTTGTGTATATGAAGCTCAAAGTAGCTGTAATATGGTGAAGTGTTGCTAACAGGGAGGGAAGTTGAGACTTTTGATAGCACTGCAGATGTATGAATAGGCTTAAGGAGATAACAGATGTAGTTCACACATTACAGTGCGCCCTCGCGCATTCGTGCATCACATTTCGCGACTTCACCTCATTGCGGATTCTTGGTAAGCAGTCACGTGATACCGTACACACATTCTATTGGCTGACAGCATCCGGAAGTGCGCTCGGTTCCGTGAGTCACAGACTTCCGTGAGACACAAAAGTGGTTTAAACAATCAATGAGAGCGTGGGAAAAGGTAATACAGATAGAAGGTGGTTTGATATCAGCATGGGGAGAGTCATAAACGTTTAAATTAATGTAAATAATAAGATAGTTTGTCACTTTATTGCTGATTTAATTAATCGTGTATGGTTCCTTGAATGCATTAACCGCAAATAATGAGGTGCACTATATATGCGCATTCAGAGCTGACTTTGTAAAACTGCACAAACAGCAGTACGGCATGGTAAGTGTCATTCAATTGACTCCCTCGAGGAAATGTTACTCAACAAAACTGATGTTGTATTGATAGCTTTATATTCCTCCATACTTTATCAACCAAACTATATCACAGCAGGAATGCTGAAATTTGTTCACTCTAGCTTGAAAGAGAGCAATTCAGCTCAACAGCCACAGGGATTTGAAGACCATTTTTTGTTCATATATGGTAATTTTCACTTTCATCCAGGTTGTTAGATAATCTAAGAAACGTTGTGAGAGCAGAAATGTAAGCATCTCCACAGGTGGACGAACCTGTCATAATCTAAGTGCAGGAGGGTTCGCCACAGGCACATGGCCAGATTCCACAGTTGGCTATTCCTCTATGTAGGGGATTTGATGTCCTTGATCTCTTATTTTACCCGCATTTATTCTTTGATGAAGCACAGAAAATTGTGAGTCTTTTTATCCTTATTTTTATTATTTTATATTGTGATTATAATCAACAAACGAAAATTTGTAGCAGACACACACACACAAGGGGCCTATAGGCATGCAGTGGTAGATAGAGTCCTGGGCAGCATTGTCATGGTGTGCCCAAAATGACACCCACTGTCAGCTCACACTCTGGGCGGCTGGGTGGGAGCAGGAATCTACCACTGAGCCACTGCTGCCCATAATGTTGCACGTGCAGGGAGGGATGTAGCTTCAAGGACTCTGATTGGAAAATTTGTGCTACCAGCCATTTAACTATGATTATTGTTTGAGCTGGTTCGCATGAAAGCTATGTGAGAGAGAAGCAACAAAAGCCTCCAGTCAGGTTGAAACTATGAATGCTGCAGTAGAAACCCATACCTTTCAGGTGGGGGTGCTAAAAATGACTCTCTTACTAATTTTCGATGGTCTTGTGTGTGTAACACGAGAACACTCTGGTGATTTTTGTTCCCGGTTCAAATGTTGACACATAAAATGAGTTTTTATTTGGGGCAGACATTTAGAACTCTGTCAGGTCAGGTACTAAAGTAAAATATTATTATTTACAGTTGAGCTTTTCCTTTTTTGACAAGTCAGAATTTCTGCTATAAAAAGGTTGGTGTTACATTCTTGTCCCTGTAGCCCTCATATTACACCTTACACCCAACAGATACAGGATCGTTGGTCATTACATGTAAATTACACCCCTTCTGTTTTCACTTGTGTTTCTCAACAACGGCCCACCCATCAATCATAATACATGAAACTTCAACATTTTCCCATAACACTGAAGTCAAGTGTGGTCCCATATCAGCTGAATGGGTGTGTATATAAAACACAGAGACAAAACTTGATTTGCTCAACTTGTTATTCAAAGAAAAGACATTTTTATGCACACAAGGCTTCTTTCAAATATTAGCACATGGAGCTTCAGTAATGGATTAGATCAGGTTTGCATGAAACTTTTATGAGAGTCAGACAATAGATATGGGAACCATTCATATTATTTGGTGAAGAATTCATCCACCCATGACAGATTTCCCTAAACGTTGCGTATATATTCAAGATCTGTGTCGATGTTTTCATGGTGAAAGAGGATAAAATCTGATGCTGCCTCTAAGTAGGAATGTAACTCGAGGTGAGAAGGGACCATTTCGAGGAGATGCTCAGCCTTGGCAGAGGTTTACAGCCTTTTAACACTCTTATTGATATCTGTGTTCTCCTTTACAAAGACATTCTATCCACCTGACAGCTGTGGCATATCAAGATGCTGATTATGCAGCATGATTGTCACACAGGTGTGTGTTTGAGCTGAAAAAAATAATAAACGTCACTCTAAAATGTTCTTTCATACAGCATAATTTTTGAGAAAGCATGCAATTGGCTTGCATGCTGTAGGAATGTCAACAGAGCTGTTGTCAATGAACTGACCATTTGTTCCACCACCATAATCCATCTCCAAGGTCTATTTCACTGAAGAATGTCTGTAAATCCATCTGCTTATACAACCAGAACATGTATAAACACACTCAAGGTGCATGATTGTCTTTATATTTCTATTCTATATCCAGTTGAATGATAGCACACCAAGTAGATTGTCTACCCATCCATCCATGCATCTTCAACTGCTTACCTGGAGCCGGGTTGTGGGGGCAACAGTCTCAGGAGGGATGCCCATACTTCCCTCTCCCCAGACATCTCCTCCAGCTCCTCTTGAGTGATCCTGAGGCATTCCCAGGCCAGCCGAGAGACATAGTCCCTCCCGCGTGTCCTAGGTCTTCCCCGAGGTCTCCTCCTGGTAGGACATGCCCAGAACACCTCCCTAGGGAGGCATCCAGGAGGCATCCGGAACAGATGCAGCTGGCTCCGCTCGAGGCAGAGAAGCAGCGGCTCTAGTCCAAGCTCCTCCATGGTGACTGAGCCCCTCACCCTATCTCTAAGGGTACACCCAGCCACTCTACAGAAGAAACTCATTTAGACTGCTTGTATTCGGGATCTTGTCCTTTCAGTCATGACCCAAAGCTCATGACCATAGGTGAGGGTAGGATCATAGATTGACTGGTAAATCTAGAGCTTTGTCTTGTGACTCAGCTCCTTCTTCACTACGGCAGACCTATACAGCGACCACATCACTGCGAAAGATGCACCGATCCGTCTGTCAATCTCACTCTCCATCCTTCCCTCGCTCGTGAACAAGATACTTAAACTCCTCCACTTGGGGGAGACTCTCCACCGACCTGAAGAGGTCCATTGCCCATTTCCGGTCGAGAACCATGGCCTCGGATTTAGAGGTGCTGATCCTCATCCCACTTGTGTCACACTCAGCTGCAAACCGTCCCAGTGCACGCTAAAGGTCCAGGTTTGATGAGGCCAACTGGACAACATCGTCCACAAAAAGCAGAAATTAAATCCTTTGGTCCCCAAAAAGGACTCCCTCCTGATTCTGGCTGCACCTAGAAATTCTGTCCATAAAGATTATGAACTGAAGCAGTTATAGAGGGCAGTCCTGCCAGAGTCCAACATGCACCTGTAACAAGTCTGACTTACTGCCGGCAATGCAAACCAAGCTCTGACTTCGATCATACAGGGACCGGACAGCCCTCAGCAAAGGGCCCTGTGCCCCATACTCCCGAAGTACTCCCCACAAGGTACCACGAGGGACAAGGTCGAATGCCTTCTCCAGGTCTACAAAGCACATGGGGACTGGTTAGGCAAACTCCCATGAAGTGTAGAGCTGCTCCAGTGTTCCGTGACCTGGACGAAAACCGCATTGTTCCTCTTGAATCCACAGTTCAACTATAGGTCTAATCCTCCTTTCCACTACCCTGGAATAGACTGGTTTGCCAGAATTTCTTCAAGAGTGACCGATAGTCCTCCTCTATGGCCTCCCCGGACTCCCAGACCCGAGTTTTTGTCTCCGCAACTATTGGAGCTGCAGTACACCTGGCCTGCCTGTATCTGTCAGCTGCCACTGGAGTCCCACAATTCAACAAAATTTGATAGGACTCCTTCTTCAGCTTGACTGCATCCCTTACTTGCGGTGTCCACCACCGGGTTCAGGTGTTACCGCCATGACAGGCACCAGAGACCTTGCGACCACAGCCTCGAGCAGCCGCTGCAACAATAGCGGTAGAGAACATGGTCCACTATGACTCAATGTCCCCAGCCTCCTGCAGGATCTGTGAGAAGCTCTTCCGGAGGTGGGAATTGAAGACCTCACTGACAGAGGGTTCTGCCAGACGTTCCCAATGGACTCTCAAAACATGTTTGGGCCTGACGAATCTGTCCGCCCCTCTGCTCTGCCAGCAGATCCAGCTCACCACCAGGTGGTGATCAGTTATTTTTTATTTTAATTTTAATTGTATATACTGTTTTGATCCCCGAAGGGAAATTAAGAATGCACACTCTAGCTAATGATTCAAACGCATGCATATATATATATATATATATATATATATATATATATATATATATATATATATATATATAAAGTGTGTACAGGTCCCTGTAGCACACACACACGCATACACAAGGGGGTCTGTAGGCATGCAAGGGAGGTAGAGTGGCAGGCAGCTCCATCTTGGTGTGCCTTAAAAGAGCAATTTGTAAAGGGGACGGCACCTTGCTCAAGGGCGCCTCGGCAGTGCTCCAGAGGTGAGCTGACACCTCCCACTGTCAGCTCACCTCCTGGTATTTTTTGGGCGGGAGCGGGAATCGAACCGCCGATCTTGAAATCATAGGACGACCCGCTCTACCGCCTGCTTTACCACTGAGCCACTGCCGCCCCCTACAACCCCCTCAGGTCGCAGTTGTCAGCTTTGCCTCTCTCTTCACCCGAGTGTCTAACAAACAGGGTCGACGATCTGATGATACGACGACGAAGTAGATAGTCGACATCCAGCCTCGGATGTCTTGGTGCCATGTGCACTTATGGACAGCCCTGTGGTTGAACAAGGTGTTTGTTATGGACAAACCGTGACTAGCACAGAACACTAATCACAGAACACCACTCATGTTCATATCGGGGAGGCCGTTCAACCTAATCACCACTTTCTAGGTCTCACTGTCATTGCCCACGTGAGCGTTGAAGTCCCCAAGGACAACAATGGAGTCTCCAGTCGGAGCACTATTCAGTACCCCTCCCAGGGACTCCAAAAAGGCCGGGTCATGTAGATTGTACGACTGAAAAAAATGGTAAAGAAAAAAAATATATTTTGCAGAGTTCAAAAAAGGAGAGCATAAATCCTGACCTTAGTTGGATCCACTACAGAATATAATTGATTTCTTCCTGTTGTTTGGCCAATGTTCACACCCAGTTTCACAAAAGTTAGCCAAGTAGTATTTCTATGATGAACAGATGAACCAGCACTAGATAAAACACAACTTCCTTGGCATCAGAAACTAATTCACCATTTAAAATAGGAATATATTTGAAGCTTGATGTCACAACATTGCTACAATGAACTTTTCAAATATGTGCAATGAATTACTTCCTTTAGAGAAAAACTGTCTTGCAGAGAATAAATGTTATCAAAGTTGAGAACGGTAATTTATTTAAAACACAGCAAACAAAACAAAGGCTATAATGTTTAGAATCAAATAAATATGCAGTGTGATTTTAGTACAGTATGTCATGGTTATTTGTCACTTACCTTATCAACGGTTGTTAGATGTGACCCTGGATTTTCAATGTGATGTTTCTACTAATTTAAATATGATGCTGGGAAAACTGCCAACCTCAAACAAATGGCACTCTGTCTTTTGTAAGCATTATCTTAAGTTCTGTGAGGGAAATGCCTGAGAGCCAAAACTTCCCCATTCACAGCATATCAAAGGAAACACCTTGACTGCAAACTGCAGCATACACACGCAGATTACCTTCACAGCCTGCATCCGTCATGGTAAATCAACAGAATTGTGAAAGAGAGAGAGATGAAAAGGCAATCTTACTTCTTTTCCTCTATTTCAGACGTGACGCTCTTGTAAAGCCCGGGTAATAATCAGTCAGTCTTCACTGCAGTGTTTGTCCAATTCAAGTTGGCGTCAAAGCTTAGAGACAAATGAAGTTGTTTTTGAAATTCAGCTTTGAATCTTTTTTTTTTTTTTTTTTTTTGGTGAGAATATTTAGCATGGCTGCATGCATCATTAAGGAATGTACAACTCAATAATAATTCAAGAGCCTCAGCAGAATGAGCAACTTTGTTCATGTTGTTGCTACCTTAAACTTTACCAATGATCTCCTCTCCACCCCCAGCCGTCTGCTGTGCTCATTCTATCAAACACTATCAAATAAGATTTTACACCACCAAACGTCTACTCAAAGTTTAAACACTGGAAACTTTGTGAAACAACCATGTGTTCTCCAATATTCAATACTGTACAGAACATCAAACAATCAAATGATTTAAAGTTTGAATTTAAATTGATTAAATTGGTTGACATCTGGATTGAGGATTGAAGCCTTATTTAATTCTGTGTGCCACCATTAAAAAAGTAATGGTATTTATACATACATAGCACAGTACAGTGTAGAATCATAACAGATCAAATATATAATCAACAACTACAAGAAGGGTTTTAAATAAGAACTTTGGAATGCCTTTAACAGTTTAAGAACATATTGTTCCAGAGAGTTTAACATGGCTCTACCTTGAGGGTCTGATTGAGACTAATGACTGACTACTCTGACACTTGCCACTGCATACCATTTACAAAACTGCTGTATTGATTTTTTATAAACAGTATAACAATAGTAACACCCCCACTGTTCCAAAACAACATCCTGTCTTTCCACGTCGCCCATGTTTAAAAGGTTTTCTCTGCAGCCTGGTTTTGCTCTCCTTGTTCTTGGTGTTGCAGAGCCATTAGCCGCCTGCTAATATGCCTGACAGGAATGAAAAAAATACATAAAAAACCAGAACAATGTATTTAGACCAGCTGCTAGTCTAATAAATGAATAATAAGAGTGTAGAGACAAGGGATGTGGGGAGAAGATACTAGTCAAAGATATACAATTATCGTCTTTGTGTTAAACATTCACCGAGCAGTTTAATCATCTCTACATGACCATATCTTAATTTATAGGCCATAACATGCTCCATTCCCTATTTAAATATTTCATGCTGTAGTTGCTGTGTGCAAATATTTGACATCTCCAGTATATTTTTAAACACATAGGCAATGATTTGTTGCAGCATCCATCCATCTGTTATGCATAATTTATTATCCTTCACAGGGTCAAGGAAAGGTCACACCTATGGGCAATTTAAGGTCACCAATACACCTCCAGTGTAGTGCATGTTTTGGAGTATGAGAGGAAGAAACAATAGTGCTACTTTCTGCTCCAGTGTGCTATGCAGGCAAAACCCTCTCTATATGCAACAATAAAATATTCTGTAACAGAGGTTTCTTTACTTGACCCACAAAACAGCAAATATCAAAATCATCAGTGTCATGCTCTGGGTTATACTGATGTCTATTAAACTTAAGGAGTCCTTCATTTTCATAATTACAGAAATAACCACCACTATCAAATTGGTTAAATGTTAAACTTTGACTGTGTAGAGAGGGGAGTGCTATGACATTTTGTAAACCCGCCTATCTACTATCACTTCTTTCTAATAACTTTGTTTGTCTATACAAAAACACTATGACATTTACTTCTTTGCTCCCAAATCACTCGACTCACATGGCAATGACCCTCTTATTTATGGGTATTTGGTGCCTGCTACTGTCCTTTATCTTTGAACGACAGCTTATTAGGTCTGGGATTCTGGCTAAATATTGAAGACACTCACCTAAACCACAAGACCTGACATGTTTATTTCTGCAGTATTTCCATAACCTTTGGTCAAGGTGTTTAGGGTGCAGGATTTAAACCCTGAACCGTGTTGTAGTTCTGCTGTTTTACCATGCCCATTCACCCTGACCACGCAACTCCCCATTGATTTCAATGTGGCATTACGACAGCAAATATTACCACCACATTTTTGCAAAGTAACTTAGCAGTGGAGAAAAGCTGCCTGACATAGGTTTTTTTCAT
Organism: Antennarius striatus; assembly: GCF_040054535.1. Taxonomy (NCBI): domain Eukaryota; kingdom Metazoa; phylum Chordata; class Actinopteri; order Lophiiformes; family Antennariidae; genus Antennarius; species Antennarius striatus. The sequence goes on from NC_090794.1 coordinate 7,610,065, forward strand.
CTTCATCACTGGCTACCTCCTGCCAGACAAGGTCCCAATATTTTGAACCTTGGTTACACAAATGTATTCCTACCAGCCTCCTTGCTTGGATCAGTTTCATCGTAGACGAGCATTATTTCATTGAGCGTATTAATAGTTCACGAACAGGCTCTGGACTCTGAAAAACAGACGTAGTTAAAAAGCAACCCATAGAAATCTCTCAGCATCCTTTTCAGTGCATACTAAGCATAGTCTAGTCCCAGAGCTCCAAATCACTGCCAGCATCTCAAACATTACCAAAGGATTGAATGGTAATGGTCATTTAGGATTAGAGCAAACTAATTTTGTATGTTTGTCATGAAGGATTTTGAAGCTTATATGAGAAATGATAGCTCAAGAGTGTCATTATTTCTTTCAAACTCAAAGTCAGTACAAGTTAAAGGTTATTTCTCATAAAAGCTCAAACACAAGCCAAGAGATGCTGAAACAGAGGAAGAGAGGGAAACAGAGGAAAAAGGGGGGTATGTGGGGCTGCATTGTAAACAACTATTATCTGAGCCGCTGTACGTGGTTCACGTGGTTTGCAGATGGTGAGCCAATCCCAGGCAAATGTCAGAAGTACTCACATGACAGGCAGAGCACCTGTGAATGAGAACACAGCACAAAGAACAGGATGGGTTTACAGATGGTTATGTGTGCAGGGACATGATGGAGAGCCCTTCATAAATGTCTCTGTATCATCTTATTTCCAGGGACAAAAACAATCTGTGTGTATTAAACCATAAAATACCCAAACCTAATTGAAACATAAATGTAGTCTATAAAGTAAATATGTACTACATACGTACTAAATATGTACTCTATCTATCTATCTATCTATCTATCTATCTATCTATCTATCTATCTATCTATCTATCTATCTATCTATCTATCTATCTATCTATCTATCTATCTATCTATCTATCTATCTATCTATCTATCTATCTATCTATCTATCTATCTATCCATCTATCTATCTATCTAAACACTGCATCGCATTCAAGCTGGCAATCGTAAAAGAGTTCAAGGGAGCGTCTTCATGAGCAACACTCGTTCTCGCCGGCAACTGTTTCACTAAAGGTCAGCTTGAGTTAAATGTAAATTAGCGTGTTTCTCCCGCTTTTAGATTATTTCACGTCTTCCTTCTTCAAGCTAATTTGAATGACAAAGCTCATGCAGCTTTGAGGCTAAAGGCATAACAGTCCACGCAAAGCTTTATTTTCTCTCAGCCTATTCCATCCAATACATATGCTAATACTTCAAGTCACAGTTGGTGGAAGAACTTACTGTATGAAACATTTTACAGTTAAATTTATTCAAAATAGGGTCTCAAAAACTTATCCACATGGTTTTGTTGTGAAAAGTAATAAATAACCAAGAAAGTATTGTTGTATGAAGAGCTCCAGTTTCTGCTCATAGCCAGGCAGTGGTCAAAGTGTTATTATACCAAGTACCAAATCTAAAATATCTTTCTGCAGAGCAGACATGTGAGACTCTGTTATAAAGATCAGAAATGTCTAAATAAATTAAAAACACAATGAACAAAAATAAAATACAATACTAAAAATAGACAGCAATAGCATTAATTTTTAAACTGAATGAATAAGAAAATATAAACAATCAAACCTGAATCCATATCTGACTTCGTCTGAGGATAAAAGCTCTTCCTCAGCTTCTTCCATGGAATTTCATCACAATCTATTCATAACATTTTGAGATGTTTTGTATAGAAATACACACAAAAACACACATGGACTATCACATTATCTTTACTTAATTATATCCAATAGTTAATCAAGCGAAATACAGCATTATTAAAATTAAACATGTTATGAAACTGTCAGATATTTTTTACATGATTTTTATTTAATTAAATCCAGTGAATATATAAAATGTATCATCGTATTATCTGCATCATATACCTCTTCATTTGTATTCGTTATGAAGTTTTACCTATCCTTTATACTGTGCAGACAGAACATCAAGACATGCAAAAGTTTTCCCATGAGTCCACAGTCACGTCTTTGTGAATAAAACAGTTCTAACTGTTTCACTTTTTTATGCACAGTCAGAACCGTGTGTGTGTGTGTGTGTGTGTGTGTGTGTGTGTGTGTGTGTGTGTGTGTGTGTGTGTGTGTGGGTGAGTGTGTGTGTGAGTGCGTGCGTGCGTGTGTGCGTGCGTGCGTGCGTGTATGTGTGTGCTTTAAACATAGACGAACAATAAAAAAAATATGGATGTCAGAATCAATTTAAAATTGGAGACGCTGAAATTAAACGGTTTGAATTCAAACTCTCAGAATGATCTATCGAACGCTTTAGTCGTAATAATGCTGATATGTGTCGCTGCAGGTTAACAAGCAGATAAAATAAAATTAGGTTAAGGCTAATATTCTCTCTATCAAATGTGAAGAAAGCATTTGATGAAATTAATTTACAAAGATGTCTCTCCTTCTTTTGTGCTCCAGTGTCTGTTTCCCCACCTGCTAGAAAAAATATATTGTCATCTGTTTTGGGGGATACTCCACCCACCTGCTCCTATCACATACAGTTTATAAGGTATTTTTCAATACTCTGACAGTACTTAAAATTATGACTTCATATCTGTGTGGGTATGTGCAGGTAACATTTTACTATCTGGTTCAAAGCCTCCTGGTTCAAAGCAACAGCATGTCCCGAGGGTGCACCAATAATCTGGATCAAATTAAGGAGGCTTGCCATGCAAGATGAGGCTCTTGGAAAAATTAAGACATATGGGACTGAAGGAGGCTGACGGATTGGAGACTTAATTATTTTAAAAAAAAAAAAAAAACATAGGGGCAGAACTGCTCCATGGTACAAAAAGATAGCACAGGTGCAATCAAACCTTAACAAACAGGATACAGTTTTATTAATGTAATATAATGTAATGTAATAATGTGATAAGGAAGAAATACCATGACATGTATATAGACGTTGCAGTGTTTTCAGGTTCATTCCTGACTTCATTAAAAAGCAGTGAAGAAAACAACATCAACAATAACAGATTTGGAAATCTTCATCTGAGGGTTTGAACACGCACGACCTTCATTTACAGATGTTATAATGATGACTGGATGTTCCTGCTTTACTGAAGCAGGAACATTCAAGATGCAAACTTTCAGTCCCTGTAAGGTTCCTTCATTTCCAATCATGCAACTTGGTAGCATTGTTCATTAAATGCTTTCATATTAATAAACACCCACATCTTTGAAAGACTACATCTTCAGTGTGTAACACAGGCTTGTTGTTTGTTACATTTTTTTTTTTACCAAGCTTAAAATGAGAAGGGAATCCACTTATACATCAAACTGCCATTGCTTCAAACACTAATTGAGTTTTTTTTTTTTATCTTTCATATGACTGGGGCCTTCTGGCATAAAACATTTTTTTGGAATGTGTATTCTTTTAATGTGGGTTTAAATTTAATATTTTAAAGTTTCATTAATCTGAATTTGATATTGTCGCAGCAAATCCTTGCTAGCATAATGTGTGACTCTCACACACTCGCTCAATTCTACTGCGGTGAGTCCAACCCAAAAACACCTGTCATAATTACCTCCCTCCCTTTCGAACCCAGCTTCCTGAACTGCCCTCTCACTCTCTTTCCACTCATACTGTAGACTAACCAACCCCCAACACCACAAGTAGCCATGTCTAATTGTTTACTATAATGATAAAGCTAATATTGAATCTTGAAGGTGCTGGAAGGTGGTGTGTGTTGGGGGTGGGGTTGGTATTCATCTCCTGATGGCTCTTGTTTTCATAACTCTGACTGTGGAGGGCTAAAATTGTTGTACTGCAAGCTGTTGTTTACAGCAGCTTGGGAAGCACTTTTTTGCCATTTGCCTTCTTTTCTCTTCCAAATGATTTTGGCTAACCTGGAGTTTTTTCGTATCCTGTCATCTGATCTCTTGGATTAGTTGCCCTATTTTTAGGAAAAGTCATTACTCTCCGATAATTGGTTTGCTGAATAATGTGTAATAAACTCTTATAATGAAGACTGCAATCAACTGTTCCATAGATTTGAATACAAACAACACTATTATAATCAACACTTTTGTCAATCTTCCATAAATATTTTATGTGCTGGTTGAAAGTCATTCCCCATGTGCAACCCAGAGTATTGATTGTGAACTACTTATTCCATAATGACCCAAAGCTATTGTATTTATTGATATACAGTACACCTCTGGTTGATGACCCCTCATTGATACCTGGGGTGTGTATGTGTGCATGCATATGATTCAATAAGGAGCCGTTGTGTTCATGCAGAACAAGGAGTCTTGTTTATTCCCACCTTTCGTGGTCACAGTGGAAGACGTTTATCTTGCTCCTTTTAGGCTTTATCTCTGCAAATCGTGCATCCCATCCATTCACTTGTCTTCTCAAGTCTGCATTACCACTAATTCAACCTTGTTATGACAGAAAGAAATTCCTGTGTTCTCCATCTAGAGGAGTTTTAAAGAGAAGTCAATCCATTTCCAGCAGTTAATTTTGTTCTCTGTTTTCAATGGACAACAAAGTGTCATGCACACTAACTATCATGGGAGGTACTCCAGCATATATTTTTGGATTGAACCCAAATTGATCATTTTATAGACAAAATATGTGTTATTGGAACATGCCCAAGGGAGGGAGAGAGCTATCAGTAAACGCCCACCTTGCATTCACTTTCAACTTAAAACAGAAACTTGGAAACCATGACTCCCTTCAAAGGAAAAGAAGAGGTGGGTAAAAAACATAAGTCAGCGGGCTTTAATAATTAATTTAACAGAGTTATGGTCCTAAGAAGCAAAAGGGAAATACATTGATGCTTGAAAAAATGGTAATTAAAAAAAGGAACACACTTTGGTTTGGAAGGCATTCGTCTGTCCGGGCAGTTTGAATTCTCGCTGCTGCTTAGTCTAATGGTGCTAGTAATGCCTTCAGGGGAACATGGCCTGAAACACAGAGGCGGGCGCTAATGAGTCTTGTGGACCTCTCTGGCACACAGGATGAATGAGAGTGATGTAGAAGAGATGCTGGAAGGGAGGAAGGAGCCACATTTGGTGGGAACCATCTCATATTCTTTTTCAGCTTCATGGTAAATGAGGAGAGCGAGATCCCTGAGTGAGTGAAAATGGATTAAAAATTTACACAGACTCATGTTGGCTGCCAGGACTAAGTCACAATGAAAACTGTATCTACATAAATAGAAGATGCTGCTAATTAATATATGGTGCTCTTTCTCTGGTCTTTCTAGACCAGAGAAAAAGAGAAAGAACGCAAAGCAGAATATCACTCATGCACACTTTGGTTTTAACATAAAAGTACTCTAGAGCAAGTTTTGCTTTTATCATTGTGCAATGTGCAATAGTAAAGACAGTGGGAATAACAAGTTCATCAAGCTATCTTCTTATCGAGATCAACTGCAAGATTTGGTGGTTCCTTCTTTTGGATGCTCTTCCAGTTCCACTTCATTTCAGTTTCATGGCAGTTGATTAAGAAGTTTGACCAAAAAAATGATACGAAAAGTCATGTCTTATAATGTAATAGTATTTTTTTTAAATGTAACTTCTCCATCCATCCCTTTATTCTTTTGCCAAGTTTCATCAAAATCTGTCAGTGTTTGTGTAATCAATGGAAATGGTGTAAAAAGCATAATATCATAATATAAAAGTGAAAAAAGTTCAGAATCTGCCAGATTATCCAGGTCCACTGTAAGAAATAGCATAATCTTCCCTGTTATATGCCCATCCCTTCACTATGTCTCATGATAATCCATGAAGTATTCTTTATAAAATCCTACTAACAAACAGACACAAAACAAACTAATTAAATAACCTCCTTTGTGGAGGTAATTATGTGTTTGGTCAAATGGCACATCTGGATTTCCGTGCCCTATTAAAAACCAAAAAGAAGTAAAGAAGCATGGAAATAAATATAGGTCTGCAACAATGCTAGCAGCAAACTGGACAACATAACACTGGATTAACCTACATTCTGTATTAGTTTAAGTTTTTAAAGCAGTCTATTAATAGTTGTGAGAAATTTAGCTCAGTCTGTGCATAATTTTCCAAAAATCTGTTAAAAGACATCTCTCGCTGTAAATCTTGACCTGCTGGAATGTCTATGGAACAGTCAATGACACAACGATCCAATAAAGACATTTCATATAAAAGAGGCGTAAAGGTCTGTATGGTATTATTCCCTGGGGATCACGACTGCTGTGATAAACATCAATAGTCATTCAGATATTTAAACAACCAAAACTGTCATCCATGGTTCCTTTGATGGTGTGACTAACAAGTACCCCAATAACAAAGAAGACAATCGAATCTACACTGACACACTTTCATTTGGTCTGCCTCTCATCATAGGTTGGTAAATGTATGCGTGGGTGCAAATTTCCCATGGCTATCGAAGAATAGCACATAAATGGCAGAATTGTGTGCATTCTTGACATTTGACTCCAGCAATATTAGGTGCTGGAAACAAAAAGAAGCAAATTTTCCATTCCTCTGTACATTTGTTTTGTGCTGCGTACGCATGAGATGCAAAGAGAGCGGTATGTGCCTTCTTCTTCATTGTGAAAAGAAACTATTCTTGTAGTGTTTACACTGCACTCTCCAGGGAGTTCATTCAAATTACTTTTACATGTAAAATTGTTTAATCTGGTGTACTATAGGGAAGTGAGTTTTACTGTCCCTTAAAGCCATAAACAGTAGAAAATATCACTCTTATTCTAAGTCACAGGGTGAATGAGATGGTTATTGCTGAAGTAACGTTTCACAAGTATTTGTTTCTTGTGCCCCTCCATCTCATTCAAAACCTCACATGGGAATGAGGATAATGTCATTCCAAGCAGTTCAAGAGTGTTCTCAACTGGAATGATCTTTATTGCATGCTGCTTCATTAGATGTTCCTTACAGCTAGATGAAACAGAAGTGTCTTATATCTGGTACAGTATTCTATTTCCGTCCCATAAGAGATAGTGATCTGAGAACGGGGGAGAGATATCGCCTTTGTAGTGGCAGATCGTCAAAACGGTGAGATCCAATCTTTCTTCCTCTCTCTCATCCAGGGACAGATAGGGCTGATGTATCGCAGGCACAAGGTCTTACGGAGCTCCTTTTCAAAATAGGCGATGCACGTAAATGATAAAGCTGAAAGCAAGTCTATCAGAGCTGATATCTCATAACCATGAGATAACTCACATAAGTTGTCAAAGATTAGAGTTTGATTAGAGAGAGATTGTTTATTGATCTCCGCTGCTTCCATTGGATCTGATGATATCACTAGTTCAAAACATCCTGTTAGATGGTATAACCTTGCTTGCCGAGTATACTCACTTGTTCTTCCTCATGTATCCATCCATTAAGATGAAGACTCATAAAAGTTGTCACAATTAATAAATAAACCTGTCAGCAAACTAAATCATAAAGTCGCAATGGAAAACAAAGTATTGCATTTGTTGATGAATAAAAACACTTAATGATGGAGCGATTGTTATCTGCTGCACAGGTGAACTAGTTACTATTACAAAGCCTTAAAGACCTCTCCCCCCAGTCTTCACAGGATCTGGCATCAGCAGATTCACCTGTTGGTCGTGTTTGGAGAGGTGAAAACAGGCTGGTGTGTGATTCACAGAAGGCACCCAGGCTGCAAACATAATGTGATCTGAAATACTGTGCAGAGCTGTAGATGATATTTCCAAACACTATTTAGTATTAAGAAGCTGAAATAAACTTGTGCGTAACATCTACAGCAGTAGACAGCAAAGTAATATTCATAAAATCCTTGAAAGTACTGTCAAATCCTAGATTTGACAGTACTTATGTAATGTTTTGAATGCAGTATTATTATTTGTAATGGTGTATTTTCACTATATAATATTAATACTTACTTAAATACTTATTGATATTTCTACATTATATAAACTTTTGAAGGATCCACTTGAAATGGAACTTGTTCGTTGGTAATGAGGAAATACATAACTTTTACTTGACTACTTTTGTGTTACTCGATTACTGGCTTGAGAAAGTAAAAGAAGTGGATATGTCTTCCAACTCTACAAGACCAGGAAAACCCTGGAGCATGCATTATAATGCGATCAAACACCTAGCAATTATTTTCAAACTGGGGAGTTAATGTTCCTCGGCTCTTACCTCACGATCGACATCAGAGGTCATTAGCATTCACGGCCTCACTCGGCTCCCCCTCGCCATCAGCCCCACTTCATCAGTTAAACGGAGAGCTTCTAACCCTGCCTTTGTTTGGTGGGAGAGTCCATGTCCGATAAGCTCCCCACCTGATATGGCTGACATCATTAATCACCAGCACTGTGGGAGGACAAGGTGGGCAGGTTGGGAGCAGCAAGTACCGCCATCTCTCCTTGTGGATCCTTTTTGACCATACTGTGGTCCTAATTAATAGAGCTGGCCCCCTCTCCTTGCAGATATACATCAGAAATGCAGCAGGGACTGAGGTAAATGATGGCAGGCAGATGGGAAATCAAGGATTACTGTTCTTTGTTGGAGACATAAACAGAAGAGCAGCTTGATTATACAGTGTATAAGTGCTAAAGGTGCAGAGACAGCCAGGAGGAGAGGCGGGCCAGCCTCAGCGGACAGAAAACTGATATTTCCAAGTACTCGAAAGGTGTAACCGCAAATGTCAGCACTATTGATAACACCGCCCGGTTGGTGACCATTTGTCGTCTTCACATTAAGCGCCCAGGAGGGTAGTAAAAACAGTTGAAGTGGGAAGAGATGAGACACGGGGCCAAAGCTTTCATTTTAGTGCTCATGCACGCTGCTGGAACCAACTTTTAATTGCCTGTTACAGATGATGGATAGAAAAAATGTAGGTCAGGGTATATTTACACAAAGCTTTGTCAAGTAAACAGCTTTAAATTTAAACTGTTTATAGGATCCTGTCACCGTGAGAGCCATTAGATGAGGCTGTGATTCAGAGAAAAACAGAATGTAGAGTGAACAGTATTGAAGAATATGGCTGCTCTTCATTGCCGTCATAAATATTTTCTTCAGTAGCTGATGAGATGAAAAATAGTTCATAACATTAAGTTGAAAAATGTAAATTGCTTGTGCGCCCAGATGAGACTACATAAAATGTGACATGTAACGTATCTCCACAATTAGAACAGGCAGATACATAAAGACTCACCAGAAACCCGTCTCCAATCACAGTAAACATTTTTTTGAAGTTACCTCAGGGATTCTATTCCCACCTGAGCGTCACTGGCAGCTACACCACAGTTCCAATCTATTACATTTAAATCAGTCACTTTCACATAGTCCCTCAGGCATTTTCACCGGTAGTATAGTCAGTGGGACTTCAACCAATCACTGGCAGACATTTACAAAATTACTACAATCCCCCTGCAGTGAAAGACGCCAACAGAGAAGCCAGAATCCAAGTGGTTTCACACACACCTGTGCAAATAAGTAGCCATGCAAAAATAACTGGTTCTGCTATTGCAGCCAATCACAGCCTGTTCTTGGATACACTACATGGATGGTAGAGGACTATAGAGGAGAATTTAAAAGTGGATTCATACGGTTGGAACTAACGTTATTCAAGCCTCGATCGTCAGGTTTAGAAGCAAAATTTATCAGCTTTTTGCAGTAATAAAGTATTAATGCTTATATTTACTCTTATATCCCGACCTATTCAAGAGAATCATTCTAAATCACCTTCTGGTGGCTTTCCTAAGTAATCTTAGCCTATTCTTCATCATCAAAGACCTCCAGTTCTAGACTATTCCGAGTTTACCTGCAGCAACTTTCGCCAAATCCAATCACTGACTTTCTATTTATGTTCCAATAAACAATGCTTCTCTGCCAGTTTCTACATGCAGTTGGCTTGCAGTGATCAATGAAGCAAAGCAGCCTGAGAGCAACACTGAATGGCCATGTTTTACTGTAGGTAGGGTGTTCTTTTCAGGAAACGTTTTATTCTTCCTCATTCAGACAGTCCACCGATCCATAGTCCCCAAAAGTTGCTTTTGTTACTGAACCCCACAGAATGCATTGTAATGATTATCTCCTGTTTTTTTGAGTGGGCAGTGGTGAAAGACTTGGAGTTCCCAAATGTAACTCTTGGCCTAAACACAAAAGACACTGCTAAAGTAAGTCTATAAATTTTGAAGCAGTGTTTTAACATGTGATTTACAAATGTGCCTCATGAGAGCTTCTACTCAGGGAGTTGAATCATGGTGAGACTTGAGCTCTTGGAAAAGTGGAGATTTTCACATTTAGATATAGATTTACTTGTCATAAAATCCTAATAATACGTTCTGGCATTAAACCTATCGAACAATGCACGATTACTCATTCTGCTTCCAACTGTCTTGAAGGACTTTTTGATCACTTTTACTGACTCTTGCAAAATAGTACCATTTATTTTTTCACATTTCAACATTTTTTCTTATACTTTACAACATATCTGTTTGGTGGTTTTCAATCAACAAACACAACACATACATTTTTAAATGGAAGTGTGTAAAGAACTACAACTTGAAACTATCAGTTTTGACAAGCAGATAATTTAAATGTATTTATTTATTGCTACCAAGATTACATTTCAATCAGGAGTCCAAGCACATGTTTTCGACCTTGAGTTTGAGTGCCTTGTGGTCAGTTCTGTTCTCAATTGTTCATCAATAAAATTTGAAGGCATATAATGTTCCCAGTCTATCCACCAACTATGGTAGCTTCATTGAATTCCAATTTGAAAGCCGGTGTGTGACCCAAATAGTAGTTTTATTTCTGTTCCTTTGTGTTCATACCAAACTTAAGATGATATTAATCAAAAACAGCACATTTTCAGTAAACAACACAACCATCCAATTTGGAGGTGCATCCATCATGGACAAGGTCTGTAAACTGATTTTTTTTAAATGCTATTTATAACCAACTTTACTTCTTTAATTACGTTAAAAGTTCACATCTCATCTCTCTTTTTAGACAAACCACCAGCACTCTTGAGGGTTTGAAAAGGTTCAGATTTGTGCGGAAAATAGTTGGCCATTATGTATGTGTGTGTGTGTGTGTGTGTGTGTGTGTGTGTGTGTGCGTGCGTGCGTGCGTGCGTGCGTGCGTGTGTGTGTGATTAAAGGAGACATTGATAAAACGATTCCTCTCTTTTGGTATGTAGACAGAGAGAAAACAGGCAGCAGGATGCTTGACACCCAAAACCCCTGCGCTGGGCCTCGCCATGGGAGGGCCCTGCGTCAAGTGTGAATAATTACATGAGTGGTTTCTACGAATCCCCTTCATAATCATCTCTACAGAGTCACTCACATACACAAAAACATGCACACACAGCAAAAAACATATTCATTTTGTTTCGTGTCTCAAGCCTGCTAATTGCGGGAATCAAGAATCGATTTTCATCTGCCCTAACATCCTTGTTTGCTGGTTTCGTGTTTCTCAGAAGGGATGAGACTTTGTGGGTTTAATGGCAGTGATAGTCATAATAAACACGCTGAAGTTATTAGTTCATTAATCTCCTGCAAATCTGCAATCAAACCTACCTCACCAAGCTTCTGCGAATGAGGATAGGATGCAGTGCAGGTTTCATCTTCTCATACTGGGAGAACAGATTTGCTGAAATAAACAGGCCGTGATTACAAGACGACACATTCCACACAAAAGCACACGTCTTTGCGATGCTTAAACAATTTAGCTGAGCTTTCCCCACTATCCATAATGAGATTCCAGGCATATTACAATTGATACTGCATGATGAACTTTAATGAAATAAAAGATAAGATAATAAAAGATAAGCCCAAATCAGCACTTTTGCCTGGATTACAGTCAACGGCATGAAGGAAAAAGAAGAAGGAAAAAAGAATCTTTTGCCAAGTGAGGGGAAAGCACTATTGATCCATATGCATTGTCTCGTTAATTTTGCTAGAGGTGTGGATTCCTCGTGATCAATACGTAACGACTGCATCTTTATTCTTCTGTGTAACCTATTACTGTCGGTGAAATGCGAGGCCCGCACCACAATTAGAGCTGTGGAGCAGGCAAGGCCAATCAATAACACAGACGTATGATTTGTACAGCAGGAAGCAATAACTAGTCAAAGGTACAGGGTGTATTCTTCCAAGGCAAAAGGCTAATCTGAGTGCGTGACTCCACCTTGGTCAATAGCCCCATGGTTTGTCAAAGTGTGGACTTAATAAGAAGAGGGGCTGTCAAGGCTTTAGTCAATCAAGCTTCAGGCATCAGGGTCAGATGCATTTATCTGTTGCTGCTATGAAAGTAATCATTTGAGTTAATAGTCTTTAGCGTGCAAGCACTGTGCTCCAGCGGAGGTTATACAAGCTCCCAGAGTGGCCATGGAGGCCTTGGACAAAACATGCAATGCACTACAAAATTTAAAATCCTTTTAAAAGCAAATCACAGGAATAGCTAGCTATCTAGCTCACTACCTTAAACTCGAGGGAGGCTACAAAAAGTACATAAAGTTTTCTATCTAGGTCAAAGAGAAGATGTAAGGGATAAAACAACAACATAAAACTAACATGGTTAAATCATTAATTCTTAATGGTCATAGATGAACAACTCAAGCATTTTTCGTGGGTATTGCTAGCTAGATAACTGCTTTATATGATGATGTTGTTATTTCCTTCTTAACTCTGTAAAGAAAAACAGCAAATCAGCAAAGCTAAAGAACATAGGTGTCAACTTTAGTAAAATGCTTTTTTTGCTTCACTTGGGTTAGGGTTAGTCCAAAAACAGAGTTTTGGATTATGCAAATGCATCATGAACATGATCAGGACAATCTGAAACTCAACACTGAAATCTAGTACAGTAATGTAACATAACCATTCTATTTTTGTGCATGCATAGCTGCTAATACATGCTCAATTCTCATAATTCATTCCTTCAAATCACATGCCAAATAGGATGAAGTCTTGAGGCCACTTTTTCACTAAAGTCTGACCATCTACACAGCATGTACGGCTTTATTTCATAGGGATACACAGACACATCCAGAGTTTTGCTTATGTTTGCTCATGAATTTAAAATCAATGACAAGCTGGGATGTTCTAGAATTTTTACAAAAAATATGATTAAGACAGATTAGTTTGATTATTGAGACAATGTGGTGCTAGAACCACTACAGCAAATCTAAAAGGCAAATCATCATGTGTTGATATTTAGCCTTATGCTTATTACTCAGACAGAACCGTTAATCAATAATACAACTTTGATGCCAAGTTGTCAAGAGATGAATTGCCTTTATAATCTTATGATTCAAGACACCTTTAACAAAGTCATAATAATGAAAATAACTCAATGAGGAGCACATCAAAAAACAAAACAGAAAAATGGCAAAATATATCCGACTAAACTGGTTTTCTAGATTAACAGTTTTCTGGGTGCATGATTTCTTGGATTTCCCTCCATTAAGGCTTTAGTGTTGTCAATTGTGATGCTAAACAGAATATGTGGGGGATTGAGGAGGAATGTGTGATGATTATTTACAAAAAACCTATTGGTAGGGAGGATAACAGATCATGCCATAAAAAAAACATGCTATCAGCTATTAAGGTGGAGTAGCTGCATTTACAATATTTACAATATCACAGCAAGAGTAGTAATATTTTCATGAAAATGTCGTTTGTGCACTTTATGCTAACGTTATATGGCCAGCCACTGACCAGTGTACAAAGCAATACAATTTGAGTGTGGTGAGTTGCATGCACCTTCTCTGCCATTCTTGTGTGAATAGCATCCTAGAATTAGCCATATGCTGGTATAGCCTTTTGGTAGACCCATGCACTGGTAGTGAAACTTTAATAGAGAGGCATGTCAACATTTCATGTACTTGTAAGAAAGATATTGTCATTTTATTTGGGTTATAATGAGCAAACCTATGAAAGGCGTAGACATCATCATTATTGATTTATTGGTAGATGTCAGGATGAAAATCTACAACTATAACAAAAATGTTAATCAAACCTCTGTGACTCATGGAAAGCAACAAGTAACAAAGAAGAGTGGATGAAGTATGACCAAGGCAGTTTGGAAAGTAAAAGGCAGCTGTGGCATTGAATGGGCTAGACTCATTAAAAAAACGCCAATGATTTGTTCAGCCCATTGAATCAAATGCCTTTTAATTTTTAAACTACTTTGAGTGCCTGAATATAGACTTTTTATGTCACTATTTGTCTATAATTCCTTCATTTTCCTTTATGACAAAAAGGCTTCTAAAATACCTCATCAGCCATTACTTTCACAGTGAAACAAGTCTAATTGATTTCCAAGGGCTTAGCCAAAGCTAATATTGCTTGTCTGGATACTGATCTTATTACTTCTTTCAATGTTGCACCCTGCTGTTAGGTGCCAGTGTGTATGTGGATGTTGACTATGTGATTTACTGGATGACTGATATGTCAAGCTCTGAGGGAAACCTGAGCATAGCATAAAAAAATGACTCCATTCTTTTCCAACTCTGCCCAGTGACGCAACCTTTGTTATTCAATGATCTGAAATGAGGGTTGGATAAGACAAGGCCTAAAACAACTGGCAAAATTAGCGTTAATCTCATAAATGAACCTATATAACTTCATACCATGCAATAGAAGACAACTGCATGAAACAAAAAGGGCTTCAAACCTATACAACTTACTGGATGGATTATCTAGTTTTTTATTAGTGTGTACAAAATAAGTCAAACATCAGACATTCATCGGCACAGCAGCTTGTGCCAGACACACAAATGTACATTACAGTAGGAAGTTAGTGTAGATGAGCAGGCGGGGGTCTCTCACCCAATCCTCAGCTGCTACCTGCAACTCACAAAAGAAAGGGAAAAAATTGCAGATATACACTCAAAACAGGGTGACAGCACCACTCTGTGGCAAGGAGGAAGAACACCCCCCACCCCCCACCCCAAAATGTGATGCAAATTATGTCTCAGGGTCATCACACTAATGTCTATGAATTAGCATTCACAACTGTTTTTTATTACCACTTTAGATAATTAGAGTGTGTCATGGGTTCACTCGGTTCTTTGAGAACCAACTTGGGCTAAATCCAAGTTAAACTCAGTCTGAAGTGTCAAAACTATGTGTCACTACATCTACGACGTCTCATTTAATCATGTCAAATTAACACAGTTGACAACACTTTAGACCAAGTCTAATTATCCTTCGGACTATGTCAGAACTTTTTATTTATTTTTTATTTGAGTGCATTGTATGTTTAAAAAAAAAAAATTAAATCCCTATTGTCCATGTTGGTCCAGGGACCTCTGCCACCAACGCCTCCACTATTCCCCACAATTACCCAAAAAAATGTTGATTATGATGTTGATAAGCATGAAAGAGCACACTAATTAGGATTTTAAAAAATGCTGCTAGTAATAAGAATAATAATGACATAAGAAAGATGATTAAGCCAGTGCCATCATGGTTTTCTATGGGATTATGTAAATATTTCCATGTAATCAGTGTTGCCAAGCTCGGCGCTGATGACAGGGCTGCAGCTGCACAGGGAGATGACATCGATGCATCGCTCACAGACTTCTCGTCCAGCTGCATTTTCATATCAGCAGTACAGTGGCTGTTAGCATATTACGTTGTCCTTTTCTGTCAGTCTCTGCTGCGGTTTACAAGAAAATGGAATGACTATAAATCACTCCTAAATCACACAGCAGAACTAAGATTATGTTTAGAATAATGACAAAGCTATAAATCTTCCATGCTACTGACTGAATAGCCAAAAAAACACAAGTTTAATCTGTGGATTGTAATATAATTTCCAATTCAGATTAGCTTGACATTGATGGATTGTGTCATCGCTTGCTGAAAATGCAAACTGACTTTTTTTGTTGACACCCCGACAATTTGATATTAGTCTATTGTGTGGGTGGTCTGCTCTGTCAATAGCGTGAGGTAATAAAAATCAAATTTTACATTTAGTAATGTGACTTTGAGTGAAAGTTTGGGAGACAAACTTTGCTACTTGTCCAAACATGTCGACAAATCAGCAACATGCATCCCACTGTGTAGTTGCAGAGAGAGCGAAATTAGATATTGGTGAAGCCTGTGTCTAACAGCATCCTCATTCTGTCTTTATGAGCACAGAGGCACTTACTGGAGAACAATGATAGCTGTTGGTCATTTGTATATGGATTTGACTGCCACGTTTGAGACGTTTAGGCTCTCACAGGTATTCACTGCAGCATGAAAAGCAATAAATAGCAGGCTATCTCACTGTTAAAGTCCACTTACCTCTTGAGGGCCTAGCGCTCTATATGTAAATGAGAGTGCCTTGTAACAAGTGTAACACACACACACACACACACACACACACACACACACACACACACACACACAAAAAGGTATTCTCTCTATTTCTTCCGCACCTCGAGACACACAGCTTCCACGCACACAGATACGTAAAGTATTTCTGTATTCTATGTTGTATAAAATCAAATGAAGTCAATGAAGTCCTCTCCTCCAGCAGGCTGGACACAAGGTGACTGTGTTCCACTCCACCGTTCAGCTGTGATGCTTCAGTTTTCTCCTGTTTCCCTTTCTTTTCCTCCAATTCACTGGCTTGGAAAAATTTGAATATGAAGGTGTTTGCCAATCTGTTAATATCCTGCAAACCATCAGGTGGTTTGGGAGGTTGAGAGACTTTCTTTGTTTCCACTTCAGTGTTCCTGTTCAAAGCAAGTGTTTGATCTTTCACAGACAATATTTGGACAGTAGATGAAAGCTACAACTTGGTTTTCAACCCCACCCCTTCAGTCGTGTGGTACATTACCTACAGAACTGAAGGCAATGGAAGTTAATCATGTATATTAGTCAAAGCACCACTTATTCTGCATGTCCAACATTTATACCGGTGGCTTCTTTGCAACAAAGAGTCAGCAAAGAAAACAAACTCCAAGCACGAAAAGGGTATTTAAATAACCAGGACATTATTATTGTTCAAATTAACAAGCATTTCTTCACTGACTTATGTCTGCCAGCCATTCTCAGTTGCTCCTCACAGTTGCTCAGGGAAACAGCATTGTTGCCAGTTTGACATTAAAATGAGTGGGATGCTTGCCAAAGCTTTGTAAATATACACAGAGATGAAATGGCTCTGAAAACATCCGACTAGTATATGTGGAACGGAGCTTTAATGAAGATATTTCATGCTAACGATTTTTAATAGATGCCTGGGTTTCCTGAATAATTATGCACAGCTGTTGAACATGTGTGGTTCCATTTTCTCCTTCTCTTTCCAGACTGGTACTGGCAAAAATCCCATAAGAACTAAAAGTTATGTATGTGTGTTGATGCTTGTGCCCCCATTTGCCTGGGTGTACTATGTGTTTGAGAACAAATTGTGAGGTATACAGTGTTAAGCTTATTTAAACGTATTTGATTCAGGAAACATCGACTTCACCACAGACTACCGAGACAGTCAGCTCTAGCAGTTGTTCAATCGGTAAGGCCACCTGTTTGCAGCCTGTAGCAGTAACACAGTCTTTCTGCCATGGTCCATAGCTGTCACTTGATTTCACACATTAATCTCACCTGGTCACAACTATCCAAAAGTACATTGACACACAATCACATTCACTCACTTTTTTAAAAGTGAGAAGCAAACATGTTAATTACACTGCTAATTGCATGCACACATACTTGAACCGTATTACCTCCCATTGATGTAATTCAGACAATCCCATCCCATCCAGCTACAGGCAAAAGGTAGTGCACACCTTGGACAAGATGCCAGCTCACTACGGGGCCAGTAAAAATCATGACTTGGTAAAATATGTGTGAAAGTCATATTTAGGTCACTACAGGCCACATTATCATCATATAATAACAGTTGGTACTGAAAAAATGTCTAGACGTTGGTAAGTGAACGTTGTGTCGTAAATATGAGTCACACTTCAGTCAATTATTCAACGGCTCCTTCATGGAGTTGACATGCTGGAGGATACTATTTCAGTAGCAGGTTTGTTTCTTTTAAATCAAAACATAAGTTTATTTCCAGAGACATGAGAGATTCCACTCAGATGTATCTCATTAATTTCTCACAGCGCTGATTGTTATATTTTTGGTAACTGCTCAATGCAACGCAAGGACTGACTCACTTATTTACCCTAACAGTTAAATGTTTTGGGGTTGTTTTTTTCATTGAAACTTAAATAAGCATTCTTGTTTTGGCATTTCTCTTAAGCTAAGATTCGCTGCAGACTATCGCTTACAAAAAGAGACCAATTGTATATATTTTAAGTGAAACCAGTTGAATAGCAAAAACTGCTTCTCATCTGTTTGTTGTTAAGAATAGGTGCAGAAATCCTTTCATAAAAGCAGAATATCCAATATAAAAGGCTTTGTGTGGGTGAGCAATTTCAGTGCAAGCTAACCATCCTGTCACTCTATCTCTGTACAGCTCTGCATGCAATCATAGCACATGCCCAACTCGATCATAAATGAAAGTGACTTTGAGAGCAAACAAACAAACAGAGCTTAAGTGAATCAGTTAGGCAGAAAGAGGCATGTGGCAGGCCGGTAGGTGATGGATGACAGCGCTTAGGAGCCGTGACTTTTGGGTAAGTGACAATGACACACATAAAGGTCCACCATTACCCATTTTAAGATGTGGTTAAAATCCTTATCGACCAGCCCGCCTCACTTGCCAATATGCCAGAGCATCACACCAGCTGGAGCTAGATTGGAGGCAGGCAGGGAATCATTTGCATTGCAGTGAGTCTCACACACAAACACAGAAACACACACACACAAGCTTAATGCACAAAAAAGTTTACCCAAGTGAACAGGGTTTATCTTTAAAAAAAAAAAAGAGCTTTTGCAATAACAAGCTTGAACAAAAGCAGTCACAGACTGCAACATCCCGCGACACCCCTGAATTCAAAACTTTACTGATATACTTGCATTTTTCAAAGATCAAAGCTGTTGCTCTGACCTACTTTCATAGTTCAAAGCACTAGCTTTGATCTACGGTCTTAGTCACGCTGTCCTTCTCCCTCGTCTTCCTATCTCTTCCGGTTCCTGAGTGTACACAAGTTTAAATTTGACCTTGACTTAGTTTTCTCAATGTCATTTTCATCTCCTTTGCTGTCCAAGTAATGTGCTTTTTCTTTCATCTTTCTGTCTGCAACGGTTGCGAAGATATTTAGGGGACTAATGAACGAACGTACGAACATACACTGATAATTACATCACCGTTTTGAAGCGGGATGTAATTATTAGTCGATTCCAAATTTTTGGTTGAGGAAGCAGTTCGCATGCTCTCCCCGTGTCTGCGTGGGTTCTCTCCGGGTTCTCCGGCTTCCTCCCACCTCCAAAAGCATGCGCTTCAGGTTGATTGGCCGGTCCCAAATTGACCATAGGAGTGAGTGTGTGTATGAATGATTGTTTGTTTCTATGTGGCTCTGCGGTACACTGGCGTCGTGCCCGGAGTGTCCCCCGCCTCACGCCCTGAGACTGCCAGGATAGGCACTGGCTACCCCGCGACCTGCGTTAGCGGATTAAGCGGGTTGGAAGATGAATGAATGAATGAATGAAGCTTTCTTCCATACCCCCCAGGGCTGTGACAGACAGTAGGCAGTGCTGAAAAGTTTCACACTTTCAAATCTGCACTATAAAGTTCAGACATTGGCGATGCCCCCATTGTGCTCGGGGTTTCCTGCGCTGCCTGCTGGTCTATGCTCTGGCGTATTTCATTTTCGACTGGAACATTCACAAGAAGGCCATTCTCATCGCCAATCCTGCCTCTCAGGTCCGAGTCTGCACCACGTTCTGGGATATTTCACAGTCATGATTCATGGCTTCTCTCCAGATCACAATAGGCTTCTCCCTAAAACAAATATAGAAATGAGTTGACAGCATTTGGGCGGCACGGTGGCGCAGTGGGTCGCCCAAATGCTGTCATGGCAAAACAAGGCGGTTCCGGGTTCCAGTCCTGCTCTGTTTCGGAGTTTGCATGTTCTCCCCATGTCTGCGTGGGTTCTCTCCGGGTTCTCTGGCTTCCTCCCACCTCCAAAAGCATGCGCTTCAGGTTAATTGGCCAGTCCCAAATTGCCCGTAGGAGTGAGTGTGTGTGTGTGCGTGGTTGTCTGTCTTTGTGTGTGGCTCTGTGGCGCACTGGCATCGTGCCCGGAATTTCCCCCGCGTCACGCCCTATACCAGCTGTAATATGCTCCAGCTCCCTGTGACCCGATGCGGCGGATACAGCAGAGAAAATGAATGAATAAATTAACATCATGTGATCAAGGAATGAGACAGCAACTTACATAGCTTGAAAACATAGTTTGTCCAAGTATAGTTTACGGCACCCAAAAACAATTCCATGCTGCAGTATGTTTAAAGGAAAAGTCTGTTCTATATTTTAAGATTTCAAAAAGTAGTGAAGTTGTGCAGGAGTGCATGAAAGCTAGAAAGATGTTGGTTATCAGGTGGAGAAACATCCTTTATCTAAGACTTTTCCTGACATTTTTATAGTAGCAAATTTCCTAAAGTGTTAAGTTATTAATTTAAAGTTTCCTGACAGTGATGATAGACTTCAGCTTTACGGACAGATGGTCCCTACCTGTAGCTGTGGCCTGAAAATGAGATTTACAGTAAAACCTTGATTAAATTGGGGAATTGTCCTAGTGAACTGTACAAAAAAACACTAAATCAAAGACTAATTTTACAGAGTGGTATTTCTTTTTCCTATCTAATGTTGGTTGCCAGCATTTCAAACAATTTTTTTTGCGTCAGGAGAAAGTGCTAATATGTCAGTTGCCGAGGTCATTTCTGAGTCAATGGTTGTTGGTATTTTTTAAAGTGATTGTAGTTTGCTCTTTTTCCACTGGTAAATGCTATACTTCAAAATTCAGCATGATTCAGATGACGCTTTCAGACTTTCTACGAGTCGTTAATCTTTCTTCCTTTGATTTGTCAAGGTTGGACTTTCAAAGTGACCTACAGAAAACTACAACACTTTGAAGACAGAGATACAAGTCACTGAAGAGGTCCTTTCAGAAGACAGTGATGGAGGTTGGCATGTCGTATGACTTTCTACAGCATTAAACTAAAGGTAATCTGGATCCAATGCCCCCATTTGGCCTTGTTAAGATGAATTACGTGATAATCAGTGTGCTTGAATTGTTTAATCTTCTCCCAGATGAAATATAAACACTCCTGAATACTGACTGGATTAAACAGCCTGAATGATGATCTGTCTGTGTGCTGACTAGTTTTCTCTGCTTCTTATTTTGAATATTGAAATACTTTTCTAGACTAGTTTCACTCACTTTTTGTTTTGCAACAGCTTACGTGACAAGTTTTTAATCCGTAAGAATAGTACATTTATCCAGGTTCATTTTGTAAGGCAATGTTAATGTAGCCACAAGAGTGCACAAGCCAGTGTCTTACTGTGTCTGTCCCAAGCCCGGATAAACACAGAGTGTTGTGACAGGAAGGGCATCCGACGTAAAACTTTTGCCAAGTCAAACATGTGAATCAAATCTATGACTTCCATACCATAACATCGACTGCCATCGGTGCTGTTCACCTGTAGGGTGGCGGTGGAAATTGGACTACTGTTGGTCAAAGAAGGAGAGGAGGAAAGTGTGTTCGTAGGAAGAGAGACAAGAGGAACGCCAAGAGTATAGGACTGAGAGTAGGAACGATGAATGTTGGAACTATGACAGGAAAAGGTAGAGAGTTGGTTGACATAAATGCAGAGGCGGAAGGTGGACATACTGTGTGTCCAGGAGACCAGGTGGAAATTAGCAAGTTTAAAAGTTTAAGAGCAGGGTTCAAGTTGTTCTATCATGGTGTAGATAGGAAGAGAAATAGAGAAGAAGGAGTTTGTTATGAATGTCTTGGAGGTAAAAAGAGTGTCAGACAGAGTGATGAGTCTGAAGCTAGAAATTGAAGGTGTGATGTTCAGTGTTGTTAGTGGGTATGCTCCACAGGTAGGATGTGAGCTGGAGGAGAAGGAGAAATTCTGGTTGGACTTTGATGAAGAGATACAGAGCATACCTAGAAGTGAGAGAGTTGTCATTGGTGTAGACTTCAATGGACATGTTGGTGGAGGAAACAGAGGTGATGAGGAGGTGATAGGCAGTTTTGGTATCCAGGAGAGGAATGCAGAAGGACAGATGATGGTTGACTTTGCAAAAAAGGATGGAAACGGCTATAGTGAATACTTTCTTCCAGAAGAGGCAGGAACATAGGGTGACCTATAAAAGTGGAGGTAGGAGCACACAAGTAGACTACATCTTGTGTAGACGGTGTAATCTGAAGGAGATCAGTGACTGCAAAGTAGTGGTAGGCGAAAGTGTAGCCAAACAGCATAGGATGGTGGTGTGTAGAATGACTCTGGTGGTGAGGAAGATGAAGAGGGCAAAGGCAGAGCAGAGGAAGAAATGATGGAAGCTGAAAAAGGAAGAGTGTTGCATGACTTTTAGGAAGGAGTTAAGACAGGCTCTGGGTGGTCAGGAGGTGCTTCCAGATGACTGGACAACTACGGCTAATGTGATCAGGGAGACAGGTAGGAGAGTACTTGGTGTGTCATCTGGAAGGAAAGTAGATAAGAGACTTGGTGGTGGAATGAGGAGGTACAGGAGTGTACACAGAAAGAGGTTAGCTAAGAAGAAGTGGGACACTGAGAGGACTGAGGAGAGTAGACAGGAGTACAGGGAGATGCGGCGTAAGGTGAAGGTAGCAAAGGCCAAAACAAGAGGCTTATCATGACTGCTTATAATGACTTGTATGCTAGGTTGAACAGTAAGGAGGGAGAGACTGATCTATACAGGTTGGCAAGACAGAGAGACAGAGATGGAAAGGACGTGCAGCAGGTTAGGGTGATTAAGGATAGGGATGGAAGTGTATCGACAGGTGCCAGTACAGTAGTGTGATGGGAAGATGGAAAGAATACTTGAAAGAGTTGATGAACGAGGAAAATCAGAGAGAAAAAAGAGGTGGTTGTTGTGGAACAGGAAGTAGAAAAGATTAGTTAGGATGAAGTGAGGAGTGCATTGAAGAGGATGAAGTGTGGAAAGGCACTCAATCCTGATGATATATCTGTGGAGGTATGGAAATGTCTAGGAGAGGTGGCAGTAGAGTTTCTGACTTGGTTGTTCAACAGGATCTTAGATAGTGGAAGATGCCTGAGGAATGCAGGAGAAGTGTGCTGGTGCCCATTTTTAAGAACAAGGGAGATGTGCAGAGTTGTGGCAACTACAGGGGAATAAAGCTGATGAGCCATACAATGAAGTTATGGGAAAGAGTAGTGGAAGCTAGACTAAGGGCAGAAGTGAGCATTTGTGAGCAGCTGTATGGTTTCATGCCAAAAAAGAGTACTACAGATGCAGTATTTGCTTCGAGGATGTTGATAGAGAGGTACAGAGAAGGCCAGAGGGAGCTGCATTGTTTGCATTGTGTTTTTGTAGATCTGGAGAAAGCTTATGACAGGGTGCCCATAGAGGAACTGTGGTATCGTATGAGGAAGTCTGGAGTGGCAGAGATGTATGTTAGAGCAGTGCAGGACATGTATGAGGCCTGTAAGACAGTGGTGAGGTGTGCTGTAGGTGTGACAGAGGAGTTCAAGGTGGAGGTGGGACTGCATCAGGGATCAGCTCTTCTAGCTAGTCCTGTTTTTTGCACCTTCGTTTATCTTTGTACAGGGCACATTGGCCTCGATCCTTAGTTTGTAAAGAGATGAAATATCTTAAAACACCCGTACATTAGAGCGAGAATCAAAATAAATTTGTTATGTTCTTCATTTTAAAATATGGGTTGTTATGTTATTTCCCCAGTCCTCTAGCTGGGTCGGAACAAGTCCTCAGCAACCAAGAGTGTGGAAAAGAGGTGAAGAAGCCTGTACAGGCAGGATGGAATGGGTGGACAAAAGTGTCAGGTGTGATGTGTGATAGAAGAGTTTAAGCCAAAACAAGGCAGTCACAGACTGCAAAATCCCGCTGCAAAACCCCTGAATTCAGAATTTTACCCTGACCTAATTGCATAGGTCAAAGATCAAAGCTGGTGTCACACTCACACTGGCCTTCTCCCTCGTCTTTCTATCTTATTTGGGTCCTGAGTGTACAAAAGTTGAAATCTGACCAACAACTAGTGCATATTTCTATCATTATATCTTTTTGCACATATGTCAGGAACCGGATGAGATAGCAAGACGAAACAAATATATATTCAAGGAGGTAGGGGATGAAAATTAGTTCACAACCTTGACCTTGAAAACTAGGTCAACGTCACATTTTCATTTATATACCTTTTTAGGTACACATCTCTGAAATCTCATGACAAGTAGAATGCACCAGTTACATGTTGGATCATGGGTCTTTTATTAAATGACCCTGACCTATCAACGTAGCTCAGGGTAAAACTTTGAATTCAGCGGTGTTGCAGGATGTTACAGTAGCACTAGCTGTGATTACTCACACTGGCCTTCTCCATATGAATTAGTCTATGCACTAGTCTGTCACGGTTCGGCGTGGCAGTGCTGCTGTGTGGCAGGGAGAGGCCAAGCTGGTGGGTGGAGCCACGGCTCCACACCTGAGACTCATCCACACACCATGGTGATCATCTCACCTGAACTTGTTTTGAGCTAATGACTCTAACGCTTTTTAAGCCTGGTTCAATGAGAGCTCAGAGCTAGTTCATTGCTCATGTTTGGTTCCTGGTAGTCGGTCCTGATTCTTAGTTTCTTGTCTGTCTGGAGAATTTTTACGTTTGTTAATAAATCATGGAAGGAAGATTTGCTTTTGGTGTCCTGCACTTGGGTCCATATTCCGCCTCACGTGACATAGTCAGCTACTACTTTAAGGGTACCCTGGCCTTCCCTGAAAGTAGGTCAGGGTAAGTCGCGGGATGTTGCAGTCTCTGACTGCCTTGTTTTTACTTGTTACTAGTGCGAAGAAAAAAAAATCACATTTGTTTTCTAAGTCATATTTAAGGTGAAATAGTTGGTCTAGTAATGATTGTATGCCTTACATCTTGATCTGTAAGATGTGGAACACCCTTGAACTTGACAGTCTGCATTGTCAGGTATGCGACCATCAAGGAACACTTGTATAAATGATTCAGATATGATTTGAAAGCCTGCAGTTTTTGCATTCAAATATGCCTGAAAAGGATTCCATTAGTATCACACAAAGGAAAAAAAACCAGAAATGAACATGTGTGGGTCATCTGTTTTTCAAAATGTTCATGAACTATGATCATTTACTTTCATTCTCATTCACTTCACTGTATTCAAATCTTTGTAACTTTATCCATGTAACAAATAGTACATGAGGTTTACATTTGGGTTTAAGGCAGACATCAGACAAGATCATAGACAATGCACCCTCCTACCTCGCAGTTGATGCGTTCCAAGAAACACATGCTATTAACGATTTCCGCTGTAGAGCGACAAACTATCTTATTATTTACAGTAATTTAAATGTTTATGGCCCTCCCCATACTGATATTAAACCACCTTCTATCCGTATTAACTTTGCCCACACTCTTAATGACTGTTTAAGGCACGTTTGTGTCTCACATAAGTCCAAGACTCAGGGAACGAACGCACTTCCGGATGCCGTCACTCAATAGAATGCATACAGTATCACGTGACTGCCTACCAAAAATCG
The DNA here is from genome assembly GCF_040054535.1 of Antennarius striatus. Lineage (NCBI taxonomy): Eukaryota > Metazoa > Chordata > Actinopteri > Lophiiformes > Antennariidae > Antennarius > Antennarius striatus. Next base: position 7,635,733 of record NC_090794.1, read on the forward strand.
GCTATGAGGTGAAGTCGCAAGCGTTGATGTGTGAATGCACGAGGGCGCACTGTATGTCTGTCAACCAATGTGTCAGAATTCAATCATGTTTCTCTACCTAAATTATTATCTGCATTAACTGAGTTAAAGCACAGACACAGTATATTAATATCATTTTACTGGCACGTGTAGGTTTCAGCCTACAGCTTACAAATTTGCTCAACACCAATTTAATGCAAAAAGACCTTCCTAGGTCTTCTGTTAGGGCTGTGAAGGAGCATATTGATGTAGGCATATGGTAAAATCGGAGGCTTCAGCATTGTTCATGTTGTATTAGATTGCATTCTCACTTTAATTCACTGTGTCCACAAAGTCATGAACAAGCACCTCAGTGCCCTGCCCCTATCTGTCAAACCTGCCTTCCCATAGTAAATCGTCTCTGTGAGAGTGGGACCAATTCCAAAGCTCCTCAGTCAAGACTGAGGTGGAGATGAAATGGATAAAGACTATGAATAGAGATCCCATTTCCCTCAAGCAAGAGCATGACACACACATATGCAATGGTAGGAGAAAATCCATAAATGCAAATGGTGTTTTGGATTCAGTGTGGTGGCTGCAGGACACAAGGAACTTCATATTACAGCTCAACAACCTGCTTCATGAAAAGCCAAGTGGGTGCTACATTGATTTCTGGCAAGGACCTTGATGCTAATTTGCTTATTCTAAGGCTTTTTTGGGGTGTTGTCACATGTTTTTGCATGCAGATGCAAATCATGGTAATGTTCCGTACAATAACCAGCGCACTATAGGTACAGATTAGCATTTGTAGCTGCTTCTATATTTACCAGCTAGAGTAGTAAGAAGACACTACAGCAAGAGAAAATTAGATAATCCTCCTTACCAGCCTTTAATGTAATTAGTAATTAGCATGAGAAACAGAATTAGCAGCTCCAAAAAATTAATAATCTAAACTGGTATCAGTTCAGTGTGGGGGTGTGAGGAGCAGCACTAACTGTCTTTTTCTACTTTGTGTGTGTTAAAGACCTGCTAATTATAAATTAATGTAACCCTCTTGTCTTTTGAGGTTGCACCCAACCATCTTAAAACACTGCACCCACATGCTAAAAACCTGAATTTCAGCAAAAGGCCTTCACTGAACGTCAACACTTTGAAGATACACTGAGACTAGGAATAGAAAATACTTTTACCTCCAGCAAGAACATGACAGAGTCAGATACACAGTGCAGAGAAAATCCATAAATGCAAATGCTGCCATGTTTATTGTGGTAGCTACTGAAAAAGAGGATCTTCATATCGAAGAACAATCAGCTAACTGCTCAGAGCACAGCCCATCGGGTTTCACATTGACTTCTGGAAAATATCCACGTACTGTAGATGCTGATGGCCTTCTTTCAGGCTGATGTCTTCCTACTTTTATAACTTAAAGCTTGATCAATAATGGTCCTATTATATATATATATATATATATATATATATATATATATATATATATAATTAGCTGCATCTTATACGATACAGCTTGTTCTCAGTTAATAATAATAATAAATAAATAATACACTCTCACTCACACAAGTACATATGTGTGTTAACTACAGCACAAGGTTACAGGTTACAGGCCTCTGAAACAGGCACAGTACACTAGGGGCCTGTAGGCATACAATTAGTAAATACAGAGAGGTACATATAGAGGTACAAGGACGGCCGAGTGACGGGTCGCGTGAAGAAATTGTGCCCAAATGAGCATCTTGTAGGGCAGACGGCACTTTGCTCAAGGGCGCCTCGGAAGTGGCTGGGAAGTAAGCTGACACCTCCAACCGTCAGCTCACACTCCGATAGACTTGAACCACTGATGGCTGGCCGATCCTGTCTTCAAGACGATTGGTCTACCGCTGAGCCACTGCCGCCCCCAGTTGAAAAATAGTTTGGGAAAAAACTGTTAAACAACTAGCTGTTTAAATATACAAATCCAAAGAAAGAATGCTGGGCTGAAAGACTTCCTCATTCTCTTTCTTGTTCTGCACATATCTGCTAACAACATCAAAGTTTCCTTTGCGCCTGGATGTCATGTCCATTATAGTGTGTGCTATTTCATCGCTGAATTATACATATTATAAATTATGTGAGGACTAAGGAAGAGGATGTATCTGCCTGAATTGAGTGCTAATGGGCTGCAATGATGTGCTTAAAGGTGTTGTCATCCAAAGTCTCTCTTTGATGTTCTTCTTGTCTGCACCACATTAATAGATAAAACTCACCCTGGCCGACTCTACTCTTTACTCTGTTTTACAATGGAAAAGGAGGCTTTGTGCCTTATGTGATGCATCGCTTACAGGACTGGAGCACTGTTCCTAGTTTAACCACGTTTCTCTGTAGTGTATTGGTGGTGTCGCTCTTGTCTGAATCAAGTAGCTTTTCAGCAGCTTAGGTCTCTCATTCATCAAGCAGCGCAGTAGCAGTAGCGCCCACACACACTACATTTTTGCCCAAACATTTCTGAAGTACAGTACTGCATCCTGCTGTGGTCTGAAATAAAACTGCTAATGATCAGTAAGTGACGCCATCAGTGTATGTGTGTGTGTGTGTGTGTGTGTGTGTGTGTGTGTGTGTGTGTGTGTGTGTGTGTGTGTGTGTGTGTGTGTGTGTGTGTGTGTGTGTGCTGCGAGGGAATAAGGACATGCAAGCTTGAGTTTAATGATGGAAATATGGCAGCGGGTGAGGATGGAGCGGAAATGATCCAGAGAGAGTCGGAATCTTTCTTCTTTTGTTGCTGTGGTTAAAGTCAAGTCCACTCACAGTTTTTCCTACATGTGCCAGAGTCCAAATTGAGCATACCCATACAGACATCATTGTGTACACACAGGTCCATATGGAATAAACAGCTATTTGTTATTTTTTGGTTGAGGGGGGAATTAAACCAGAAAGTTTTTTCCTGGCTCTTTTACTATAATTAATAGCAAAGCTTGCACTAAATTGGAGTTGATGGAGAAAAAAAATGATTGCCTTAAAGAATTAAACTACAGTATATACTGTATGTGTCTTGTTGTAAAAGCTTAGCTTGTTACATATCTCTCCATAGCATGTGCTTTTGCCCTTTGTGTGTGCGTGTGTGTGTCTGTGTGTCAGGCCCATACATCTGTGAAAAAAATTTGCATGCATGCATCAGTGTAAAAATTATTTCCTCTTTTAGGGATGAATAAAGGATTGTTTTTCTTCTTGTTGTACATCGGGGTGATGGGACAGGGGTTAATTGGTCTAAGAGTGATTTTTCTTCTTCTACTCTAATTGCAGGACTTGCACACGAAGCATTTCATCTACATTTTAATCACCTCAAAAACCTTTTCTGAGAGAGCTGATTACAGTGCATTTGTATAAAAATCAGCAGGAGTCTGGATTTTAAGGAAATGGAATTAGAAATGTATTATGAAAGTGAAAAACAGAACAATTAACTGCAAATTCAGCTGCAGGGAGTTCATCAATTATTATTCACTTTTTTGTTCCTGACAAAAGTTACAAGTTTGGATCTCAGACGGAAAGACCAAAATGGGTTTCCACCTGAGGGAGTACAGGTAAAGGCCAGGGTAAAGACCTGTAGAGAGCTCAGGCTAAAGACGCTGCTCCTTTGTGTCAGAAGGAATCAGCTGAGGAGGTTCAGGCATCTGAACAGCAGGCCTCCTGAGCAACATCCATTGCTTGTTTTCCAGGCACGTACAGCTGCTCAGAGAACCCAGGGCAGGCCCAGAACACACCGGAGACATTATTTATGTCATCTAGCTGAGGAGCGCCTCAGGGTACCCCAGGAGGGGGAGATGCACAATGCATGCAAGATGTGTCTAATAGGCTTTGTAAAGCAATGAGACAGAATGAGGTTTACACCTATATGTATGTCCTGCACCTGTAGGTCAAATCACAACTTTAAATCTAAAATATATTTCACATTAGTGGATTCATATAGGGGTTTACTATTTGGAAAATAAGATTAAAATAAAAGCCAAATTTATTTAGGGGTATGTATTTGTCTGTATACCTGGATCATAATGTAACAGATTATTTGCCTGTATTTAAAATAAAAAAATCTATATTTTCAGCTTTTCAGATTTACCACTTACCAGTGACGTCATACTTAGTCGTCTGTCTGAAACCCAAGTTTCCATTGTCAACTCTTCTCTTTTAGCAAGTTTGTTGAGTTTTCTTTGAACATAACACATATTTGTTAACAGCATACACTGGTAACACAAAGGTTGAACAACTGCCTGATAAAATAAAGTATAGGCTTAGTGAAAATGAAATTCCATTTACCTTTTAAGAATTATGAAGGGACACTAAGAATCAACGTCAGAGCTATTTATTTTGGTGGAATGGATGTCATTATGTATTATTCAACATCTCTACATGCATACCCAAAGAAATGCTGTAGACGAAACATTTGCTTGTGGTTCTTCAGACATGTCTTCTAAAATAAATAAAATCAGTTACAAAAAGGGGGGAGGGGAAATGACTGAGCAAAAATGTTTCAACACAAATATGAAGTGTCACTCATTCAGTATAAAAGAGAAGGTAATTTGTTACTTCCACACTTTGAGATGTAAAATAAGACATTAAACAAAGTCGCTATTAACAGCGGAATCAACAGCATCATTTCCACAAAACAAGTAGACGGCCGGAACATGATTTAATGGAGAAACTGCTCAAAATTAGATCGGTACTGGCCCCTTCCCCAGTTAGTACATAATGCATGGAGAGAAGACTGCAGCACTCTGTGCAGCGTATGCGACGGAATTACTTTGAAGTAATGACTAAAACTGGGCTGATTCAGCATCTGAACAGGTGTTGGTAGAATTAAATCAGACAGAATCAATTCAGTCTCTCTCAGCCATACATACTTTGCATTAAGCAGCATGAAATTTACAGAATCATTACGTCTAATTCATCCTGACTCCAGGATGACAACACAATATTGCATTGCTTTACCCTTTTAAAACAACCCAGAGCCAGTGCTTTAAGGGGAAAATAAAAGGCAGTCTTCATTTGTTGGCAGTATCAACACAGTCTGTTTCATGCTGGTTGCTCTCTATCAGAATTATTATTTTAGAGACATTTTAGCCCAATGACTGAGTTTCATGCTTCCATGAAGTAATAAACTTTAAAAATGGTCTAAATACATGCAGTACAAATCAACACATCCCAAATTTCTTGGCCGAGTCTTGTGAAAAGCTGAGTTCTAGAATTCCCATAAGCTTACTTCAGATTAATTATGTGGCCACACCTTTAAAATTTCATGCCATCAGTTTGTAATTCAGACTTTCCAACAAAATAACCTGTAGCAATGGAATGCCAGTACCTAATTTAATAAAAACACATGTCATAGTTGTTAGGTATTTTGCTTAAAACCGCAAATAATGTATATGAAAATCCATCCAGTAGTATTTGATGTCAAGATTAAAAGGACAGAACCAAAAACATTGCTACGAGAAGACCGAAGCTATTTATTAATTCATTCCCTGAACATAAACAGGACAATAAAATATTCTGATTAATAAGATTGAACTCTAAAACTATAAAATTATTAGATCAAATTAGAACAGATGAGTTCTTACTTCAAAACATAAAAATTTTTCAGCTCCTCTCAGATCTGCTGTTCCAGCGGTTTGGACCAGAACTTCTGTGAGTAGCAGTAAATGTTTCAGCTCTGCTTTGATGGGCAGCTGAAAGAGAAGAGCCAGAGGTTCTAAGAGGCCGACTGGCTCTTAAACCAGAAACCTTCTGGGATAAGATCTGATGTGATGTAGGGCCATTTAGGGCCCCATAAAATAATAAAAGTATTTTAAAATTGATATGAACACTAGCAGAAAATGGAACTTTAAAGTATATTTCATGCTGTCCGTATTCACTCACATAATTTGAACAAAATTGAAGTTACAGTAGTTTTATTCTATAGTCGTGTAGAAATGAGACAATAGAGGAGTCAAGCCTCTTAATAAAACCCTGAACTGAACTTTGTGTTGTTCAATGAAATGGTGAAACATGGTGAAAAGCTGTTTTTGTGACACGTTGGACATGTGCCTTGAAATCATTTCTAGATTCTTCAGTTTGTTTTGAATCCAAGTTCAATCTGAGGAACACTTTCTGTCCAAGGCTCTGAACCCAAGTTCAGAGCTTCCACTGGTTGAACTACAAGAAATTCTGCCCAACCCAAGCCTTCATATCTGAAATGCAGCCGAAGATGCAAAGGTTATTTAGAAGAATGACTGCAATTATCCTTTCAGAGGAAGTCCAACAAGTTTTGGTCAACACAAGAGAAAAATGAAAAACCCTTGCCAAAACCTCAAACCAAACAGAAACATTCCATCATGCGCCAAATCCCTGCAGAAAGGCATCTGGCTTTTCCATTGAACAAACAAACTAATGTTAAGGAGGGATCAGGTGACCCACGCAGATACCGATGGTCATTTTTAGACGCATGTGGAAGCATGTAAAAACATCAGCCCTCGACTGCACAGACGTGTGGGTGATGAATGGAAAATAAAAGTGCGCAGGTTTTCCAATACTTTGTCATAAAACATGCAAAAATGACTTTTTAATAACTGAAAAATATTCGTGCAAAGAAAGAGCAAGAAAATTAATTTTTGGCAGCGCAGAGGAGGGTCTATACATCTCTCTCTCTATATATTTTTTTTTAACGCTGCATTATAGTTAATGGTTTTCTGCAGTACAGAGAAATGTGACTCCTGTGCATTTAGCCTGTTCCCACGCAGCTCTGAGCAGGACCGCAACAATACACCAGCCCAATTCATCTACCGTTCCTTCTTTTGATTTATTGCAGCTTTCCGCAAGGTTAAAAAGTTATTGCTGAGTTACCACTTGTCTTCCACATTAATTACATAAACAGAATGGTGTGAGTGGCAAAGATGGGTACTGATATTCCCTGATGTTGCACAGATCAATCAATATTGATCAACAATACCTTGACGTATGGCAACATCTCACGTCTGAGACCTTGGGCAGCTTGAGTGATGATGGCATCCAGAAATGGTGCTGTCTCTAAAACAATTCCCCCTAAAATAAATAGGACGGAATTGAAATCCAAAGGTGAACACACATACACACACACACACACACACACACACACACACACACACACACACACACACACACACACACACACACACACACACACACACACACACATTTGCTTTTCCCTCTCTCCTTCCACTCTGTGAAGACACACTCTCGTGAATCTTTTACTCACGGATCGGGGCGATGAATATGAAATTAAATCCATATGGTTCTGTCAATAACATAGCTGCCAACGCAGCTTCACCACTATTATAAGTGGCTACACCTCAGGCAATACACAAGCTAATGAATAGTGCAGGCAACCAAAACGAAACATTATTTCATAGCCTCTCCATAAATGAATGAACATGAGAGAGAGTGTTCAGAAATGAAATGTTTACTCATAAAAACCTTGCTTCACTTAAACACATTGTGGACTTTCACCCTGACATTTCTACTTAACTGGCTGGCTTTTATTTAAACCGCATCACGTAGAAGGAGGGTAGTGCAAAAATGGAGGTAACAGGGAATAAACACACATGTATATCTAAAAAGCACACACACACGCACACGCGCACACACACACACACGCACGCACACACACACACACACACACACACACACACACACACACACACACACACATTCAAGGACAGAGAGGAATTAACAGCCGGCAGAGGAAGGTCCCATTCCCAGGATGCCTCTGGCTATTACAGGAGGCTATTTCAGGTCCTCTGTCTTCCTCCTCTCTCCATGTACTGTATTTACCTGACTGCAGCTGAGGGAGGCAACGGATGCATTTTTAACACAGTCTTAAAATGTGGATTTTTTTTGGATGTGGATAAAATGTGGGTTTTTTTTCCCCATCCGTTCACATTTTACTAATTTCTTTAAGTGTGACGGCGAAAATATATTTTATTCTATTTGTCTTTTTTTTTTTAACAGAAATTATTTATTACAACCATTTTATGGATGAGATAATCCAGTAGCAAACCTTGTTTTTTGTTTTTTGTTTTTTTGTTTTTTTTACACCACATATTAAAAAATCAAAATAATTCAATGAAGTTAAAGTAAATATGATGCCCAATAAAAATGATGGTTTTAAGTAGTACTACAGAGATGAACTTAAGTATTTGTATTTTCTTTGACAACAGATAAATGTCGTTGTACCGAGGATGTTTGATTTTCAGTATAAAATTATAAAAACATGTCAGCAACCTTGTATTTAATGAAACATGCTTACACAAGGAGTTAGGAAAGTTTATATAATTTATTTTAACTGAAATTCAAGTGTTATCTCTTCCATGCAAATCTATTTAAAAATAAATTTTCTGGAAGGGAGCATGTAATGGATCTAAAAACTGCATTGCACCATGGGTATTTTTTAATAAGTCAATAGAGTTCAGTAGGTTCAACAAAATACAATATTTCAAAATACATTTCAAAATATCAGTTCAAAAATATAAAATATTTGGTCATTAAAGTTTAATACAATTCAAGATTTTCCATAATCCATTGGATGTACAAACAAATACAACCTAATCAATGTTTGTTCTTTAACAATAGCTTCATTATGGCATTAGCACTAGAATGATCATTGCACTGAAGTACAGTGATTGATGGGCTATTTTAGGGAAGCATCTTATAAATAATGATAAATACGAGGACAAAAATGAAGCAGCAGGTGGACTCATATAGCTCTGACCCATTTGTTTCACGATGACATTCAAAAATGTCAATGTCACAGTGATGATGAACAGAAACGAATGAGATCTCACACCTCTGGCACATTTTGTTTTTCATTTGCTGTGAGGTAATTAGATGACTCGGCTAAATAATTGTGATAAATATGGCATGCGGTGAGTTAAACAGCTGTGTCCTTTATGGAGTAATGCATTGGATTCAAGACAGTTCAGACATGCCTTGCATCCAGGTACATCTGATTTGGATCAATTTCCATTCATCAGAGTATCACTCAGATGTCTTTACAGAGACAAGTCGCCATCACGTCTCTTTTCTTCTCGCTTTACTGGAAACTGCAACTACTGCAAAATCACAAAGGACGCATGCACACACTTTGTTGTAAAGCTGGCAGAGGCAGTTTGGTTCCTCGCTTCGGGTACAGAGTACACAACCTTGTCCCAGTTGTTTGGCATAGACAAATGAACGGTATCCAAATGTATCTTGGACTATACACAAAGTAAAAAAAAGTTGACTAGGCAGTCCTTCAATGTGGTCTGGGACACTTTTATTTAGATTTCATCCCCTCGTGTTTCCTGCTTCAAGAGTTGTTCGCTGCAAGTTTCAGTAATGAGAACCTTCAAATAAATCAAAACACATCTGCAAAACCTCTTGATACATTCAGTGTCAACAATCTTTATGAGTAATTCCAGTGTTCAGTGAATTCTTCCTCACTGACACTGCAACAGATGAAGTTTAGGGTTATTCATGATGAAAAAGAGTGTCTGTTGAGATGCAAACAAACTAAACTTCCTCTCTTATTATCCACTTTTTCTAACAATGTGTCTTACAAAATTAATGTAGGTTTAATTAGACTGTTATTATATACAGATTATCGAGAAAAATAAAACAACAACTTTAAATTCCTCATTGACACCCAGAAACTCAATTAGAAAATTCTCCATCAAAGAGGAAGTCACTGCTCAACAGAAAACCACAATAGCCAACCAATGATGACCTCTGAATTACAGGCGTTTAACTGACCATGGTTCCTAAAGGGGGCTTTGCAATCAAGATTTAAAGTGTTATTTTTTAAGTGTGTCGTGCCAAGTCTAGGGGAACCTTGAGCGTTATACAACTCTCATCTTTGTGATTCCCAAGGATGGCTAATGCCACAGCAATTTGCCTTCCAATCTGAATTCATTTATTCACATTATTTTTGCATCAGCATGGTCTCGGTCCAAAATAATAACCAAAACAAGCGAAAGCCAAGGTAAAGAAAGAAAATATATAAAACTGACCCAATTTTCTTCACAAAACATGAGAAGGGAGGAAAAAGCAAAATGGCTTTCTATCATGACAGATATATGACAGAATAAATTTTATTTAATTACTAAAATCAAGAAGGTACACAAATTCAGATTCGAAGGCAAGTTCCACACGAATTCAAAACAAGACCACAGAATCACTCGCAGGCAAAAAGGCAGACCAAGACAAATCAGAGCAACACTAAAATCCCAACAGCTAATAAAAAATATGACTAACGTGTTATTAGGAAACACCAGACAGATGGAGAGGCTGGCATATTTTGGTTCTTTGTACAGAGTAGCCATGCAAAGGTCGCTGTAACACCCCTCCATGGTTTAGATGTCCACAAATCACAGCACGTCGTGCACAACACAAAAACATTGCGTCGTGGTGGCTGGCAGCTAATGGGTGGCCACAGCTGCTTTATGGAACTCAGCTATTTTTCTTCACATTTCCCCATTGGGCTAGGTGACAAGCTGACCAGAAAAAAAAAAACCAAGAGAACAGGACATATTGATCAGCAGCTAAGAGTAGAACAGAGCCACTCTGAGCATCAGACCCAGAGGGGTGGGACAGAAGAATTGGCACTTCTCTCTTCTCCTGCGATTCTGAAGGACTCCACTGGTGTCTTTTGTCTCTTGTCTGACAAGGCCCCTTGGTGCCTCATTAGAGTCAGCCCTGCCTGTCCCCAAACCAATAATTTCACCTTTTTCATTGTCTTTCCTGCAGCTAGTGAACCAAATAAACTGTTGAGTGTTTGAGGGAGAGATCTGGAGTTAAGAAATGTTCAACACAGAGCAGGAGCACAAAGCAGCCACTTCTCACTAACCTGCATATGCATCTGAAAGTTAAACAGCTTTTCTGTAACTATCGTAGCTGTGAAATGGAAAAACTCATCTCATTTTGAAATAAAATTAGCACCTTCAGTAATTGTTACCCTCAAAGAGATGCCAAGAGGCCTGATGCTTTGCCAGACTAGCTGTGTGTGGTTTGTCTCTCACTTGAGTCTACCTTGTACCCAGCGTTTCGCCCAGGCTCACGCTGGCACCGACACCTACCATCTGTCAGCATCTTGGGCTTCGAACCACTCCTTCAATTCCCATTCCAGCATACAGAAATGATAAAGTAACAAGTGAAGATGCTCAGGTTAGCTCTAACACTGTTAAAATTGTAAGCATCAAAGTGCAGTTTCAACCAGTTTTTACAGAATGAATTGTTGTTACTTTGGATAATACACTAATGTGAATATCTTTAATGGAGACTATCTCTTTGGTAGGATACACATTAAAGTGAATCGCTACACAAATCCAGTCAATTTCCTTCCCAATACCAGTTATGTAAAATTATATAACTGGATCCTATGACTCCACTTGTCCTCCTCCCATCTCTGTGAAAGTATCTTTTAAAACCATTTCAACAAACACACATCTAGCAGTTGACTGACCCATTTTACATGGATGGCAAGGTTCAGCAATCACATCCTCAAAAATAGAAGCATGTAAAAGCTTCCATCTACTGTATGTTGTTAATGCACCTGATGCTGCAGCTCTGCAGATAACAGTCAAATAGGTGGGGGGCCAGAGCAGTGATTGGTTCCCGATCTCACCCACTGACAACAGACAAGGTTACAGCTGAAGAGGTGAGCAGAGGATAACGAAGACGTAAGCAGGAGGAGGTTTATTGTTGGTTTTATTTGGTGATCCGCTTAAGTAGACCAAGTATTTGCTCCTTTTGATCAAATGTTTGTTATAGAAGAGTTCATTCAAGGAACAGTACTAGTAGTACATAACCCAATCTTCAAATCTTACACTGATAGTCATATGGAAAGAGTGACATGTCATTACGACTAAAGAGTTTTGTGATTATTCCATTTGTGCACCACTGAATTCATTTGTGTGTTGTTTCATTTACGTGATCATTAGGAATGAACTTCTGTTACAGGGATGGATTGCATTACATTAAAGAAAAAAAAAACATTTCAATTGCTAAATCGTATAAAATTACTATTAAATTTGATCCAACACTGTAATAATAATATGGCAAAAGCATGTTAAAATGTTATAATTAATATCATTACAACACAATGTAACTGGGTCTCTATACTTTTATTTCCTAAATTATTGCAGTAATATTACAGTCAATTGTTAACTAGAAAATCTTTCATTTCCTTCATATATTTTTCACGATACCAGATGTTTTCTTCATTCATCCATCGTCTGTGTTAGATATTGATTGATGGAATCAGTGACATTCTGGCAGCAGTGTGTGTAGGCCTGTCTCTTGTAATCACTGTTTGCAGGAAGCTTTAAACTTGGGACCTTTCTGGCTGCAACAGGCAGTTGACGAATACGCTTGAGACAGCAGACAGTCTGGAAGGGGCAAAATGCATCAATAATGTTTGCTGCAAAAACACACACAGACTCACACAGACACACACACACAGACACACACACACAGACACACACACACACACACACACACGCACACACACGCACACACACACACACACACACACACACACACACCCATACTCAACCTCTTGTCTCCAAACATCAAAAAGCAAAAGAGCCAATCCTGCTTGTCAAAGTCATAGTTGGAAACCACCTGATCACTGGTGCAGATGGATGGTCATGGACAACCAGCAGAACTCAAAAGACAGAAAGAGAAAGGAGTGTGGCGTGATGGGGGACACAGAGGTGATCTAGTTGGGTGAGTTGTGGGGAGGGGGGGGGGTGCTCACTCTGATGTCCATGCTGCAGCTCCGGCCCTCAGGGGAATGTGCGACACTTCAGATTTCAAAGACAGTGACATCAGATAAGGTCCAGGTGATGTAGCGAAGCTTCATTTGTCATTTTGCCACACTCTGCAGCACTCAGTGCATCCAACAGCACTGAGTTGTTCATGATGCCTGCACTTTTTCCAATCTCAAAAGCATGCAAACTTCTTGCTGTTGTTTTCTTCCCTCCAGATACCTTTAAATATATTTCTGGTCAACTTCTGATGAATCAAATCCATGCAGAACAGCTGAATTGCTTAACTTTATTGATTTATTTGAAAATTATCATAACACAGCCATACATTAGTATTCACTAAATATTCTGTAATAGACAGGATTCACTGGCAGCCATTTATACTCTAAGTACATAAAATACAACTACTGAAAAGTTTTATGAAGGAATTTTATTTTAGTTTTTTTATGTCCATCGTTACTTTAAGACTCAACCTCTTTGGATGCCCAAGAGATGCTTCTATGGTTGAAGACTTAAAAATAGAGTTTGCAATGGATATTCAAAGAGAAAGTTTCCAAATTGATGTCACAGAAGTAGAATTATTCTCTTCTGTTATTAATCACTCTTCTTCACCCTCAGAATCTGATGTCTGCATTACTAAAATTTCAACTCAGCTTCCACCAACTGGATACTTAGGTGCATTGACTCTATCGAGCAATTTACTTTTTTTGGTGGAAATTTGATTTTCAACATGACATTGAAAAATTTTGGAGAAAGTTATATGAAATGCTAAATTAAGTTTTTCATGAAATGTTAAAAAAATGTCACACATTAAGGTTGCCTTTTTATTTATAGTATTTCAATGAGTGCTATAAAAGTTTACAAAAGTAACTAATGTAGGCTAATTTCATTCTAAATCAACATCTGTGTCATTTTCAATTTTACCTTCCTAGAGAGACTCAAATGACATCACCTGGGGATGCTTATAATTTATGAATTTGCACACGTTTTGCTTGGAGACACAAGACAACATTGGCAGAGCTTGTGATCAACCTCAGATGCATATTTAAGAATATGAAAAAATTGACTGAGTTGGTTTGATTTAATGTGGACCGAGACCATGTTTTCTGAGCTGAAGCCAGAGGTTTATTATTATCAAGATTATTATTTGCCAGATAAGAGCTAAGAGTCTTTTGCCTTTGGTTTTTCTTTGTATTTCATCCTGAATTCAAGGTCCGTCAACTGTTTCTTGTTTTTTCTGGCTTTTGTTAGATGTTGACCCTGTCTATTTGTCCATGAAACTGAAACAAACTGCAGATCCAAGTGTTTCCCTTCACTTTTGCAACCATGGTGTGATATACCAGTGTGTCTGTGTGCACATTTCCTAAGATACAATCAAACACACAAATAGCATGATGTTTGTTTTCCCGTCTTTTAACAGCAGCCCGTAAAAAGTTTACTGAAAGCCCCCCCTTCTGCTTTCATCAGCATATCACTTTGAGCTCCTATTATGCAAATGAAATCACAGCTCTATAAACCACATGTGAATGGAAAACACAAGCATGCCCGTACAAAATAGCAGTCATAAATTTGATCAACAGCGCTCCAGTAATCAGAAGTGTAAGTGACGCTTTCCTGCATTGTGCGGGTCGGTGAGATCCTTTCAATTCATCAGTTGGATGTGCCTGCCGAGACGTGTCAAATTGCCAGAATTTGAGTGCTGATTGTCTGGAAATTTACTTGCAGGTTCAATTATTGCGTGCTGCATTTCCAAACAGCTTTTTTTGACTGCTCAACATGCACCTGAAAACATAAAGGCAGACAGTGCGACCATGCATAGTGGAATATTCACTAATTCTATTTATTCTAAATGCACCTGCGCAAAACTTTAACTGATGTAAGAATGATGTATAGATCGGGTGGATGGAAAGTAGTACAAGATATCACATATGCATTATTTATGCTTGAAAGCAGTGAGAGTCAAAAAGAAGCAGCACATAAAGCAGAGGACAGACTTAAATGGCAAGAGAAACTTGAAGGCCATGTGGACTCAATGGATCCTGTAAGCATATTATGTCCAGAAGCATTAATAATAAATGGAGCCACAGACAGCCATTAGTAGGGTTCAAGTCCACGACAGAAATGATCGTACAGTGGGAGGATAGAACAAATTCATAATCTCAGAGAAAGGTAAAACGGCATCTGCAGATAAGGTGGCATCCAACAAATTGGTTTTTGAAACTTATCAGTTTTGGCAATGCTTCTGTGCATAACCAAATGCAGTCTTGGTTTGATTAAGCACTGCATTTTGTATTCCTTTTTATCCACATGTCTTTCCTTCTATCATTTTCCAGGGTAATAGCAAGACAGTGAGATATATTTAAATGTTACGAGGGTGATGTAAGCAGTTGAAATTATGATGGAACAAGGTTAGAAAAATACACAGCATGTCACAGTCAAATGTTCACAAAAAAAATCCTAAAAACATAAAATGTAAGTTTGACAAACACTTTCAGAAGCTGTGGCCTACTTCATCTGTTTACAGCTGTTTTTATCGTTTTGTGTTTTTTTATTTGTTTTTACAAAAAATACTCCAGACTGCAGCTGGAAACATTTCTGACAAGAGGAGCAGTGAGAAAATATAAATCTATTTTATCTATTATCTAAAAAATATGAAGCATATTAGTTTTTTGCAGTTTTATGTAAGCTACAGTTGAATTTTGTGGAGCACATTTCAAAGAACTAATCCCACGACATCCAATAAAAGAATAAAATCATTTTATTTGATTACATAATATTTTTTTCATAAATAGTTTACATGAAAGATGCAGTAGCATACTAGTTTCTCTTAATTATATAGATTTGTTACAAACGCTGTAGACTAACTAATAATGCTTTTGACCCTACAAAACACCATATCCCACAATGCAAAGGGAATTCCTTGATCCTCCCCACTATGTGAATATGCAGCAATTTGGCACCCCAATACTTTTTTTTTTTTTTTGCATATGGAAGATTTTACATGCTCTTGATTAAAAAAAAATAAGCATTTGTAAACATGTGAAAGCATGACATATATATATATATATATATATATATAGAATCTTAAAAGTTCAAAGAACTTTGAAATTGTCTGCAATGATCAAAGAACTCTCCAGAGTCTCAGGTTCCTACTTTTAAAACCTACTTCTGTTGGTTTCAGTGATGGTCTCATTTAAATTGGCTTCAAATATATGCACGATATTTACAAACCAGAAAAATGATCAGCTGGTGTTCCAGATTTGTTTGGCTCCTGCTGTGTTAACGGGCTCTCGTCCACATTCAAAAAATCTCTGTACTTACCTAGCATGACGCCGTTCATGTTGGTCTTCACACAGACTGTGTCACAGGTTACTGACCGTGTTTGTGTGTAGCCAGAACAAAAGATATGAGATTTTCTTTTGTTGTCTCTAATGAAATTTTGCAGCAGTGAAGAAAGCTGATGTTGACTGAAATACAGTCAAACCTCTTGTCCTGAGACACATCAGGAACAAACTGAGTTCTTTAAAGGATTGTTGTCACAAAGTGAGATTTATTTCATTTAATTTGTGCTTTAAAAGCAAACTTAGACATAAAAGATTCCAGAGTCTTATGAGGAAACTAATCCTTTTTAAAGCTCCTGTCTTTTTCCCCTTGGAACTCATGGCTCTGTTGTGAGAAGTGATGTCAGTCTTGTATCACACTCTTCTTATTGATGTTAAGGTATACAGCGTGTTTTTGAGTATTATCACAACGTGCTGTGACTTTTAATGAACAAAACCAATATTCCTACATAGCAAGCCAGCCAACTTCCTGTCAGCTGACTTGGCTCAAAACACAAGTGGGCAGGCCTGACCCCTTGAACCTGACGTGTGAATGGGCTTTTGCCTGTAACAGGAGCCTGACCTGGTCACGCTGAGACAGCGGCAACATGATCCATCTACCTCTCGCTTAGACTGTCACCTTCAAATGAGAGTGTTCACAGGCTTTGGCCCAACAGCGAGAGGTCCGCACCTATTTGCCATCAGGGCGCAGTGACAGCATGCATACAGAACCTTGTACAATGTGCTCAACCTGAAGGCTGATCAATCCCACCATATGAAAGCTGTCTTGAATGTGCTGTCCCTCTCTCTCTCTCTCTCTCTATCTCCTGAGACTCCCGAGCCTGTCCTGTTCTGTCATCCATCACGTCTGAAGCAACCTAGAAATGAAGCAGTAATGACTCTACATATTGAGGTTACATGTCACACATCAAACAGATTTGGCTAGTTGGGTGTGATCAGATATTGGCCTCAAAGTTAATTAAAATGAAATAATTTAATATGGTCGGAATAATCCAGTGAACATATAAAATCCTCATTGTTTAATGACTCCATTATTTACATTTAATGCTTTGTATAATTTATCTAATCCTGGAGCCCAGCACAGACGCTATCACGGAGAGGAGGTGTTGAAGTTTCATCTTATCACTTGCAAATATGCTCACTATTTGATGAAAGTACATTTTATCATACATCCAGTAATGGAACTAAGAGCAGTGACCCTGTCAAGGTTATTTGGCTGCCATCTTAATGCAATTTCAGTTCCATCATAGTTTGAGAAGAGAGGACAATTTCTTCCCGTTTGAGATGGGAAGAACACACCACCACATTTTTAGCCCATCGCAGACAGTTACTGAATGTAAATACCTCGTTCTTGGAAAATTTGTAAATGCGATTGGAAATTAAAGACAAATCTGTTCCTCTTACTGACATGTTACATCAGGGTTTCCTCTGCAGGCAGTGAATGTCAGCACTGTGAATACATTGTCACGACACGTTATACACTAATAGAAAATTAATCATATTTAAAGCAAAGAACGTATCTGACTAGGCATGAAAGTATTTGAAGTGGAGAGTATTCTTACAATGGAATTAAACTGATTTTCCTCCAAGAGAAAATCTTGTTTGATCTGTAACAGCTTTCACCTTTCCGTTATTTATTTGCTGAACTGTAATAGTTAAAATAGTTGTAAAGAGTTAAATGTTAAGTGTTTCCAGTAAAACCCATTCTTTTTGATGGAAGATTAGAAATGTGAGAGATTTCCAACATTACCCCAAGGGTAATATTGAACTTTACCCCAACTTTACATTTTGGACTAGCAACTGTACTCACAGCATCCTTACTGAGATAAACAAACAGACAGCCAGCCATCTGTCCATCCACCAGTCTATCCATCCATCCATCCATTCATTCATTCATTTTCATCCTGGGGGATCGCAAGGTTTTCTCACCTCTGTTTTCACCACGCTCCAATAGTGCTGATGCTACAGTAACCCTCCTGCCTATCTCACAGCACATTTTCCCATCACTCATGAGTAAGATCTAAAAAAAAAAAAATTCTTGAACTCCTTTGCTTGAGGCATCAACTCACCCCAAACCCACAGAGAGCAGTCTGCCAAAGACTGGCAGAAAACCATGGACTCATTTGTTTGTGATTAAGATTTAGGTTTGACCCAAATAAAAGTGTGTCAGATGCGAAATAATTAAATCTTATAAATGGAAACGCAAGTCTCCCCCCACACACACACACACACACACATACGCAGACAAGTGTGAACATTGGCTGTCAACAAAATGCGTCTGAAGTGATGATTAAACACAAGAGCAAATGTATTATGCATAAATGCACAACTTTACCAGGTGTAGGAAACGCGCCAGAAATCTGGAGGTAATATTCTTGCTGAATGCACACACCTGCCAGTAAAAAGTCTCACCTCACCGTCTATGATGTCCAGTAAAAACAGCCTCAGGTAAAAGAAGTGTGTTCCAAACTGACAGCCTTGAAAATGTTGGCAAAGCCGTACGTGTTTTACTTCTCGCATTGAATGTATATGAACCATCTGTTCGAATTGTTCTTGGGATCAGCGTTCATCTCTAACTGAGATCAGACCAGATGCAAACTTTTTAACATAAGATCTCCTTTCAACCTTGTAAACCTGTAATGTTTTACTGTGTTAACACTGGCTGCTGAAATTATTCTTCATATGTTGGACATGAATGTCGAAATAACACGTAAATGAAGTAGACATGATTTTGCAGACCTCTTGTGCTGTGTGACGTTGTGTCACATATGTTCTGAGTTAGCAGTTGGCTCAAAAGGATTGAACCTCTTCATAAATCAGATACACACATAGAGAGACTGTTCATTAATATCAACCTTACACAGAATTGATAGAGAAATGTTTGTAAAATGTTAGTTGACCATCTAGATCAAAATATCTTTTTTCAGCTAATGGAAAATATAGCATTTCTTATATTATAAAAAGACAATTTAAAGCGCTAAAATATGCAACATATCTCATGATCTAGGCTTGGAGCGCCAGCTAGGACATATGTTTACAATAAAATGCTATTACAGTTCCAATCTGAAACAATTCCAGAAAACAGGCCCATTTCCTCTAAGGCCACCGTGTGATCACAACTTCAGAGGAGCAAATAAACAGTTGCTCTTCCATCCCCCTCTCATACCGTTGATTTTTACTATGTGTAGCAAACATCACACTTTGAACCAATTTCAAATATTTTCTAGAACTACTGGTTTTCACCTGCTGGCGTTATCATCCTCCACGCCACAGCTTCTTTTAAAGCAACTTCTGTTGCCTCGGTTTTTCAACAGCACTAAGAATTACCTCTGTTTCCTCTAATAAATCACTAATTTTTCATCTTATTGCAAACATGTTCTTTGCCTGGTCCCATATTAAATTATGCTAATTAAGCATCCTTGAAAGTTCCTGCCATGTAACTTGGATTCATCGACACACACAGATGAATGTGAATGAAAATAGGAAATCCTGCGTATTGCTGAATGGAAAGTGTGCCTTGTATTATTTTCTGTGCTAATCCCACATATTTAGAAAGTAGCGGTACACAAGAACAATTGACAATTTAAGTTAAAAAAATCTATATGTTTTCTTTCCCAGAGTGAGATGAGATGAATGATATGGCTATCACATTTATTTAAGTTAACCAGTAAGTAACTAGTTAATCCGCTACAAATATTTCCAAAGCAAATTTATAGGCTACTTATGTTCTGGTTTAAATCATAATGTGAAAATATTTGTTTCTGATTTCATGACCTTGGTTGTGCATTGCTTAGAAAATCTATAGCATAAATGGAACAACTATGCTATTTGCATACTAGCTGAAAATCAGGTCCAGGTATATGATGATGTATAAATGTGTGCAGGTCATGCCTAAATTCACATTTTTACTGTGGTTCTCTGTTCAGGTGTCCTTTTGGTTCTCTGATCCTGTTTGACTTTTTCTTTCCCTCCCCAGCAGGAATATGAGACACCTGTGGCTCACTGACTTCAGCTGGCTATTTAAACAGCCTCTACTCCTCCTCATTGCTGGATGATTCCTATTGCTTCTGGACCACAGCTTGCATTCTGCATCCTCTTGTTTCTTGCATTGTATTCTCGAGTAGTGTTTCACATTTGTATCAGTTATATCCTGTTTATATCCTGGATTTTCTGTTGTCACTGTTGTAAGTCCTTCATCTTAGAAATAGATCCTATGTTTACTTCTGACTTTGCCCTTTGTCGTAGATTTTCTGTTAACATAGCGTATTTTTGAATCTTACCCGAAAGGTGATTTTCTGTTGTACTTTGTTCGTAATATTCTCTGGCTTTCTGTGAACATTTCATAACATTTATGTTGGTCAAGTTAGATGGTTCCAACAGTTTCTGTTGTTAATGCCAAGCTAACACTCCTGAGAGCTTAAATGAATAAACATAAAAAATAGACAAATAAAAAATGGCCTTATTCATGAAATTAACTCTTCGGAGACAAGAATCATAGACTCTTAAATACAATAATTTCTAAAACTTAAGTGAGGAAATATTAGAAAAATGTAGAAATGGTCTGTTTTGTTGCTGTTTTTGCCTCATCCAGCTGTATTTGACAGTACATGTTCACATAGTCAAGGGTAAAAATAGCAGCACTTGCAGCTGGAATCTTAATGGTCAAACCTGCAGAAACTGAAAACAGACACCTGAATATGTTCTCCTGGCTGCAGCTAAAATCAGCTTCTGACAGCGATTCTTGAGAGATAATCACTGTCCATGAAGTTCAGGTAGCAAAGCCTTGATGCCAGACTGCAATGTTTCCTGTTAAACCTTGAGAAACTTTGAAGGAACAGTGATTTTTTTTTTAAACTGAACAAATCCCTGCAGGAAACACAGAATAAGATTAGTGCTTTCTCAATAATGCATTACAAAACCAGCAAATTAGAATATTACCACTTTAAAACTTAAATCCTGTTATTCAAAAATAAGCTTTCAGATGTATCCTTACAACAAAATATTGAGATTACTAATGTTTAAAACTGTATTTTATATTACACCCAATTTCAGATGTATTACAATTTGATTTGTTCCATAAAAAATGAAGTTAAATCAGATTTATTGGTTTCTCCACATGAATCCCGCATTTACCTTCACCCCTTCAATTTGCTTTGTGCTGTTTAAGTGCACCTTCATGCCTGCAACAGCAAATTGCAGTTTTAACTTAACACAACATTTAATTGCAGGCACATGCTTGAGTGGTCACAGTGCCCATCAGAGGCAAAATGAGTCACAACAGCACAACATATATTATTCTAGAATCAGCAGCCGTGGTGCCAGGCTCACGCTCTAAGCTCCTCAGTTCCAAACTAGAGCCGAGTCCATCTCCTGGGCACCGGCACCAGATGGCGGAGCCAGTAACAGATCTGGGAAATAAGTGGGGATAATAAATGAGAAATAGAGTGAGGAAATGAGAGGAAAAGTCAGAGATTTAAATAAAGACAGAATGGAAAGCACCTGGGTTCGATCTGATCATTAGATTTCTAAATTCAGACGGCTGCGGAAGGATTTGCATAGCCTAGGGTTGGCAGTGGCCCACTTTCCCTTTCTGTCTTTCTGAAAGACTGCCAGTGCATTCCATTATTTGTGTTGAGGCTGTATCTGTGATGAAGAAAATGACAGTGCTGGCACATAATCAGAGTTTACCCCCCCCCCCCCCCTCCTTTCTACTCCCCCCTGTTGTTCGCTGTGACTGTCTAATTCCTGAATGCAACCCAAATATCTGCTGAGGAGAGGGGCCTGACACCAAACGGACAGAGAATGAAAACGAGAGATGCATCGGGTGAAAGAAAGTGCAAACAAGATGAAGACAGCGTGAGAGAAACAAAGAGAGAATGGCAGGACAGGCTTTCCACAGGCGGAGCTGGAGGCAGAGTTCGCCCTAGAGGCTGAGCGGCTCAGCCGGCCCAACCCTCAGTTCAAAAGGCTTTGAGACGCCACCTTCGTATTCAACTTCTGTGCTAATGGAATACCACGGACACACTTACATGCATCCATAATGAGGGTGCAGGCTTAGGAAGAAAGATGGACTGCATACGATGAGATGTGGACGTCCCAAAGTCGTTTAGTCAGGGAATGGCATGAAGGGAACTGTTGTGTCACTCCCATCCAGGTGACTCGAGCCTGAATCTGTTTTTTTGGTATGAATATTTTTGTTGTTATTTTCATTTATTATTATTATTATTATTATTATTATTATTATTATTAGGGGATGCGATTTACTGGACTTAGTGGACCTCTTGCAGTGGGGTGCACCTTTCATATGGCAGTGAGTACAGTGATGCTGAATTACATATAAAATGTGTAAAAAGTGGAACCGTGAGGCTACTCTGTCATACAAAAAGTTATTTGAGAGTGATTTATGGTTCAGCTTTAATATTTCAGCAAATCAAAGACGGATCTAACATGATATAGAAGTTTGTGTGACTTCCTGTTCAGGCTGCAGGATTCTGGAAAGTGTTCAACTCAACCACGACACTTTATTACCAACCTCTTGCCTGCTCCAGAGGAGGCGCCCTTTACACAAGGATACTTATTCACAAAACTGTACTGATTGGTGTATGCTTGTGATGCTCTAGGAACAATTCTTTGTGTGTTTGTGTCTCCTGCTTTCACTGACATGTCAGGCTTAATATGCATGATGTTGCCTTTTTATTTACTGCGTGTTGAAGCCCCTTCTCTGATATTCTGTGTATCATAGTGGCCGTAATCCTCACAGGAGGCGTCTGCACCATGAGGCTATTGTTATTCATGGCTCAAGGTGTTTTCACTGTCTCTGCATATTTTATTAGGTATTAGAATTACCATCCCCTTGTGGCTCAGAATCTGCTGACCTAATGAGCAGGCCTGACTGATTGACACAGGAGACCGCCAACACAGCCATTCATCATCTCCTGTGGTGACAACATATTGGATGTTTTATCTTACCAATGTATGCTTGATAATGGATCATTTTAATTCTGTTGCAAAAGAAAATCCTGCACAGACTGCCAGCACACGCCTGACAGTGCTTGATCATGGCCCCATGTCTTAAATCCACATGAGAATGGTGTGAAGGCTGCCAACATTTTCAAAAATATGAAATGATGATTGCTTTTTAAACTCACTATGAAATTGCTGGCGGCAATACAAGAGTTTTTTGTTTTTTTGTTTTTTTAAGTAACTTCGGTTGAAAAGTTTCTGAAAGAAAAGCAGAAGGATGAAATGAAGCAGAAGACACAATAATGAGTCAAATTCACTGGGTGCATTTTTAATTGTTTTTGTCATTGTTTATTCAGAGGCACATGCCAAGATGTCACCTAACAAGACTTCTTGGAGATCCCTGTTTTTCTGGCTTGCGAGAGGTCAAGTAGACCAAGTAAGTTAAAGAAGGTGATGAACATGAGCTTGACCTATTGTCTGTCTTCATTTTAACATTTGCACAAATATTCAATGCAAAATAAGTCTAAAATCCAAGGCTGAAAAATGTTTGTTTCAGATGTCAGGGAGGAAATAACACCAATAACATTTAAGAAAAATCATGAAAGCAGAATAACTTTGTTGTGATGTAGCACCTCATCCTACCCTTACAACCACGACTTTGCTGTTGGCTGGAGCTGACATCAACTACAGCCTGAATGCAGAGACACCTCCTGAAAATGGTAAAATAAAAAAACACTTAGAGAGAGCAGGTTCTCTGCAGATATGACCACACACTTCAGGTGGGTCATTAGTGAGGAATGATTGATTTGTTTCCATAAGTGCATTTTTTATGGGGAAATCCAAGTGTTACTAAGCTGGAGTAGCGTGTACAGGTAAGTTTAACATCAATAAACGTTTGTTTCAGAAGGAAAAGCAATTTACAGTAGTACCTTGAGATACGAGTTTAATTTGTTCAGTGGCTGAGCTCGTAAGTCAACAACTCATAACTAAAACAAATTTTTCCTAATATGAAAATCATTTTAATCTGTTCCAGCCATATTTCTATCAACCAATAGACATGCATGTGTTACCTAAGAATGGATCAGATTTACATATCACTTTTTCTTGAGACGTAGAGCACCTCACATAGGTTCCATTATTCAATCATTCTTCATTCATACTTGGGGATGTGTGGCCACAGCTGCCCTGGGGCACACTGACGGAAATGTGGGCAGCCAATCCGCCCCAACGGCCTCTCTGACCACCACCGGAACAATCACGCACTACTGAGTCCTTCAGTCGAGGCAAGGACGGTACAGGGCTTGCCCAAGGACACAACAATAGATGACTGGGGGAGCAGGACTCGAACCGCCAATCCTACAAATCATTGGACCACCTGAGCCGTAGTCGCCCCAACTTGTGCATAATTAATTAATCTTATTCTTCTTCTTCTTCAAATCCCACAGTAACTGATATACCCACAAGATGGCAATGCAAAGTTGAACATTTCTACAGATGGAAATCTCCATTAATATCCAAATATGCCATAAATTAATCTTCAGGCAAACTAGAGTAGTTTAATGTTCAGATTATCTAATCATAAAGACTAGAAAGACATGGGGACAAAAGGCATAACTGATTTAAAATGATCTGTCTACAACGATGAGAAATAATGTGTTAATACTGAACTGCAGACATGAGGATTAGATTGGTTAGCGTTGGTAAATGCCAAAATAGTTGCCCCCCCCCCTGTTTCAGCTTCTTATGCTATACTAGGTTAGTAAAGTGTTATGTTCCTGTATGTTTAATGTTAGCCTTCCTCACAAAATTAGGTTTTAGCTTTCATACTTTCATGGAAAGTCTTACGCTACTGTGCTGTGCAACTGGGATGCATAGATATCTGCGTGTGCCATTATTCATGGCATAGTGGCTGGGCATAATTATATTGCATGGCAATAATGATGACAATACAGTGCATGCAGTTATTTCTTAAGAAGAGGCTGAGTGTGCAGCAGATGATTGGTCATTACAACTAAGAGAGATTTCACACTTCAATAGGAATTATGAACCAAGAACTAAGACTTGGATCTTTGAACAAAGTGCATAAGACTCTTTCTAGCATCACAATTCTATCAGAATCCAGCTGAGAAATCTGCTGTTAAAGGGCCAGTGTTGACTGACATAGTACAATTAAGCACAGAGGCTGTGGGTTTCAGAAATTATATAAAATAGTTGTTTGATTGAGAGAGAATCAGCAGTAATCTTCACTTACTCCTCAATGCCGAGACACAAGTTGCATAGTGATGCTGTCTCTTGCCATGGGATGTCTGTCACCTGTCAGCAAGAAGATAGTGATTTAAGAAAAAGTTGAGTGGTGGTCTATTAGCTGTATTTATCTATTTTTTGAGTGTTGCTTCCTTTGTGCGCAGCAACATTTCTGGTCCAAATGCTTAGGGTTAGCTGAGTAGAGCTACTTTAGAAACTGCTTAGCCAGAAAAACATACAGTAGTCTTGCCCTTAATATGTTTGGCGGTTCAATCCGGAAATCCCTCAGGGAGGTGTGCACCCATTTAAAGGCCGGTAAATGGTGATTGATGAGGCATCCTCACAATGAACATGCCCCCTTCTTCTACTTTAAGAACAATCTGTTATCCACCAAACACCTGAAGTCAGACCACTTTGTTGCATTTGGACCCCCTAATTTTCTTGTGTCGAGGGAATGGGAGTCATTAGGCACTTAAGTGACAGCAGAGAGCTTCGAAGGGCAAGTTGTCCAAAGATGGAAAGTCCTCATTCTAACTGGAGGTCAGAGGCTGCTAGTTGGTTTTACCTCTCAAGGGCCCCACACACAGAATGCCCACATGTTTCCTTTCAAAGATAGCTCAGGAGAACAGATGGTCAGGAGGATATATGGAGAAGAAAACAGCAATTGAACAAGTAAGGTAATGAAAAGGTGGGGTAGCAAACAAGTATGGGGTAATGTTGTTCACTGTATTTCCCTGAAACTGATACAGAACCTAACTCTTTCTTAAAATGTCATTAAAACTCGGTAATTATTATCTGTGCCACAGAAGTTTACTTCCATGCACTGAAATCAAAACTTTACTATCATATCAGACACACCGATAGAATTTAGCATGTGGCAATGTAGGAGTTTACAAAGCATAGATCAGCTGATAAAATCTTGGAAGTTTGGAGAGGCAAAATTTTCAGATGGAGTCTGGCAGATTTCATAATGTGACGTAGTTGCTGAAAACACTGTTGGTTTTAACAGCACAGTAGCAAGTCAGGGGTTACATGGTGGGCAGAAAGACACGTGATTTTTTGCAGTACATTTAGCAATATGCTACTAAGTGACACAATATATTGCATTGTTGAAATTCACTGCAATACCCAACCCTAGCTATCAAATACTAAATTTTACCCAGTTATCAAATTTCCCATTGTCCTAGTATTTAGAAAGAAGACTTCATATCTAGCTTTAGACTGGAACTATACAATTGTTAAACAGTAAAATAAAATCAATAGTTAATAAAGTTCTATCTACATGGTATTAAAAAAAACTGCAAAAACTTATTTAGGGCCTGTTACAAATTTTCCATCACAGATACACACCTTCCCATCTTAAAACTGACCACTTCATAGATTCCCCTATTGCGAGTTATTTTTAGAACGTAACTCCTGCAATAAACAAGGGATCTCCGTAGTGGTAATGTGGATGTAAATTGCTTAAGTTTTGTTAAAACAGATATATTTATTTATCTTATACTAATTGATTCAGTCCAATATTTATTATAGTTGTATCTGGAAAAGAAAACACCAGGAAACATGTTCTGACTGTCTTGAAGGTCATATTGTGTTTGGCTGGCACTTATTTCGTTGAACAACCACAGCGAGCTTTTCTTATGTCGATTTGACGTTTGAAGCTCTGAACGGGAATATAAAGACGAGACTGAAAGAATCTAAACCATTGATTGAGACAAGCTCAGACGTACATCTGAGGAACACAGCTGAAAATAGGAGAAGAAGTCAACAATGGAGATAGATTGGGATGCAGGACACAGTCTGGAAAGAATTGATTGTCAGTTTGGTATTTTCATCCCCCTGTCATAATAAATTGTCCACTCTGAACTAGTATTGATGCCCCTTAGCAAAGGAAGAGTTTGTGAAAGTAAGAGAGAAAAAGAAATACCCTAAAGGAGGCAGTGAGTGATAGAAGAAGAATGCCTAGGTGGTAAAAGAAAGAATTTCACTGAGAAGAAGAGGCACCAGGAGAGAAACAAAGACAGATAGAAAACAGAAAAGGAGAGTAGAAAAACAGTCCTTGCACCCATAGAAAATCTGTATTGACTTTGTGAAAACTTAAACCCTTTAAAGGATTTTTTTTTCATCAATGCAACTAACACAGAATGCCGTGACTTATCAGACAAGGGCCCACTGAGCCCTTTGCCCCCACATTACAGATTTCCTACACAGCAAATGGGAAAACTCAATCCTTTGTTTCTGTTCTCCCCGGCCAACAATCACTGTGTGTGTGTATTGGGACTGTAACATTGCTGGGATATTGTATTTCTCTTTACCAGAATTGCAGCATGCATTCGGTCGAAGACAGACACAAAAGAGCACCGCAGAAAATTGGGAAATGATTTAAAAAGAATATCAGAGGTGGATTCATGACATAAGTACTGTTTACATAAAGCGCTGAGGTTGTAGGTTTGTGGTTATCATTTTAGTTGGACCAGTAGCATGTTCATGGATACCTTGATTTTCTATGAACTGCTTTTTAATTTAGGCCACTCTAGAATGAACCCCCACCAAGGACATACCATCATCTATTAAGCTGTTATGTCAAACTCTCTATTCATTTCCCAGTCTTCTGGCATATATAAGACTAATATTTCCTCTCCTTTTAACTTTTAAACTTTAGATTTTTTTGGTCTCTTGCCACTCCTAAAGGGAATTATTAGGCTTTGTAGCTGCTAAATATTCCACAATGTTTGCTATTACTTGATAACTGTGTGGGTTTGCTGTTTGGCATGGAGCAGATAGTTCACTGTTGGCCTGCTGTGGCTAAAAAGAAAATGAATCAGACCAATAATTTTGAGCTACAAAATAATTAAAGCAGGAGAACAGCATAGGGTGATCTCTCTTC
The DNA here is from genome assembly GCF_040054535.1 of Antennarius striatus. Lineage (NCBI taxonomy): Eukaryota > Metazoa > Chordata > Actinopteri > Lophiiformes > Antennariidae > Antennarius > Antennarius striatus. Next base: position 7,663,959 of record NC_090794.1, read on the forward strand.
AGGTTCACCACCACGGGGGAGACCTTTCACATGGGAGTAGTCTTTTGATGCACTGATCATTTGAAATTGTAATTAAGATACTGTTGTGTTTGTCATGGAATCCAAGCTGTCCATCGAGTCAAACATTAAATAAAATTAATGTTCACTGCCTCCAGTGATTCATGTTTCTCCTTACACTTACATTAAAGAATGGGAGATCCACTTCAACACACCAAGGAAAAAAAATGAGTCAATTATTTGTAATTGGGTCTGTAGAAGTGTGATAGCAGAACTCAGCTTGTTGCTGATCAGATGGTGACACAACTCTCACATGTTCAATGCAGCAGCCGCCCACTTCCAAAAATGAACCTTGCTGCCATCTCTCTGTCTGTTACTCCACCACCTGTGCCCTTCCCTGGCCCAATTCTCCATCCTTCCCTCTCACCTCCTCATCCTCAGATTACTCACCTCAGACTGAAACTCAGCCTCAATTCCATAGACACACTTCCTGCCTGATTAAGTCACCTTAGCAACTCATTCCACTCTGTCAGTGTTTTTGTGTCTAACAATGTCCATTTGCCTTGTTGAAAGAAATTAATCTGCAAAAGAGAATGAGGCAGGAGGACAATGAAAGAAAAGAATCAACCCATTGTGAAGGACTGACATGACGGCCATTATCCTCCCTTGATGGCCAATTATAACCTTTTTTCTCACAATTTTTTTGTTGGTGCAGTAGACAGGATCTCAAAGTGTATGTGAAGTCCTGGTTCTTTAATGACAGTTTACAGCGAGTGTTCCTCTTCCTCTTCACAAAAACTCCTGTCACAAAAAGCCAAGTGTGTCATTTTAGCACAGCTGCTTTCAGCCCAAGGCAGTTTAGCCACTGTATGCAATAAATGAGTTGTCATGGCGTAGCCGCCTGGATGACAGTTTAGTATTTGGGGGGGGGGGCTTGGTATAAAATGATTTGACAGCAGTGAAACAGCAGAAACCAGTCTGATCAAAAGCATTTTTGGACTTTTCTATTGACAGTTTGAGTTTGTTTTCAGGCTCATATTCTACATGGCACTGCTAACCCTGTGAGCCAATCACTTCTCCAGTTAAACGTACAGCGATTCACAGAAGAAATAAAGATGAAGTCTTCTCTCTTGACTGAAATGACATGATGAACCACCACAATGTCAGACCTACGTGTACTAGAGCCTGGTACTTAAATGCATGGGAGGATATCTACGCAAGTTCCTGTCCATGAGGTCCTCTGTGTTAACAGGCTGACAATGCTGGTATTCTTAGAGATCACGACCTGATGGTGGTGTTACAGACATGGGAAAAGGTAAGGCTAGTATATTTTGAACACACTGGCAATTGGTAAAATACTACCAGAGCTCTAGCAAGGCATGATTTCCCTTATAATCCACACACGAAGGAACTGCTGCTGCAGGTTAATTAAAACTGGTTCTGTTAGTAATATCTGTAAAGCTTGCTGAATTGATCTTGTATTGATCCCTTGGTCTGATTTAATGACAACAGATAAATAAGGAAAATAAAATTATAATAGTAACAATATTGTTGTCAGGGTTTATGACCCAATAAATCTTACAAGGTCAAATTTAATTAACTTTAAATCCGGTGAGAAAATATTGACCTCAGCATCCTGATAATGAACCTGCTCATGATTTACATTGTTGTAGTACTGTTTATGTCAAGATGGACTGAATAAAATGCTGAAAACTGTTTACTTGTGACACAGAAAATAGAAAGAAATAAAACTCAAACATTTAATAATATCACAAATACACAAAACACAAATCTCTAATAATTGTGATTGCAAAAGTGGAATCATATAACATATTTGCTTTCTCTGATTAGTTGCCCTCCAGATGTGTAGTACAGACAGCCCACCACTCAACTCAAGGACAGTCACCTGGAATCTGCAGTGTGCTTTGAAGAGAGCTGCCTGCTCATCACAGTTTGATCCTGCAAGCACCAGCAAAGCAGTGTTTTATCAGGACGGCTAATTATAGGCAGAGAAGGATGTGGAAATGGCATCCTGTCTCCAGAGGAAAACGGCAGGCTTGCACATTCGTTTTCGCACACATGCTGAGGCACACCTACTGTGTGTCAGTCTCCCCCGAGGTTCTACGCCGTCCATCCATCACAGACAAGACAGCAAAATGACATAGCTAACTGTGTTGCTGTGGTTGGTCAGTGGTCCAAACATTTTCGGGCACCCAATTTCAGGTTCTTGAACTCTGTGGTGTTTGCACATTGCCTTCCGTAACCCACGGTTTTTCTATTGTAAGGATATTTGTGGGGGTCAGGTCTTGTTTTGGGAGGAAAACATCTCACTTTGCTTCAGTAGAAGTTACTCGCGCATGTAGAGGTTAGCAAAGTTCATCTCTGGCTGAGTTCACTTGCTGTGTTATTTGTTGAAAACCTCTAAAGAAGCAAGCCTTCAACTATGACACCACCAGGAGGGATGATGATATATCTGGTAGTATTCATGATGATGCAGCCTTCACAAACATTCGAAAAGTTTGGTTGAAGTTACCGTAATTGGAAAACAGTTAACAACCTAAATCAAACCTAAATCAAATCTGCATGTGCTAACTTAGAGGAAAATATAGTTTTGCAGAAAGTCAGTCATTGTGCTCACATCGGGGTCCAACAAATGAATCCTTCATCTGAAGACAGATAAATTACCAGCTCCAAGTCTTCATCGCTTCATCTGAACTGAAAAGAGTGTCTGCCTTCCTATAAGTCTCTCTTTCATAGGTTTTTGTGCGCATACATGGTTTTTGCATGATGTGTTCTGCTTTCTGTTCAGACACACTGTCAGCGTTTCAAAGATGCTATACCATCATCAACTTCAGGCAACAAGTCATAAAGCTGTGACTTACCCGCTTTTAGTTCATTTTCCATGTTCCTCTGTGCCAGATTTCCAAGTTCTTGGAGAAGCGCAGTCACATCATATAAATTATTGTAAGTAATTTCCGTGACAGAACAGCGAGGAGAACTTGGCTCCTCTGCAGTGGAGGCCCCTCTGCAGGGCCCCCATGTGAGCGCATGATGGAAACATTGATGTGTGCCATTCATCTTCACGTCAGAGGTGTGTACGTGTATATCTATCTTACTTCATCGATTTATGTTTGAGTGTGTGTGTGTGTGTGTGTGTGTGTGTGTGTTTGTGTGTGTGTGTGTGTGTGTGTGTGTGTGTGTGTGTGTGTGTGTGTGTGTGTGTGTGTGTGTGTGTGTGTGTGTGTGTGTGTGTGTGTGTGTGTGTGTGTAGTTCTGCAAATGCCAGTTTGTGTGCGTGTGATGTATTTTAATGATAGATGTTCTGACAGCACAGTCCTCTTCCAACCTGTCTGAGGAAGAAGAAGCAGCCTGTTCTGATTTGTGAAGATCTCATACGCTGCAGATGTCAGAATCCACAACAGTGACTGGTTTGTAGATCTCTTTTTCTCTGTCTCTTCCTTTTTAGCTTTTCATTTCTTTATTCTATAGGCAAGCATAGACATATAGTGGAAAGGAATTTCAGGGTCAAAACCCCAAACAAATATGGTATGTACTGAAGTACTTGATGGATTCATAATTAAAACTGGACGGTTGTGTTTCAGTGTGTGACAGAAAGCCTTGAAGTTTCATATTCTGAACTCCCCAAAGGAATAACTGAAGTTCACATAGCAACCAAATACGAGCCAAAAATACTTAATTGAAAATAAGTGAGATAACTCCAAGATAACATCCATTCTTCCATCCATCCATTTTCTTGTCGACAAGACGACTGTAATTACCTTGTCTTCAGCCGCTTATCCACCTTGCGGGTCATGGCTGTACTGGGGCCTATCCTAGTTGACTACAGGCAAGAAGTGGGGTACACCCCAGATGTGTTACCAGCACTCCAAGAGGCCACATGAAAGACAAATAAGCATTCACACATACAGGCACACCTATGGCCAATTTGAAGTTGCTGGAGTACAAACTCCGCAAAAGAGGAATTAAACCTGGAATATTCTAGCTGTGAGGGGACAGAGCTATCCACTGTGCCACCGTGCTAGTCCAAAGTTAGCTTATCAGAAATAAAGACATTTGAGACATTGTTTAAAATGAGACAGTGAGAGGGTCATCATGCACTGTTCACATCAAAAAATGTCAGAACTTTTTGAGCACAAACCGGAGAAACACATTCATTTTGAAAGCCGTCGTTTTGGAATGGCGTGCATCACCATCACTTCTGGATCATATGCTGTTCGTGGCTAATAGTCTTATTAATGAGTTCCAAAACAAGCTTTATCCTTCAGCCAGGAACATTTGCGATAAAAGAAAATCAGGAGGATTACCTTTTGGACTGATCTGATAAAACCTGTGGACACAAGCAAACCCAGTGCTGCAGATACAATGGATGTATTTGTCTTAATATGTAAAGCTAAGCCATGTAACTGATTTTAGAGGCTTGTCTTGAAGATACCTTCAAATCCCAAACACAACAAATAAATCAAACACTGTGACAAACACTGTGACAAAAAAACACTCTGCAACAGTTAAAGTAACAAGCCCATACCAGTGTACGGTATACCTGCTAACTGTAATTGCATGTCGTCCATAACGATAAATCTATGAGGAAGCTACAGCAGCAAAATGTCTTTATACTAATGTGCTAGTTTGACATATTTGAATATTATAAATAACCAGTTGCATTATACAATATTGTATTTATTTACATTTAAATAAGATACAAAGAATAAAATGAAACTCATGATCATTTCACCAACCTCGTCAGTCAGTGCAAAGTCATCCAGTCATGCGCCATCACTTTGGTTGCGGCAGAATAGATTTATTCTTATGGTGAAAAAGCAATTTAGCCATGAACTGGCAGTTGACTAAAGATGAAAATGTTGCCATCTAAAGCTGCATGTGGTGAAGGATATTGGATTGAAACAAATTTTGAGGTGATTTGAACTCCTTTAAAAATTCTGAAGTGAATTTATACAATCACTTTGGTGCCCCTGCATACTTTTCAAGTATCTCTAAATCAGTCAAGTTGACTCTGACATTTCATGACTTTTAGAGGCATTACCATCTAGAAGGAAACTATAATGATAAACAGAGCAGAATAGATTTGAAAAAGAACCTCCAGCATATTTTCCAGAAACATTTTGCACTGCAGCTTATCTGTTAACCTGTTAATAATTTCATCCAAAGCTTAGTGTCTCTTTAAAGTGTCACAAGTTTTACATAAATCACATTTAAATTTCTGTCTGGAACATCTTGAATGCCTCAAAATCTCATTCAGCAGAGAGAGCACAGATGATGTATATTGGAGTTTGACCTCAAATAGATATCTTATGTCAAGGAAATATTTCAAAGTCATAAAAATGATTCAAATTCAAATTGCACAGTAAAAGAGTGCCAGTAGACACAAATAAATTTTTCTCACTCTCGGTTCATGGTTTCTCTGCTTGGATGTTTGATGTCTGGACCCAGAATGCAAACACTGGAAAATCCATTTCTGTGGCAGGCTGGTTTCTCCAGAGGTGGGATTGATAAGAGGAGATAAACGTCTTGGAGAGTCCGGGGCAGTGATTAGGACACAGGGCATGAAACGGATGGCTTTCATTAAAGTAGGTGTTGATGAATATAAACACACCTACGTATTCAGATATGTACTGCTGAGAGATGTGCATCACGTTTCCGACGTATGTTCCATCTACAAAAACACTCCCTCATGCATCACGATGACTTGTTTTTTTCTTTTCTTCTGCATAATGTTTATGGTCTATTAACAATGCTAATACATCTGCTGCAGCCACAAAACTGTAAAAGGCATATAAACCTGTGAGACTGTTGTGCTCTTCTTCCAGCTACGGTTACATTGCTTGCAAAATCAACCCACAAGCAGAGTAAGCAGTGAAAGCATTTTATCAGCACAGCTGGTGCCCAAATATCCCGTGAAATAGTGTTTAATATTCTCTTGTGCTTTCTTGAGCAAGAAATGCTCCCTCATTCCCTTTGTATTGCTGCAATGCAGAAAGTCGGGCCCATCTGTGCTCACCTCCAAGGGTCCTAGTCCTGTCATATTCTGCTCTAACATGCGGTTTTATAGTGTTTCTAAGCTCGCCCATCATTTCATTTGGCAACCCGCATCTGTTTAAAGTGACAATTAGGTAAACCCCTTCCCCTGGCTGGTGATAGTGCAACGGCAGCTATGCAACAGATCTGTGAGGTCATCACAAAATATCACTTACTCATAAAAACGCTGCTGATATAATGAGAAGGGCTTCAAGGAAAGCAATTAAGAAGCAAAGACAGACTGTGCATATAGAATAGAATAGAATAGAATAGAATAGAATAGAATAGAATAGAATAGAATAGAATAGAATAGAATAGAATAGAACTGAATGTATGTATTGTTGGTTCAAAATTCAGTCGAACTGAACTGAGCTTAAGAATACACTGAACATTTAGAGAAGAAGAAGAAGAAGAAAAGATAAATATATAATTAAGTTTCCAGCCTCAGGGTATTAAACAGGAGTGACTAAATATTTTTAAGTATTCACAGAGTGGGTTTTGTAAAAAATAAGTATTCCACAGAGGTATGTGTCAGTAAACGATTGTCTATGAGGTCTAAATTGTGCCCATTTATGTAAAAACCTTTGACTTAAATTTGTCAAAGTGCAACAAGAGTTCTTGAACCTGTTTTTGTGTAATTAATTGTCTGAATTTCCATTCATCCTGCAAATGAATGCAAATTAGTGCACAAAAAACTGAATGTCTCATTAGCATGTTCAACATAACATGTAGGGAAATTTTAAATAGTTGAGAAAAATGTCCCAGTAATCAACTGGAGATGTGCCTGGTGTTAAAATTATATCGTAATGATGGCATTTAGGAATTTAGGAAGAGTTTTACAGGAACCAGAATCATTACCTCAGCTTCTACGCTGAAGAATTATCCATAACATTTGTAGCCTGCACCTGGTTGCGTTTGTCGCTGGAAAATCTGCTGCAGCATCTTTTGTCAGACACCCGGCAAAACAGGAGACTTGGATGTTTGGGCATCTCCTTGTTGTTTTTGTTCATCCTCCTTCTAACCTTCAGGATTTTTTTTTTCTAAAGTGTAAAGACATTGGTGGTGTTGCTGCTGTGTGACACTTCTTTGTTGCAAATGGTGCATCTAGCTGCAGTGTTATTGGCAGGTAAAAAGCACTTCACTTTACTTTGTCTCTTTTGTGTTATCCTCCTTTCCCTTTCAGCACTAGTTTGATGAAGAAGTGTGAAGCTGAGTAGCTACATGTTAGGATCTAAAGCCTCATATACCGGACACAGACCAGACTGAAAATGCAGTAAAATGAGGTAACCACCCATGTTTTCTACTGAACTTTATTATAGAAGAAATTGAAACCAAATTAATATCTTTCTGACTATTAATTGATTAAGTAATCCCTCTGTCAGGCTTTAGTTTTCCCCATGATAGTGGTTAGTCCCATGACCAGAGGACAAAGTCATGGTGGTGGGTTTGGGGTCTACCCCCAAGAGATTTTTTGAATCCAAACACTTTTGAATTTGCATTCACTTCATGCTATTTTGTGCTTTTAATGGATCAGTTTCACAGTCGTCTGCTACGCTCATGGTTAATATAAAGAAAATAAATACAGCGTAGCACAGTGGCATCAACATATGGTCAGAATAGCTGCACTCTGGGTCCTCATCAACGCTGCTGGGATTTAGTAGTCCCCTGGTGATTGGTGCTTCAGGTCAGATAGTCCACAAGGGGTAAAAAATAATACTAACACGCATCCTCATCTCTGTAACCAGGGAAGAGATTGTTTTGAGTGACAGATAGCTCACTTGTCATTCTCCTTTCAGAATTCAAATTTAATTCTTCTCCATGTTGCATGGAAATCTTTCGGTTTTGTGGTTTTTCCACACCTATGCATGAAAATACAGAATAAATACATCCAGCATTGATTCAGTAAGGAAGAAAACATCTATTTTTCCATTACATTAATGTTTTGGCTCATACAGCATGAGGGACAACCACAGAGGATGCTTACTTTGGCCTCGGTCTTTTCACACACCTTTTAACCATCAGCTACATCTCACAGATCCATTTCTAGATTTAAAATAAATAAACTACAATTAAAAAAGTAAGCCCAAGAAAAATGGTTTACAAACTAATAGACCCAATGTTAACTTATTTAGACGTAGCAAAGAAAAATATCTAATTTCAGTAAGCAAGTCACGAAGGCTTATGTTGTCTGAATTAAAGGACACTGCTGGAAAAATTATGAGGACAAATCTACCTCCATTAGTATTGTAAACGTTATCCCGTGAGACATACATGAAATGGCTTGATGGACCTTGAAATGTATAAAAGGACACTGCATTGTGGTCCATCAGAATAAATTCCAGTCAATGTGTGAGCTGAAATCTTTAGCTGATGCCAGTGTGGAAGTGCTGAGTCCTTCGTTTAATCCTTTGTCACAGATGAAGCCTCGCGGCCCAACTAAACATCTAACTACCAACTGTGTGTGTCAAGTAACATCATCATTGACTTACTGTATTCAACCATTCAACATGACTAACCTTGAGACAGGAAGAACATAATAGCTGCCAGTGTGAGTGCTGCACGAAGATGTTTGTGAAAGAGTTGGAGGAGTTAATGCAAGTTGAAGAAAACCCTGTGTCAGACTACTATGTCACTTATACAAAGAAAGGTGTGTCAAAGCAAATGGGTTATATTTCATCTTTTCCTTAAGAAGACAGATGGATTAAATATAACTATATAACTTTTGTTTTAATTGAAAATTGTAGAGCCTGAATGCAACCATATGAGCTGTATTTTTTTTTCAACTCCAAGATTTGATTCACCGCCTCACAAAGCCCAGCAATGTCTGCTTCTCTGTTTTGTCTGCTTGTCAGTGCTGCAGTCTTAGTGAAATCCATGTGCGAGGCTATATAGACCTATAACTATCTGGAGGCAATGGGCCAGTGAAAGGGATGATTCACGTCAACAGCAGGGCTCATATCACCAGGGGTGTAAAAGGGACATCACTGGAAGGGAACGAACCATGGTATGTACGGTATCATTAAAATCCGGGAGAATGCTCTGTTTAGCATGAAGCATAGAAAACACATTGAATGTACAAAACTACACATGTATGCATAGAATATAGACACTAAGTCAACAAAGCTCTTTTGCTCCTGCTGTTTCAGAGCTCACACCAGAACATGTGACTATAATTTGCTCAAGATTTAGGAATAATATCTCTGTGTGGTCCTAATATCTGCACACATTCCTTTTGAAAGCCATTAGATTTCAAACGATTTCACAAATACGCACATCTCCATTCAAATCAGCAGGTTTATTAAATTGTGAACGACTTTCTCCCAAAGCCGAGAAAAGTAAACACATTCTCAAACAGTTTTCCACTTAGACTTCATTTTACACCTTATTTGGTGCAGATGAATCAAATCCTGGGCCGTTTACCGTCTTGGCGTCGACTCCGTTTAGAAATAGAGCAGACTCAGATCAGATCTGCTCGAAACAACAGCTCCACAATCAGCCTGACGCTAGCGAATTCACTATGCTCTCAAGCGAATCCTGGAGAGGGCAGTCTAAGGTGAGAATCCAATCAGAAAAATGTGCCTTTTCTTGCAAACTCCATAATAAAGATGATTTACTGATTCTCTTTGGCTGCTTTAGTTTTCCAACACCTGTCAAAGTGCCTCCCAGACCTCATCATCCATCACTTTATTGTTCCCAAGTCAATGCAAAATTTAGAAATAACTGCCAAGTATTTGTATGTCCTTGCTTTCATTTACATAACATGGTGGCCGGTAGTGTCGCAGTATAAACAGGCCCAAAATAACAAATCTAACTATTAATAGTCAGCAATAACAAATCTCGACCTGCAGCTTTTCAAAGTTCAGTGACGTGCAACGTCGTGTGTTAGCAGTAACCTTTTCCATAAGACACAACAGACGCATCCCTGTGCTTCTGAATTTACCCTTTTGAGAAATCCATAATTTTTGACAGCTCAAGATTAATAATGTTTTGTCCAATAAACAGCTGACCTGAGCATTCGTGTGACTGATTACAAATAGCCTGCTTAAATGCCATTGTCAGTTGTTGGGAAAAAAAGACTAAGCCAATGGGAAAAAATGCTGCACAACTTCTGTTTTGTATCAGCCCAAGTAAACCAAATTAGAGAGGAAATGCTGTAAATTTTGAAGGTACTCAAGTTTAACGTCCCCAGAGAAGGTGAATGATGTTAACAGAACATTCGTTTGAGGACATTCAGGGATCTTTCAGATGAGGAAGCATCATTTGGCTCATAATTAATGTAGAGGGTTAGCAGATTTTCTTGTGGACCTCAAGCAAACATTTGTGTGAAGTCATTTTCATTTGCATTTTCAATGAGTAGACTCCATTTTTAACATCTGACCATACTCGCGTTTGAAGACTGAGTGCCACAGCTTGTGGCCTCCAGGAAAATCTCTCTTTTGAAGTTGCTTTGTGGAACTCCAGGGTGAAAGCAGGTAACTAAAGAGTGGAAATTGATTAAAGAGTAGATGTAATGGTTTCTGCCGGCAATCCGGAGATATCAGGATTCAAATTCAAATAATTCAATATCCAGTGCCCACTTCAAGACGTACCTGCCTTGGTTCCTTCTGCAGTTGACGACACTCTACTGACATCTAGTGGTCATAATATGTAAATCCTGTTTGGGACCATTTCCAAGTTTGTGCCTCCAGTCAAGGATAATGGTGCAGGAGATGAATATTGAGATACTGTACTTCAAAAGAAGTCATAATAAATCAATGCAATGAGTGAAATTGTAACTAGCAACTAAGCTGAAATGAAATTCCTATGACCAAGAGTCGAGTAGATGTGTACGTAAAAGGCCCACATTTATCAATCGGAAACATTGCAAACATTGCTTAAATACCACATGATTCTCTTCCATCGATCTAATCATCCATTTTCCTGCAGAAAAAAATATTGTTATCATCTGTTCCACAACTGCTTATCACCCTAGCTGGTCATGGGTCTGCTGTACCCTATCCCAGTTGGCTAAGGATGAAAGGGGGTTTACCCCCAATAACACGCCAGCTTATAGCAGGGCACAGATGACACCAAAAATATGTCAATTATTTATATTACAGGATTAAGATAGAAAGTGTTCTCTAATTATCCAACAACAATTCTAACTTTGAACTGAAACAAAACATGACAATACAGTATGTTGTTTGCAAAAGAAACAATGTGTTTTCAGATCTTTTTCACAGTTTAAATTTGTCATTTACTTCAGCTGGAAACAGTGGCAACACCAAAGCTGGTGTGTGTTGGATTACAAAAACAAATTGTCCTTTCTGTTTATCATCATAGTTCTCATGCATGTTGTAAGAAAAATAACAAAGTTAGGAAATCACCAAAATCCCTGAGAACATTATGTATTATGCAATGTTCACACAAATATTGCACTTGTGCTGAGTAGATATTCAGTGTTGTATCAATGAGCCAGCATGAGCATAACCGGAAAACCAACGCAGCTAAATTACAGCGTAATAATTTTAGGTCTTGATTTTGTGTACACCCTCAATGTTCCAGGTGAAAAATGACCAGCCATTAAAAATAAATGGGTGAGAGTATACTTAGTGTATAATTGTATGTAATATGAAGAATATAATACCAGCAATTATTATACAATTGAGGGAAAGCACATTCTCACACTTCTTTTTCCGCACCCCCAAAGGCAGGTCTCTTTGTGCACCTGCTCAAATGGTAAAAAGAATATAAAGCCACACCACTGCAAACATGATGTAAACACCTTTCTCAAACTCTGAAAAATAAAGGCTTGACGCCTTGTCTCGGTTTATTCTGCAGCAGCACAATGGCCAGACGATTACTACATAAGGCTTTGGACTACGTCTTGGATAGTGACTCTGATGGTAACAGCAGCAAGGACTCTAACAGTGGAGATGATTCGGTAATATTATTTGTCTCCTGTTTGTGTTCTGGCATTATTTTTTTGTAATATGGTGAGGTCTTCATGTGTAGATTTGGGCTTTGTTTTCTCTTTGCTCTAAATTATGCTAAAGATGTGCTTTTGTGCTTATTTCTAACAATGTCAAATGATTTCAAAACAAATGTCTATGTTAAACTTCTAAATTAAGTGAAACAAATGGCACCAAACATTTAATACAAGTATTTTTAATAGTCAAAATCATACCTTTTGTTCAAGTTCAGGTCAGTGAGGCCTACAGACCATAAACCATAAATTGTAATTCAAGAATCTGAGTAACAAACGGATGAAACCCAACATTGGATGTATTTCTCTGGATTTATATCATCAGAACAAAAATACTATTGATAATAAGTAAAGTTTTTATATATATATATATATATATATATATATATATATATATATATATATATATATATATATATATATATATAAACTTTACTTACTTATATATATATATATATATATTTATATATATATATATATATATATATATATATATTTATATATATATATATATATATAGAGAGAGAGAGAGAGAGAGAGAGAGAGAGAGAGAGAGAGAGAGAGAGAGAGAGAGAGAGAGAGAGAGAGAGAGAGAGAGAGAGAGAGAGGGGGGGGGGGGGTATATATATATTCAAATTCAAACTTTATTTGTCCCCAAGGGAAAATCGAAGGGGGCAATTGAACATATATATTGTTCCCAACACATCCTATCTATACACTCACTACAATATTATTTGAAATGAAAGGAGTAACTTCTTCATTCCAATGTAACATCAGACGCCCGTTACCACTGATAAAAAGACATGGACTTGAACGTCTGGTGACGTCAGGTGCGCACGTGCGGCACTTCCGGGTGTGACGTAGCGGAGGAGGGGCGTTGCTCTAAGCGCAGCATCCATCCAGACATAACGAGAAGACGGCGACAATGGCCGATGTATCACTGTGTCTCACTAACGTCAGTGTGTCGGTAGGACAGAGTATGGACGTCGGTCAGGTCGGTGAACGGATTTTTGTGATAAGAACCAGAATGTGTCGTCATCGTTTCATCATTTCATTCGTGTGGCTAATGTCAGCCAGCATCTTTAGCTTGTTGTCACTCGTAGGTATTGTTATGTTGCTGGAGAAAATGTCAAACAGGTAGCAAAACACCATCATAACAACCATTGTTGTCACATTTACCTCCCCAGGCTCAGAGCCCTCACCTGGGAAAACACTTTGAGAGGGTGGAACTGGGGGAGCTGCACAAGACAGAGGAGCAGAAGCAGAGGGAGAAGGCTCCACGCAGGATCATCCATTTCTCCAGCGGGGAGACAATGGAGGAGTACAGCACCGATGAAGAAGAGGGAGAGGAGAAAGAGCCGGAGTGGACGGACCTGCTGTCCCCCCCTGTTGATGCGGTGAGAGTCAGGAATGGTGGAGGAATAAGGAATTTGTGTGTGTGGGTACAAGGGAATACAGGGGAAATAGTGTTTATCGGTGTCTGTATGTGTGTGTGTGTAAGAGAGAACACAATAAAATTGGGTTTTCTGTAAATTATACAAATACCTCTTTTACTAAACATCTTTTGTGTTTCAGTCAAAGCTGACTTGGGGTCCGTACGTCTGGTTTCACATGTGGAGAGCTGCAACCTCCACTGTCTCAGGTTTGTTCACCATCACCACTATTTACATCCAGAGGGACCCTGAGCCTCTCTCGTAACAACAGGGGTCTGTTGGTCACACGCAAGCACTACTGGATTGGAAATTTTGGAATTTATATAGGATGAATATATAAATCCATATTTTAAAATAATCTTGTGCAAATGAAAGTGCATTTATTTTAGATAAATTATCTTAAACCTGAAATATGCCATAGTAATTAAACCCATAACATGAAGTTATTTAATGTTTCAGGGGAAAAAAGTAATCTACAAAGATCGCTTTTTATTTCGTCTAAATTTTGTCATCATTGATTAGTCAAAGAATTTTGCTGCTTCAACGATTATGGATTTTGACTGCTATTATCTTTTCCAGCCTGTGACTACCTTGGGGAGAGGATGGCCTCATTCTTTGGAATAACATCAGCCAAATATCAGTATGCAATTGATGAATACTACAGGATGAAGAAGGAAGTAAGCTGACGTTTTATGGATATCAGGTGGTGTTTTTGTGAGTTTGTATTTGGTTTGGCAGCTAATTTACTGTAAACTTTTGTCATTTCAGAGAGAGGAGGAGAAGGAGGAAAATCGACTGTCAGAGGAAGCGGAACGATCCTTCGAACAGTTCCGGTCTCATGAAGATGAAGACGAAGCCATTGCTATGACAGTGTTACCGGAGGAGGCCGCCGCTCGCGCTGATGTAACCTATAAGATAGAGAATGAAAGTCAGACCCCTTCGAGCACCATCATAGTTCCTGCAATCATCACAGCAACCTAATCATGCGTAGAAATGTTCACCACACTTGTATGTGTCTGTTATAGAAGGAACACTGTCTTGTTTCACTAAGCACTGATTGATTTGTGTCTGACACGGCTTTAGATGGACAGGTTGTATTCTGCTCATTTGGGGAGGATGATAGCGGTGGGAAGACTCCTGACTGCTAAGTGTCCCACTGCAGCACAGTAGCAACTCATAAAGTAACTGCAGGACAAATGGATAAAAAACATGAACAAGAATATTATATGTATGAGCCAGAAAGTGTTACATCGTGTTTCAGTTTGTCTGCTAATACTTAGTTTAGTTGGTGTTGTTGGCTCATCCATTTTTTATGAAGCAGCTATTGCATCATCAGTTGGTACAGCAGCCTCTCAAATTGAAAGAGTTGCTGCAGAGTGAAGGTTAAATGTTGCTCTCCTGTGCCTTAATTGCCAATACAACACAATCAGTGGCAGATCCGGATGACATCCGTATTTGGGAATGATGTTAAATGTTTGAAGATGTAAAACAGCCTTTGACTCAGAGAGTACGCTCTAGCCTTTTGAAATACTTGATGCACAAAGAACAGCTGTTTTGTCCAAACCTGGTCCAACTGGTGCATTCCTGATACACTTGCACCAAAGAGCTGGATGTTTTAACACTCCTGCATCTATTTTTGTTTATTTGTTTGTTTTTTCTGTTTTTGTCCTGTGTATTTTTATATCTATGTTCAACAAGCTCATATCACATTCCTCATTGAAGTTGAAACACTAAGGAGATTAGACACTGTATGAAATCACCCATTGACCAAAAAACTGACTGACATTTTATTAACAATGAAAACGGGTTTAGGTTTTCTATGTTGCTCTTCTTATCTGACTTATCTACTATGGAAATTAGCGCGGTAGATGAGGTGTGTCTACCTATCATTATGGCAGTGAGAATTGTTTCTCCAAATCTGTAGAGAAATGAGCAGATGTAAATGTTTTTAAGTACAGTTTTTGATATTTATGTTTATTTAACTAGCAAGAGGCTCATTTTAAGTGTTTTTCTATTGATTTAGTAACACTGTAATTATCTATTAATAAAATCATGTTTTTTTCTTTTTCTCCCATGTTTCTTTTTCAAACAGTATATATTTTAGACAAATTTTAACACAATTTTTAAAAAATGATCCTGCATCAGTGTTGGCAGATGTTCTGCTTAGTATTGCTTGTTGCTACAGTGTTGAGTTGTGTGAGTGATTGTATTTGTCCCTGGTAATAAAGAGCCTTGTGTTGTTCCACACAGAGTGCTCTGAGGTCAGAGACCTTGTCCTCCTGCTGCACAATGTGTCCATTCTGAAGTCAGAGCGGGTCTCTATGGCCCAGAATGACCTCCATGTTATCAACACACACAATGGACAAAAATGTCACAATCTTAGTGACAAGCATCATGCAAAGGAGAAGCTTGTTTTTTTGTGATGATGTGACACATTACGTCTATTAAACAGTTTATTTGTCACACTGAAGAGTAGATTGGCTAAACCTAAAACATCTCCGCCGTCACCGTAAGAACTTTTGCCAGCTGAATTCAGTCATGCTGGTTTTTCTAAGGTTAGGAATGACCAATGTTGTTTACTATCCATCTATTGTGAAATTCTTTCTAATTACTGTGCCAGATTTTGTTGAGAATTCGCTCCATCGGGTGTTTGGTTACATGTTACACCATATCATTATGGTGACGGTGTGATGAGACATCTCATTTCTCACGGTCACATTGAGCAGCAATTCATGCCTCAGTCAGGCAAAACAAAGACGCTTCACACAGTATCCATCCTGAAAAACAATGACATCCACTGTCAGAGTGAACATCCAAGTCATGAAACATACACCATTCATCCTTCCTGTGTACGTTGTTTATAAATGTACATTTGTGGCAAATTTTACATTTTTCCCAACCTGAGATGACACAAGTGAACATTTTTGTGCGTACCTGCAGTTTGGTGGTCATGGATATAGTAAAATTGTTTCAGACTGGAAATCTTGCATTAACTCTCATGGACACATCGGAGTAACTGACTGATATTTAAAAGCATAAATGATCCATCCATTCATCCATTCATTTTCTTGTGTCTACATCTGTTTATCCCCCTTGTGAGTCATGGATTAAATTTAAATGACTTAATAGCTTGTGCATAACCAATGTATACATGTTTGAACTATGAATGTGTCTTATTCCACACATTCTACAGTACAAATGAATGTATTCAGCAGTAGTGCTAGAAATCATTTTTGTAATTTTTTCATGAAGCAGTCCAAGTTTCAGCTAATAAGCCATGACAATGACTCACAATGTAGTTTAAGCAGATAGAAACAGAGGTTGCAATTGTCCACTGACAACAAGAGGGGACTTTTCCCTCATTAATTTGCATATGTTCTATCACTCTGTTGCCATTTTTTTCTATGCCAACATCTCCTACCACCCTGAATATCCTGTGCACTCTATTTAAAGATAATTTCAGCTGTGCCAGCCCGAAAGCAAGAATTTGCTGCATCTTCATTTAATCCATAAAAACAATTTAGAGTGTGATGAAAGGCTGCAAATATTATTAATTGTGTTGTTATTATGAACTCTACACTGAAATTCATTTTGTTTTGTTTTTTGTTCTTTTGTATTAAAGAATCTAGCATTATATCTTCATTCTTTCCTATTCCTTTGTTTTCTGTAGTCAGTTCATTTGCATGTGGGCATAGAGCCAAAAGACAATCGTCTGCTGTACCTTTTTCATCCAATAGAGGACACTATTAGATTTAGCGGTACAGTACAGATAATATAGGATGTCATTTAAGTTCAAACAATGATTGAAAATTAACTCATTTTGAGACTCATCTGCAAAACATTTTCTTCTGGCTGCATATCAGCAATGTGTGAATAATGCAAATCAAGTTGAAAAACCCTAATAAAAAAGCAAAGCAGGCAAATTTAATATGATGACGAGATTGTTAGTGTTTTTTTTGTTTTGTTTTGTTTTTTGCTGCTTAAAATTTGAATCTGATTATGTGGAAAAATGGTTTGCCTGATTCATGGGTCCTAATAAACAACAGTAGTGCAGTGTTGCAGCAGAGAGGAAACTACCTTTATCTATCCAGCAGCTTCCTTCTAGGAGACATGAGACATGGAGCAGTCATCAGGCAATCTGTGAAGAAAGGAGGGAAAGAAGGGAAAATCCAGAAATGATAATTCTCAAAGCCATTCCTTGTTACTTAGTGTTTACTGGTTTTAGCCGCACAAATAGTCGCTTGCATACGTGTCTACATGTGCGCTAAGTTCCACAGTTCAACTTTCATCTGTCTATCTTCTCCTTTTTGTCCATGTGTTTGCCTCGCAGAGTCTAAGGCTGCAAACATACCTGACATTTTTGTGGGGCTTGACTGGTAGGTGTGGGGACAGGAAGCATTTTTAAAATTCTGGGGAGACCAGTTTGGCCTGTACTCAGGACATGTCTTGCCATATGTTCACAGTACACACCACACCTGACTGCCATTTGTGCAAGAGTTGTCTGATACATCCTTGTATTATTCATTGGGGTATTCATGCAGTTTAGTCACTCATAAATACCATCCTGCTGAAGTGTCTTCTTCCTAGTTGGCTCATGAAAAATACCCTCACAGGTACAAATGTAGCTGCTTTCCACAGCTAAGAGAGCCCCAAATGGAAACAGAGCAAAGGTGAAAAAAAGGGACAGACATATAGAAAGATAGAAGGAGGGATGATGATGAGAACAGCAGCACCCCCTTTGATGTGGGCCTCCACGGGGCCTGTATGTCTAAGACAAGGCAGGCCAAAAGAGGGAAGGGGATTTCCAACACAGTTCTCCTGTCTCACCCCCTTAGCCTTTGCTTCCTCCGTGGGCTATGGCTGTAAAACACAGGCTGAGAAACAGACTCGAGGGCAACACTGTCACTCTGGAATGACAGGCAGTGGCATTTTAGTGATAAAACACCACAGCCCTCTGGGGGAAAATGTCAGATGGGAGTTTGTGGATGACTTTGCTGTGGAGCATGATGTTATTTTTCTGGAGGTTTACATGCATGATTTCAGTTCAACATTTTTTTAATATGTCTATAATTACAATCAGTGAAACATTATTTGTAGCATTAGCATCATATTTCACCCACAGTTTGCAGGCCACACAATATTAACGTACCGAATAAGAGAGTTCACCATATTGTGTTTCCCTTCAAACACACACACACACACACACACACACACACACACACACACACACACACACACACACACACACACACACACACACACACACATTTATTTATTTGCATTTGTATGCAAAATGTTCTTTATGCACAATTATTGTTTCTATTACGTGAGCATTAACGCTCCTCCGTTAAAGCATATCTATAGCAGCTCACACTTTGCTCAATGCAAACTGTCTTTCAGACACAAAAAAACACATATGCACACACCCAAATTCTGAAAAGTGTCTGTCAAAGAAGAACATGCACATGAACACACACTGAGGCTGTGGAAAGTCCCTGGCACTAGCGGCCTCCTAACTTAGCTGCAAGTTTCCTCATACAGGTGGCTGCTACATTAACAACAATACAATAATAACATGACCCATGAACCTCAGTCCCCTATGCTGTAGCTGCTGCTCATCTATTGATCAAGTTGTTTTTGGTTAAAACCAAGAATAGAAAAGATAAAATGGGGACATTTCACAGTTTTAAATGAAACTCAAATATGACAAATACAACAGAATGGCTCAAGTTCATGTGTGCAATTTTCCAGTGAGTATCAACTCTTTTTCTGCATGGCAACACAAAAAAGAAAAAGAAATGTTAATTCAGTAGAATAACTTGGTCAGCAGGACAATCACTGTTTTCATATGAATATATGAAATTATAAATATATAAGTTTTAAAATAAAATGAAAAACATATGTACAGTAATTACAAAAATGTTCCTGTAATAATTTGATATTGTAAATGGAGTTTGTTCATGTATTCAGTGTAATATAAGATCTCTATCTACATAAAAGTATGTTTTTACATAATGGGCAGAAATGTATGTCCAAAGGTGCATGGAATGTATGACTCATACCGGATCCTAGATTAATAAACACATGACAGTATCTAATCCTTCACTTCTGTGATTGTCAAAAAAATTATGACCCAGGGTTCAAACACTGACTAGTGACATCTTTAAATATTTTATGTTTAAACAGGGAGAAAAATATTTGATTTTACTGTAAAATGGACTCATGGAGATATAAAGTTTCTACAAAATGTAGCTTTTTTTGTGACTTTATCTCATCAGGATTCCGAGATGTGAACCTAAAAAGGTATAAAAGTGAATATTTGACAGTTGTGATCTAATTTTCATCCCCTTGCCTCCCTGAATATAAAGCCTTTTTTTCGTCTTTCTATCTTATCCAGTTCCTGAGATATGTGCAAACAACATACAAAACTTGAAATTTGACCTTGACTTTGTTTTCTCAAGGTCAAGGTCATCATCTTATTTTCATCCCCTTTGGCGCCAAAGTAATGTGCTTTTTATTTCATCTTTCTATCTGCAATGGTTGTGACGATATTTGGTGGACAGACGAACACACAAACACTGACAATTATAATACATCAGCGCTTCGCAGGATGTAATAAATAAAAGCAAATTAACATCAAACAACTCCAAAGAAAATTATAACTGCAGGGCAACATAAAGCAACACCACAGACATACAAAGCATGTCTGTCCACAATTTTCCCTAGATTAGGAACCAATTCTTTTCAGTTAGGTTTTTACTATTTTACAGTTTATCCCTTCTTTGTAAACATTTCCTTACCCCTGTCATAGATGGTTGGGTGGGGGGGGCAGCGTGCTTTATGTAATTAAGTAGTAACTAAATGTTTTACATAACAAAAAATCTGCCTTAGACATAGGCTTCATCTTTATTGTCATTTCCAGTTGGAATAAGTGGCAGTGAGTCATATTATTTTGGCCTTTTTGACTTGAAGAAACCCTGACTGGGCTGTAGGTGTTTTGTTCTGCAGGGTGGAGGCCTGCCCCCTCCTTCAGAATGGCTTATGTAACAGTTGGTCATAATAAAAACAGTAGTGAAGCATCCTCTACAGGGCAATGTTCATCCATGGGTGGAGTGGAGAGCTGCGATGGACACTGAGGTCCAGATGTAAATGTTTGGTACTTTCCTCTGAGCAGTCATCCAATGCCTGTTGCTCGTGTTCTCAGATATGACACAGCAAGAAACATGAACAATAGTTTGACATTAGGAAGCAGTAAATATGACAGCTCCCTTCTCAGTCAATGACAAACAGCAGAGTGAATTTCTGTGACAGAAATAACAGAATAGGGACTCTGCAGATCACTGACAGACAGCATGAACATAAAATAGCCATATTGATAACAGATTGGACATAAAGCAGGACACTAAGTGATATATTATTTTAGATTTTGCTCTTGTTCTCATTTGATGTTCATGATACCAAGATTAAAATATTTTCTATTAGTTTCTGACTAAACTTGGACATAGCTGGAGAAAATTTTTTGTCCACCTATAGAACAACGCCACTCTTTTGTTTGGAATTCATTTTTGCAAGGTCTGTTAGAGGTAATGAAAAAAGACAACCATGTCTTTTTCCTTGTCACAAAATTAGGAGCAGTGTTTTGTGGTACTATAAAGAGCAACACAAAGTTTTGTTGGGACAATAAGTTTCATTGGAAAATACAAACATAATTAATAAATTATATATAAAGCTATAAATATGTCAACACTGTGTTGACAGCTTATTGCATAACAGTATTTTATAGGTAAGTGTTTATCAGTAAACAAATTTTATGTAAGGAAAACTTTTATGGTAATCATAATAATAATAACAACAATAATGTAATAATAAGTATGAATAAAGTCAAGAATTCAAAGCTGCACTGACTGTTATTTGGCTATTTGTGGGCTGGACAACAAACTGCAAATGCAACATAGAACACACACACACACACACACACACACAAACACACACACACACACCATGATCTCATAAAAAAACAGACAGGCTGGTCTGGCAGCTTCTGTCCCTGGAGAAAGAACAGAATGTGAAGAACGCCGTGTCCCGGAGGGGGTAAAGCCTTAAGGTTCTTCTCAGATTATTGTCAGTCACAACTGTCCCACATTTCAAAATACACAAGGAAATCTCTTGACATCCTGGAAAAGAGGAAACTCCCCTCTTTTGTTGTTCTCTGACCAACCCCTGCAGAAAACAATAGATATTTTTTATCTTTGATGAATTAACCCGCATTCAGCTCTTTAAAAAAAGGAATCATTATTTTCTATTCTGAAGTTTTAATGAGAAGCCCTTCCTCCTTCATGGTACACTTGTTGGCAGCATCTCTACATTACTTTCTCTTTAAAATGTAAGGATGTGTGTGCTGAATGCTGAGGTGCATTCAAGACTCCTTATGCCAAACACAGCCTTACAGCCAAATGTGTGCTCGGTCTGATCTGCAGTACGGTGTATTTTCTTCCTTCCCTTTAAATGTCCTCTAAACAAAGGATCCCACGCTTTCTGCAGTCGCTACCGTACCAACTTGTTTGTCTGTGGGGAAACAGTTCATGACACACAGGGGGAAATATGAGAGGAAGAACAAGGGGAGGCAGTCAACCGACTCATTGTCCCAAGTTGAGGATTCAGTGGGACAAAATATATGGAGACGTGCAGTGAGAAAGGAATTCCCCCAGTAGGTTGAAACGATTACAGATGTGTGCCTGGCTGACTACTGCTGCACACATCTGGACCAGAAAGCCTCCTCATCCATCGTCAGAGCTCTCCATGCCTCCTTCTGTATAACACTGTCTGCTGCTCGGTCCTGGAAAAGCAATCAGGTAGAACAGACGGCTGGGGTGTAAACTGCCAGTCACCAGGCAGCCGGTTCAGCAGCTGCAACAGATCCACAGCACTGCGTATCATGGGAGGCCTGAAAAGACCATTATCTTGGTGGCAGGGAGGAGAAATTTGGCGGAGGGGAAAGTTTGGGGGATTTCAGAAGGGAGAGAGACTGCTTCTAAGTAACAGTGCTACTGGAGGTCAGCAGTAGTCTGCCACCTCTGAAAATCTGTGCTTAGAGCATATATTACTGTAGGATTCACACACCGTTAAAACCTAATTTCTCAAAATCCACCTCTCCAAATAAAAAGGCAGTTGTATGTTGAAATGTCCAGTTTAGAAACTAGCTCCAACCTAAGCTAAAAGACTTTTGAAGAAATAGATGGAAAAGAGCAAGCATGTTTGAGCTGTTTGTTGTTGAGTTTAAATAGTCAATTACCTGCCATAAAACAAAGACATGAAACCTGTTTTACAAATAACCTATGAGTCACTAATGAGCAGAGCTTATTCTATAATTATAAAAATTGTTTGTCAAACAGCTATCAGTGATGGAATATTCATCACATCTGAGAGAAAATCCTGTGACAAGAAAAATGGTAGAAAAACTGCACCAAAGTCAAGAGACTTTTTTTGTATGGCATATTCTCTACAAACTGTATTTATTTAACAGAACCATTTTGTATTATGAATATGATCCATGTGATTTGATTTTTCCCTCCAAAAACAAGCTTAACCTGGTTTTCTGTTTAGTAGGATTGCAAGAATACAGGATTACACAAAAAAAACCGGTTGGATTTTCATGAAATGTTGTGGTGGCAAAGGGGTTGATTCAGGGGTTGATTCAGGATATGGTGTTCTGAACCAATTTTCTTAATCATACAAAAACAATTCCACTATTTCTATGAAACTTTGTGGAGGGGTGGAGCAGGAAGGAATTTATTCAACTTTGGTGAAGATCCGTAGGAAGATCCTTCAATAGAGTTACTAAACATGTAAAAAGTATTAAACCTAAGCCAAGCCAGTTAGACTGCAGGATTGCTATATTATGTAATTACGGAACTGAGTATCGTTTGACTAAGGTTGTGTGCTTGCAAAATAAAGTGCACATATTTTTCTGTGGTGTTTTGTATTTGCAAAGCAGACACTGTTTGGGAGTGGAATATGGATCATTTGAAATATTTATTTTGGCAGGAAATTATTTTCATAAAGTAGGCCAGGTAAATCCCTTCGACAATTCCACTACTAGTGATTCACAATGAATGATTTTAATAGCATCTCTGGGATGTCTGCCTGTCACCATTACTTATTGTGTTCAAAAGAGACACACACCTGAGTCAGTAAGACTTGTTTACACGCAACTGGATGCTCAATTGAACTGTCGTTCCACCTCGGCTGCATGCACACCCAACGTACTCATGTACAAGCACACACTTGTGGGAAATTCCCAGCAAAATTCCACTCTCGCAGTTCCCTGTGAGCACATTCCTGCGTTTTTCATAACATCTCGCTGCTGAAATGAAAGTCAAATCTACAAGTTGTGGGGCAGATTTGAAGATCCAGTGTACCCTCAAGCTGGCAATAAATATTCCTTGACTGAGGATATTGCATGTAAGCTTACGGCCTTAGAGGCCTAGATTTCCTGGATGCAGTTCAGTTTGGGAATTTAGGGAGCATGAAAGAACAGGCACAGAAGACAGGAGGCGGAGGAAGACACCGAAGGACTCAAGTTATATTTTATGTGCCATGTTATATATAGAGAGTTATTGTTCTGACTGAATGCAAACAGCATCATGACTTACCATCAGTCACACCAGTTGTATATTTTTTGGGAGACGTTTCTCATTCTGAATTCCCCTAGCATTCCCTGGAGTGACTTCACCGCTGCATATATTTATTTATTTTTGATCTTGTTTGACTATCTTTGACTTGCTTCACCAAATAAGGCCGCTGAGAGCATGCTTTCCATTTGCGGACAATATGGACACTACATTAATGAATATATGGGAGTGTGAAAGGGGGGATTTTCACAGGTGTACAGTAGTGTACAAAATTGAGTCATGGATTCTACTGCCTTGAATTGGTCTTGCCCCACAGTGCAATACAAACATCGATCAAACCGCAGTCCTGCTCCATGTTCGCCCAATGTTCAGTAACACAGTCGCTTATTGTTCTAGCTGGCCTTTCACATACTGGTTTAATATATCTCCTTCATCACCATGTGCTGGTCCAAAGCACAGTTAGTTTAGTCACTGCTGCATGGTGGTGTTGGCTGCGATGCAGCAGGGTGTTTCCTCTTTTCTTAGGCTATGACAAGATTACAGACTTCAACTCTATTATTACTGCTGTGACCACAGGGAGCTGCAGAACCTCCAGATTTACTCTACAGATGGGTTTTCCAGGTTTTCTATCAGCCATGCCTCGGTACCTGGAAAATCTCGTAGAAAGTTTGTTTCTACTTACAGTTCATTTCTTTAATCTGGATGGAAAGAGGAGTGGAGTTGATTCAGACACTTTAAATCTTAATGCTCTTGCTAATTTTCAGAATCAACCTTTTAAAAGAAAACATTCATTCTTATAACATAAAAACTTTAAGAAAACAAACTAACATGCATGTTTTTTTACAAGAACTGGAGACGTGTAACTTGGGAAATTTAGCTGTTAGTAATTAACCAATGCATTTAAGGAGTTTGAATATTACTTCTAAACAACTACAACTAATGGATGTGTTATAATCAAGCTATTTGCTAACATGTTAGGTACATGAACTCAACGCCACAATCAACTGAAGTGTTGTGTTGCCAACAGTTTGGGCTAATCAATCAACTAAATCAAACTGTTGCACACAAATGAAATGCTGCTTTATGTTTATTGGTTCAACACCAGCTTTAGAGCCTAAGGCGCTTGCTGTCAATGAATGAGTAAGGCCCTGCATGTCTGGTTTACAAGCTGTTCTCAAGTGAGCAACGTTAAAGGTACACATAATGAGATAGCTCGGCATGAGGCATTGTTGACTGTACGGGATGATACTGTGAGTAGGGTATGAGACAGAACTAAGAGCTCTTACCGGCAGAAAATAATACTTAAGGCCTGCCTGAATATGCCTGTTGATGTATATTAAGAAAAACTCAAGGTTCTCAGTCTCAAAAGATGGAGAGACTTCAAAAAAGAAGAAGAGGTTTTGGGTTTCCTGTTACCCTGTGGCATGCTAGTGTGAGATATGTTTACTTCCTTAAGCTGGCGATTTCAGAGAATGTGAAGTTGTTTTTGTTGTTTAAACCCTCTGTCTTGACTTAAGATGACACCAAGTGATCCAGTATCTATTTTATTTATTTATGTATGTATTTATTAAAATCTATGAATTCAAGCCCATTTTTAACATACATGGAAGAGATTTCTTCCATTCATTCATTCATTCATTTTCCAACCCGCTTAGATTTCTTCCACTTGGATTTAATCTACCCATTCTACATAACAGCCTCATGGTAATAATAGAGACCAGTTTAAAATATCTATTGATCTCACCCACTTGTCTGATATGAGCCATATGTGTTTCTCTGTCTGTAGACATTACAGGCTGTCTACAGACAGACAGGCAGTGTGTCTGGTTTGAAAAGGCTCTTAGTGTCTGTATCATTTGTCTTTCTCAGGACAACCTGCAAAAGTTATTTAAGGCTTTCTGTTCATGTAACATTTATAGTTGGATATGTGGGTCAAAACTCTCCATTAAAAGGCTCTATTGTTACTGCAGGCACGTGTCCTCATATGGTTTCCTCTGACTGATCAGCCGATGAGGGCCCTGCTCTTACTTAGTGTTCATACTCAGGAGATTCAAATTTTACTGGAAACAGAAGACATGGAGACAAAGGAGGCATGTAATCAGATCAAAACGGAGATTAAGAGGTCGCCAGTGTCTCTGTAAACTTTTGTCCAGAGGTTTTGACAGTAATTTAACCTTATATGTGGAAATGAAAACACAAGCAAATTAAAGTTGTTGTTTTTTATGTCAGGGGTTGTTTTGTCTGGCTTGGGTTTGTCTGTCTGTTACCAAGTTTACACAAAAAATTCTTAACTCAATATGGCAATCGGTATGTGACATAAAAGAAATAAATTTAGGACAATGCATGATTTTATTTCTTTAACCTTGTTGGAGAAAGCTGAATTCAATATAGAACACAAAAACGACCATTTGGAAAACTGGCATCAATGAAATTATTTTTCTAACATAATAATGAAATTTGTAGTGTTAGGGGGGGGACTGTGTGTGATTCTTATCTGAGCATAGTTGTGTCATCAGCAATTCCACATTTCTGGGAAAAGATTTATAAGTCATATGGTATTGTGATATGACTGCTTACCCACTTCCTCCTTGATACAACAGTTTTGTTGTCAATGCTGAGAACAGGTGCATGTAGTGTGCATGTAGTTTCTGTGAGAAGAGAAAATTAATGTATGAAAGTAAATGTTTTAATCAAGACAATATACTGCAGTTCACATCATGACTAATGTGCCTTTTTTCATTGTGCTACAGCAACTAGCCAGGTACCTAAGGAACAAACTTGTAAACACTTTGTTGATCTTCCATGTAACACTGAATAGACAGAAGGTCCATGACTCCTTGGCATGTTAGCCCCTGGAGAATTGAGTACTGACATAGGTACCAGACATACTCCGGACATAAACCTCTGTTTGGGCTCATCCCATGGTGTGGCCTCTGATTTTGCCTCGTCTGTCTACTTGTTACAAGTTACCCCAGTATGCCTACCCTTCCGATGGGTCAGATTTTAATAAAGGAACCTCATGTCTTTGTCATCAAATCATAAGGTGTGTGATTCTTTTGACTGATGCACTTTGCAGTAAATAAATAGAATGGATTTTGTTAAATATTTGGGAAATAAAATAATCAAGTGAGTTTCAGGTGTTAGCAAAAATTGTTCTAGCCCTAATTAACACTTTATAACAATATTATATAACTAACGTTTTTTTTTCATGGTTATGGTTACTATCAGGGTCAAACTATTTTGGAACTACAGTATTGCTATGATGTGAAAACACATTTTATGTCTTTGTTTATACATACATATATATTTATAGAAATATATACAAACCCCTCTGCTGCCTCAATCACGCAGATTTTCCCACCATGGGACGAATAAAGGTCTAACTAATCTTATATTTTTATACTTTTTATATGTTTATGCATGTTTTTTTGGTTGGGGGGGTTCAATGTTATTCTTCTTTTATCATTTCTTTTTTAATCATGTATAATATACAGTATGTATGGTTTCACTTTTGTCAGTATTTTTGCTGCAGCACCTTGATACATTTGTTTTAATGGGTGCTATTCAAAAAAACTTCCTTTCTACTTGTCCCATGTGGGGTTGCCACAGCGTGTCATCCTTTTTCTAGTTCCTCTGTGTTTTCCTTTTTCCTCCCACAACCCTCTGCATTTATTTTGACCTGGGACCTGCCTATAGTTGACACTGGTTTGTGCTCCCATAGAACTGCAGTTGCTGGGGATTGAACCCAGGGCAGCATAAATGGGAAGCATGTATGCAAATTTATCACATCATATGATAAATGTGCAACTAAAAAGTAGTATTGCACACAAGCATTAAGTTTCTCCAAACGTCAGCAGGATGGTATCTTGCCACATTTTCAGAAGCTGAATAACTTCCCCTTCAGCATTAACTGGTTTTGTCTTTATGAACCTTGACTGTGGAAATATTGGAGACGCTCATGGACCATCAGCTGCATGTGACACGTTTTCATGAGTTACTGCCAAACTTTTCCTCAAGCTTTTAAAATACCAAAACCACAACTATGCTCTACATTGGCAGCAAAGCCGAGGCTTCATCATGTTTAGCATCTTTCCATATTGTTTCACTATAAATCAGATTTATACGCCATTTACACCAGATTTATACACCACCATGGTATTTTAATTAATTTGAACTGTACTCTCATTAGTTTATGCTGTGCTGGAACTAATGTCATAGGAATTCATGGATTTCGTTCATCAGATTATCTGGTGGTTGGATAGCCATCTGTACGGGGATTGACCTCCTTGGAAACCAGTATCAGACTCTAAATGGAGTTGCTCACCTGTACACCTACTCAACCTCTCTGCAGATGATCGTTGTTGCATGGGAGGTCGGATTGGAACAAGTACAACCATTAATTAATAACCCATTAAGCCATGGGTCTGTCCAACCACAGGTGACGTCTGCAAGAGCTGCACAATACATCGTGTCAGTAAAACGCAATCCCAAAGTACATCTGTGCAATAGTAACATGTAATTTACATGCAATGTGATGTCTGGCCAACAATCAGTATTCTCTTTCCAAAATGTGAAGCCCATCTCAAGCTTTACATTGGAAGCCAGAATGGGTTCGCTAATTCTATACTGGGGGAAAAGTGGGAACATGAAACCAGATGCAATAAATGGCATTATATTTTAGAACAGATCAGAACAAAAGCATGGATTAATAATTGTTTTTTACAGCTTTCATTAAATTTTTAGGCATATATTAGTTACTATGTTATCCAATTATTAGCATAATCCCTTTTGGATTATGCTAATATTGGAATTTGGATCAGGGTTTAATGTAATAGAAAGTGACTTTTGGGGCCTTTGGTAGACATCTAGTTGTTTTTATATCCTGAGAAACAAAACAGCCTCTGACCAGTAATAGAAATGGCGTATGTCAAAGCATACTGTGTAATTACATAATGATCATGAATTCTGCTTCAGGCAGGCTGCTTGCATTCAACCCTTACCTTTAGCTCTGCTTTAAATAAGCTGATAGTGTCAAGACTTACAGCTGAGTCTAATCTAAATCCAAAACGGCAATATCTATATTTCAATTGACTGTGAAAGATTTATAATACATCAACCATGTTACATAAACACTTTTTAAAACTACACCACATTGTGGAAAAGTCACATGCTGTTTCCATTCAATGCTAGAAACTTATTTTTTGCTGAGAGAAGATAGAACTCAGGCAGACAGCTGGTTTATATAATTTAAGTGATAAAACATCCTGTGTCTTCAGTGCTTCAACTTTAAAGTATGTTGATATATGCCATGGAAAATAATGAATGACCCTTCCAACTATTTGAAGGTTTATTTTTGTCAAGTACGCACTTTATGAAAACTTTTTTTTTTACGTCTCTGATCTGGAGGGAGCTTCTAGAAGTTTGGAAAAAATAAATAAGATAGAAAAGGTAATTCTGATGATGTCACTACAATGAAAAGGTGTTGGGAATTAGATGGTAGTGTTTTGAAGCTTGACACATATACTGTATTACTTGATAGCAATGATGAAAGGTCAATTCATGTTTGACAAATTTTAGGGACAATAGTTACTAAAATATGTATGAATAATAGTAAAGTTGTAGTCTATACTATGCTATATTATGCTATACTATACTATACTATACTGTATTATACTAAACTATACTGTATTATACTATACTATACTATACTACACTATACTATACTGTACTGTACTATACTATACTGTACTATACTATACTATACTATACTATACTATACTATACTATACTATACTATACTATACTATACTATACTATACTATACTATACTATACTATACTATACTAAGTGCTGTGATCAGTTGTGAATGGCCTCTATATATGATGACACCTGATCCACAACACCTGGTATTAATAAATGTTATCATTGTTTATTTATTTATTATTATTTCATTATTTCCGATCTAATCTAGGATATATTCTGATGTTGGTGTGCTTATTGGTTGCAGGGGCTGACAGTCTGAAGACGGCATTAGGATAAATTAAATGAAAGAATGGCCCTATCTAGACATCATATTGCAGATTGAAACCAGGGTGGGTGAGTGTGAGCAGAACCACTTCCAACTATTCGCAGAAAATTCTAATCACATATAATGCCGTGCATGCATTTGCAAATTTCAATAAAATGTTCTCTTTCCTTATCCAGAGAGGATCTGAATTGAAATTGCAAGAGGACTATCATTACTAATGCTGGCTGAGGTGAAGCACGAAGGAGGAATCTGATAATGAAAGTAAGTTTCCTAAACTCTGATTATTTATTTAAATTCTTTATCTATTGGAAGCGAATTTATAGCTGTGATTAATAGGCTCAGTTGACTTTTCCTTTCGGTTACTTTAAAAACAAAAAAATTTCCGTTTCTTTGAGTCTCATTTGGCCATAACACACCCAACATCTAGCTGGAAAGTTATCGCATCAATACTGATGGGAATTTGACCACAAACAGTGAAGCAATAACAAACCACCTCATGGATTACAAGGAATAACAGATTCTAAGATGTTCTCTGTAAACGGAAGCGACCCCATAGTTTCACACGGTCAGTAGACTTAGTGCTGTCGCTTATGTTCCCTTCAGATAAGCTGTTTCTAGAAGCTTCAGGCAGCATTTGTGTTCTTAGAAACGAAATGTGTTTGTGACATATATTATGTTATCTGCTTTCTACTTTCACGTTCTTTTAGAGTAAAAGATGTATGCAGTGCTCTACAGAACATAATGTACAAATTTTATAAAAATCCTTTAAGATGTCCCTGAGTATGGAAAGAAAAACTGTTTCAGTCTTTTTATTTTATGACATTTGTCCAAACTCATTTAATCTATTAAGGTTTTCAGAGGAAGACATTTTCACATTAATATTTCCCAAATTGCCCAACATCTAAACTTCTGTTTGGAAAACATCAACCAATATATGACTTCAACGTGAAAAAGTATTTTCATAGATGGTGGAGATCCCCCTGCACTCGAGAGTTCAGTCCCACGCCTTGTCTCTAAGTCCCGGGGGTGGACGTCTTTTTGGTTCCAAATGTTCAAATGCTGCAGTGATACTCTAAGAATGAGCCCCTGCTTTTGTGGTGTAAGAACCACAATGGGTGGAAATGAAGAGTGAAAGCAGAGGAGGGGAAGAGACATAGAAGTGGGTGGGGGTATGAAGCAGTATGAAGGTGAAGGGTTATTGAGATGGGTAGGGGGGGTTTGTTCTCTGGACTGAAAAAGCAAGATGTCATTTTTAATTTGTCAGATTTGAATGTCTTCATACTGTTATATAGGGAGTACAAACTGCAAATATGTTAAAAGTCCCTCTTTTCTACCTTCACCCGCAAGTCTACCACATATTTAACCTCGATGTAATCATCAAGAGGAAAAGCCCAGTCTGGGGGTGTTGTTCAAACTAAATATTGTACTTCATTTTGCTACATGTCCACCAGCATAGTGACTGTAAAAGTTGAATGGGAAGTTGTCCGAGTCTCCCACTCTCTCTCATCTCACCAAGTTTGTTCTGGTTCCTGTAGTTTTCCTTGTAACAGTAATTCCAGAAATAATTCTATGTTTTAATAATAAAGACTGCAGAGTTTAATGACAAGATCAAAATTTCATCAGTGAAAGTTTTGTGAACTGTGGGAGGATCCATCTGCCACACACCCAGGTCTGATCAGCCTGTGGTGGACCAACCTCAGCAGAGGGGATCTTGTTGTAAGTGGCCGAAACACCCAATGACGTTGGGGCAAACAACTGAAGATGTGCTGGGCTGGCGGCACCACATGATCATCACCAAAATCATTGCCAAAGTGCACCCCATCCAAGACGGCATCTCCATCTATTCCAACAACGGTCCAACTGATGTGTTGAATCTTAGGGAACTTTAACATCTAGACCTATTAAGAAGTCTATAACTGATATAAAATAACTGAATGGTCATATCAAACAATGTCATGGTCATAGTTACAACCACTATAATAACAGTGACTGCAGCAGTTGACGGTGACTGTGATCCAGTCACAATCCACAGTAACTTATGCACACAATGAGTAAGTGCAAAATCTCTAGGAAGGAAGTCAAATTAATATAATGCATTACTGAAACATGTATGAAAGACAACCTCAGTGCATCATGGGAAGTCCCCCAGCAATCCACATCTGTGGCAGCATAGCTAAGATTAGTCGATACCAGCACAGTTAGTTTAATTAAAAAGAAAAAAGTCTACTCTGACATGTAGAAAAGAATGGCTTTGCAGGAGAGGGGCCTGCCAAGCAGCAACAAAGACCTCTTTAAAATGCTTTGTGGCCATTATGGCTTCCTATGTGAAGAGAAATATTTTAAATTACATTTTAACGCACAAGGAGCCAGTTCACAGAAACTCATTTCGGAAAGATAAGATCTTTTGCGCTAGTTCTGTTCAGTACCATAGCTGCAACATGCAAGCATACAAATGATGTGATATACCTGTTAAATATCATAGTTTTAAATTTTCATTCAATGGTAAAATTCTTTTTAAAAACCAACAAAATGTGGTTTGTGTCACTTTAATTACTCATTAGAGAAATGTGTCAGAAGTTTGAGTAGAGGATGTGGCTCTTCCGCAGCCTTACCAACCTAAGAGTCCCTAATATGTATTGTTTTTGGAGGTGGCATTGAAATTGCAAATGTTTACTGTTGGATATGACAGTGACTTGATTCCATAAATTTCATAAAATGTAGTCACATGTTCTGTCACAAAGGTGGCATTGACAAGTAAACATGTGGTATCATGAGAAAAATGTTTGTCAGATATAGTTAGAATTATAGCTTTTCCCTGCAGGTTACACAGATTGTGTATATACTCTATGTCTATATACAGACAAATGTTTAATCAGCAATACATTGATTACCGACTTAAGAAAGTCACTAAATTTTACAACTTTAGTCTGTCTGTCTGTCTGTCTGTCTGTCTGTCTGTCTATCTGTCTGTCTGAAATATACTCGAGTTCAATACAGGAATACGTCAATCAGATTTAAACTGCATCAACAAACTTCTACGTTGTGTTACGCGAGTATTAATCACCATGGAAACAACGCACAAAGCAGGCCGTCCACCCGGAAGAAGTTCGGTGATGAACTTGTCACTAGTTCCGGGTGGAAATATTGTTCATGAAGTGCAATCTGCTTGCAGATTAATTTGGACGAACTTCTTTGCCGATTTAAGCTTTTAAAATGTCTCGAGGCTCGAGTGCAGGGTTCGATCGACACATCACCATCTTCTCTCCCGAAGGAAGACTCTATCAAGTCGGTCAGTGTGGGGATTTATTCAGACAAAACCGGCTCGCAGGCTTGCTTGTTTGCTAGCTTGCTAAATGCTAAGTCATGGTTCGGTTTGCTAGGCTTGTAGCCATGATATAACAATACATCAACGCGAAAGTCGTACCATATAAAGAAACCTAAAGTCATATTTGTGTTGTGTCCGTTGTTATTCTAGGTCAACTTCAGTTGCATAAAGCAAGGTGACTGAAATTAGCGAATAGGCTAGTTAGCATAGCTAACATTGCAGTGAAGCAAGCTGATTCATAGCTGAAACTGTCAACTCACTGTTGAATTAAACCTTATTCACTAATGAAGTTAATTTATTGTTTGCTACAATTGTAATTTAATTCTAATCACCATATCAGTGGGGTTCAGTGGCGACATTTTAATATATTATCTAGTAACGGTGGTTGGGTTGGTTTTAAAGGGAAGGTCCACTCTAAATTGTGAACCACAGACAATGTATTGTTTAAATACTGTACTTCAAACTTGCAGTAATACAGAGGATATTTCTTTATATATACTATATCACTCACGGGGATGCGATATCTCATTTTATGTTCTACTTGTGAGGATGGCTGTCATATCCATATCAAAGACTTCTTTAACTTTTTTTTTCTTAATCTACGTCTGCATACTGTTAGTTATCAGGTGAACATGTTTGTTTAAAGATCGGTTCTATCTTTTGCAGAATATGCTTTCAAGGCCATAAATCAAGGTGGGCTCACATCAGTAGCAGTCAGAGGAAAAGACTGTGCAGTCGTTGTAACACAGAAAAAAGTACCGGTGAGTTGAAATCAGGTTTGTTACTGACATGGGAAGCATGTTTATCATTGTCAAGTCATAGACCTTCTGTTCTGATAAACACCAATATGGATCTGAATGTAACTCTTTATTTTAGTATCTTTGTATTGTTAATCAGCATTGGACAAACTCCGATACTGTACATAGCTGCAGTTCCTCTAAGTTCACTCAATATATTATAGAATACTTTAAGAGATCGCTTGCACTTCGTCACATAATCCTATTTGCCCACCAGAATAAAGTGGGTTCAGTTGTTACTAAGTACAGTATATGCAGCTTCTGGAAAGTGTCACATGATACTCTCTTTGGGTACTTTCATCATCAGTCTTAACAAAAAAAAAACATTCTCTTTCACCTGATCAGTCTAAGAATTGATTTAAACCAGAGTAGATTATTTTTTATTTCCTAAAAAAGTAGTGAAATTCTTATTATCTAGCCATTTATTATAATGTCTGATAGCAGTTGTTTCCTATTCATCATACTTGTTCTAAGAGATCTGAATGTGAAACAGTCATTCAAGCAAGTGATTGATTTCCATTGAAAAGTTTGAATGCAGTGGTAAGATCAACATATCTGACCACTATCCTGTGTCACACCCATGCCTTTTCATTGAATCTTTTCTTCCTTGAAACAGGACAAGCTTCTGGATGCCACCACAGTGACTCATCTATTCAGAATAACAGATAACATTGGATGTGTAATGTCTGGGATGACGGGTAAGAAAAAAACTTCTGCCCTCACTGTCAAGTAGCAGAAAACTGACTCGTGTGAATGAATCAACATACAGTTTTGCTTAAAATGATGTATTCCTTCAGTACTGTCCATTATGAGTCATTCAGTTTTATTATTTTTAGATGTCATTAAGAAAAAATCCACTGACTGCCTTTTATTCTAAATAAAAGGCAGTCAGTGGAAGGAAAATACAAAAATAAACATTTTAACAATTTTAACAATTCTCTTGCATATGATTTATTCAGGGGTTTACATTTCCTGCACAAGCTTCCTGCTTTATCACTGGTAACCTTTTTCATGTAGGCCATTACAAACTTTCCACTATTGTAAAAAGTGTAGTTTGGAGACAGTGAATTTTCATAACATGGAAAAAAAAAACAAAAGTACAAACTGGTTGAAGCCAAAGTAAAGAGGAAAAGTCCAGTGTTTACAGTTAGAATTATAGGTAATTCCTCTAAACTCTGGTCTCCGTCACAGCATGGCCAATGGTTCCTCTTTCTTGACAGTCATAAACTTTGACACAATTTAGGACAGTTCTGTTGATGCCACTCTGACATTGCCTTTAGTGTTTGAAGAACCGGCATGACATTGTGGCATTTACGTGGTTCTATTGAGCAAATAGCCCTCTTTACCCTTCTTCCCACTCTGAACTCTTGCAGCTGACAGCAGGTCCCAAGTCCAGCGAGCCCGCTATGAGGCAGCCAATTGGCAGTACAAGTATGGTTATGAGATTCCTGTGGATATGCTGTGTAAGAGAATCGCTGACATCTCACAAGTCTACACACAGAATGCTGAGATGCGACCACTGGGCTGCTGTAAGCATGTTAAAGTTTCTCATGATGGTTAAGAGTTTTAACAGACCTATATGTATAGAATACTGAAATGTCTCCATCCTATCTGATGCCTCTCACCTATAGGTATGATTGTGATCGGCATTGACGAGGAGAACGGCCCCCAGGTGTACAAATGCGACCCAGCGGGCTACTACTGTGGCTTCAAGGCCACTGCCGCTGGAGTGAAGCAGACAGAAGCCACCAGCTTTCTTGAAAAGAAAGTGAAAAAGAAACTGGACTGGACCTTTGAACAAACTATTGAGGTACAAAAAAGTGAAAGTTACACCTATTTCAGGACTCATTGTCCCCCACTGTTAGTGAGGCGGACGCTGTAGGAAAGGATTACAACTGGCAGAACGTCAAGTTTGGTTTCTGGAGAACAACTCCAAAATGTCTGATTATGTTATAGCAGCATTTTCTACAGTCGACAAGAAAGTACTGAAGTGGTGCCGTTTGCTGTTTAGAAATTTAAATCATTGCGTGTTACTTTTTTTCCAGTGGCTCATTTTGTCAGTGGGATTTGTCCCAGATCAATGCTCTGTGAACTGTTCTGTATTTTTTACACATCTTTATTTATCTTTTATTTATGAATGCATTAATATTTGCTCTGTTTTTCTGAAATAAGGAGACAAAAAGGGAAAAAATTGCAGCATTGCTTTACTGGAAAAGCGCGTAATGATATTCAGAATTTTCGTAATTCTGAAAGGGAAAACATGTATACCTTTTCTGACTGTCTTCTATTAAATGTACTGTATATGTGGAGGAGTGTTCTTGCTTTAATGTGATGTGAATTATTTTTGTCACATTAATGATACTATAGTCACACCTAAGTTACCTCTATTTCGTATCCCCATCAGACGGCAATCTCTTGTCTGTCAACTGTCCTCTCCATTGACTTCAAGCCCTCTGAGCTTGAGGTCGGCGTCGTCACAACGCAGGACACCAAGTTCAGGTAAAAATCTCATTAGTACATGATAGTTTGGGAAAATGAGAATATAAGTGTCCCATAATGTTGTCTGTCTTGCATGCGGTCATTGCTCCTCGTTCAGCATTGCGTTCATTTGAACTCTTCATCTTTACTGTATGTTAGGGGTAGTCAGGGAGTTTTTAATGGATTTAGTCTGATTTTAAAGCTGAATCCTTTGTCTCGTTTAATGTCTCAGCAGATGAGCTAAATTTACCATTTTACTCGTCGAACAATCCAGTTACTGTGGTTCTAGGTTCAGATGCTTGATTGTTTCTTGTTAACCTTAAATTCCCGATACATGTGAAAGGATTTAAAAAAATAATAATAGCATTTCTTAGTTTAAATCAATCTTTCCATGTCAGAACCATCTTCCATCCTTTCTTTACAGGATTCTCACAGAGATTGAAGTGGACACCCACCTGATGTCCCTGGCAGAGCGGGACTGAGCAAACAGAGACACATCACCTGTTGGATTAAGTTAGCATGATGGGATATCCTAGAAGGAGACTGATGTTATCTTTGTGTGCTGTACATTTACCCCCACTGTTTCATTCAACAATAAAAAAAAAAAAGGTTTTTGGAATAAAATAAATGTTGCCCATTTCTTGTAAAAACTTGGAATTTTTTCTTACATGGATGCATTTTAGCAACCAACTCACTGAACATAAAATCAGACCACTTCTTAAACAGTTGTCTTTTTTACATCTGTCACCTGAATATAGAAGCAGGGAAAAATGTTTACGGGAACTTGAGCTCTACCTCTGAGCTTCCTGTTGTGGTTCTGAAATTGCACCAGAGTCACATGACACACCAAGGTGCTGCATGTGGAGAGGTTGCTTTACTACAAAGTGATGTAGACTTGGTTTTGACCTGATTCCTTGTGCATTTCACACATGCATGAAGATTGACTGAAATAGTACACCTCTCCCCACACACCCTGCAGCGCTAGTAGTTTCTCTTTGCAAATGGATAATGTGTTCCTCTCAATACAGAAAATGAAAAAATGACATGGCATTTGTGTGGAAGGGAGAGCGTAACTTAGTGGTTAATACCTCAACATTTGTGAGGGTTTAACCCTCAGCTTTGTACTTTGTATCCTATCAGTCTTATTACAGAAGGTTCTTTTGGTTGTTTTTTTCTACAGTCATTGCAGAAATCTACCTAAAATGTTCTTCTCATGCTAAAAGCAGTGATAATTGTTTGGAGTTTAAGCTTAGATTAATGTTTAAGCTCCTGTCTTTGTTGTCACTGTCCTGAAGAAGGAACAGTTTGGTCCTTGGAAAATTCCCCTGCAGGCCTCTAATTTTGATCATGTTTACAGCCCTGAGGACAATTACAGACTAGGTAGAGTAATCGCTGCTATCAAACCTAATCACGACAGGACATTTCCAGAGTCTGCTGGCATCAGGTTTACTTCATTCTAGGGAAGTGGTTGGTGCCTCTGGTTATTACAGTTAATAACTCCCAGAGTGGTGTGTACAAATTTGAGATACAGTACTTAAATGCCACTTGAGTTTACGCTTCTGATTTTCAAATGAACATACTGTGGTTTTAGACTCACTACATTCACAAAGATTTATAAATGCAAAATATACCAAGTGTTTATAAATACAATCTTATATATTTAACTATCCATCAGTGTGTGTGTGTGTGTGTGTGTGTGTGTGTGTGTGTGTGTGTGTGTGTGTGTGTGTGTGTATTAAAGAGTTTAGACTTTTTTTAGTTTTAATGTATGACAAGTACTTTGAAGGCATCACAAGCGGCTCTGGATCATTTCGTTAACTACAGACAAAAGAACCAAAATATTAAAATCATTTGATTTAGTAAAATAATGGTCAATCCTATGGAATTCATGCATTGAAGATCTTTTTATTACACAATAAAATCCGGACAGTCATTGCAGGACTTTTCCTGCTGCATCGGTAGTTTTATATGCGGAACTGTTCCTCCACAGTCACCTGACTGGACCAATCTTGTACTTCCCAGATTGTTGTCAAATTTCCTAGAGATATACTACTGTAACCCTGGCACATGTCATTGTTAGAAGACACATTGTTCTTATTATCTCCCTTCCAAATTCACATGAATGCCACTTCCTACTTGCTATTCACCAGACATACCAGGGTAGGGCTGGATTTATGTTCCTCTTGTGCCGCCCAGGGACTTTCGGCAGCGTGACTCAGCAATGCGGTGACCTCGCCTCAACAAAGAAATCCCAGTCTGTTCCATGTGCGATCATTTCTGTCTTGCATGTCTTACACAAGCATATGCGTTGTCTCTCGTGTGCAACAATTTGTTCAAGCCAAGAATTACTCTATTGTGGAATTATTTATCACTAAGAGATAAATTTATGACATCCTGGTGGAAAAAAAGCAAACATCAGTTCTGATTATATTCATAAACTGTTTTATTCCGAACATTTTTGTGTTAATAGTGTTTAATTTCACAACAAATGTACAGGTACAAAAATAATCTCTCTGTATTTACATTATATAACATGACTGGTATATACAGATATATATATATATATATATATATATTTATACAGCATACAGAGGGACTATATGGAGGCCGTAGTCTTGCTGTAGTTTTGTTTTTGGTGCAGATTATCAGGTGATCTGGACCGGCCTTGACCAGACTTGGACGCCATCTTCATTCATGTTTGTGATCCCAGGGCCAGCGCCTGTGGATTCAGACCTGCTTCAGGGACATGGGCTGATGTGTCCCTCAGTGTGGGGTCATAGCTGGATAACCCAGCAGCAGCTTCCCGGCTGTTCACACCTCCGACAGAGAGATGCTCCCGTTTACTTCCCAAACTTTATGTCATCGTAGAGCTGCAGAAAAGAAAAACATTAGTAACCTGAATCTCAGAGTAATGATTTATATGAATTAAGATGCCATCAAAAGCGGATGACCTGAGGATAAAAACTGACCTCATCTTCCGACAGGTCCACATCCTCCATGTCACTCTCGTCTGATTCGCTTTCAGGTAGCTCTCTCAGCTCCTGTGCCGTCTTTTCGTACAGCTGGCATCGGATCTCTTCATTCTGGCGCCCATAGGTGAGATGGTACGGCGTGAAGCCACCATAATTAAAGCAGTTAACATCTGCGCCAAGGTCAAGGAGGCAACGGACCAATGTTGGGTTTTGGAGATCCACAGCCAGATGGAGCGATGTGCGACCGCTGCACTGTTCCTATGGGAAAAAAGAAGAATAACATTAGGTTCCTGCTGTCTCTTTAAAGATGTTCCTTTAGCAAAAAAAGTGAAATTCAATGCCTCTAGACTTTATGACACCTACCTGTGCGTTGATGTCTGCACCCAGCTGAACGAGATTCTCGACCAACGAAATGTAACCATTGATAGCCGACAAGTGGAGACAGTTGTGTCCTGTGAAGAGAAATCACAAATCACTGTTAACTAAACTCAAGAGCAGCTCAAGTAAAGGATCAGTGGACTGCACGTGTGCTTGGGGGTGCTGTAACCCAGTATTTACCGTTGTAGTTGGGGAAGGACATGATGGAGGCAAGGTGGTGCTGGCAGCTCTGGGTGATGAGGCTGAAACAGGCGAGGGAGCCTTTCTTGCAAGCAATGTGGAGGGCTGTGTTCCCACTGTTGTCTGTCAACTGTGGGTCCGCGCCGGCATTCAGGAGCCTCTCAACCAAAGGCAGCTGTTCTGTGATCACTGCAAGGTGGAGGGCAGTCTGAGGAGAGAGGATTTTAAAAAAAACTTATTATCACGCCTTGAAAGAAACGTGTATAATGAGGTATAGTGGAGATGTTAAAAGCCATTACCTGTCTCTGATGGTTCTGTACGTTGAGGAAGGGGTGATTGTGGGACAGTTTGATCATCTGGAGGGCATGGGCTGTTGCTTCGTGAATGATGGCCAAATGGAGAAGCCTGTGGGGATGGGGGGGGGGGGTCAGTTAAAATAAGCCCTTGAAAATGGAGGAGGAAACGGTTCCAGACACATAAGAAAAAACAAAGCCTGAGCAGTGGAGCGTTTCGCAAGAATGGAGTTTTGTTGGGTTATTTCCACCAGCAGTGGCTTGACACATCTGATGCTTTATCAGTTCCTGGCAGCGGGCCAGGGACTTTCCTGAACTCGCAGGGCGGACTTTAGAACCGCCCACTAAGTACTCTTTCGCGCGCACACACACACACACACACACACACACACACACACACACACACACACACACACACACACACACACACACACGCATATACAGTACAGTACTTTAAAATGCCTCGTTTTCGTGCAACTTTAAATATGTTATGCCTAATGATCTTGCAGCTTTTCACATGATTCAATTGCATTTAGGCATTTATGTCGCGCTCCCGTGCAAAACTCCATCCGTGCATAAACACGACCCTCGCAAAACTGCATTGGTGTTATTAATCTAAAAGGCGTATTTTTAAAAAAACAAAAAAAAACAAAAATCCACTTACGTATCACCGTCCTCCGTCACTGCAGTTCTCCAAGGCTCGTATTCCTGTGTGAGATCTTCGCTTTTGCTCATTGTCATGTCCTCAAACACGTTCACGAGTTCGTCCTCCCGCAGGGAGTCCACGCCGCTGTCAAAACGGTCCTCTTGGCAAGGAAATATTTTCCCGTGCTTGGGCTCCATGTTGTCGAAGTTATAATCCATCTGGTTTTGGTTTGATGTTTTGTGGACGTCCATGTTGTCTGTGCGTCTGCGTCTGGGTGCGTAATGGTGCTGAGGTCAGGGCAGAGTGCTGCAGCGCACAAACGCGCACCCGTTTTTATCCGCTCGGCTGGGCGGAGCCTCGGTGGGGAATTCCAATTGACTTATCTTAGAAAATGCAGAGGGAAATCACACGGAGCTGTGCTTTTGTGAGAGAAATCCCCCCCGAACAGACTCAGAATGAACACTCGTAGTTTCCTTTTAGACACCATTTTCAC
This sequence comes from Antennarius striatus, assembly GCF_040054535.1. Lineage (NCBI taxonomy): Eukaryota > Metazoa > Chordata > Actinopteri > Lophiiformes > Antennariidae > Antennarius > Antennarius striatus. The sequence goes on from NC_090794.1 coordinate 7,705,629, forward strand.
CTGTGATGTAGGTTAGGGGACATGACATTATTTATTCCAATGAATGAAGTCCGATGAGCATGAATGAGAGGGAGACAGCCCCTTTAGGCTCTTGAATAATTCCCTTTTTTGCATTGGGGAATTTATCTGTTTTAAGTGGTTCACTTGACAGACAAGTATTCTTTTTTTCCAAAATGAATTTAAATTTATTCAAGACTATAATGGCTCAGTAGAGCAAACCTCCACCCAAGCCCAGCAATCCCCTGTAGGTAGTAAAGCCTGATTGAAAATCAAATTCATGGTCTCGCAACACTAATTTAATCTATTATTCCTGTATTTGTTACAGCAGTCATTTAAGTCTGTTGGATCTACATTTATTTTGGATTTTCTAAATACAATTTAGGCAGAATGACATGTTTTGAATATTTCCTGATAAATAATAATAATCATAATAATAAAACCCATCCAAACACACCCTAATGTCAACATGTTAGGGGGAAAATCCAGGAAATTATCTGGCTTTTTTTTTTTTAGTCATTCTCACAAAACTATGGCAATCTGCTCACCATCTTTTGCATAATCAGTACCAATTAATGTTGGTAATGATTATGCAAAATCAATACTATTAGTATTTAATAGTTAGTTAAACACTAACTATTAAACACTAGTCGTGTTTAAGTTGCAAGAAGTTGAACATTTACCAGATGCACAGAGCTATGAACTGTAATGCAGTCCTATGAATAATTTAAGCTGTGTTTGGAATGAGTTGGTTATGATATGTGGTTGGAATCACATTTATAACCATGCATGTTCTACACTTCAGTGTCTTTGTCTTGGATTTGCACCCTCCATTACATCGGATCTTTACAATCTCAAGCATATTTCATTAGTGTTATCATGTATATCCCTTTACTCCTAAGCCCTTTAAAAGTTTACGATTAAAATATATTTAGGATATGCATGAGAAAATTTAGCCCTTGTAGTTTTTAATAGCTGTAGTAAATTTTAAAGAGTTTTCCCAGGTTAGTACAAGACGCTTTTGTTAGACTACAGTGTGAGTGTAAACAGCACACAGACTGCAGGGGAAAGATTCTAAAGTTTCCGTGTGGAGACTCCCTTGTGAAACCAACACTGCACGTTCCACAAAAGGATGTTCTGGACATACCCACATAACATTGCACACCCTGGACAAACCGCCAGAGGTGAAATTCTGCACACATTCTGGAAAGAACTTCACAAAATCACACGGACATAAAGCTTGCCCAACAGCTTTGATTGACACGATGAATCTTTTCCTTATCTTTCAATGTATTGAATGTTGTGACTGTTTTTATCTCCTTTTTGTGTTCTTAATTGTGTTTGCCTCAAAGCAATTTATTACTTACGCAATGGCTAAATACGTGACAGAGCTACCTGTCCGTGCTTCCCTGACATTTATGATAAAATTCCCAGGATTACTTCTGTTTACACTGTGAAAGGTAGGCTTGGTGATAACATAGCAACAGTATCCAAGGACAGTGAAGCATTCACGCCTCTATGGGGCGATACTCAGACGGGGTGACGTTATACAAACCAAGCATACACACACACACACACACACACACACACACATACACACACCTGTCAGGACTGTGAGGTCACTGCACCATGCAGTCTACTGCATATTTGTATGTGCAAGTGTGAGTCACATCAGATTAATTTCATTCACTGAATTCCACAGCTTCTCTCGTCTTTTCCAAATATCATAATGAGATCTGAGGACAAACTGTTCTTGTGTTACTCTGTCTTTCACCTTTTGCCAAGATTGTGTTCTTGCGTGCATATATGGTCAGATATTCACACCACATGGGAAGTACTGGGACTTCCACCTGACATTTTTAAGATTTTTTTTCTATGCTTGCGTAAAGATGAGGAAGTTCTGTTGGCTCTACTTACGTTATGTTTACCACTGGTTGCCATGATACCAACGGCTGGGAGACAACTGACACCATTTAATTATCTAGCGCCGTACATTGCCTACTGTCTTTGTATTGGATAAGTACCACTCATGTGACTCAGCATGGAACTTAAGGAGACTTCACACCCAGTTGTTGCTTTAGTGATTGTGTCCTGAACTCCACCAGCCTCACCCTGCATTCATGGAACAAAAGTGGCTGTGTCACTATGTATCAGCATTTATTACAAGAGGTTTAACCTGATGTAACGGGCATGCATTACATTCTGTCACTATGAAGCTTTTGTTCATGCTGTTCATTGTTAAATATGAATACTTTGTGTTGCTGATGTAATATTATTTCTATTTTCATCTAAGTATGATGTTTTATTTCAGAAGACCTGATGTATATAGGCTTCTGGCTTTATAATATTGTAATCAAACAGTAGAATGCAGAGGTGTGAATGGCAAGTCTCAAAACTGCTCCGGGCAGATGAGGCTTGATTGCCATGGAAAGCAGCTCACAAAGTGCAAGGAAAGCTCTAATTGTAAATAGGTGACCTATGTGGTTTCTGGGACCCTTGGCTAAGAATGGATCTGATGCTTCCCTTGCTTGTTGCAAAAGGTGACTAAAAGATTTGAAAGTGGGGTCAACAGCCCCATCCCATAAAATATCACTTTGCAACAGACACATCAACAAGAGAATCACCTAAAAACTTGGACCTGGGAGAGGATGGATCTCCAGCTAGAGACTCCAGTAAGTGAAATCTAAAATCTGGAAGCTATCTGACCAACAGATATCATTAGGAAAGGCCATTTGATGAATACCTGGCATTGAGTCTTTGAAAGAGCAGTGGAGAAAATGTGATGCAGATGGGGACAGCTGGTGAGAATGGCTCAGGAATGACTGGAGATGTCTCTCTCTCTTTTTTTAAAGAATATTTCATTTTTCATAAACCATACAAAACACAAGATACAGCAACCTGAGAACCCCCCCCCCTTTCCACACACACACACACACACACACACACACACACACACACACACACACACACACACACACACACACACACACACACACGCACACACGCACGCACCGACACACAAACCAAAAGAGCCCCACCAAACACAGCACTTTGAATGTCCATAGTCTTAGGGATGAGTTCTGACTACTTTCTCGCTCCAAACATTTGTGAACATGATATCACATGTTGATTACACTGTATTTATCAAAACAGGATTGTCAGTCTTTCTAGCCATGGTCCTTGACATCCATTTGAAAATGAAATGGAAATGGAAGCCAAGTGAGGAACACTAAGCTTCTCAAAGAGAAAAGAAAAGAGTTGTATTTGAGCAGCCAGATAATAGTTCTTAAACCAAGGTAGTCGAAGACCACCCAGGTTATAATCCAAAGTGAGTTTTGCTGAAGATACATGTGGATTCTTACCATTCCATAAGAATTGTTTGATATGCTGATTGAGGGTTTCAAAGAAACTCATTAGTATTGGAATAGGTAAAGAGTGGAAAATGTACTGTAGTTTGGGTAATGTATTAATTTTAATACAATGTGTTGGACCAACTAATGTAATAGGTTCATTCATCCATTTTCGTAAACCTAATATTATATCGCTTATAAAGTCTGCTCCCACAGAGTTCAGAGAGGTTCAAAGAGCCTCCAATTCTTGATGTCTTTCCTGGCATACAAGCACAGTCTACAAAGAACAAGGAACAGACATTGTGTTTGATGTCTACATTCCGTCTATTCTGAAAGTTGAAACTAGATCAAATCAATGATGCGGAGTGAGACGTACAGTGCCAAGGGAGGCCAAAAATCCATCAAACTGGCAAAATGTCCTGGGAGAAAATTACGACAAAGCTGTGTTGTTCAACTTTCTGGATGTTCAGATTGTACATGTCGCCCCACCACATGTCTGACTGGGGTTGCACCATGCAGTCATGAAGAAGATGGCACAATACCCATCCAACAGAAGTAGGCAGCAAAGTCTTCACAGTCCACGCCAGGGACACAGATGTTGTCATCATCAGTCTGTTCTGCAGGCAATTCTGGAGCTAGCAGTTGTGTTTTGCCTTTGTATATGACCTGTGTTGCTCTCTTGCAGAAAAGAGGAAAGGGATGCTTTTCTTCCATGTCTTCATTGGCTGCGATGTCGTTTCAGCTTTCCGAGACAAAGGGAAGAAGTCTGCTTGGCAATGTGGGATGTTAGAGATGAAGTGTCTTTAAAAAAACTCACCAGCTTTTCATCTTCCTGTAGTGGAAGATGAAGACCTGAAGACATTAGAGAAGTTTCTGGTTATGATGTACAACAGACTCAGCACAGCTGAAGGTGTGTGTGATGCAAGGTTGATTATGTTTTGAAGCTGAGGCCATACAAAGCCATTCTTCTAACCTGAGCAACACTGAAGCAGCATGAGAAGCATGCTGCCTACCAGAAAGACTTCATCTGGAGTTGGTCAACAGTGCGTCAACCAGGAAAACAGAGTCCTGCCAACTGGGACTGGACCAAGAAAGTAGATCTGTGGCAGATCACTTGGACAGAGCTCCCACCCATTGCAGAGAGTTGACAGCAGCTAACCAAGTGCAAATGCTACTGCTTTAGTATGACTTGCAAGGCACTGTTCAGCTGCTGAATGCTGATATGAGGTTTTCAGGCATTGTAGTACACACATCCAGGTAGCAAGACAATATGTGACAAACAAATACAGGCAAACCTCGCTTTCCGTAATCAGGTTAGCCTAAGGTATGAGTTACCGTTGTCTTTTGGACAGAAGTTTACGGTACCATAACTCACACCATAGGCAATGGAATGCAAATTAAGTGAAAAATTATTGAATACAGTAAACTAAAATAAAAATCACATTACCGTCATGTTTTCTCTCGACTTCTCTTGCCTTTATCGTGCTTGGCGGCAAGAAATAATAATAATAATAATGGATTAGATTTATTTAGCGCTTTTCTGGACAGTCAAAGACGCTTTACATTGGATCCATTATTCATTCACTCCTCATTCATACTTGGTGATGGTAGACAACGTGTGTAGCCACAGCTGCCCTGGGGTAGACTGACAGAGCCGTGGCTGCCAATCTGCGCCTACGGCCCCTCTGACCACCAGCGGAACAATGATACACATTCACACACCTGTGAGTGCACCACTGCAGGCAAGGAGGGTAAAGTGTCTTTCCCAAGGACACAACGACAAATAACTCGGCGGGAGCGGGAATCGAACCCTCTATCTCAAATCATTGGACGCTATACCACTGAGCCACGGTCGCCCCAAAAAGGCGTTTGTTTCGCACTCGACTTCCAAATTTTGTTCGACTTCTAAAACAAAAAAAATTCAGAATCTTTTGGTCAAATTCCAATTTGTTTGATATCTAAATCATTCGAAAACCAAGGTTTGCTTGTATAGGCCTACCGCGACACGTACAGTACATCCAATATTATGAGACTGATGGTGCCTATTACATGAGCACTTTCTACCCTAATTGTGATTCTGGGACTGATACTGTATGCAAGGAAGCTCATAAAAAAGTTATTACAGACAAGGGTCTGCAGTTTAATGGTCTTGGTGTCAAATCATGCATTTTTGATAATGTAGAATCTAAATTTGGATCTATGAACCCAAGGGTCTGTAATTTTATGGCAAAATGTATTATTTGTGTACAGAGGTACTGTATATCTCACCCTACATCGTTAAATGGCTTCCAGTCAGAATTTATAGGCAACTAATGGGTTTCATAAAATACAAAATCTCCAGGAAGTATCTGTACCAGTTTTGATGCTTGTTTCCAGAAAAGAATGACTGTTACAGTGAACAGTTCCACTATATGTTGGTATGAGATGTGGTAAAACGAGTCAGATAAGACTTCTTACTTAAACAATAAAGGCAAAAAAGGGATGGGAAAAAAATGAGACAATAGTGTACATGTGTTGTTTTGTCTTTTAATAGTTTTGGCTTCTCTTGGCTCCTGGTTTATTCCATCTAAAGGGTCACAGGTTACACCACAGTTGAACTTTTACTATAAATGACTTTTATTCCAGAAGAGTCAGCATTTCCTGTTCTTGTAGAAATTTCATTCTAACTTTTTCATACATCTTTTAGCTATCAAGTAAACAAACAGAGAAATACTTCTGGCGGAGGAAACAATCACACAGTTAATGTAGCGTTACTCTGTGGACAGTAAACCCAACTCAGTGGGCTCAGTGACACAGCAGATCCGCACATACAGTAGTTTACACAAACTGCACCCACGGTTTGTTTTCACCATGTGTGGCTTGATATGAGAAACGAGCACTTCATTATGACGGGTTCACACAAGGCTGTTTTCCATGGCTTGTATTAAGGGGGCAGGTACGGTCGCTAATGATATGAGTCAGGCAATTTCTTTGTCAGCCTTAACTATATGTTACATAAAAAGAACAAGCATTGTGTGGGAGGGTGTTTTCTGATGTAATGACATAATGTATGCTTTACATCTTACACTCTTTTAACAGGTTATGAGAACAGCACACAAATGAAGATCATAGTGTTTGACCTTAATTCTCTTGATGATGTCATTCCATGAGTTCTAAACTTAAAAAAAAAAGGATATGGACAGTCTTCAATCTGATGTGTTTCCTCAGAACAAAAGCAACATTCCTTTCAAAGAGGTTTCCATACCTGTAAAAGAAAAATAATAATCCCCTGTCTATTATGTGAGGGGTTACATTGAGCAGTGTGAGAATGTTTCAGCATCTGATGTAAATAGTATTGATTGAAATGGCAAAGTCAGCTTAAAATTTTTGGGATCCTCCCCTTTATCGCCTCGGTTTCACACTGAATGTACAAATGCATATTTTTTCGGGTAAGTGTGGGTGCTTTTCGGAGAAGGGTATTACCTTTTTTTTCTTCCCCAGACATTCCTACAGTCGTTCTCTCACACACAAATACGCATGAATTGTATTTGTGTCTGTCACTGTGTGATTCACTGGGGGTTGGGAGCATAGACATTACGGTCAGATCCACCGATTAAAAAACAAATTATCATGACCTGGGTGATGTCAAGCTGTTCAGAGTTTAGTCTAATTATTATGAGATATTTGAACATAATATTGGAATATTTTTGGAGAGAAATAGTTTTCTCCTATTTTTATTGAAAAATGGGAATGGGACACAAAACTATATTGTCCAAATTAACACTTTAACCAATAGGGGTTGTGTTTTTACTGTCCTTTCTGTCATTCCACTGAATAATCAGCACAGCCTTTAAAGAACATTTTCTATGCTTTGCATTATAAATCCTGAAATTTCAGTTTTTAAATTATGAATGATCCAACAAATGAGAGCCAGGCTGATGAAATAGAACCGACTGCTGACGGTAGAAAGTTAGAGTAGCACATCTCAAATGGCAACCTTGATACTGGAACATCTTGGTCTGTAGACATGTAGACACAAGAGCTTCTCAGTGTAACAAGAGAAACGGTTTCACTCATGGTCATTAACATATGTAATTTTACTGAGGTTAGCAGAGAAGCTAAGGTTTGAAAGTTTGTGTTTGGTCTGCCGCTTGCAAATCATGAATTTTAGAGTAATGGGTTGTGCAAGAATAAAAAAAGCAGTGTTCAAAGTGGTCAGGTAGAAGCATCAGAGACCTTTTTATGCTCACAGTTTAATGGTAAAAAGCAGGTTTACACTTGTATCTCTAGCAAGACCAGTCGGTTTAAGGAAAACAAGTAGATCACAATTCTGTAATTCTCTCTGATGTAGTGTGAAACAGTTTGAAATATTTTGTGTTTTGAAAATGCAAGAATCACATTGGATCAGAGGTGAACATGATTTATATGTTGTTATCAAGGTTCTGATTGTCATGTGATCACACATACCAACTTATTAGGGACGGCAGTGGCTCAGCGGTAGAGCAGATGTCTCATAGACCGATCGCCCCAGCCATTGGCAGATCGAGTCCCACTCCTGCCATGATGTCACCAGGAGTGTGAGCTGACAGTGGGAGATGTCACCTCACCTTCCAGCCACTGCCGAGGCGCCCCTTGAGCAAGGCGCCGTCCCCCCTACAAGCTCCTCAAATTGGGGTGAGTTCTGAAGCCGCTGCCCGTCACTCTGCCTCCCTGATGTGTGTAGTTTTATGTGATTGTACTAACTAACTGCATGCTTACAGGCCCTCTTGTGTGCTGTGTTCAGGGGCCCTGTATACTTGTCAACTAACAGAGTGACTTTGTAATTTCCCCTTGCGGGGATCAATAAACTATACTTCTTCTTCTTCTTCTTCTTCTTCTTCTTCTTCTATTAAGACAATGCAAATCAATGCTGCCGAGTATGTAGAGGAGGAAGGAGGATATTTACTCTGAATGGAACTTGAATACACAACCTCCGCCACCGGAGGCATATCATTTTCAGTGTGGGATATCCAGTGTTCTGCTCATGTCTATGTCCTGTGCATTACTGATTGAACATGCAGGAGTATAGAACTGTTAACAGGACAAAACACACAAAAATGCTGCCACCGTTTGGCAAAAGTGCAAACTGCATTATCTCTGTGTCTTGAATATGAAGCAGCACGGCCCTCCACCTACAGGATCTGCTGTAGTTTATGATGCAGTCTCACAGGTCAGCCTTTTTTTATGAATGTGTACTAGTGTTGCTTTGACTAACAGGATAATTCAAAAGACTATGAACACATTTTTATGAATTAAATTTGACAGGCAGGGCATAATCTAAAGAATAAGCCATGGCATTTTGTTGGAGCCAGATTGTCACCTGGATCTAGAAAAGATTTTTATATTCCAGGAGTCACTTGGTCAGACAACCACAGGACGGCAGCTTTTAGGGAGCGTCAGCCCTCGACTTTAATTAGTGTCGGGATGCTGGTTGGTATTAGTCCAATTCAGCATGTTTGTGAAAGCAGGAGAATAATAGTTGAATAGTTTGGATTGTTTAAATTTATTTCCCAATGGCTTAAATTGAAAGAAGCAAAGAAATATTGTATGGTATGTGTTATAAGCATGAGTATATTGTGTATATTATGATTATGTATATGTTTTATAAGTAGCTAAGTGACTCTTTTTTTTTTACATTTTGACTTAACTCATACACCCCATAGACAAAGGGCTAAGAAAAATCACATTATTTTAAAGTCCAAAAGATTTTTGTAGATAAGTTTTTGGTCTTTTAGACTCAGAGTCAAAACCGATTTGTATCAGCTTCTGGATCTTACGGAGGACAAGTTTCCGTTTACCTAAGGAGTCAGACTACTTCCTTTACCTTGATGTTTATGGTGTTGACAAACGCCATATTTTACAAAGGGCTAATTAAACACGAGCTATAACCTCTGGTACTACTTCTTCTTCTTTGGGGTCTACTCCTATAGGACATCAAGCCATTCTTCTTCTCTATCCAGAGCTGTTCCTTAAGAACATACTCATCCTCCTCCCAGTGGACCTGACTGCTCTCTAGCTGTTGCTCAATCTCGGTCAGAGCAGCCACAAGGGTGTTGACCTCCTTTTTCTGCTCCTAGAGCTGAGTCACAAGAAATCTCTACATTTCTGTGTCTTGTCCAGCTGGGGCATCATCGCTGCTCTACCTCCCAAAAATAAGCCATTAATGACTGCCATCGACAAATTTATATGTAGCCTAAAACTGCTGTATGGATTATTCTATGTGCTACCATATGCCTGGGGCAAAAAAAAAAGTCACATTGATGTCAGTAAACTGACAGAGCCTCTTCTCAAGGTGGACTAATGCTACCTAGATGTTTATTCTTATTTTTGTTAATATGTTGTTGGTTAACATATTGTTAGGGGCAGCATTGGCTCAGTGGTAGAGCGGTAGAGTGGGTCGTCCAATGTTCCCAATTTCCCTTCGGAAATGACAACAGTATGTAAAATAAATAAAAAATAGAAAACAAAAATAGAGACTGTTCAGTTACACCTAGAAAATATTTGGAAAAAAGTGCAGCAATTTCCAACCATGATTTAAGCTTTTCAGACATTTAGTGGAAAATCAATTCAAGGATGGATGGATGGATGATGGAAAGAGGAATAAATGGATAGTGAAATTACATTATTAGCAGTGATGTAATGCAAATAAAATCCATGTTTAAATCAATTTATTTAAAACAATTACCTAACAACGTAACAGAGGTTACAAAGTGGATTCCAAAAATTATTTACACGGTATTTACACAATTTAATTTTGGTTAACTTCATTCTTAGTTTTTCAATAAAAAAGGAAAAGTGAAAAACTGACAGAAACTACAAATCCCAAAAAGCTTCCTCATAGCTATTGGTTACTCAAATCAAACATGCGAGTGGACAAACTCAGTAAAGTGCTTTGTGATTGGCCAACAGCAGCCATCACAGCTGTCTTGATGCTAGCTAGCTTACCGGTTAGCCGTGTGAGGTACATTTGGCTTTCTATCCGGGCTAAAGTCAAGCAACAGCCTCTCTACCCCTTTTGCACTGGCTTTTTTTTAAAGCTATAATGCCGGTTCACTCCCGAGAGAAGAAAGAAAACAACCACGAAGAAATGGAGGTGGATTTTCCCGAGCAGGACGGCAGCACCACAGACGAGGAGGACACCGTCAGCTCGTCCGTGTCTGAAGATGGAGACAGCTCGGGTAGGAAAAATAGGCCTTAAATATAATTTTAGACCGAAATTGTTCAAATATCCTTGTCGGTCACATATAAGTTTGCTATGATATATGACTGCTTTTGAAAGTTTGTGAAAATGATAAACTAAGCGTATGACAATAACAAAACAGGTTGCCTTTGGTTTAAGGAAAACTACTTGATAAAGAAATGTAATGTCAGTCTTGTCACGTGTTTATGTAAACAGAGATGGATGATGAAGACTGTGAGAGGAGGAGGATGGAGTGTCTCGATGAGATGACCACCCTGGAGAAGCAGTTCACTGACTTGAAGGAGCAGTAAGTTCTTTCCAACACCATGTAACATTCACCTTTTGCTGTCAGGTCTGAATCAAGAGCACACCTGATTTTGTTGCCTGGAATATGCTCACTGTCAACCTATAAGTCTGTCCTTTTACTCATGACACCAGTAAAAATGGCGATATTGTGATGCTCGGAGGAACATGGACGTTTCACTAAATGCACCATGGCCTGTATGTCACGATTTTGATAACATGTAACATTCTTCCTTGCATTTTGTTCTTCAGGTTGTACAAGGAGCGTTTGAGTCAGGTGGACATCAAGCTGCAGGAGGTAATGGCAGGCTGTGCCCAAGAATACCTGGAACCTTTAGCCAACTTGCAGGAGAACATGCAGATCAGGACCAAAGTTGCTGGTGGGTTAGAGCAATAAGACAGGCTTTGCTGTGCTATTTGTGATAACTTTCAATCATAATAGAATTACTGATGTGGAAAAATCATGCAGAACTGATATCCAACAATATGTCGATTATTTTTAATTGGACTGAAGATAATAAACTTCACTGCTGGCTGCACAGGGATCTATAGGGAGTTGTGCTTGGAGTCCGTGAAGAACAAGCATGAGTGTGAGATCCAGGCTGCCTACCAACACTGGGAGGTGAGAGGCCAATTAATGGTTAAAGGCATTTGTTATGCTTATGCCTGCATTTGCCCCATAATAACACATTATCCTCCAAAAATATTATGGATTTCCCACGTATGATATCCACACTTGTAGATTTTGCCTCAGTGGCCTAAACCGACTGAATTTCATCCACATCTGGAGATGATTTTATATTTTTTATATAATATTTTTTTCCCTTTTTCCTGCATCGTAGAGTGAGAAGTTGCTGCTGTTTGACACTGTACAGAGTGAGCTGGAGGAGAAGATAAGAAGATTGGAGGAAGACAGACACAGTATTGATATCACCTCAGGTACTAAATGGGGCTCCACAACAGCGGTCTTTTCATTGCTCCATTTATGAAAGGAAATCCATCAGAGAGATGTCATCGTATAGTCTGGCCAGCATTATGACAAAGTAAAACATTTAATTCTTAACATTTTGAAATCAAAGAAGATAATGAACAAAAGTAAAAAAGGCAAACATCTGCAAGCTGTGAGACCTATTTATTCAGTTCAGAATCATGCTGAATCTACAAGCGGAGATTGGTGATGCTAATGAATAACAACAATACATCTACCAAGGATATATCAATAGGTTGAACAGTTTGGAACCCTGATGTATAAAATGGTTATTTCTGTAAAATGTGAAACAAATATCCTCTATTGAAGTGACTCTCATTTGTCATTTTTTTGTTTCCAGAATTGTGGAATGATGGATTACACTCAAGGAAAAACAAGAAAAAAGACCCATTTTGTCCTGTGAAGAAAAAGAAGCCTGTTGTTGTTTCTGATATCCTTTTCCCTTCCTCTGTCATCTCAGTCCACCCATCTTTCATCTCCACTCATTTTGATGTTCTTTACTGCCATGCTGTAAAGAGGGTCGCCTCACTGTGTTTATGTCCTTAACAGCCATTCTACGGCCTTACATTGTTTACATGCTGCAAGATCTTGATATTCTTGAAGACTGGACTGCTATAAGAAAGGTATTGTGGAAATTGTGAAAGTACTAACTTGGTGAATTTATCTGTTTTGTTACTTTACCTTTTTTACTCTGCTTCCTCATCCACCCACAGGCAATGGCTTCGCTGGGGCCACACAGAGTGAAAGTAGATGGTAAGGTTCTCCTTTTCATTGGCTATACAGTTTTTTAGTGTAGCTATCAGCCTGTAGTCATGCAGGATGTGTCGATTCAATACCTTGATCGAAATTGACTCAAGTTCATAGTTAAACAGAAGAAGAATGTTACTTTCCCATCTTCTCAACCGATTATTCTCCCTGATTCACTCCTTTTCCCTGCAATGCTCTCCCTCCAGCTCCCCCAGTCAAGCCTGACAGACATCACCATGTGGCGCGTTCTGAGGACGGTCGGCTTTTTTACGATAACCAGTGGTACTGCAGGGGACAGGCCATCTGTATCAACAGGAAGGATGAGTACCCGACCAGGTGTGTGTGTGTCTCTGAGTAAATTACAAAGTAGGAATTCAACAAGCCTAATGATGATTTAGACTTGGTTATAAATTAGATCCTCATGTCCAATTGTTTATTGGAATAGGAAACTGCCCCTAAACACTTGCTATTATGGGGAAGTATTGTGCTGTGTATAGATACTCTGGCACATGTGATTTCTGTGTAATGGAAATGATCACAGATTTAAACAAAGACAAGGTGAGTGTAGGCTTCCTGTGCATCCTGCCACCGGTGCTGTCAGAAGAGGACACCTCGTTGAACAGTATGCCTTGATTTTTCCCAACATACCACCCACAGACTTTACATCAATGGCAAAGACATTGCTGTCATCCAAACATCAGAGGAAATCTGCTTATTAGTTCTTTTGAGTCCAGTTTGCTCCAGACTCTCCACTTACAGTGGCCATACGTCTTTCTTTCATTGTGCATTATTTCTTTCACTTATTGAGAAATAATTCATAGATCTTGATGATGTCTCTGTTAGCTCCTTCCAGTGGGTCTAAAATTTTCCCCGGGGAAACGTAGCATGTAATTTTGTTTTCAACATCTCTTATCATTATAAATCTATTCACATGTGCACAAGCCTAATTTTCACTTCCAGGGGTAGTAACCTGCATCGCTTTAATCTGTAATAAGAACAACAAAGAACAAGTGGCGTTTCATCCATTGTGTCACATCAACAATTCATAGAGAGGATAGCTGGAAATATTTTCAATAATTTTTTTCAGCTGGAATTTATTCTTTTGCTCATATGCTTTTCAGTCATACCACATTGAGGACTTTTATATTTGGAATCCATTACATCTAGAACACTGGCCTATTTAGGAATTTGAAATTTTCCCTGGATAACTGTGAGCACATCATTAAAAGTTTTTTTTATATGTGGCTGTAATCTATCTTTAAGATTTGACAGTCCTTTTGAAACAATCGCCTGTTGTCGCTGTGACTATAATGGTCTGCAAAAACCAGTTGTGTTTGCTATTTTCCCTATGCAAAGTCATAATGTCAGATGCCAACAGTCACAGTGACCGCATTGGCCCCTGCTTACAGCAGTGTCAAGTTCACAACCTCTGTTTTGTCTGTGATGATTGGGAAGTGATTGTGACCTAACACTGTTGTGTGCTTGTGTCATGCAGCGCCATCATCACCACCGTCAACAACGATGAAGTGTGGTTCAAACGACTTGACGGCACCAAGTCAAAGCTGTACATCTCCCAGCTGCAGAAAGGCAAATACACTATCAAGCACTCATAAAAATAGTCACTTATATCAGCAAAGACCATCATCTCTGCTAGGTTTTTCTTTGTCTCCTATTTGTGTGGTATCTGTCTACATTTTTGCCAAATGTACAGTCACACACACACACACATCCATGTACACCTTTATGTGCGTACATATCCATACATGCATCATTTTTCTGCAAGTAACAAAAGAGACTGTCCTAAAAGTAGACTTCTTTTAATCTAAGGAGATAGTCTTCTTTGTAAATATGTATGTATGTTGATATTATTGACGAGGTCACAAAGTGTCATTTTCTCTGGAATGGAGATCAATGAAGAGAGCTGCTAAAAACTAAACGAAGGGTGAAGAACCGGAGCAGTGGAGAACTGTGAACTGTGCAACTCAGTCACGTGCCTTCCCAAGACAAGACGATACCCACACCGATGGGAAAGAAAGTCGTGAACTATTAATATCAATACAGTAAAGCCTTACTCTGTACTGTGTTAGCACCAAGTGGACTGAAGCGGGTCAATGAATGAGTGAGTGAGGAATCCTGAACCATGTGAGGATGCTGTCAGCACTGTTTTAATTTGCTTCTCCAGACACACCGCTTAGATTTTAAATTTCATGCTCTATAGAGCCTAATAAAACTGCATTATAGGATCCTCAAGGACCCGAGTTTGATTTAGTGAAAATAATCACACAAGCATCAATATGGAGCCCGAGAGTGATTAATCAATTTGGAGTAAATTGTTATATCGTGAACATAATGAGACAACTGTTCAAGAACACCCTGGGGTTGAAACCCACCTGGGGGGAGCTACAGTAGAGAAAGATCTCTTAATATTTTAGCATGATTTTCACAGTATTGCGTTTTAAGTTCATACTAAGATTACCCATTGAGCGTTGAATAAAATGTCAACAGTAATAAGAGGTGCCATGTATATAGAGATAAATGTTTTATGTTGTGTTGAGTCTATTCCTTAATTCTTCCCTCAGTCTCCTCACTTTGATTTGTCTCTGATCATGTACACGGCTTAATATCCAGGCACAACGTTCCTCATCTGTAAAACATGGTGCCATTTTCAGTACTTATTCAATCCATGATTATTATGTGTTTACACCATCACAATGGAGTCATTCAGGTGTTGCATACGTAGTTATTTTTCCCCTATCCCCTTTCTCTGCCTGTTCCTAACCCCATGACTATCCCTTCGACCTTCCTCCTTGCCTTCTGTAAAAATGCAGATCATCATCGACACATTAGCGGTACAACACTCTGTTTACAATCTGTCCAATCAGAACAGGGAATGTGCACATTTGTAATCACAACTGATTCACCGAAGGGGCTCTTGTGTTGTGTTTATGTGATGCTTTATATTTTCAAAGCTGCACACATCTAAGTATTACCATTCTGAGGTATTGTAAACAGAGTTCCTTGCAGTATTCTGTAACAAATATAGACCAAGTGTCTCTGAAGCCTGATGTGACATTCACTGAACGCATCTTTTCATAAGTTTTTTTTGCAAGTGGTTTGTTTTGTTGTTGTTGTTGAAATATTTTTACTTTATTTTTTACCTATACTACAAATTCTGCTTCCTTTTACACATTTGAAGTTTAAAAAAATGTGACATTGTGCCAATGCATGTACTGGTGATTAAAGACTTTATATAATTTCAAGAGAGTCAAACCTGCACATAAAAAGTTCTTCAGTCTTCTTGTGTCTTCAATAGAGTGGTGTCATTACTGTACTTAAAAAGTTTTTCTGTTTGTACGTTTAGCTAAAAAGAGTCTGATGCTGATCACTATCAAACTGCACTCTACGGTTTGAGTTAAGCAAATTTCTTTTCATGGACTCAAGAGCTTTGGATTTAGAAAAATACCAGAGCTTTTCATAGAGCTTAAATACCCTTTTGGATTTGTCCTAGCATAGTCAAAAGAAGCCTAGATATTATCTTTTATAATACTTCATTGTACAAAGGGAGAAAGTCCCTGACAATGCACAACTCAAAGTAACCCCTGAGGCTCGCGGAACCCTTACTTCATAGCTGTGACAAGGGGGAAAAAAAGGGGTGGCTTATTTGGTGGGGGACATGCTGAGCCAGTCCTATTCTGTAATGGCTCTTTGGTGTCCTCTGCTGTTCAACATTTCAGTCACTTACTCCAGCAGAGAGCCACTGTAGATTAACACTGCATACTGGTATTGATCTAGAATCTGCACTGTAGCATTTCCTTGCCTTTCACAAGGCCTTGGGCCTTTGCAGACACCTTACTCAGAATTGCTGCATTCCATGCTTGATTAATTGAGAACATTGATCAGATGTAGTAGCACAGCTGAACAGAAGAATCAATTTGTAAGCTGAGAAGGTTGTTTGCCATGCGTGTAGACATTTTCTAAACAAAAGTGGTGTTTTAAATGAAAATCCCTTGATACTATGATACTACCCTGCTAAATCAAATTCACAGTTAATTAAAATAAACCCCTGAATCCATGTGTCCAGCCCTCAAATGAGGTTCCTTTGCATTTCCACCTTGCAGTATCATTTTTCTGACCCGTGGGTGTCAGTAGTACTCCATAGTGAGGAGAATGCAGCTTCTCTACATGGATGGAGGGAGGTGGTCTGTAAATCTGGGGCACCCTGCTGCTGAAGCCCTCCAGCTGATAACAGAGAGAGAGAGATGAAGGCACAGTTTGATCACAGCTCGTTGGCCACGTCTGCTACTGCAACAGAGGGAGAAAGGAAAATCCCCATCAACGCGTCAAAGGTAGCAGCAAACAACCAAGCAGCAGGGCTGTCTGTATCGCAACACGCCATGCAGCATCTCATTAGAGGCTTCCTTGAACCTGTTAAACATACTCCTGTGAACGTGTACATCCATTTCTATGTAGGATTATGGGCAGGAGTGGACATAGCACCATTCCTGACGGTATATAACAGGATTTCTCTTTATGATACTGTTTAATTATGATGCTAATTGAATCCGGATATCTGTCTGAATTTCTGGCCATCTTCATCCCCATCTATACTTAATTCGTAACCAGAACTGGAGGGTCATTGGGACGTGTTTACTGCAACACTGGGGCTAATTAGACTGTGAAAGTGTCACTCTGTGCTAAATTCTTTTTATCCCTTCTATGTGATGTGATTGTGTGTGTGTGTGTGTGTGTGTGTGTGTGCATTGTTTTGCATTTCCAGAGTGAGGCTGTGTATGTAAATGTCTTAGTGCATTCATGCATGTTGCTGTGTGCAAGGCCTGTGTGTGGGCATGTACCTTTGATACTGATTGTATAAGAGAATGTTAGATGCATGTGCCCATAAGTTAACATCAAGGGCTGTTTTCCATTCTGCAGGAAAGATGGAAATGATGATGTTCAGCTGATAGGTCTCCAGTCAGCAGCGTGTGATGTAAATGAGCCTGGGGTTACCTCTCTACGAATGTCTGTCGCCAATTCTTGGTGGTCAAGAATTCAACATTTGTCTTACAGAATCCACCATTGTCTTACTGTATATTGTTTCCACTGTCTCTTTATGAATAAAGTTGCATGTTTCCAGGATTTAATTTGGTTAGTACACTTCCGAAAGTCAGTTTCTGTGATTTATTGATCTTGGCCAGAAAATGGTGGATTTCTGCCTGAGCGTTGGGAGAGAGTTGCTTCCTCAAGTTTTTCAGGTTTTTGGTCACAAGTGATGGAAAAATGGAGTATATGAATATTTAATGTTATGTTTGTGATGAAAAGGGTGAGCCAGAAGTGAAGTTCTCAGTTTAGTCGATTTAGGTTCCAGCCTTCACCTATGAACAAGAGATGTGGGTGGCAGTGGAGATAATTTGTCACAGATACAAGCGATTGAAATAGATGTCCTCCTTTGTTCTAACTTGGACATCTGGATGAAGCTCAAAATAAAGGCAGTTGAAGTGAAAAGGATGCCCACTGGGCATTTCCCTCCAAATGGGGTGGACACAGAAGTTGAAGAAGGGGATACATATCTCACCTAGAGAGTGGCTGAAAATTAGATTATTTTTTTATGTTTTGGTGCACAACCAACCAACCTTTGTATTATGAATTTCAGCTATCCATTTCTGTTTGTCCCCTTCTGCCAAAAATGTATCTGTTAATTGTACTTGCTTCACCTCTAGGAAACTGAAGCATAGAAAGAAAGAAAAAACTCCCACAAAGTGTCAAATGCTCGGAGAAGAAAAGTGCTAGATTCAATTAAACTTTAAGGAAGGGATCATGGATGATATTTATGTTTTGTGAAATAGATGGAAGCATAATTATTTTTTAACTAAATTAGTAGATTTGGCTGGAGGAAAAAAAATGCTTAAATCAAGCTCAGGGTTGCCAAAAAAGTCTAGGTACGAGACAACTCTGGTAGTGAAAGACTTCAGATGCTGTTTGTACCTCATACAACACATGTACAACATGATGTGTCACTATCTATCAGGTACTACTGCCAGCATCGTCTGTCAACTGCCAGGCCCTCTTTTTAATGAGGTGCAGGCAATGGTTTCGCTATTTCCAGCGTTGTCACATGCAGTTGGTGAGAACCTCAGTTCATTCTTAAGACTTGTCTCTGAAAGATGAGGCCTGTTCCTGGCTGGACTGTGCTGTTGAGCTCATAAGAATTAGATTCCTCATGTCCAGTTTCCAGACTAACTTGGTACATTGCACCTACACTGTGGCATTTGCAACTCACCCCTTCCGTTTGCAAAGACGACCCATTGCAAAGAAAAAGAAATACAACAAGATGGAGCAACAACGTCTTCTTTTTAATCAAGTTAACAGAGGCAGTTGAAAAGTTGCCAGTTGTTGGTGTATCTCTCATTGTTTCATTGCTTCCTGCTCAGCATCTTCCGGTTCAAGAGATTTTTTTTTCATGTGATAATGGCAGCCTAGCATTTTTAACCCCCTTCATCTGATTAAGAATCAGATGGGGCGAACTACCTGTAAAGAATTGCATCTTCGCATGACACGTTCTCCAGCTCACACTCAACTGGCATGACTGGTACCATCTCATGCCTTTCAACCTGAGAGGACTTACTCCGGTAATGATGGAGATATATCCCAGCAGTCTACCATTATTGTTCACAAAACAGTCGAGTTTGGAAGCAGTAGAGTCGATGGATGGACCCTGGGAGTTGCCCAATCTGTTCAGGGTTGTCATTCCTGTCCGTCTATTCACTACTCCACTGTTTAGGTGTATGCATGGTGATTGGTTGTGGTCAAGGGTTTGGAGAACGTTGTTTTTTTTTACCTCTCTACTGAATTTGACAAGTAGCAGCATGCCTTGGTATTCTCCTCTGCCCCCCATCCCCCCATACAAACCTTCAGTTAAAACCAGTACCTGACAACAGCACAAGATATGAACCAAAACTGTATGCTGAATCTCTGCTACTTTCAGACAGCTTTTTTTTTTAAATTATTATTATCTAGTATACTGTATACAGTACTTATTTGTCACTTTAGATTCAGCCCCACAATTAATTAAAAGTGTTTCTTTTTCTGAATCGATTTTAACTATTTCAGAGTTATGAATGATTTAGACACTTTTACAAACTTATAGTCTGTCAAAGGTGTCTAATGTTCCGTGTTGAGTGAGAAACTTGTGTTCAGTCAGTGGTTGGTTTAATTCACATATATTTTGCTTATGTTCCTACATAATATTTGTTTTTGCAATGTGAGTTCCTGGTTGCGTGAATCTCTTTTGTATTTTGTGTCAACGTGACTATCTTGTATTTTGACTTTTGTGAATAAACGTGATTTTAAAAATCTTCCTTGTGTGATTTGCATGCTTTGCAATACAGATACTGGTGTCGTTAAACTTATCCTAACATTCATCAGTTAGCCAGGCAATTGTATTTTGGTGGCCTGCGTACTCTCATGACATGCACAGCAGGGACAACTTCAGTGGAACGATCATTGTGGACATTTTTATGTTAGCATCTATGTTGCGCCTATACGAATTTAAAAGGGTTTAACTATGGGAGGCCAGTACTGGTCTGAGTTACCTTTGAAGGACTGTGTGAGTCGCTGTCAGCCTGGTCCATCCCTGTTGTTGCCATATGCAAACAATAGTCTTAAATTTTAATGAACACCTTTTGCACCTTTTGTTTCACACTCACACTTGACCTATGTGCCAATCATATGTGTATTCCTCCTTTCACGTTCATGTGAAATGTGAAGACAAATCGTGAAATATTTTAAGTGCGTTAAACCTGTCGAACAGGACTTACTGGTGACATTCAATCAGTCACATTTGCCGTGATGTGATGCGAGTGCTCTTAACTTACTTTACTGAAGTTCTAACAGTCTATTTTTTCCTCCTCTTTTTCTTTTTTTTTTGATAACCTCAAAAGGCTGAGTACCAGCAGGCTGCCAAATGTGCATGTCTGGACTGTTTACCTTCCCCGACGAGATGACAGTATCACCTTCCACTTCCACACCCACTGTCCTCGGACACCATACTGTATCTCCTCACTATGTCAGCCTGATATGCAAAGTAGTGTCGGCAACCAATGTAGCACGGCTGACATGGGCAGTGTTTGTGTGTGCCTGTTTCAGAAAGGATGTGTGTTTATGACCCTCTGTGTCTGGATGGGCTCCCCAGCCAGTGACAGCATGGTAGCTATGATTCTACACCGAGAGCGCATCAGCTATAGCATCATCCTCCCAAACAGATAAACACACACAATTTATCTGCCTCCTGCAGGCTCACCCTCAAGTGTTCAGTACAGACTCAGTATGGAAATGTAGTCAAATGGCCAACTGGCATCAGCAACAGGATAATACCACAGAGAATTAGAACTGAGTGTGATTCTCCTGCATCGTATTAATCATTTATATATTTCCTATTTTGCCGGTTGTGTTTGCTTACTATATAAACATGTGTGCACATACACATGTAAATACAGGCACATATAGATATCACTTGGAACATACACATGAATCTGTGCCGGGCTTGTTAACTGTATGTGTGTGTGTGTGTGTGTGTGTGTGTGTGTGTGTGTGTGTGTGTGTGTGTGTGACCGTGCATATCAGGCTGTGTTAGCGCTGGACCCAGAATCAGCAGAGTGAGAAACGGAAAGCTCACCCAACCATTTGGCTGCGGTCCTAATTGGCTGTGTGCTGTTGACAGGATGCTGACAGAGCACATCGCACAGACAGGTACTCTTTTTCTCTTTGTTTCATCTCCAGGGTTAGTGAAAATATTTTCTCTGAGGAATTCCCTGCTCTACTAATTTCCAAGCATGAAAAAAAAACCTTAAGTGGCACGCTTTGACAAGTTTCAAAGCATGTTGTTTTTATAGCATTTGGATGCACAATAAAGGAATGAGGTGGCTGGAGATAGGCCAGCCTTAATGAGATGGTTCTTTGCATCTTATCGGGCCTGGATGGTTTACAGTTCTGTGACCCGCTTGACTTGTATGTGTGGGCAGATCTGTGCATGGACCAACACATGAACACATGCAGTCAGAACTACACATTTTCATAAGCATAATAATTAGGACACACAAATACGCTGGACTTCTTTTGATGTACATATAATTACATATAATGCAAAGGTATGTTCATCCGTGTACAACACTAATAATTTAATGGTATACCCGACATTGTGAGGAACATGGGTGTATATTATGCTGCATAAGCAACTTTGGAAATGAATCATATCCAAAGACTGGAAAGGTTGCTGCCTTACGGTGCTTTTACTTTGAAGGGTGACAATAATGACACTCAATGCACTTCTTTCTCTCCTTTTCTCTCTAATCCCTTCAGGTGTCTTTTCAAATTGTGCATGCTCAATGTGAAGTTATGTCATACATTGTGACATATGTTTGTCTAGTCACAAGGATAAGGATGCATGTTATGTGTCAGCTGTTGGAGCTTCAGACTAATGACATTCCATCCCTAAGAACACTGAATAATCAAAGTAACTGTGTTGTTCACTGTCTCCTATTTTTTATTTTTTGATTGGCATTTTTGTTACTAATTAATTTCCAGATATGATACCACTGCCATATCTGTACAGTATTTACATATTAGCATAGTCAGTAATGGGTTCTATAGTATCTATCTATCTATCTATCTATCTATCTATCTATCTATCTATCTATCTATCTATCTATCTATCTATCTATCTATCTATCTATCTATCTATCTATCTATCTATCTATCTATCTATCTATCTATCTATCTATCTATCTATCTATCTATCTATCTATCTATCTATCTATCTATCTATCTATCTATCTATCTATCTATCTATCTATCTATCTATCTATGGGTTAACTTGACTATGAACAAAAACCTAAAATAGAGAAAACATTAAAAAAGAGGTTTGAAGTTTGTTTCTGATTCAGCCTAAAGACTTAATGAAAAAGGAAACTACTATCACATCTAAGGCTCTCCAGTTAGCGCAGCTTCCTAGAAGTTACTTGTTCAAGGCCATCGTAATACATACAATATCAGTCAACAGAAAGAACAGGAAAAACTTCTTCTGCAACCAAAGGAAGTTCAGGGGGGGAGTTTCTCATGCCGGAAGTATTTGTTTTAGTTGTTACTACATAAAAAAGTTCATTGATCTGTGAAGTTACATGCGCTACATACAAACAAGGGGAGAAGATACCCTTACTTAATGCAATTAGCTATTTGATTTTGTTGATTCTGGCGACCCCTGTGGATAAAGGCTGTATGACCACTACCAATCCAGCTGTTTCTAGAATATATACAGTATATCATATATATAAATATATATATATATATATATATATATATATATATATATATATATATATATATATATATATATAGAGTGAGTTAATACAATAATATGTTTTTTGCTATGTTAAGTAAATGTGAAGATATGAAGTACGAAAGGATTTCATTACTGTTATTTTGCCTACATTAGATGAACTATGAACAAACATTCAGATTCTAATGTATAATCATCAACATTTGTCAATTATGTTGTGTATTTTCAAAATGGATTATAATTCGTTGGCAACAAAAGGCCAGGTAGCAAGCCAATATAAAGTATTAAGTAATAAACCAATTGTTCTGCTGCTGTCTAGCAGTGCAGGGGTGTCAGCCTTGTGTATTCCGGTGATTCGTCCTCAGTGCTCCTCCATGAAAAATAGTTTTCATTTTAAGACTTGTGTAAGTTGGGGCACAGTGTTAAGTATATAAAAACAAAGCAACCATTTGCTAGAAATGTTTGTGCAGAGAAAAGTTTTACAAGGTGTTCCTGGGTCCATGTAATAATATCCTTAATGGTGTCGAGGGGATTTAAAAACATACTTTATCTTCAAAGTTCCTAGTTTGTGTCATATGAAAATAATGCCCTTTATTTTTTATTAAATTGTAATGATCTTAATTTTATTGGTAACAAATACAGAAAAAAAGGGACAACACCAGAAACGCGAGCACAATAAATGGCTCAGGTCACACAACTGAAGCAAACAACATTTTACACAATTTGCAATGTGTATGTACACCAGCAAACTTCTGCCCAACAAACCGACACAACCTCTGGATGCCATCTTGCTTCACGGTGGCAGAGGAGGATGTCCATTCTGTCCTGCTGAACCGGCCCACAGTTTTCTATGGAGTCTAAACTTGGGCTAATCCCTGGCCATTGCAGAACTGTGATACAATATCAACCCTCCAGCTCAGCATCAGTGCCAGGCCTTCAGGGTTACAAATCATTAAACCAAGTTTTATTAATTATTGTGCTATTTACAGGCCGATTGTGCTTTTCTCTGCAGCTATAGCAGTTATTTGGAGCCATGTGCCAGAATGTGGATATGTCAATCCTGAGTAGATGCACATGGTCGACAAAGTCATGATTTGTCAGTGTTCCTCTGATTACACAGCACTGGAATAGATGCACTGATGTGGAATTTTATGCATTTACCTCCTTGGCAACTTTTGTTTTCACTGACCCGCCTCCAGCATACCATGTCGCCTCAGCTGTGGCATTCTTTCAGTTGCCACTTTTTCCCAGACTTGATGCATTCTGTAGGGTTGGGTTAGTTTAACAAGGGAGGAGTCATTCTAGATTAGTCAGATAAGGACATGACTGTCTAAAATATGCTCTACATAGAAATGTATCTTATATTTGGTCATTGATTTGTGTTATTAAATCCTTTATAGCAATAATTTTTGAACATTCCACAATAGACAGCTATTTTCCTTGTCTTGTCTGAACCTACTTGATATGCATTGTTAACCTCAAACTCAAAGTATGCATTTCCTTAAATCAATGAAACAGATTCTCTTTTCCCTGTTTTCAGTTGAGTATACTGTATGTCAGATGACATTTTGTTTGACACAGTGTGTCATCGTTTTACATCCCGCGAAGCATTGACGTATTGTAATTATCAGTGTTTGTGTGTTCGTCCATCTGTCCATCCACCAAATATCTTCACAACCATTGCAGATAGAAAGATGAAATAAAAAGCACATTACTCAGGTGGCAAAGGGGATGAAAGTGAGATGATTTTTTGCACATATCTCAGGAACCAGATAAGATAGAAAGACGAAACAAACCACGTCATATTCAGGGAGGCAAGTGGATCGAAATTAGATCACAACCTTGACCTTGAAAAACTAGGTCAAATTTTCACCTGATGAGATATAACAACACAAAGCAACATTTTCAGGAAGCCAGAGGCAAAAAAATGTGTAGGTCGGGGTAAAATTTTTAATTTAGGGGTGTCTCGGGATGTTGCAGTCTCTGACTGCCTTGTTTGAAATTTTATATGTCTTTACAATCTAGTTGTAATAAAGAAAAGTTCATGAGTTGGAAATCTTTAATTACTCTGTAATTATTATTAATTACTTTATTCACTGACTGAAAAGGTAATTGATAGAAAATGACTTCTACACAGAGAATGTCTATTGTTGTACATACAGCATATTTTGCATTTTGCCGTATTATTGTAATGTATTTCTAATTTATGTATTTATTCAAATATCTTATGGCATGTGATCATTTCTTCTTGTTGATATGCATGTTTTTAGTTTTCACTGGATCTTTTCTAACCATGTCTTAGCGTTGCTTTACGAAACGATACCTCATGCAGTCTGGAATGGCATGACAGAACGTGTAATATGCAGTGTAAAACATATCATTTATAATATTACACAGGAAACACTCCATCTGTGTTTGCCATGATGAATTAATCAAATGTCAATACGGATGACATTGGCCATGTTAACAGAATGGATTTTGGGATTCAATGTTGAAATGATAGAATAATGAAATGACAATCCATTTGGAACAAACCTCGTACCCCACAGGATGAAGATCAGCTGCATTTGGTGTTTAATGCCATTTAGCTTTATTAAAATGCCAGTATGCTAAACTAATATGGGGAACATTGTCAATACTATTCTGGCTAAACCTCACCTTGTTAGCATTGTTATTTAGCATTCCTGGATTAAGTTTAGGACTACTTTGTAATAGATCCTTCTCTTTTCTCATTTATTTTCATGAACAGTATTGTTTTCCCTCCTGTCCTCTGAATCCTGGGTTCTTTCCCACTCAATCCACTCATTCCGTTCACCTGTGTCTTTACAGTAACCTGCTTCCCTTCTCTTATCAGGCTCCACCTACTTAAACTCAGCTCAGAACTCAGTTCGCTGGATTATCACCAATCCTTCCCTTGCTATGCAAATCATCCCTGTGGTTATGTCACAAAAGGAGCTGAGTCTGACCAGCGTGTTTGAGCAACATTTCATGAGTTTGTGGGCTATGCAGACGATTCAAGATGTATATGTTGAGACCAGAAAAAATGTGTTTTTCATATTATGGGACCTTTAATCTGTCCTCTGAGCAAATATCTTTTGGATATATCAATTAGTTTAATGGAAAGCTGCTCACTGTCTGATATCTAAAAATGTCTTGTACTTAAGCCTGTGTCACTCTCATTTCACCAGTAATTCCACATCCAGTACACAGCTGTGAGCTGAGCAACTCTGCCAGGGGATCAGTGCACCAGTAACATGAGGGTTCTTGTCAATGTCAGGGGCCTTAGGCTCAGCCTCGCCGTGACTCTCCAAAGCTGACATCAGATCGGCTGTCATCTCCGTTTATTATCAGGACTCTGCCTTTGTGCTGCTGAAGCTACTGTAGCAGCAGTAGAGATGAACGGCAGGTGTTGATCATGTGATGCAGAGCCATCCGAGGACATGATGAAGAAGCACTGACTCATAAACACAGAGAAGAACACGGTGTGAAACTGCCCAAGTGTTACGATGCTTCACCAAATCAATTCATTAGGTTGTTGAGCTCATTACTATTCCAGGGTGTGTGTGTGTGTGTGTGTGTGTGTGTGTGTGTGTGTGTGTGTGTGTGTGTGTGTGTGTGTGTGTGTGTGTGTGTGTGTGTGTGTGTGTGTGTGTGCGCTTGATGGGTCAATATTGTGACAGAGAAGCAGCTGTCCAGATATAGATTTAACAAAAACGACCCCAAACTCATACACATTTCTTTATCGACCACCTCTGGACAAATTCTGAACTGTGATATAAATCTTCCTGGATTGCTGAAGCAGCATGTCACGGAGAAGAAGTTGCTCCGTGTAAACGTTTTTAAGCATGGAGGTGGATTTGAGTCCGTGTGTGCATTTCCACAGTTGGATGTGTGTGGGCTGACAGGATGTCAGAGGAAGAGAGAGAAATGGAGAAGGCAGCAGCGCCAACATGCATCTACAGTATAGCACCAGTGTACTGGTGTGGTTTTGCACAATGGGGGGGGTTTCTCCGTGCTGATCTCAGCAAATTCTGCTGCATCTCCAGCAGTGTTGGTGGTATGAATATTCATGAGGTCCTCTTGTCTTTGGTAAAAGCCTTGTGTTGTTCCTCGGTGGGTTGCTCACAGGGGGGTGAATGGGAGCTTTGTGTGCACCGCTGAGGTGAATCAATGTTTCATTGCAGGTTCACCTTTTTGGCATCCAAGGGTTGTGTGTGTGGGGGGGGGGGTGTTGAATTTTTTCTTACTTTTTTCATCCAAGTGTGTTTCTGTTTCTGTAAAAACCTGTTTATGACACTTAAAAGAGATCTACATTTCACGTGTTATTATATGTGCCTATATTTGCATTAATTATCTCTGTTTTAGAGCTAAAACAACAACACACTGCTTGACAAGGCATTGTAAACCAGTCCTCAAGCTCTCTCTGTTTATGAATAAGTAAACAGAATTTCCCGTCTGCCAGTGGCTTCAATTGCCTCAGCCCAGCCCACAGCTTCAAGCTGTTTTTTTTTTTTCCTCACGTGGTCCTCTCTTACATCCACACACATTGCTATCAACCTTTTGGCTTAACAGGCCTACTTTCACCTTTGTTGCAACAGCAGTGGTATGCCTGCATCTTCCATTCTTATGTAACCCTTAG
This sequence comes from Antennarius striatus, assembly GCF_040054535.1. NCBI lineage: Eukaryota > Metazoa > Chordata > Actinopteri > Lophiiformes > Antennariidae > Antennarius > Antennarius striatus. Next base: position 7,733,181 of record NC_090794.1, read on the forward strand.
AAGGAGGGCAACCAGAGGAGCAGACTTGCTCCGCCTTTAATATGCTGGCTTCATTGAGCCTCAGTGATGCCCAGGGGTACGTGTTAAGCCCCGCAGACTGCACACTGGAACACACATAAAGACAGAGCTCACTCAGAGCTACCTGACCCTCCATCCATCCACACACATGTTCAAAGTGAAAATGAATAGGCAGAAGCATCGTCGTGGTCTTTGCAAGGAAATGCTCTGTTCCCTTTATCTGTCAGTGAGCTAATGCAGCCGCGGAACGCTGGGCAAAAGGGTTTTTATTGTGAAAGTGATGCATACGTTAATGGCTTGAAGAGAGAGAGAGAGAGAGAGAGAGAGACAGAGAGAGAGAGAGAGAGAGAGAGAGAGAGAGAGAGAGAGAGAGAGAGAGAGAGAGAGAGAGAGAAACTACTAGATGAGCAAGAAGATGCAGTGAAAAGAGAGGAGGCACTAATGGAATCCACCATCCAATCGTTTTCAAGTCCAAATAATTCTAATAGGCTTTTTGTAGCACCGACTCTTCTGCTTATGACGCAATAAGTACTGCAAGTCTGACGTAACTATCTGTATCAAAGCAAAATGATAACAAGAACAAGTGCTTCCAAAAAGGTTGAGAGGCATATTTTAAAGTGGGTTTATTAGGAGTGCAGCTCCTCTTATTAACATATCCGATGCAGCATCGCTAGAAAATACTACTGTATGTGCTTTTAAACACTCAGATTACAACCTGCCATCAACTGATTCCTATCAAAAAGGTTTTAATGGAGTAGGACTGGGTTTCAGACCTCAACACAGTTGCCCCTGTGTTCACATGAGTTTCCTGTAGGTGTCAGCTTTTCTTCAGTCATACTGACGCGGGTTATAATTCGGTGTTTTTTTAATACTCTTGAAATGATAATGTTTGTTTTTTGGGATGAAATTAATTGGCTTAAAAAGCAAAACTTTCGTGAAAGATAAATAATATGTAAAATTATATTTAAAAAATACAAAGTTTGATAGTAGAATAGGGCTTCAGCTAATAATTGTTGGCCTATTAAATAAATATAAACATAAACTGATGACTAATAACTTTATCATTTGGTCTTTTATGCATCAGATATCAGATCAGATCAAAAATTTTCTTGATTTTGATGCACAAATAAGAAACAGAATGTTGTGCCTAATATTTTTTTATAATTTAAATCAGGGACAGTCCGATAAATTAATGAGAAACTGATCTTTTAATTCCATTTCGATACACGAGCACATATCCATCATTACCATACTGGGTTTCAACACACAACTCTACTGCTGTCATTTACTCATTTTTCTCTGCTCAGTCTGCTGTTGCTCTCACCATGACCCTGGTCCTACTGGGGTGCCTGACAGTTGCCCGGGCTCTGTGCCACTTTGGCCTTTGTTTGCCCTCCTCACTTGTTGCTTCTGTGCTGTTCCTGCTGTGGCTGAGCACGAACCTCTAAATGTTGGCCTGGAGCTGCACCAGCTGAGCTTTGAGCACAACACGGTGAGTGCACCTTGCGAGGCTACAGCCGCTGTATTATTCATCAGCCTTCTCAGGTGACCCCTCATAAACACTCTGTTATCATTTAGGATCCAATGTCTCATTAACGCTCCTTTCAGCTTCCACAAATATTGCTTTTGTGACTTCATTGGGCAGCTGCCCTCAACCGGCTGATTGATCCTTGACTGCCCGCCATTCGCCAGCCGGTGCTGCAGAGCCGTTGCGATTGGTCCTCGCAGGACATGTCTGGCTATTGGTGTTCCCTGCAGAAACTGAAGATGTCTGGGCCAGTGGTGGCGAGTTTCAGCAAGATGCTGCCCAACGTCTCAGGTTTACGACTACAAAGTCCAACGTAGGTCTCTGTGGAAACTGCGAAAAAGTGAAAAGTGAAGTCATTCTCCCTCACTTTTGATTGTTTAGTAAACTGTTCCATGGATGGTGGACGTGAGAGATGCATGAGACATGTTTGTACTTACTGTATAAGTCAACTCTTTATTAACCCGGAGGAATGCAGAATAAAAGGATATTTTTAGTTCAACAAGCTGTACCTCTGTGGGTTTAGCCTTTGACCCTCCATTAGCACTGTACTGGATTCACTGGGACAGAGCTTTGTCCACTTTAATTTGGCTCTAAAACACTTAATGCAGCCGCTCCATTACTGGCCATGTTGCCTTGAGCGCTTTAGCTAGAAACTATGTAGATGCTCTATAAAGTGCATCTGTATCCGTGCTCCTGTTTGTGAAGAAAAATCAAAATTAACTATTTTGGGGCTTTTATTATTCAGAGTTGGAAGAAAATAGTAGACACTTTATTTCGATGTCCTCCAGGAAATGTGATAATCTTTCTTTAGCTGCCAATAAATGACAAACATCCGGTGAAAAGAATCCTCAAACCCTTGCGTAGAGATTAATTGGATGATGGACAGGTTGGTGTCCAGACATGCGGGTCTGGAGGATCTCAACCCAATAGGCTTTCATGTCACAACAACACACAGCTTTTTCCTCATACTGAGAATATTCAAGCACTCCATTTATTGAACACAGCACTTGTTTTGGTCCTCAGCTAGTACAGTCAGTAGCTAGCCAATGAAAATAGTGGATGATTAGCATCAGAGGAGGTACAGATTTACCTCAGAGGTTGGACAGACCAATCAAAACGCATAGGTCGGTCTTTGTTTGCTGCATGTTAAAATACACGTTTACTGGTAACAAATGATTGGCCTTAACTCCATTTGTTGATAGATTATATATTAAAGGAACAGTAAAGTCAAAATGAATGTAGCCGCAAGAGGGCACAAGCCAGTGTCTTATTGTGCCGGTCCCAAGCCTGGGGTATAATTTGTAGTACATAAATAAAGAAACATTTTGGTGGCATTATTTTTTTTTTATGATCAATGAGGACCTTGTACAAACAAAAAAATCATAAGTTACGATGTGCTCCCTCACAGCGGAAGTGTCGCAATCGTAGACATTGGGGTGAGTGTATATAAATATACAGCAAGCGACAAACATAGCAAGCCAACATTATCACACTTCTTTATCAAGATATCATCCCAAATCATGTTGTGCTGACTCTCCAAGAGTTTCAGTGGATTGTTTGAGCTGCTCTACTGTTTGTCCTTGTACGCTTCTGTAGTTCTTAGCTGTAGTTCAGCATCATGTCAGTTGTTTCCACTCACCATTCTTTCTCTTCCTGCTGTACGTAGAAGGCCCATAAGTCTGTGAGTGAATGCACATATTGTTTGAGTGACTTAATAGTTATAGTGTCCCGGTTTGGTTTACTGTGTCGATGTAAAAGTTAATCGCACTAATGCGCTAGCCCATTAATGGGATTTTCTGTATTATGTTAGCATTGAGCTAACTGCCATTTGTTGAACTGTGTGGAGTTAATAACAACTCTAGTTTATATTAACATGTCTTGTATTTACGAATGTATAAGGATCAGGGCCTGACATGTTGTTTTTGTATGTTTTATTTCAGTTTCACAGATCTTCTCAGTAAAATGATCCATTCTGATAGTTTACTTTTCACAAGTGCCATAATCGCATGATAATCTGGTCATAAAAACATTATTGTAATGCAATACCTCCAGTAACTCCAGACATGAATTAATTATCCACTTAACCTTGGGAATTCAAAATAAATACTATGGATTGTCCGAAAATGATCTTACTTTCAAATCTCTTTCAAAATCATCCAAGGCGAAGTGCTCATGGCAGATTCTTGGATCTGACCCTGTTTATCCTTGTTCTCCAATCTTTCCAGAAGGTATTTTGTAGAAAGATAGGTTCCTATCTTGGTGTCTAACTCCTGTGGTGTTGGAGCATCCATTCCCCTCACAGGTAACCATGATTTTATCAGAGGTATCTCTTCATTGATTGTATTGTGCTGTAATGGCTGCCCTTACTGATGAAGGGACGGGTGTCGCTGATGACACGTTACCCCACGTGACGGAGCTATTGCAGTGCAGATTTTAAGGTTTCCTGACACCAGGGATGATGCCAGACATCTGGAAAAAAAATTGTTTTCATAATAATAAACAAAATACATATTGCTTTGAAAAGAGTTTACTGTCCCTTTAATTACAACTTCTTCCACCTTGTTCAAATGACTAAAAAAATGAAATTATTGCTGCTTTAAACAAACCTTTGTGTACACGCTTATCATTGACTTCAATGGCACTTGTATAGGCCACAATTGTGACAATAAGGACTGAATTGTAATAAAGGAATATAAGCATCGTTCGAGTTTGTTGGGTTTTTTTTAGTGTTGGGCTTACTTGTCCCTGTGTCAGTTTGGACCAAACCTTTGTTAGATGCTCACTGCCAGTGTTTTCAACAACAAGCTAGAGAAGCTGCTAATTAAGGGCCATGATGCTGTTTGTATTTAATGAGAGAATCCTCCTCATTAGTTTGCAAGGCAGTAATTAGAGAGAAAAATGGAGGGAGAGAAAGCAAAGGAAAGGATGAAGAAGTGACTGACTCTGCTCAACACGTCAGGGAGAGTTTAGTGATGACTGCTTGACCAGTCGCTGAATCCCAAACTTTGATGTTTCTATTTCACCTGAAAAACGATCATTACAATGCTTTCATCAAATATTGCACATTTCATGACATGGTTTAACTTACAGTGCATTTTTGTTTATTTTTTAAATTAAAAAGAAATTATCTATGGTGCTGAAAGTCTTGAATTATTCAAAGAGCTCTGATGAGAATATTTGGTTTTTATGTGTAGACAGACCAGATAGACGCACGTTGCCCAAAACCTTCAGTAAGCTGCTCAAACAGCAGTACATAACGTATTTTAAAATTCATGAAGATGTATGAAGGGGGGGGGGGGCAGTGTTTGACCTGCAGAAAATGCAAAGCAAGCCTCAAGCTCTACTTCCAAAGATTTGAGAATACATTAAGATATGTACCAGAGCCGTACAGAGAATGTGAGGTTATATAATCAAATGGGCAGGAATGCTTCTCTCGCTTTCAGCTTTCCACTAATGCTTTTTAAGTTTTAAAGTAGAATTATGGGAAGTTATTAATCACTTTCTCTTCGGCTGAAGGGTCTTGTTTAGTATGATGTAAAGCACTTAGAGAAGGGTTTTAATGCTGCCTTGTGTTTTTAACCCCAAAGCACCTGACTTCCATTTACGTTAGCTGTCTGCATCGATGGAAGAATGAGCCATGGTATGACAGGCCTCTGAAGCCCCACACTGACTCACACACATTGCTGATAATACTTAGTCCTGCATCACCTAAACAATCTCAGTTAAATGGTCATTTAGGAGGGATGACGCATACGTATTTATATCAAGGTAGTTTTCTGTTCTAAATCAGCACTGCTACTTATTGCAGCAGAGGCACTTGGGTATGGGGAGACAAGAAGATGGAAATCATCTCTTCTTTTGGCTGGGATATCCATACTCTCACTGTTTCCAGTGGGCCGGCGGTCTCAGCTGGCCAATGAGAGTGGACTGCCAACCGCCCACCTGGTGACTAGGCTTCTGTGTGGGTGAACACGGCAGCGAGGACAGTGCTGCTTTCCTGCTCTGTCTTTGTGGTTCCATGTTCAGACACATATTGCTTTTCATATGAATAAAGCTTTGATACTGTTCCATGTTAGTCACGGCTATTAAGTGGCTTTATTTAGATATATTGATCTTCCGGAATTATTGAGTCACATTTCCTCTTCAGTAACCATGATTAAATTTGATCAACTATTTCTCAAGATGTTTCTCCAGTGAATTTTGACAAAAATACGCTGAGTGTATGAGTGTATTTTTGGGCAAACTATGAACCACAAATTAACATTAACACAAAACAATTCACCAGACACAATGCATTGTTAGCATTTGTCTGATCAAGCAAATTAAATTCCAATGTTGACCATTTTGCTCTTTTTTTGTCACACCAACTTCCAACAATGTTTAACCCTTAATCTACTAAATGCTGTGTTATTGTAGTACCATTTGTTACTAGTATAAAGAGTTACTACTGTATATCAGTTGTATCGGAACAGTCCAGTGACATCCAATAACGTTACAACTTGTACATTCACCTATTATTAGTTGCAATCTGAAATTCCCTTTCCTCTGTCATGCATCTCTCCAGTGTCAGGGTGACATCAATCAGCAGGACCATGGTACTGAGCTACTGTGTGCTAAGGGCAGGTCATGACTCAGTAGGTCTCCAACCACAGCAGTAGGAATAATATCTGAAATAAGGCAACAAGGAGGTTGTTCTTGGCAAGGAGCATGAAATGAATCCAGTAGAGATTACTGCTCCACAATTATTTCTACAGTATTAGGGCTGTAAAAACTGTAAAACAAAACAAAACAGGTAAAACCCTGAACTTTTAATTTACTTTCGGAGAGAATATGAGAGGGTTGAAGAGCAACAACATCTGAAAGTATTCAGTAATGCATTCTGGACAGTGAATCATAAATATTGAGAAAATAGTTAGATTATAACAATGAGATGTCAGAATAAAGGCAAACAGATTAGATAAGATTTATTACATATTACTGAATTGGTTTCCATTACACTGTGCAGATGGACTTTTGAAACTTTGAACCATAAGATACATGATGACAAACTGATAATCCAACTAAATATAAATGATTAACTTGATACATGTGTGCCGTGTATTTCCTGGTGGTTTCTGATCTGTTTTCCATGCATTAGGTCGCATATTCGTCTTTTTAATGAGACTATTGTCATTTTCAGTTACCGCGTATTTCTACATCTGAGGGTACATGGTACGACACGTGTTCCAGCAGGACCATACTGTTATGCAGAAAAGCCTCCATGTGGTTATGAGAACAGGCTCTTTCTCTTGCTGACAGTTGGCCACCTGTCAATCAACACAGCTCTGGATTAGGCTGTGCTGACGGGTGGCTGACCGACATATCCTGTGAATGAATGCTCTGTCCTTCCCTCACTGTCTTCTGTCAGCACCTTTCACATACAATATCATACAAATGCAGTCTCTCATTCCCATCAAATTCCCCCCCCCCCCCCCGCCGTCTCTTCCAACTAACCCTTGACAGCATTTTTTTTTTACCCCCACAGCACAAAATGTGGCCCACAGCCCGTCACAGCAGGATAGAAGAACGTCTGAGTTGGCTGGTTGCCTCAGCTTTCTCTGCACCCTGATTTATTTTCGATGCAGGACGGAGAGGTGGTTCGAGCTGACGGGTTGTACTGCACAACCAACAAATAGAGGATCTAAGCATAATCCAGGCTGTCACAACACGTTGTCTGTCTAATTGAATTGTTCTGGCAGCCCTGAGAGAGGACAGACCATTTTAAGCTTAGCTTCATTGAATTATTAAATCAGAAAAGAAGGACGTTAACAATTAAGGGAACATTTTCCAGACTTGTGTGCTGAGGGAAGAGGGAATGGCGTTGTGACCCCCCCCCCCCCCCGCCAACTGAATGTCATCTATCAAGACTGGAAACAAGATTACTTCTGAAAATAGTGTTGGTTCAAAACTGCGTCATCGTAGATCGCCATGTCTACACGACCTGAAGCTCTATCTCTTTGCTTTAATGACTTCTTTTGTGTCAAGATACATCGGAACCATTTTGCTCTGACCATGCGTATATGGGTGATAAATAATTGAACTCTGTGTGTGTGTGTGTGTGTGTGTGTATGTGTGTGTGTGTGTGTGAGTTGAATGTTTATACGCATTGAGAGCATAGAGGTTGGGCTCTATGCTGTGTCAAACACATGTTTTCCGACACAACCTCTGGATGCTTTCACTTTAATTTGCTACTGTTTACTCGTTTTTATTGTGTCCTAATTTATCCCACAATTCCATCAAGGTCAGAGGCGCATTTCAGGCATCATCCCTCACACCCTTGGGGGCTTGTTGTAGCAGCCTTCCCTTGGATGTCCTTGCCCTGTCTCAACTGCAATGCCTCCCTTCAGCACCACTGCATTATGTTGCATCTGCATCGTATTGCCTCTGCATTGCCTCTGCAAGACTGCCTCCCCCCTTTTTTTTTCACTAACCCCCCTTCCTATATCTACTCTTGCCCTTTTACATCTTTCCCTTTCCCTCCGTCATCCCTTTCTACAGTGTCGGGTTGGTGCCAATCAGCCTGGGCTTGGCAGGGAGTTATTGCAGGCAGGACATCACTCAGTCCAGCAGCAGCGGTAGTGTTTGGGGTTTAAGTGCTGTTGTGTATTGGAAAAGAAAATGCAACGAGCCCAGGAATGTGTACATTGCAGTTTAAATAAAAAAAGAGGAGGAGGGGGACTACATCAGTAGGAGGAAATCCCTAACAGGAGGATTTCTCTCTGACGATCCCTGCTGTCCTCCTTCCATCCCCCTACCTAGTTTTTTTCCTCCCACCCCCATCTTCTTCCCTTGTTCTTCCTGCTGCATCTCTTTCCCGTCTCTTCAGATTGATCTCTCTGAGTTGATCTTTCTCGCTATTTTCCTCTGTGTGTTTCAGTGAGAGTATTTGACTTTTGCATGCGCATGCATTTGTTTTGCATGCAACTGTGCAATGGAAATAAATCTTTTCTTTCATCTCCTATCACCACAGACTATGTCAGTTGAACCCATGTGGCAGGTCCATGGGTTCAGGTGCCTTCACCCAACCCAAGGATAACTGACATACAGGATCTCTCAACCCTGGACTGTTGACACCTGACATCTCTCCTGAAGCTCAGTAGTGAGCAGACTGTTCTGAAAGGCTATTATTAAAGGGCTGTTTGTATTGCCTGCTGATTTTTTCATTAGCAGGAATCTTATATCATCACCTCTGAATATTGCATGAGGTTCGGGGAGGCTTGGTTGTCGTGACACCGCCGTAATATTTCACAACAATCAAAGATGGATGAGACTATTGTTCTGGGTAAATGGAGGGAGGCCTGCTGACGATGAGGAAAAGCCCAAAGATTGTGATGGTGACGCACTGTAAAAAGAGATGTTAGTAGAAAAAAAAAGGGAGGGGGGTGTAAAGGAAGAGTGATTAGTGTTCATAAAAATGAAAATGCATTGTATGACGAATGGAGTAGGCAGAAATGAGAGATCAAGGTAAATGAGGGGGAAAGAGACAGGGTGAGGACAAGGGAGGGAGACAGAACAAGAAATCAAGATGGAGGGAAGGAGTGAGGAGGATGAAAAAGCGAGAGATGGAGCTATTAACAGTGGACAAAAAGAGTTAGACAGAGACCCACGCTGCTCGTCGTAATTGAAAAGGCACCAGGACTGATTTAAGGGAAGCTTAGCTGGGTTTGCTGGGATTCAGTGGTAGAAGAATGGAGTGAGGTGTTGGCACACTATATTGCAGACTACAAGGAGCAGGAACAGCCAAAACTTCCCCTTGCTCCCACCCCCACCCCCCCAACACCACCCCCGTGGCCCTTTGCTCCGCCACCTCTATAGTTGTCATTAATGCAACACAGTGAAAACGGCTCTCCAAGGCCCATAATAAGCAGTCAGGCTGCAAAAACATTATGGGTAAATCCATACAAGCTAATGACTGTAGGTGTCTCTGCTTTTTGGCTTGGATATTACAGTGCAATAGAAAATAAAAACGGCCGGCCTTAGAAGAAGATAAAACATTATAGTAAAATGGAGCCAAAGTTCTTGCCAGAGGCTCCATCCATATCACCGAGAAGCACAGTGGAGTAGATCTGTGTGTGTGTGTGTGTGTGTATGTGTGACGTTAAAAGAGCAAGCAATTATAAAAGGTTGTCCGTTCCTTATTTTTGTAACAGTGGTGGTCAAACTTTAACTTTAGAGAGAATTAGTCCATTTGTTTCAAACGCTGTCATCTCTACTGCCGCCACAAAGAAAAATATACTGCTTTAGTTCAATAAGACAATATCCAAACCACATTAAGTTGTTGCCTTTACCACTGTGTGTGTGTGTGTGTGTGTGTGTGTGTGTGTGTGTGTGTGTGTGTGTGTGTGTGTGTGTGTGTGTGCGTGTGTGTGTGTGTGTGTCCACAGTAGAAAGTGCCAGAAGCTTCCCCACACTGATATAGAGCACGGCTCAGCTCACCTTATCCACTTCCTTAACTTGCTAATACAGCTGGACATTACACTGACAAACGGCTTCACGTCGCTGCCCACTTGCCCTGTCTTCACCCACCCACCCACCCACCCACGCACGCACGCACACACGCACACACACACACACACACACACACACACATACACTGTGTCTGTTCTTTCAAAGGGCGCTGATACGTGATAGCTCAGCCCAGTCAATCCATCTCGCATTACTGCCTCTGCAGTGTGCTGCTTCATTTACACATGAAATATTGATGTTCTTAATTTAACCCCCAGGGTGCTCAAGTGTCCTTTCCTCCCCCGAAGAGTATGGGAGGCCTTTTTCAAGGAACCCGTAGCCTCAGCGTTGACAAAACACCCTTTCTGTTTATGGATTGGTTGGCTGGCCGTGTTTAGTTTTGCCTCATTGGTTGGTTGGCATGCGGCGCAGCGGCACGGGCCTGCGTGTGCTGTCGTATCTGGAAGGGATAATCTTCTGTTTTGTGGCACACTTGACCTACGGGTGACTGTTTGTGTTGGTATGGTTTATAAGTTCTTTATAAACTGTACATTTATTTTGTATAATGCCGGTGTTTAGTGCAACAGATATCTTAAAGCTTCTGGAAAATTGGCCTTTTGAAAAAATTGCCCTGAGCCACTGCCACCTTTTTGGGGGAGCAGTGGCTCAATGGTAGAGTGGACGCCTTATGATCAGACGTTTGCAACATCAGCAGTTCAATTCCCGCTCCTGCCAGCCATCCTTGGAGTGTGAGCTGACAGTGGGAGGTGTCAGCTCACCTCTCAGTCATTCCTGAGGTGCCCTTGTGCAACATTGTATTTTATGCATGGTCTGATACATACAGTATATGCATGTAAAGAGTGTAAAGATAATTTCCCAGTTGGGGATAAATAAACTTCACTTTCTTCTTCTTTCTTCTAGCCTAAATGCAAGCAATAGTGAATGTTTCCAAAATATGGAATTCAAAATGAAGTAAACAAGCAAGACATTATTTAAAAAAAGACAATATTAAATGTGAAATGGCGCAATAATTCATCACCTAACTCCACAAAATGTTCATATGTCTCTTTATCTTGTATTTTATCTCATTAAAGGAAGTAGCTGCTGTAAGCTATCATTAGCTGCTATACAATGTTTTAGTCCAATTCTACTATAAAAAATTTCATTAGCTAAATGGTAGCACTAGCATTCTGACATGGACACAGTGATATAATGAACATATCTACAGGGAACTTATGCACCATTAGATTAGCGTGTTACCAGGCTCTACTTTGCAAGCTTTCACTTAAAATATGTTTTACGAGATTTATGGGTACCTGTATATCATTTTTACATCTGGAAGTTGTAGGCTGTTTACTTTAAAAAAAATAAAAAATTATGTGTTTGTTTATAAGAATCATCATCAATGAATTTAAGCAAAATTACATTTTGATTACATTTTAAGGTGGATTCCAGGAAATGGATTCTGGATCACTTTTTCATTTCCCTAACAGGGCCTTTAAAAAAAATTTTTTCCACTAATAACGGAATCAACCTGGCATGGAAAACTGATGTTGTTCCACAATTATGTGCCATCGGAATAAGATCCAGATCTTAATCCTTATCTGGATTATTGCAGGTCAGATGTTTATTGGGTTGCAGTACATCTAAAGAGGCATACTGCACTTCCCCCAATATGCATTTGAGATAGTGCCGATTCAGTCAGATGGACTCATGAATCTAGGGTATCTATGTAGATAGTAAATTAATCCATTTCAGTCACTATGGAAATGATATCAAAGGATAACTCTGAAAGTAAACATGGTTCCAAATGCTATGTTGCCTGGATCTAATGAAATAACTGGTATAACCTTATTTGGCAAGAGGCAGATTTGATTAAACTTTCCTCTCTGCTTATATAAAATGGAATAGAAATATTGTGTATGCATGTTTTTCTGCAAAATAAAACCCTATGGCTGCAGCAGAGATGGTGGTTCCCAGTAACTGAACTTAAGTTTATCTGATTAATGGCATCTAAATTGAACCAGTTCTGCAGTGGTTAATGTGTATAAGGGAATGTGGGGAATGTTGTTTTTCTTCATGAATCCCATGTATGGCTAAGTATAGATATGATTAAGAGAAGTGCTCTCTTCCTGCAGTAGGTGGGTGAAAGACTGTCTCAGTCTCTGCTGCTTTGGAAACATGGTCAAACTACAGTCCAAATATAGTAAAACAATGCAGCTCTTTCATGACTTTTAGACATTTAGGTAGCATGGTGTCAGGAGCGGCAGATCTTCCTGCCTCGTCCTTTTGGATAAGTGCACACAGCAGTAGTGTTGTGTCCTGGTTTGCCTTACTAGGACAAGCCAACATGGAGTCATTGGCAGAAGCAGGAGGGTTTATTCAAACTCCCACTTGCCTTTTCAAAACCCCCCAACATCCCAGTTACAGAATGTTCCTGTTGCCTAGCAACCCGGCCGGGTCTTAAGAGAGAGGAGAGGCGTCATAGATGTGTATGAATATCCACGGCTGAGCGCGAGAGCAAACACTCTCCTCTGCCTCTCCCTCCCCTGTGAACAGCTCACTCTCTCCACAACCTCACCGCCATGTAATGGAGCACAGCACTGCACACCGACAGTCCCGCCTCTGCTGAACAATTACACTGCACATGAACACAACGATTCATTTATTAGTGACACATTAGTCTATTTGCTAAACATACAGGTTTGTTAAATTGTCTTCATAGATCATTTTCACAATCAAGCATAAGAAAGGTGACATAAGACGTAATAAAGTTCATGGTCTTTTATTTGAAAAAAAAAAAAAAAGACTAGCATGTACAACTTGGAATGAATGTAAACTGAACTCAGATAAACAGCTGCAAAGACTGGTGCTCTGACACTCCTAACAGCATGCGCTGTGAACACAGTGCACCCCTCACTATGCTCGTCTGAGTCGAGAAACAGAAGAACAAAAAGAAAAGTGAAGGCCAGTGATTCTCTCCGTCAAGAAAAAAAAAAAAAAAAAGGACAGACACTCCATCTCAGCGACAGAAAAGAAAAAGAAAAAAGTAGAAAGCTCACCGTAAGACTCTTTATGTCCCCCCCCTACTTTGAAAGGGCAGGACGCACAACTACTAAGATGGCTGTCCAAACAACATAACAAAATCAAAAGAACATGCCAAACATTTGAAAATGTATTTTTGTACATATTTTCTTGTTATTTCGCATACAATTACTCCCATTCCACTTGACTTAAACCAGGTATATCCTCTCATCTTAACAGTACAGGGTTCCTGTCCAAATACAAAAAACTGTACCAAACCAACAATAGGACAGCTTATAGTGGAATCAGCACGCTCTGGTAGCCCGGAGGAAGAATTGGAGAGGGGGTCGGGGTGGGGGCGTGGGGGTTAGTGCTCCGGTCTCAAGCTGCATGCATGAAGAACAGAAAATAGAGAGAAAGAAGAGATGGCCAGCCCAGACATGTATCACTAGCAAAGGGAACGAGGAGTTCACCAAATGCTTTTGCTTTAGTCTGAAGGTAGTAGTTATAGGGTTTGTTGTTATTATTTTTACTTGTTAAGTACTGATGCTAAACTGATTTCCGGGGGGAGGGGACAGGGTCACTAACCATCATTTTCATGCAGATATTTTTGTATTTTTTTTAAATATTTTTCCTGTGTGGACAGAAGGATATTTTATTTCAACATTCAATTATTTTCTATACAGAAACGGTATGAATAAATGAACATTTTTTTCCAAGAGGTAAGTAAAACATTTTGATTTTTTTTTTCTTTCTTTTTTTCTTCTAAGAGGGGACAGGACGGGGCGGGCAAGCTTCACTTTGCAGTCATCATCTGTACAAACTCTGCAGAGACACAAATAAAAAACAATGAGGACATGAGGGCTGAGGCTCAGACGCAGCATGTTACCAGTCAAACAGTCACCTGCTACAATAATAACCCTTATATTATTATTTTAATCAAATTGAACAGGTTCAGAGCTCACATCCTTATTAGTCCCAAAACACATTCTGTGTTCATCTCATTAAACCCATTGTGCTTCCTCTTGTGGATTGAATCAAGCTTGTGGATTTTCGTCCTAAATAAGACAAGACGTTCATGGTCTGTAGAGCACATATTCTGTCAGTGGGACAATGGGAGTATAGAAGTAGGGCGACTTATGGACTGTTCGTATTATATCAACAGCCTTCTAGAAAATGAGCGCAATCTCTCGTGCAATGTTCCAAGGGACCAATCAGAAGGGGAGGGAGCGAGGATCGAGGCATCCACAAAGAAAAGAGTGAAAAGGCTCCTGGCATGCTGATGATGAGTCAGAAGGATGGTTTTCTCCTATTTCTATTTCAGTAGGCTCCATCCATAGCCCACTAATATTATGTGTGGCTGGCTTGTCTTACAGCCACCCTTAGAGAAATACACAGCTTAGAAAATCAAGTGCTCTGGTCCCCAGTTTAATAAAAGCTTAAAGCCTGGCCTAGAAACTCAGGCTATTTTATGCACCATGACGCTTTAGTGAGCGCTTCCTTTACACCTGATTTTTTTTTACCTTCGTAGTTGACCTGTCCATCTCCATCGATGTCTGCTTCTCTGATCATCTCGTCCACCTCCTCGTCCGTTAGCTTCTCTCCCAGGTTCGTCATGACGTGACGGAGCTCTGCAGCACTGATGTAGCCATTTCCATCCTACAGGCATCGGGCACAGGATCAATTTTTATCAAATAGGTGAACCTTGTGTACTACTAGACTTGCCTGACAAGATCCGTATCTCTGTTATGTCATCATGCTTACAACCCAGATAGACGTTAAGATATTTTGTAGAACAGAAATACAAGAGAATGTGAGGATCAATGAATCCTTTTTGACAAACTCATTTGGAAACAGCACAAAGACAATACACTTGACATTTCTCATGTAACTTGAGTTCTTGGTCAAATCTGTTAGCACCGAAACAAATTTTCAAGTTAAAACTGGATGGTTAATACCTTGTCAAATACTCGAAAAGCCTCACGGATCTCCTCCTCACTGTCTGTGTCCTTCATTTTTCTGGCCATCATGGTCAGGAACTCTGGGAAGTCGATGGTTCCATTTCCTGGAACAGGTGATCAATGAGGCACATTTTAATCAGCAAAAATGCAATTACTTAAAAGCCAACTTAGATAAGCAGATATGATATAACCCAGCATTTAGCTGATGAAGAGGACCCGACTGAAAATATTTATTTGGTCCTCTTATTTTCCCCCTCAAGTACGACATTATCTGTTTGGTGCCATAGATGTTCCTGCAGCGATGTTTCTACACACGCACCCAGTAAATTTTTTTTAGGCTACATCTTCAGCTTCTGCAGACGAGGCGTGGGGGGGGGTGTATATGTGTGACTGTGTGTATGTTTTCCTCTCTTCCTCGGGGAAGCCCTGAGATGATGTGCATGTCATACAAAACGCAGCAGTATTGCAGGGGGAACCGTGCCCAGTCATCCATAATGTAGGCAGAATATACTGTGCAGCTTGGCCTTTAAGGAGCTTGGATAAATCAAAGGCTCTGCCCCCATCAGAATCCCTGGTAGAGTGGGGGAGAATGGAGGGGGGGGGACTTCATCCAGATGTTCAATCCCTCTTTTACACTTTCATCCATCCTAATGTCAGTGTTTTTAAGTCGCCTTTCTTTCATTTCCGATCTGTTTTTGACGGTTCTTGCCTCAACAATTAATTCAGAATAATTGGTGGTTTTTGGTTCTGCATGCAACAGGATCAATATCCATGTTGCTGTTGTCAAGACAGGATCACTATGGGATCACACCCTCTTGACAGGGGGAAGGATGTAGCAGCTCACTGACTGCGACCACAGGAGGGAAGCAGGGCGGGTTGGAGCTGCGGCTGATGGGGATCGTGGGACCCACTTTTATATAGACTAGAAAATGTGGGGAGTTAGTGATGTAATATTATAATTAAAACCGGACCAAAAAAAAAAGTCAGGGGATTGAAGTGAAGGTCAGGGGCACAGAGGGTAAAGTACACATGGGGATTAGCTATGGGGTGGGATGGATAGATGGAGCAGGGGATTGCATGCAGATTAACAAATAACAGAGCAGGCCTCACACACAGAGAGAACCTGTGAGAATGGATGTGTGTGTGTGGAAGGAAACGGAATGCAGCAATGTGATGGGGCAGATGGTGATCTCATGGCCCGGGGGTAACAATCTAAGGACCTGTTATCTAACACAGAGACAGCCAGCAGCACAGAGGGCACACATGCTGCCACAGGGGGTTGGGACAGAGTCTGGCTCCCAGTCTTGGTAGAAGTGCACAATTGCAACTGGAAAACCATCATAGGAGAAGGGGAGGTGGGGTGGGGGGTACATAATGATGACTCAAAAACCAAAAGCAACCCTTGTGTTAAATCTGCTCAATTGCACCTCCAGCCAGCTGCTGCAGTGGAGGGCAGGATGCAAGCAAGGAAGGATCAAGATAGGGAACAAGAGAGAGAAAATGGTGGGAGGGAAATGGAGAGAAAATAGAGCGGGGAGGGAGTGAGTGAGTGGGTGGTAGAGAGGGAGATGGAGATGAGGGAGATGTGAAGAGAATATAAGGAGTGAACCGAGTGGGAGATGGTGCGATTACACATAACAGGAGCTGACGCAAACTATAGAAGGCTGAGGCATCTCTGCACACTTGTGTGTGGTCGTCCTGCATCACAAAGCCAAACTTCATCCCCGAGATAAGAAAGAGGGGCAGGGTTACGTAATGATGAGTGATGTGGTAGGACTACAGCTAATATTTTAGTCATACAGCTATCTATAATTAAATCCTTAACTGCTGTCATACCACACCTTATTTTCTCTTGCATATTTCAGCTCAATATTCTATGTCAGGAATCTTCAACCACCAGGAAGAACTTCAACCATCTCAAACAGGTGTGTGGAGCTTGTTCCATCATCTCAGTGACTGCATGATAAACAGCTGCAATTCCATTTGATACTGTAATCCACACTGTACATAAAAAAACAGCTTGGCTCTTACAATCAAATAGCCAAAGGACATTCTATCTCTTTTTAAACAGCCCTGTCTCGCTAAAGCCTTCTATCCTCTTCCATTCATTGCAATTCACTGCCACAGCCTCCTTGTTTGGTAAATAAAGCTGATTTTCAATGGGCCAGCTGACATCCTATGGCTTCAGATGTGGGTACTAGATTTGCAGAGCGCAGAGAGGCCTTATGTAACCACTTTTATTTTCCATTACTAGCTTCATTGCTGTCTGACCTAGATTGCATCAGCCAAGGGAGGCAGAGGCAGAACAAGAGGATGTTAATGATGGTGTGTGTGTGCGCGCGCATTTGTGTGTAAGTTTGTTTAATCTTGGGTGTTACTGAAAGGGAGGGCTCTGAGGATGGTGGGAGGACATTTCAATAAAGGGGGCAGCCAAACTATGGTGCAACTGATTTGTCCTGATCAATGTAGTCGCATTTCCAAAATCCTATAAACCGAGCGAGCAGCGGTGGGGTAAAAGGGCCCGCTGACAGCCAACAACCTCAACGCTACTACCCAAGGACAGCCGGCTAGGGAGCTTCCATCCACTCCTCTCTGACTCTTTCTATCACGGAACCTTTGGAAGACTGTCATGCAGGCTGAAGATGCAGTGACCCTCTGTTCACGAGGTGAGCAGAAGAATGTCTCTGAATCGCCAAACTGAGCGTGATGTTAATATCCGTCGCATGCTCCAATCACAAAAACTGGAGGCATCTCCTGCGCAGCCATTTTCCTAATGTTGTCAACCATGATGGAGCTGAGCTTGCAGTGACTAAACCCCAGAGAGAGAGAGAGTGAGAGTGAGAGTGAGAGTGAGAGTGAGAGTGAGAGAGAGAGAGAGAGAGAGAGAGAGAGAGAGAGAGAGAGAGAGAGAGAGAGAGAGAGAGAGAGAGAGAGAGAGAGAGAGAGAGAGAGATGTCATCTGAAAAATAAGCCGGCTGGACAGTTGGCTTGGACAGTTGGTAGAAAAAGGGAGGGATGTGGGCAACAACAGTACTTAAGTGTTTCTAGATGGGGTGGTAA
The DNA here is from genome assembly GCF_040054535.1 of Antennarius striatus. Lineage (NCBI taxonomy): Eukaryota > Metazoa > Chordata > Actinopteri > Lophiiformes > Antennariidae > Antennarius > Antennarius striatus. The sequence goes on from NC_090794.1 coordinate 7,751,256, forward strand.
TGGGTGCTTTATCTAATCCCTCGTGCGTTTGTAACAGAGGTTTTATCACTGTGAAGTCATGCGATACAGTGGTTGAGTGACATTATGCTCAGAATGATTGGAATTAAAGGATAATATATAGAGTAGTGTCACCTTGCAATGAACTAAAGCTTGAGAACAAAAGCAGAGAGACTTTTACTGTTTTGCATAGCGACAGCTGCAGTCATTTCATTGATGCAAATCAGGGTGAATGGGAAATTATCAGTCTGACTTCTGATAGCAAAGAATGACATCACCTTATTTACCTAAATTTTTAAAAACCTTTCCTCTTGGTCATAAGACACTAATTACTCCAGATGAATACAGTTAACAATTTAAATTCTGATTATTCGCTTTTAAAAATAATTTTTTCACTAAAAATTAAGAGCAAATGTAGGATGAATCTAACATGAATAATGAATGAATAAAGGTCTGCATCAACACAGACCTTTCTTGAACCTCGCAACAATTTTAGTACTGTTCATTAGCACTGTTTCTCCTATCTTCCCTGTCCTTTTTTGGTTGCCTGATATGACATATTTATTGATGAATCTATTTAACATAGAATCAAGTATGTATACTGACCGTCAGCGTCCACCTCATTGATCATGTCCTGCAGCTCGGCCTCTGTGGGGTTCTGGCCCAGCGACCTCATGACGGTGCCGAGCTCTTTGGTGGTGATGGTGCCATCACCATCCTTGTCGAATAAGGAGAAAGCCTCCTTAAACTCTGTGGGTGGTGCCAACAGTGGGATGTTAGATTACTTATTGCAGGAAGATCACCAGGGTATCTTAGGATGCTTATCCCAAAGGACAACCGAGGGGTCTGACAAAATAAGCATGGACTGAAGTGAAGCTAAATTGAGTACTAAAACCAACCAGAGGTTTTATCTTATGTAGTAGCATGACAAACAACAAAAATGACACTCAAAAAAGAGCTGCCAGACCTTACTCTACAAAACTAATGGACATAAAAACCCATCCAGGGAAATGAAGGGAGCGGTGTGCATTAGCCTTGGAGCCTTAGCACAAGCTAATTAGCCACAGAGGGGTTTGACTGAGAGGAAACTGTACAGCCTTCAATTTTAGAGGGCACATCATTTATTTATCAACTGTGTCAAGGTGCCTCAGTGATTGAAAAAACGCATAAACTTGTCTTTTCTCTGTGTCTTCATGAGTTTTTGTCCTGACTCGTGACATGCTGTAAATATTTCTGACACTTCTCTCCCGTTCGCTGTGACACACTAATGATCCACCAGGGGAGAACAGGTGTCAAAACCTGAAATGACCTGCTTCGTTCCGTGTCCTCCACAAGGAAAAGTGGAAGCAACCAGGGTAGTTAATGAGATATTACCTTACTGGTGTGACAGGAGAACTTTTAATGAATAACTTAATGTGGAATTGATCCAGCAGCAGTAAGCAAAGTAAGTGTGACGAAAGATCTGGGCTGTGAGGGGAAGTAAAAAAAAAAAAAAAAAGAAATCCGCTGCTCTTACCTGCGATCTGTTCCTCTGTTAGTTGGTCAGCCTGGGTTTCAAAAAAACACAGAGAGACAGGGTTACAAACAATCAAGTTATTCAACAAGGCATGTGCTCTAAGTCCTAAAGTGTTTTGTCATCCCATTCCTCAATGTCCACACACTGATCTCCACATAACACGACACTGGCCACTGTGTTCAGGGATTTCGGTTGCAGTCTGCCCCTAGTGCTGCCAAGATTTTCCAATGACAATACCCTTAATATACTTATATTACTGCTAACTGGCTGTTGACAGACTTGGGAGCGTTGATCCAAGAGAGGATGTGTTTCAATATTTATCATCAACATTCTCATTTTCTTGGCATTTTTGTTTCTCTTGACAGAATTATGAGTTTTACACCATTTGGAAGCCATCCTGACTCCAGTTTGACTTTGAAAGCCACAAAATAATGGAAATAAATCATTTGACGTGTCAGCTTATCAAGACACCATTTAATGTTTGATTAATTGACCAGCTGTTTTGTAAGATATTCCGGGTGAACTGTTGCACAGTTGTCCGAAATTACTATCACGTATAAAAAGTATAAAGGCATGATGGGAGTTCATTGTTGCACCTAATCTGAACCAGAAGCAGAGGTATTGACCTGTTCAGAAAAGGAGTGAACTGGCATGGACAGATAAAGGTGTGATATGATGATAACATGTTGGGTGTATTACTGTTAAACACTGCTGGTTGCAGTTAGCAGCTAACATGGAAATTATAAATGTGGTCCAGGAGATCCTTATCCTCAAGATCACTTATATAGATCAATAAATAATTGTTTAGAAAGTGCTGCCTTCATTGTTTTGTGCTTCATTTTATTTGATGCCATTTATTACCTTCTCTGTTTTGCTGCTGTAACAAGACTATTTCCCCTATGGGGATTAATACAGTCCTGTCTGGTTATGTATCTATAAAATTTAATTTCCAGCTGATGAGCAGTTTCATGGCCTCGACTCACAACATGTCCAAATTAGTCAGACCCATCGGAGCAGTTCCCACAACCGAGCCCACCGGGCAAACAGACAGTGTAATAAAACGGATGAAGTGTCATCTCCAGACAGGAACAAAATTTTTGGAAAGCTATGTGAGAACACATCTGTATTGGAGTGTTTGCCATGCTCTGTACCATACCAACAGACCTGTTGGTATGGTTACCCTCAAAACCTGTTCTCCTCCTCTAACAGCTCTTAAATTACTGATAGTGACTTCCACACGCCATTCAATGGTGAGCTAGAAATTCAACGTGAGACATTCTATATTTTCTTTAGGTTCTTTACAAAGGAGCCACTGATTTTGAGTGAGTGTTAAAATACAGTAATTGTAATGCAGTCCTTTCTTTAGTAAAACTTATTCAGTATCATCTTATCATTATTATTATTGTTCTTGTAAACACACCACAATGACAGGAGAAGCATATGCAGGCAGAAACGTGCACATTTACTCAAAAACCGTGCATGAATGCTGGTGCAAACAGCCTTCTTAATTGCCTTTTCCTCCACACCAATACTTTCTATTCCCATGTTTCTCGTCAATTAGTCACTTCTGCCTGAAAGATAATTTTTCCAGCCCATCCGTGTTATTTGTGAGTAGCAATGAGATTTTGAATAAAGCAAACAAACATGAGCTTTGTCAAGTCTATGTTTGGAGGTGGGGGTATTTTATTTGGTATGTTATGCCCTGTAAAATCACATTTGTTGCATAATGTCTGTATTTGGTTCGACCAAATAAGATTAGACGGTTTGCTGCCTTACACACTGAAAGTGACCCTTTTTTTATTTTTATTTGAAGAAACAAGAATGTCGTTGCTCCTCTGCTCTAAGTGGCAGCAGCTGATCCCGCAAGATGTCCATGAGTAACTTTCGGCAGTGCTCATACAATTAGCTCGCATAATTCGATAATGTGCACTGCACACAACACCTCCTGCTTTCCTCCTCCCTCCCTTCTTACTCTCCATTTCATCAGTGAAAATAGCTGTTGATAACAACACATCACCTGGTTTGATCAATAATATCATCTCTGTGCGTTTTATGATCCTCCGTCCCAGATGTGTTCTTTCATCAGTTGTTGTGTTGATGAGCCTCCTTCTACTCCCTTAGTCACTCTGTGTGACTCCTGCTGCCCATCTCCATCCCCCTGCTGTCTCGCTAAGTGAACTGGTTGTTGGGTTTGGTGACTCAGTGCTATGGATCCTCCCTTGGCTTAGACCCAAGCTATGGAGGGCCCTGAGATGATGCTGCACCACCAGGCCCACTACCGGCCCATCCCTTCCGTTTCCCCTCCTTGAGTCAACACAGACTCCTCCTCTAGACCTTTCCCCTCCTGGTCTCTCTTTTCCTCCCTCTGTAAGCGACATGCTGTTCAGAGGAAACTCCCTTTCATTCACAGTCCAGTCTCATGGATGGGATCGTTCTCTATCAAGGCTTTCCAGGCTTAATAACAGTTTACAGAGGAAAATTAGTTTGCTAGGGAAGCTCTGCCAGCAGGAGTGGTTCAACAACTCCCACTGTTGCCTAGGCAGTCAGCACAAGCAATGTTCTCCAAACAGGACTGTGGGAGGAAGTTCACTGGGCCAGCAAGGAATGCGTTGCTCTCCCTTGAAGCACATATCACCCTCACTGCACTGGTCCCCATTCACATCAGCTTTTACTTGGTAGCTAGGGAAATAAGGTATCCAAGAAGGCTAGAGATGACCTTTTTCTGTGCTGTTGGGTCATCGATTTGAGGCACCAAAAACAAAATGAGTAGATTCTCTATGTTCAAGTGAAAGGTGACACACCAGCTGCCGCTTTGAAAGATGGGCGTGACACACATTCACACACACTTCCATTCACATGAACACAAGCACTAACACAAAGAGTCAGTGTGACACACGCGTTCCTTTTCTATAGGAACGCTGAGCTCCACAGAGAGCTGAACGCCTCTCCTCATTGAAGCCGGACAAAAGACCATGGGGCCACAGGGCTGGGCCGAGTCGGGACGCGAGGAGGCGGGAGAGAGGGTGGCCGTAAACAACTCCAGCCTCTTTACGCCCTGCTGATGAGGCTGGTCCACCATATGGCATGGTGGGTGGGTGGCTGGGTACTCCTCCGCACCACGGAGAGCACTTTAGCGCTTCTAGACACTTGGAACATGGCTAGGTGTTGCCGTCAAGCTTATAAATTATTCACTGCAGTGGATCAGATGTCCTTCAAGTTACTATACATGCATCAGCAAACACGAGTATAACAGGAATAGGATAGGGCCTTAGCATGGTTCGACTACTTATTCAATACTTCCACCTCAATAAGGGAGGCTGTTTCCACGTCAATGGGCGTATTGATGCAGGCGAGGGGCTTACGCCTGTGGGTTTAACTTTCCAGAGATGCAGATACACAGGCTAAGTCCATAATAATTCCACTTCAAACTCCAATTACTGCACCACATTGCAACGTGAAACTGCATTGCAGCTCAAGACCATATAAGGGATATTTGATCATAGCAGCAGGCGGAGGTCTACAGCTACTTTACTCCCCAGAGCCTGATAATCAAAGGGTGAGCGGAGGAATTTCTTTACCACTTGCAGATCATTTCCAATTGCAAACCTCTCCGCATATGACGTAGCTAAAGGAACCTCTGTATCATTTGGTGGTGTACAGATGCCACTGTGAATGTGTCTCCAACATCTGGTGAGAGTGTCATGATATTTTGCAAGTCACTGTGGCCTACAGATACACAGTGGATTGCTACAATTTAAGTTGCCACAGGATCGTGAACACCCTTGTATTATATCAGCTTTAAAGAAGCGTGGCTCTCTGTAATATACATAATTAGCAACATCAGGCATTTGGTTGCTTTGAGGAAAAGTATTAACCTCACAGCCGATGTGCCAGTGAACAACTCACATGGGTACTGCAATTTGAATAAAATCGAAAATTTGCAAAGAGGCAACCAAATGAGCCGACGTAACACAAATAGATGACATAGCCTGAGACAAATCCTGCGGGCCTGCAGTGAAGGCGGAGCTGCGTCTCCAGTTGTTTTTGCAGCTCTTTTTTCCAAGACATGCGACTTAATAACGTGGTTATAACCTCGTAATTACATAATATAGTCGGTTTCTGTTAACGCGACGATTGCCAAGCCGTCTCATCTCGACTGGGTTCGAACCTCGAGATGGTGCAACGGAGAGGGAGCCGAACGCAACCAGTTAGTTGGTTGTTTTTTTTTTCTTTTCTTTTCATGAAGTGGACCGTCATGTGTGACGGATAAACATGACCAACTTTGTAGTTCCTCTTAAAACATGTCGGCGTCGTTGGGAAAAGAGCCCATGTGAAAACTGGAGCGATAAGGCGGGCTTTCCGAGACGTTGCGCCGACAAGGCGGGAGGAGGGATGTAAAATCTACCTTTACGCATATATGGCTGCAGAATTATGGTGTAATAACTCAGAATAGCTTCATAGTTATTGGACTGCCAGTCAATCTTGTCCAAAAATTAACTCGATCTGCCTCATGCAGTCGGCAACTTCATCCGACGTAGCCGAACGTGTAAATAATGCTGTTTTGAATTGCGCAGTTAATGGAGACGTTCGGTTCAAATTCGACTGCGAACACGGTGTCTGTCATAAAACAACGAAGACATGTAGTAACGAAGCTTCAAGCGATCCTGTGCGCTAGCTGAAACCGCAAATGCGTCTTACGGGCGTTTTCCATCTTCTCTAGGCAAACGAGCAGCACACGAGTCGAATCAATGAGTGGATAGCCAGCCGGCAGGGACGGTGAAGCGTTAAAATACATCAGGTTTCAACTCACGGTTACAAATCGATGTCATATTTAATACACATTTTAACTATTACACGAAATGATTAAGAATACATACCATGTCGGATGGGTTGTATGCTTGTTGGTCAGTGGAGGCAGACTTGGAGTGTGGTCGTTCCTTAGATGGAGTTCCACTTGCGGGATAGGAGTGAGTATATTGGCTGTGGTCAGAATGGGGGTTGCCTGTGTATCCTTCCGCCACGCTAGCACTGATCACTCACTTCCTTATTTCAATTCAGGGCTGCTGCAGCGGCACAGGCCTCCAGCAGAAGACATGCCAATCAGGGGTAAAACACCTGCAGTGCATGGAGGGCATACTAACAAATATTAAACTGGTGAATCAGTTGATATTTTGTTTATTAGTACTAAATTTCACCTCAAATAACATTTCTAAATGGATACAAAACTTTATATGTTATTATTGTCCTCATTTTGGTGGGACTTTGGCCTCGGTCACATGAAGTGGTGTTAAAGTCATGTGAGGATAAAATCCAGGAAAGAAGGCTGCAAAGCTTTTACTTTTAATCACCTGTTGGAGGTCATATGTCACACAATTGCTGAAAGTGGATTCATGTTTGTGTACCAGATACATGAAAATAAGAATGCATTTGTTTGGTGCAGCCCACAGACTTAAACCATTACAAGTCATTATAAAATTGTTAAGGAACTGGCAAGTGTTGTTTCTACCAATGGCAAAGAATTCAACATCAAACCTTATTGCAGGAGAATTAATATCACAGTAATAAAAAAACAGAATTCAAAGACAAATGCTTGAGCTTGATTTACATTTACGCCTAACAATTCTAAACTAAGCAGCTAAGATATAATCTCCTTATTTTGTAAATTTTCCCGCTATTTAGTGTAATTTTGAACTCCATAAATACAATCTTGGAAAAATTGCAGACTGTCACTTTAAATGGAAAAAAATAATTGTGAAACCCATTTTAAATGATAGTAAAATGTACACATTAATATAAAATAACCAGTAAATAAGGATAAACCTTATCATCTGGCTTGTCATGATTCTAGAAAGAGAGTTACGTTCTTCCAACACACGGCACTAGTTTACTGCTGCGGAAGGATACTTGTATTTTAGGAAGCAGTCCAGTTGACGCTGGAGAATTTGCTGTACCGTTGTGTGAGGGCGTTTCTGATTGGTCGCTGCAGACCCGCAATATTATACTCCATCTGTCGGCCGCATCGATTGGCTACACGGGACCTGCATTGCACCAGGCAGTGGCACTTGATGGGAATATAATAAATATAAATACAGGAAACGTATAAACCGACGCTCGATTTAGCGCCTTCTTACTTCTACTTTATTATGGAGCATATTATATTCTGATTTGTTTGGTCGAAACGGAACGAAAATGCGACAGGTTTCCATTGGTACGGGGGAAAGGTTTGATAGGCTCGACTTAGGAAGTGTGCAGACTTACTATTGGCTACTACAAAGTCTAGCAGGCCTATATGAAATTAACAATGAAGCATGTCAGGGCTGTTAGCAAAGCCGTACACATCTGACGTGGTTGGATGTCAACGGGTCTTTGTGCCATTTAGCTAATCTCAATACCTCTTATCCACCTCCAGGATACAACACGCTAACCCTAAGGTGGAATGACGACGCAGAAAATTGGTGAAGGTAGTGAACTGTGTTGTCATGATCCACTCACAGGAGCACCAGCCGATCTGTTGGAGGGCATGAAGTGTTCCTTATAGAAGCGCCACCCAGTGGACAAACTGTAGAAGTGACCCAAGAGGGGGAAGACGGCTTACACTGGATATAAACAGGCATTGTATTACTGTATATAAAAGGAATCGGCCTTATATGGTACAACATGTGTAGTATTATGAGCTATGAAAATGTATCTTTATTTGTTGTTTCCAGAGTTGTTCAAAGGATATGATAGGGAGTCATAGGGTATTTTAAATACATAGGATGCAAAAGGTTTGCTTGCATCTCTATCCTGAATGCAGACAATTGAAAATGTAAGATAGCCCAAAAACAAGGCATTTAGGAGAGTAGATCTTTATGCAAAGCACTAAACTGCTATACACTGGTAAATCAATCATGATCCTTTCACTTAGTGGTCACTTGATATGCTGGAGAACTGAGTTGAACACATCTTGTTACTTTCATGCTTCCTTTTTGTGAGCATCATGGTAATGATATGTGGTGCTTTTTTGTCCATCCCTTTGTACTGAAGCTAAGATATCATGCTATACTAATGGGATTACCACTATAGTGTGGCTATAATAAGGCATGTACCTATTCAAATTAATGTATATTAATCTGACTATCCTAATCTACAGAGGAGCCTTTCTTTGACCATGATGTATCAAAAAAACCATGTATGACATCACTTTAAAATATTTTGTATTTTAGAAATGTAGGTCATATATTAAGATGGTTCATACTGATTGAAAAAATAATGTATTTTGCTCTTCTAAGTATGTATATTTATCATTCATCACAAATACATGTATTGTTTTATCTGACCTTCAGGTTGACGAACTTATTGTAGCTAAAAAAAAAAAAAGTCTAAACCCTCGTTCTTAGTCTGCATCCAGAAAGCTTGCTATTCTCTCTTCAGTCCATCACATCTCCTGTTTTGCCCTAACTGAAGTTGAGCTATTTCATGTGTTAATCTGCTGGAACTAATCAGGACTTCCTCGCTGATTCGGTTCATCGTTTTGCACCGTTTAGCAGGAGATGCATCTATTGCGTAAACAGATGCCCATCTTTCTAGGCGTTTTGTGCCTCCCCCAGTCTCCACAACACTCACATGAGCAAAACACATATTTCTTCCCTCTAGAGTCACATGAATTCATAATGAGGAATATGTCCAGTTTAACCTGTACAGCAAGTGACAGAAGTATGCATTTGATTTTCACCGGATTTACAGAGCCATTGGAAAAACTGACCAAACCAATTATTAAAAATTAAGTAAACTTAAAATGTCTATCTATCTATCTATCTATCTATCTATCTATCTATCTATCTATCTATCTATCTATCTATCTATCTATCATCTTCTCTTCGCTGGAAGATTTATCTTTTCATAAAATTTTTGCATGGCAGCAATATTTTAATCCACATGTGGTATGTTGACAGGATTCCCTGGATGAATACAGGGTATTATTTATAGAAAGACACTTTTATTCATAGGGCTATTATCTTGAGAACAATCTATACACACTGGAAATAAACAATAGTTTGGATGTGACATTTCTGAGAATGTCAATACCAAAATCAGGCCTGCTGAAATGCCTAAATTCTGAATTTACCTTGAGCTGACAGGGCAAATGCCTCATTAGATGCACGCCCATCTTTCTGGAACCGTCTCAGCCTCTCTGGCCCAACACGTCTCGCTTGATTTAAACACTTTTTTGTCCTGTTTGTTCCATTTGCTGAATGTGCTGCGATGTACGAACTGCGGTTGAAATGCGTGACTGATTTAATAAGGAGAGTGTTTCCAAGGAGGGGGCTGCAACAGTAGCTTCTTTCTCACTGGAGCCCAGAGATGGCCCTGTAAAGTGGTTCGATGCCTGCTGCATGGGGCCACTTTCTGCTGAGCACCGAGTTACACATGGCTCCACATCAAAAGGAATTAAATCAACGCTGCAGAAAAGGGCAGCTTAGCTAGATTTACTTAACCATGCCATAACAACATAAAAGCTGGTTTGAATGCAAGACGACAGAATCAAAGCAGAGATGACACTCAACCCATGCTATCTATATTACATGTGCAGAAACCAAACTCATTTCACCTTATCTGCATCGCTTAGCAACACTTGGGAGTGACGTAACACAGTTCAGTCTAGGTGTTTAATCTAATTCGGTAACACTCAGATTTAATTATGAGCATCTGTGGTGTCTTCAAATGTGTGGGAGTCATATGGAATATTCTAGTAATTAGTGAATAATTCTGGGGAGGGGAAGCTCCTTCAGGCCTTCATGTCGTATTCCCTTTGAATAAGGTATATGTCATCTTCAGAATATATGTGAGTAAAACAAAATGAAGAAAATACAATGCTGTAAACTGATTATTCTGTTTGTGATGCCGAGGGTGATGGCAGTGGCTGAACTAACTGAATAATTCACGTCATTAACTGTCTCAATATGTTATAGCACAGAAAAAAATTATATACAGAAACTGAATAGAAAGCAGACACAAACAGATGCTGTACAAGAACGATTATATGTGTGCAAATTTAAAGCATAAAAACCAACCAACACACTAGTATCTATATTTTTAATTTCATTTATTGTTTTACACAAAATGGCAACAGGAAGTAGGATATGCCAGACCTGACATGCACAGAATATATCAAAACTCATTCTGGGGAGACAGACCTACACCTGCCTCCTTGCTTTCACACAGCAATACATAGTAAAGGGGTGAGGATGGGGGTGGGGGATGAACTGAAGTAAGTTAGAGGTAAAGCCCTTCCGGCGTGCCCTCCTGCTTCTTGTACAGGACATTTTCCTTGGACTTCTTGAAATCTTCGTTGGTAACTTTCATACGACGCTCCCGTAAAGCCATGAGGCCTGCTTCTGTGCAGATAGCCTGGAGGACAGGGTGAGAAAGGAGTAGAGGAAAAACAATCAGGCTTGATTTTACTGTTAAATAAGTGTTTCGGGGAAATACAGGAGGCCCACAGGTTAACAATGTATGATAATGAGGGCTCACTTTCATTCTTAAGAGTCAAATTCATATGAAGATTTTGACAGCCAACCATATTCTGTTTTAGATATTGTAAATAACTCAAACCAATGATAATGTGAAAGATATGGAACGTCAATCACAAAGCTAGAAACCGAGTCAAAGAGTGGTTGTCAGTAGCCACAAGAGGGCAGCAGAGCCAAGTCAGTGACAGCAAGGATGAAAATGTACAGGAAACAGCAGAAAAAATAGTTTATCCATAGATGTTTCTCCTACAACATCAGTCAGTGTCTATCCATCAGCCTTCAGTTTTCCCTTGCTGAGTTGCAGTACAATGAGTGATGACGCCAGTTTGCAGCTGTCAGCGGACAGTCTTCCTTTTACCTTAATGTCTGCTCCTGACAGGTCATCCTTCGCCAGGATGAGGTCATCAAGGGTGACATCATCTGCTACTGTCATGCGGCTGGTGTGGATTTGAAAGATCCTCCTTTTAGTTTTCTCATCCGGCAGCGGAAACTCAATCTTACGGTCGATTCTCCCTGAGGAAAAGAAACATTTTTTTACTCATCTGGAATGTTAATAGCGTTTGTTTTTTTAAATTTCTACTAAAAACCAACACACACAAAGCAGGTATTGTTATTTGACCAAATATGAATCATACTAGACAGCAGTCAATTAGGTGCCTTTATTTTGGCCACTTTTTCCAATAATACCAGATCTGATGAAGACTGACAGTAAGTCATGGCCTGGCATGCCAGACAACACGGTACATATTTTCACAAACATGAAGTAGAACTCTATTTATCAGCATGTATTCTGTTAGAAAATGGTTCTTCTATGCTAGTATAACAGCCTGACCAGTTTGTGTGACTACACAATGACAAACCAGAGGTACAGTTTAAACATTGAAGATAGAAAATTTGCTTTCAAGCTTTAAAATCTTGTCTGACAACAAGAAGTGGAAATTTTATTTTAATTTAATATTTTTGAGAGATGTTTTTAAAGACTTTTCCACTTCCCGCTGTGATTCAGCAGAACACAGCCATTCCTGAAATGTCTAAAACAAGGGACCAAACAGTGACAGTTGACAAACAGATTCATTGATTCTCCTACTGACCAGGTCTGATGAGGGCTGGGTCTAGGGTTTCTATCCGATTGGTCGCCATGATAACTTTAACGTCTCCCCGCGAGTCGAAGCCATCCAACTGGTTGAGCAGCTCCAACATGGTCCTCTGGATCTCTCTCTCACCACCAGAGTTAGAATCATACCTTCACAACATAAACAGGAACCATTTATGTTATTTATAAAACCAAGTACATCTGTAAGTTTGTCCAACCTTCACTTATTTTCATTGAACCATTTAATGGAGTTATTTGACATCTTTTCCATGTGAGGTAAAAGCCAGGCCACACCTCACAAGCCAATTTATTATTTATGTGCCTCAATAAGCAACCAGCATCATGAACAAGCCCATTGATTCAAAATCAAGATTTGTCCTGCGACCATCATACCTCCCTAAACAATGTTACTGTCATTTTAGACATATAGCATATAATTTCGTACAGTATTCTTCCACATGCTGTGTTTCCACCAGTCCTACAACACAACCATTTAAAAAGCAGCTACTGTGTTCTATGATGCATACCTAAAATACACCAAGTTATGTACATATAGCTGTTCGACTGACAAACTCTGTATTCAGTAAAATTTTATAGGCTTACATCTTTATTTAATTCAAAGAGAAACACAACTTGCAATTAGATGCAGAAAGTGTTAAATATGTAAACAGGTCATACTGTGTACTGTGAAAAAATAAAGCAGAAATAGAATTCACACTTACTGATGCAACGCCTTGTGATCACCATATGCTGCCAACACATCATTAGTATTTTTGCCTTCAATGTCTTACTGTCTGTCTAAAAGAGCTGAAATACCTCTTTGTGCCGATCGCATCAATCTCATCGATGAAGACGATGGAGGGGGCGTGCTCCTCTGCTACCCTGAAGAGCTCTCGTACCAGCTTGGGCCCGTCTCCCAGGTACTTCTGGATCAGCTCTGAGCCCACCACACGCAGGAAGGTGGCTGATGTCTGATTGGCTACGGCCTTAGCCAGCAAGGTCTTACCTGTTACAAGATGATGAGTTGGTTTAGATTAATTTCCACTCCAGTTTGTAGCAGATGCATAACTATTATGTCTTCATGATACACTTCAATGATCTCATCTTTGTGCATATCATACGCAGTAAGATGTTTCTTAACCTGCTAGAGTGGAAATGATATAATTTCTATTCTATCACAAATGTCCTAAAAGGGTTGTGGACACTGTATTGAAATTTAAAGCCAGTGTGTGGAGTGGATTTCACTTAACCTTTATTCAGTCATGAGACTGAATTAGTAAATCTGAAGACTCTAATAAAAACCATGACAAAAGTCTACAAGGCCACAATGGCAGTTTATTGTAAATCTGTCCCTTTTACTACTTTGATCAAAGATATCTGGCCATAGTAAAATTTCCTCCGGGATCATTAAAGTATCTATCTATCTATAAGCATATTTCACGTAGATGCCAAAGGTGTTCCATCGTTTTGAAACATCACAACAGCGTAACTCAGACTGCAGAGCAATTTTATCTGTGGCATTACCGGGAAATCGTAGGAGGTTAGTGGCCTTTATGAAAGGTCACTAATGGCCAAATGGTATTCGCTACTCCTTCATCTCTGGATTGAATGAAGAAAAAAAAAGCTACATACTTTTGGACTAAAATATGAGGTGCACAAACCCATATGTATAACACTATATTGCCAAAAGTATTCGCTGAAGTTCTTTGACTTGCATATGTAAGTGATATCCCATTCCTAATCCATAGAGGTCAATTTGATGTCAGTTCACCCTATGCAGCTATAATAGCTTCAACGCTTCCGGGTAGACTGTCCACAAGGTTTAGGAATGTGTTTATGGGAATATTTAACCATTCTACCAGAAGCGCATTCATGAGGTCAAACACTGCACTGATGTTCGACAAGAAGGCCTCTCAGTCTCCCCTCTAATTCATCCCAAAGGGGTTCTATCAGATTGAGGTCAGGACTCTGTGCAGGCCAATCAAGCTCATCCACACCAGACTGTGTCTTCCATGTCTTGCTATGTGCACTGGTGCACCGTCATGTTGGAAGAGGTCGAGGCCAGCTCCAAGCTGTTCCCACAAATTTGGGAGCATAGAATTGTGCAAAACGTCTTTGTAATCTGATGCATTAGAACTAACGAGCCAAGCTGAGCTCTGGACTCCAGCTTTACACCACTGCATTCCATTTGGTGATGCATGGCTTGGATTCAGCTGCTTGGCCATGGAAACCCATTCCATGAAGCTCTTCGAACACTGTTCTTGAGCTAATTTGAAGGGGACATGTAGTTTGGAGTTTTGTAGCGACTAACTGCAGAAAGTTGGCGATCTCTTCGCACTATGCTTCTCAGCATCCCCTGATCTCACTCCGTCGGTTTACATGTCTACCACTTCCTGGCTGAGTTGCTGTCATTCACACACACTTACTTATAATACAGCTGGCAGTTAACTGTGTAACATTTAGGTGTGATGAAATGACATAACAGGATTTATTGCAGAGGAGGCATCAATCACAATTCCATGCTGGAATGCACCGAGCTCCTGAGAGCGCAAACCGTCCTCGCCACACTGTTTAAACTATTTAATTTTATAAAAAAAAACTAGTTGTAAAATAAGGTTTACAATAATCCTTGCATAGGTATTATTTGCTGCCAAAATCTTTAATGTAATGGTTTTCATATGTTTTTTGCTTTATTACAAATAAACACTCCATCTGCTCCTCAGATGGCCCACCTGTCAAATTTTAGAACTCTGTGTGCCCCATCTTTCAAAAAATTTGCCCACTTCTGGTCTAGAGGGATGTTGAACCCAGAAAACTAATAATTATCGGCTATTTTTTAAGAATCTGAAATTAGCTGATGGTAAAATGTTTGATGGAAGGACTTACCTGTGCCAGGTGGCCCATATAAGATGACCCCCTTGGGAGGCTTAATGCCCATCTCTTCATAATACTCTGGATGTGTGAGGGGTAGCTCCACTGACTCCTGAATCAGGGCAAAAAATAAAACAAATTCAACTCAGTCATCCAGAGTGTCTTACTGAATGACAATGAATCCAAAGAAAAAATCATAATCATGACTAATAAATAATTCCAGATGGATTATATCACGATCAACACCTTTAAAAAGATTTTGATGACAAGAATTCCTCTCAAGCTACACTCAAAACATCTAGTCAAACAATGTCGCCATTTCCCTTTTCTAAGTGCAACTTTTCTTGAATCTCTTCCACTAATGAACGATTAAACAAAAAAGCAAAAGAACAAGATTTTTTATTTATATTCAAATATTCAACATTAACAATACTTATTCTTTCATAAAATATAATTAAGAAGCATATAATTTTTAAAATGGCAAATTTGTGATATACCTTGATTTCCTGGATCTGATTGTCCAGGCCTCCAATATCAGCATAAGTTTCTTGTGGAGCCTTCTCCACCTTCATTACTGTCACTAAGGGATCAGTGTCATCCATCAGCACCCCAATAACAGCATGAACCTTCACAGTTTGAATAAAACACAGGACCAATTGTGAAATATTAACAACAATGAAGAGAAGAGTGGCTGACATTTTAAGGGAATTGCTGGCTTTAGATCGGTGAACAGTAACAAAGTTACATAGAAATACTATTATGAAGGTACGTAATTATCTTGTTTTTTTTAAATAGAATATTGAAATAAAATCAAAGGTATAATGATTAATTTTATAAAGCCAAGCAATAATAGACTCACACTACCTTGTGGTTGAGTAGGACTGAGCAGCCAGGTTCCAGCAAATCCTTATCCACAAAGGACAGAATACTGACATAGTGTTCTGATCCCACTGAGGTGGAAACGATGGCATGGTTGTCATCGATGATTTCCTCTAGAGTGCCTACAGACATGGGGGTCCCTCGCAGGTCATCCACCTTTGACCTTTCCTCCTGTGAAATATACAAGACCAAAGTTATTGTATCACAATCCAATGAGATATTAAAAGTAAAAGAAGCAAACGTGTAACTTAAACTGACCTCCTGTTTCTCTTCTAAAGGCTTCATCTGCTCTTGATTCCTGATGAACTCTTCCTCCATCAGTAAGTAGTCTTTGATCCTCTCCTGTTTCAGCAGCTTCAGACGGCATTGAGTATGAGGGGTGACTAAAAGGTAAACAGAGACCACATTCAAGCCAGCACTTCTAGCATACAATAACGTATATAGAAACACCTATTCAGTTAAAACATTAACAGAATTTGCCACTTTAAAGTGAAGGCTGTCATTATCATGAACTAATTTTTAACTGGCAATCAGTACCTCACATTTTAAAAATGAGCTTAAATAAAGCATATTGAGAGAACTAAACATATACTGTACATAGATAAGTAAAAAAGTAAGTAAATCCAAACAGACAAATGCACCTCCTCATTTTCAGTTTCTTACCCAGTGGTAGCTTGCTAGCAGCATCTGGTCCCTTGGTCTTCTTCTTTTTCTTGCCAACTCTGGTGGGGATTGGAGGCTCATACTTCTTTTTCTTATCCTTCAATTGGCAAAAATGAGGTATTAAACATGTAGGAAGTGAAAAAGGTTACATCCAAGACAACATACATAACGTTATGAATTGTTATTGAAAAAAAAAACAAGCACTTGTAGTAGATGGTTGAGATATCAAGTTAAATAAAACATCCAAACATATCATGCATATAGTAATAACATTGAATTAATTTTTAGAAGGTCTAGTGAAGTGAACCTATCCAAGATATAACAACTGTCTATCAAAACAAACAAGATGAAACACTAGCTCGAAGAGGCTGCGACATTCTCACCTTATCATCCTTTTTGCCTCCCCCCGGACCGTGACCTCCACTTTGGCTTTGACCCTACGAGACAACCAGGCTTCGTTAGCATAACAACTATCAGAGCTTCGTGACTGTTGCATACAAGTACTTTATTTAAGGGGGCATTAGCTGAGCTGTTTATGTTAGCAATACAGTTAGCTTCAGTCTCCGATACGGGTTACGATATCTGAATTTGTTAAATTTTGTTAATGTAAATACAGACTCCATGGCGCATGAAGAGACATAGAACGTTTTGTTTTTTTAAGAAGTTGCTTTTAAACAGTGAATTACTCATTAAGAGAGGAGGGATAGCGACGTCTGCCAACGGGAGAAAAAAGCTAATGAAGCTAGCCTTCGGCTAGTGGGCTCTTACTTTGTTTCATTGGTTTCTTAACTACAAACAGGGCATCATATCCATTTGAAGCTACATGGCAACACAAATATTAACATTTTAAGCTACCAGAGTGACGTTTTATTGCCGAATATAAGTTTCCTTACATTACATTCACAGCACTGAGAAAATTGCTTGCTCACTTACCATTTTCTCTGTCGCAATGGTATGACGTCAAATTGTACGGCTACTCAAAAGGACAAAAATCTTTAGAAAAGCGAACAGTCACTTGTCGCTGAAACACGTCACCCTGCGTTGTATCGAAAACATGTCATAAAATGACCGTAGTAGGTTAGCCTGTTTTAGATGGTTAGTAAGAAATTCAGAGACGTCACTGTGACTATAACAAAACCATTTTGATGGAGCATTTCATATATTTATTTTCCATCATTTTTCGTATGCAATATGTCTGAAGGAAAATGGTATACTGTAATATTTTGATATTATAATTTAGAAATGTTTTGATGGGAAATTCACTAATCAGAAAGTCAGTATTATTTTCCTAGTTTGACCTACACACCGAATTATCGGGAAGATACTGAGCTTCAAATTGGCAATATCCTGACGCCAAGTGATTTCCATCTGTTCTACGAGAATATGTGAAATCCTGCTCATAGGTGTTTTGGAAAGATTAGTAGGTTAGCAGCTTGCATGGCAGTCTATGCCATATGAATGTTTGTGTATGAATGAATGTGGAAGCATTCAAACACACACACACACACACACATTCTCATTGTGCATAATGAATATATATATATATATATATGTGTGTATATATATATATATATATATATATATATATATATGTATTGAGAGAGAGAGAGAGAGAGAGAGAGAGAGAGAGTGCACCTTGCAATCTGAATCTAATTAGGTTTGGGTCGTATGGATTTTTTAAATGGCTTGCTGTTCTCCACTTCACTGGTGCCCTAAATGCACACAACATTTACAATATATATATATATAAAATATATTTTAAAAAAATAGAGAAAAAAAATATATATATATATATCTCACCCACCTTAATGGTGTCATTAAGGCAATTAAGTTGATTTCTGGGGAGAGACATGTTCATGCATGTCCCAAAACAGTGACTGATAGCCACTGGCCTCATCTGAACTCAGTTTCAGTATCGGCATGCTTAATGCCTAATGTTAAAGCTTTAAGGGTCCAATAACCTTTTTCATGTATTGTATATTTTATATGCTATGTATAAAACACTTTTATTATCTTGTTTCATTTTGTATGTTTCTCATGTTTTTAGTCAGCTTCCAAATTTTCACACCTCCAACGACTAAAATAAAATTGTGGCCATCTCTACAGCACAGTAACCTAGACTAAATCTTAAAATCCTGCATGATCGGTCCATTAGCATAGGTATCTTTCAAATTTTCTCTGACTCAGTGATTATGTCAGCAAATGTCTCTAAAAAAGCACTTTAATATTTTAACACCTTTGTATGTCTGTATCTGTCTTTGGGTTTGTGGGCTTACATACATACACAAAAAGATAGAAACAGACTGTTCTGAGCTGTGTAGGCGCAGTATCGCTGGCATGTTCTCTGATACTCTATTAGGCAATTCTTATTTTTGCATTGTGCATTTGAATGTGCATGGGCCAACAGCAATGGCAGACCAACATGCCCGCAGTTTGTCTGAGGTGAGATTGTCTCTACAGCAAAGAGTGGAGGCTAGATTTATGTGATTTTTATCAGTGTAATTATTCTTTATGCAAATGAAGTCGATGAATAGGCATGCTGAATATCCCATGTACGTAGTTTATATATCTAAAGTATAAACACACTTTTTTATTCAAGTCTATAGGAGCTTACACATGTTGTTGGTTGAGATCTGTCCACTGATGTGAAATTTACATTATGTCGGCAAAAAGAAGAAGAGGCAAAAAATGCATGGATAACTGGAGTTTGTGGTGCTAATGTACACCTAACCTCGGACAGCATCCACAAAGAGGTTTGTGAACACTCCAATTCTTCAATTTTAAGTGACTTTTATTCATGGTTGTGGCACAGTGGCATAGTGGTTAGCACTGTTGCCTCACAGCAAGAAGGTCATGGGTTCAAACACCAGCATTTCCAACATGTCCTTTCTGTGTAGTATGCGTGTTCTCTCCATGTCTGAATGGGTTTCCCTGGGTACTATGGTTTCCCCCCAATATCATGAAAAAAATGTGTTTAAGGACCTTCAGGTCACATTGGCCCACAGTGGCAAGCGTTCCCAGGGTGCAGCGGCCTGACCAACTCTCCATCTGACCTCGTTATTTCGTTGTACGATTGAATAATGACCAATAAAGTTCTATCTTTTGTTAAAATGTTTCACCTTTCATATAAGTTTACCAAAACTGTTAACAACCTCAGGAAATTTTAAATACATGAAACCACCAACCAGTCTTTTTAAAAAAAATCCATCTTCAAAATCTGAAGTGAAGTAAAGTTGACTCAGAGTCAACCTACAGGAGGTCATCCATGAAGAGCTTTATGTTTGTCTTAATAAATTTTAGCAATGTGCATTCAAGGCACTTGGTTTCTTGCTGTTAGTGAGGCAAACATACTGATGAAACTTATCAATGTACACCCTGTTTATGTCCTTTGGTTTTGGCAAGGTTCTAAATGTTACCAAGATTTTTTAAAAGTTTTCAATCCATATTGAAGATTTGCAAAAATATCAATAACATTCTTAATTCCGCTTTCATACAAATATACTACAATTTATTTCAGTACTGTGCCATCTGATCTCACCTCCAGGTTCTCAGTTCGTGCTATGTTTTTTATTTTAACATATGACTCACCGATATGCAAATCCTACAACGATTGGAAAGCATCCTAAAAATAATGGCAAGCTTGCACAAAAAAAAATTATAAAGGCATTCCTCATATTCTTTCTTGCCAGGTTCAAGGCAAAAACTAAAAACACTTCTAAAACCAGCACTTCAATGATTTCAAATGTTTATCTGGTGAATTCCTCTTTCATGTTTATTTCCAAAAAGAATGAAGTTGTTTGTTATATATCCCTAAATAAAAGGTAATATGATATCCAATAGTCAGTCTCCAACTTGGCTGCTTGCAGGTTCTACTAAAGTCAAAGCATGTCATGGGCAATTTTGTTTCTGTCCCTCCATCTTTGGTCATTTTTGTAATACTGCACCATACTGTTAAGTATGACAAGATTTGAGTAGAAAAAACAACTAATCCCCTCACTGCTGCGTTGAAATCAAATAATAAACCCTGAACCAGCTTTCCACCACATTTAGGCCTGAACAATATCTGGGTATGAAAACATCAGTGTTAACGCCGGGATAATGTGCTGCAAACCACAGAGACAAAAGCAGTCTCACATAATAGGTTTCATTTCAGGCTCAGAACACCATCCGGCCAGCTGCAGATAGGTCTGTTTGGGTTCCAATGAGGTTCCTTTGGCACGGTTTACTTCTGTTTGTAAGGATAATGAATGAATCCAATGCCAACGAAGGAGGCTATTGAAAAGAGTGTATTAAGTCTATGAGTTGTGGGTGTATGAGAGTGTCATTGACATTCTAATTGTCAAATTGTGGATTCTGCATTGAAGGTAAGCATCCTTGCATGGAATGGGCTTCTCCTTTTATTCAACAACTTCTGTTAGACACAAAATAAAGAGATATCCATTTCATTAAAGCTATTTTGTCCTAATTTAGATCCTCTACAGGCACAGATACAGGAGAGTGGATGTGGGTAGTGAGAACAATGAAGAACCGCTGATGAGTGGAAACTGTAGATCGCTATGAAGCAGCATGTAGAGCATCAGGTCATTAAGGCTTGCATTAGAGGGCACTATGTATGCTTTTCTTATTACCATGGAAACTGAAATCATCACAGACAGCATTCCAGTACATTGTAGTGTGTGGTCCAGGTGCGGAACAAAAAATAATGCATAATGCAGGTTACCCTGTATGAGATGTAAATAAGCTGAAAGGGTTTAATTATGAACTGCAGCAGCTGAAATACACTTGTTTGACAAAGAAAAAGACATATCACACAGCCTTCTCATAAATTAATGTCTTAAAAAGAGGCCTAGTGAAGCCATTGAGAGACTTAAATACACAACTTAAGAAATCTCTTAACATCAAGCATCACCCTTTGCAAAAGTACAGTCACAATTTATCAAAAACATATTCAGTCGGAATGTCCACGGTTTCCAACTCTTAGCCCTTCAAGTGTAATTTAATAATTCACATCATAGTATTTTAGATGAAATTGCTATACGCAATGATGGATCAGGATTTTGGATTGATATCAAATCGCAAACTCCAATAAACGCATAGAGCTAGCTCTACTCAACTTGGGTATCCTACTCAGCGCAATTTATTTCATTCAAACAATAAATCTACTGTTGTGACTGTAACTTCATGTTTACTGCAGCCCTCTTATTTAAGATGTTTCTGTGTTACACTGTTGATGAGAGGATCACAAGATAAGTTGTGTTGAAGAGCACACTGTTAGGATCCTGTTTTGTTACGTGCTTATTTTCTGTTTCACCTACATTTTCTGTCTTTCCTGTAAGTGTTGTGCATTTATGTGACAAGGAAGCTTGGCGCATTCCCTGGCTGGAATATGACAAGACAGCCAGACAATTCCATCATGTTCGGTTACCTGGTCAGCTGGTTATGTCTCTGCTTGTCTGATCTTTTTTGTTTTGTGGGTTTACCTCCTGTTACCTCATTTTCCTGGCTAGTTTTTGTCTGAGCAAAAAAAACAAAAAACAAAAACAAAACAATGCTGATTTTTTCCTTTTTTAGACCGTCAGTTTCTCCTTCTTGGGGTCCAAGGGTTTTTGCCGGCTGTCTATTTGTAAAACACACAACCTCATTTTTGCATGGCAACCATCTTTCCTGAGGAATTACTATCTGCAAAACAAAATGACCAGCAGAAAAGTACCAGATACTAGGGCCAGTTGAGTCCAGCAGAGCTGGGTCTAGGCAGTGGAAATGTCGTCATTCATATCAACCCCCTTAAATGGGCCAGATTCTTTTCATCAAGATCCATGCATTATTCCCTGAAAAACTAGATTATGTTAATAAATTATATGATTTCATGTGATCTATTCTGACCCCACCCTTTTTTATGGAAATCCATGCTCTGTATTCAACTGATTAGCAAATGGCATGACCTACTTAGTAGGGTTAATAAGAGTACATCTCTAGGTTTACTACTCAGATGTGACTGGTTTGGAATGTAACATCAAACCTGTAGACAAAGGATAAAGTCTGTAAATAATTTGATGTTACATGAAAAACTGGCACATATTGCTTCTTAATCTAGGGGATAGCTATAGGTGTTGTTTGAATGAGTTGTGTGGTTGTTTGTTAACAAAAGGTTTACTTGGATCAAGATGTACTGTTGATAGTATATACCTAGAGTCTTGCAAACAGTGCAATTTAACATTAGCTTAGAAACTAAGTATATTTCATGCTCACAGCATAACTAGGAATTAATGATTTATGCATGCAGCAACAGCACTGCTTCATAGAGTAGAACATGGCTTTTATATTTCTATTTCTCCCTGGCCAGAAGGCCAAGTCCTTAATCACCCAAATACAGTATTTTCTTCTAGGGAAGTGATCCACAGTGTGAACTTTTCCTTTCAGCCTTTTGTTGTCCTTTAAAAAAGAGACCTGCTGCGTCTCCTATCTGTCCACGCTAGTCTCTGCCAACCGGTTGTTCATGATGCCAAGGGCGCCCACCCCTCCTGAGAATCCATTCTGATGTGAACTGGAGCTGGGCTGGCGTGGATGCCCAATGGCCATCTCTGAAAGCTGCTTCTGCATAATAGCTAGATTCACCTGCAGGCAAGGAGAAAGATAAAGAAATCAGCAAAGGAGGGAATATTTGCTGCCTTGGAAGTGATACATGCAACCACGAAGCCTTACGAAACAAACATTAATAGGCTGTGCTGGTAGCAGGTATAATTGATTTCACAGGTTGATTTCACAGGCTACCACATGGTGCTTTTTCGTCCCTAAAATGAGTCAGCTTGAATGAATGAATGAGGATGATAAGTAATCATTTCAAAATTTCAATTTTTCAATTTATGATATGATTTTAAATGTGTTGCATCAATATTATATCAATTGAAATAGAGCTTTTTCCACACACATGTATTAACATGCAGTAACATGCATTTTCTAAGGTCACATCAACCAGTTATTCCATATTGACAGACACTTGTTCTACCCAATGGGTGAATTCAATTTACTTTGTTGATTTTCTGACTTGTTGTCTTTGTTAAATTTTATAAAAATTACCAACAAATGTGATAGATTGTCAACTCATTCACTCATGTAGCATTACATGTAGGTGTGTGTGTGTGTGTGTGTGTGTGTGTGTGTGTGTTTGTGTGTGTGTGTGTGTGTGAATGTACGTCTGTATGTATGCATGTACTGTATGTATGTACAGTATAAACAAAGAAAACATTTAAATTTATTGACATATGTCTCTTCAGCAAAAACTCCTACTGCAGGCACCTTGTTAGAGTGTTATGTCGTCTTTTCAGTAGCCATCACACTGTGTTATCCTTGAGGAATACAGAACAATGAATACCATGCTAAAGGATGTATGATGATACTATGGCAAAGCTAAGTTTCATCATGTCATCCTGCCAACAATTGTGATCAGATTCTGATATTCAGCACATATAATTTCTACTGTTTTCATGGCCCCTGTGTAGCATGCTAACTGCTGATTCTCACTGTTGTGGAGAAGTGTTGTTTTTTCACAAATTTCTAGCCATCAATCGATGTAGTGGACAAACTGATATTTTTTTCCTTGCGACAGTGCTAAATGAGTCAAACATCTTTCATCAAACTGATTACAGTTTATGACGTGGGGAGGGAATTGTGTCTATTAAATGTCACAGCAATCCACCAAATAGTTACACAGTTAAATGTAGCCTTAATTTATCTGCAGTCTCTAAAATCTGGGCCATATTGTTTGAATCTGTAACAATAATGAAACTTATCATCCACTTAACATCCTTTCTTAAGCATTACATCAACATATGTGATTATCTTTTCAGTTGCAACTTTCAGTCAGAGTAATCATGAACGCATCAAAATTCAGATTTTGTTTTGTGTCTAGTTTCGTATAATCCCTGACTGAGTGAGCAGTGCTTAGATAACACATAGTCAAATAATTGAGTATGTGCTTTCTTGCATGAGCATTATAATAGGGCAACGTGCAGATAGGTGAATATGCTTCATGGAAGAACACCTGATCATATTAGACCACCTGAAAGTCTCACCTTATTAGCTGCTAGAAAGTCCCTCATGGAGATCATCTCCCCTGACATCCTTCTCCCATTGTCAGTCTCACTCTCATTTATTGCGTCCGTCTCGATGGACATGTCTCGACGAGCACGCAGGTTACCCGGGGCCACTACATTCCGTCTGGGGTGCCGATGTGGGTGGTGACCTCTGCGGGGTAAACAACAGCGGCAGGGGGCCTCCAGCCTCCTCAGAAGCCAGTTGAGGACTTGCTTAATGACGATGGAGATTACATTGAAGAGGGAGTAGATACAACATACTCCGGTAAGGATGAAGAAGAAGTTGCCCAGCTGGTAGGCAGCTGTGGAGTGGCCCTCGTAGACGACCCGCTGACTGCTCACCATGTCTCCAAACCCAATGGTGCTGAAGGCCACAAAGCAGAAGTACAGCGAATCAAGGTAGCCCCATCCCTCAGCCACCGAGTACATGAGCGAGGCGCAGCAGGACACTGAGATAGCTGCAACTCCTAGAATGAGCATAACACAATAGACCGAAGGCTTCCAACCAGCCAGATCCCCTCCTTTTGCTCCCCCACCCCCCCTAGCTCCAACTGTTCTGTTTCCTTCAGAAACCTGCCGGCCATTGTTTGGGAGCACATCTTTGTTATGGTGTCGCTCGTAAAAGGACTTGAGGACGACGGCAATGATGGTTATGACACGCTCCAGAAAGAGGTTGAAGAAAAGGATGGTGGCTGCACAGCCAAGCAAGCCGTAGAACATCAAGAAGACTTTTCCTCCAATGGTGGCAGGGGTGGTCATTCCAAACCCTGGAGCACACACAAAAACATAATATAAGACCTACAAATGCTGATTTTATGCAAAGTTTCAATTATGTAAACACCAAGATGAGAAGTTCAGTTTGAGCTGTTGTCCTTGACACTTCTAAGTATCTAGAATAAAAGGACAGAAATGTTAAATCATACTCGATACCTTCAGACACAGCCATGCACACTGTTCTCAGTAATATATGTTAACTGCACAGAGTATGAGTGTGATACATATAGACTCCAGCCTAGGTGGCACATCTTCCCATCATGATAACTTATTACGATCTCCCCTCCTGACTGAAAGCTACTCACGCAACCGTCTCAATTCTCTGGGTTGCCATTGGTGACACAGTCTTCTCTCCCCTTCTTTCTTTCCCTTTCCCTTCCTCCGTCATTCTCACTTAAACATGCGAGATGCTGTAAATCCAAACACATCCCAGCAACCAGCTTCAAGTGTGGGTTTTCATAAAAATATACAGCTGTAAATATATTTTTGTGTTCCTCACATCTCAGTCTGAGTATTCAGTGTCTTGTGTTCAGACTTTAATTTTACGGGCTCTGTCATTCTGTTTTAATGTGACTTTTCCTTTTTGCTTTTGAACTGGTGACTTAAGGTATAAGGTCTTTTCAAAGACTGCACTTATGTCATTGATTTCTCTTTTTCATTTATCATTTCAGAACAGAAAGCCCATGACGCCCTGCTTGTCTGCCTGTTCACCTTTAAAAAATGATTGTATTTGAAGCGCTGTCGACAATTATTTTTTGAGGTTTTTGTTTTGAGTTTTTTGGAGTGATGATTTCACTGAACAGAGGTATAACAGCTCCTAATATTAACAACATAATTATCATTTATAGAAAAAGACTGCCTAACTTAGACTGCCCAAACATACTCTGCAGCTTGAGAGTGCTGCTGCTGAGCTGCTGCTGAGCTGCTGGCAGTCTCCTTGTGGAGCCTTTGATTGCCTCCACATCCTTATTACTTTTGAATGCACTAATTGGGTTGACATTCTCTTTCAAACATGCCGATAGAGCTAAATGGGCTGCATTTTATGGATGTGTGTTTCTTTCCTTGTTTTGTGCATGCAATAAAATGTAACACAGGTGAGTTATTTGACCCAATAATTAATATATGACAAACATGAGAACTAATATGAGTTGGCTAGAAACACCCAAACAGGCACCTTGGCTCTGTCAAAAGTTAAAAAAAACCCTGCAACCACCACCTCCAAAGCTCATTAATTAACACATTACAGCATATCTTCCCTAGGTGTTGTTGTCACAATGAGAATGCTTAAATTTCCTAAATATTCTGACATGCTGTCACCACAAGAACTAGAACTACCTGTATTGGCTTTGAGCGTATCTATTTAAGGGTTTAAGGCAGGGGTACTCAATATGTCAATTGTGATCGAAAGGTCGATCGCAGCAGTAGTTCTGGTAGATCGCAACGGTAGTTCGGGTAGATTGCAGGATATTAAAAAAATAGATTTCTTGAATTAAATGTAACACTCTCACAAGTTGGACTTTTTCACTATGACATTTTCGAAGTGCATTTGTCCCATCTTTCAGTCTACCCTCTCAATACCAAAGAAGGGAAAGGTGGACTGTCATTTTCAGACTGTTCATAGAAACTACCGACTTTCCGCCGAAAAGTGAGCTGAGAAAGACAAAGGTAATGGAACTAAAAAGCCAGTTGTCCAGACAGCAGGCATTCTTCTCCCAACCAACTTCAAAAGCGACAGCCGCCATCGAAGCACTGTTCTGGGTGAGTCATGATTAAGAGCAAGAAGTCCTTCCAAGACAGAGATGGTAAAAGAGGCATTCGTTGAAGCAGCTGAGTCAACTAATTAATAAATAGTCAATGTTTTCAAATGAGAGATGCAGCATTCCTTCGGGATTAATTAAGTCTATATCTATCTATCTAACATCTCTCCTCAAAGCTGCCGCATCATGATCTGGCACCTGGCGTCAGAGCTGGAGATGCAAGAGAGATTGACAAATGTTTTCAAAAGTTTTCTTTTTTTGAGCCAGTCGCTGCCTTTATGTGCAATCCATTTCAAGAAGATAGTGAGGTTCATTCAGTCGCGTCAAAAATTGCCTCAGTGTTTTGCCTGAACTCTTCTGGAGTGGAAGATGAGATTTTGGAACCATAAGCCAACATTCAGCTGAAGTCCAGAGTTCATGGACACTTCTGGAACTTCCTCACAGAGGAAAAGTACCCCAACATGAGAAAGTGTGACTGTTCTCTTCCACTCTCTAATACAATGCTCTCTTAGAAAGGTTTTCTCCTTCAGCTGTACTCAACAGGTCTTAGATAACATATAAAAAAGCTTAGATAGCATATGAAAAAGCTATTTGATAAGGTCATCATAAATTTAAGAATGGAGAGTGTATGGGTGGAGGAAAGTGTCAGGTGTGATGTGTGACAGAAGAGTTTGAGCTAAAATGAAAGGAAAGGTGTACAAAACTGTGGTGAGACCAGCAATGTTGTTTGGTCTAGAGACAGTGTCACTGAGGAAAAGGCAGGAGACAGAGCTGGAGGTAGCAGAGATGAAGATGCTGAGGTTCTCTCTGGGAGTGACCAGGAAGGATAGGATCAGGAATGAGTACATCAGAGGGACAGCACATGTTAGAGGTTTTGGAGATAAAGTCAGAGAGGCCAGACTGAGATGGTTTGGACATGTCCAGAGGAGAGATAGTGAATCTATTGGTAGAAGGATGCTGAGTTTTTAACTGCCAGGCAGGAGGCCTAGAGGAAGACCAAAGAGGAGGTTTATGGATGTAGTGAAAGAGGACATGAAGGTAGTTGGTGTGAGAGAAGAGGATGCAGAAGACAGGGTTAGATGGAGGCATCTGATTCGCTGTGGCGACCCCTGAAGGGAAAAGCTAAAAGGAGAAGAAGAAGAAGCTGTACTTAATCATGTAACTTATTCAAGATGGTAATGGCAGAAGTGTTTCATCTGAGCAGGGGGCCAGGAAAACTGTGACCCATCATGATTCCACTCACTTCAATCAGAAATTTTGCACTATCCTTCAGGTAATTGAGTGCAGAGTGTGCCCAACAAGTCCACAACAAAAAGATCAATAGGTTGATTGGTGTCCTCTGTAGCAGGACTGTTGGATTCAGGTTTTCTACTCTGCCTACGCCCAAACCTCAGACAGTTATTGACACAGATAGGGCTGAGAACTTGAATAGCATAAATCTTCCTCCAATGCACTGATTTCCTCTTATTTTTCTGACTCCAATGAATCAACTTACCTGTGATAAGCCAAAAAGAGAAATGTTGCACATCTGATGTTAAACATTAGTTGAAGGGGATTTCTAGATACAAACACAAACATACAACGAACAGGTGATACTTTTATGAAAGAATACTGTGTGCAAAGTTGTTCTGAGGCTACCTTACATTCTGGTGTCTGTAACTATTTTTCATCTGTAATGTGAAAGTGTTATTAAACTCTTACAATTACAAAATACAGGTGAATTACAAATGTGTATTTTTCCTACATATAGAGTGACAAAACGACGTTAACACTTAATAAAACACAGTTTTTCCTTCGTTGCATCTCACCAATGGTTGATACCACAGTTCCGACGAAGTAAAATGCGCCGGTGAAGTCCCAACGAGGTCTGATTGTGTCCACCCTGATCCCTGCTACATTCGCTTCCTCGTAGTTCCTGAGGAAGTTATTCAGGTCTTTCTTACTCAGATTATACTTCTGGCTGAACCGCTCGAACCTCTGCGCCCAGCGCTCCTTCGCCTCCCGCTCCTTTGGCTGCTCCAGCGCGGAGAAGACGGCGGCGCCACAGAGGAGATAGATGATGATGAACAAAGCCAGCAACAGGAACCTCGCGTTATCTTCATTAATCGGACCGGAGCCGCAGCAGCAGCCGCTCCTACATGCCATTATGTTGCTGTTGTCACCGCGGCACAACAGTCGTGAGGGACCTGTGACATGATGGTTTTAAATAAAACGCACAGTCCTCGGAGGAAACCTTGGCAGGATGCGTTACGACAGAGGAGCCCAATGTAAAACGGATGCAATGTTGTTCAGACAGGTTGTAACGGAGTTGTCCATGGCTCTGGATTTGTCATTTTCAATTTGAGCTTTTCTTTATTCCAAGTCCAAAGCGTGCGTCCAAACGCATTATCCCCATTTATCTTCCACAGATGTACTTTTCCTTTTGTGTGACCAAGATCCTTATAGAGGTGTAGAATACTGCGGAGCAACCTGTGGATGCGGACTCCTGCTCCTGTGCGCTCCGCTTCTGTCTCTCCAAAGTCTCCACCCCCGATCTCGCGTTTTACGCACCAGCAGACAGATCAACTCCCATCCTCAAGCTATTCTTTACCTTGGTTGAAGGATTATTTACCAGATCTGATCAATCCAGTGGTAATCACCATGTCAACGTGTGAAAAGAGCCAATTCTTATTAACATTTCTGATCTCTCTGAAAAATTGTCCACCTGATCTCAGCCTTAGAGGTTTGGTTCTAACGTGCTTCCACGGTGAAATCAATACCACTTGACCTTTCCGGGCTCTGAGGAGGGATTTACAGTGCTGCCCTCGCTTACCTGTGGAGGACGTGAGCAAATGTCAGAAAAGAACGAGGGTTCGAAATAAATTATTGACTGTCACAGTGACAACAAAGAGCTATTTCTGTAAAAGTGATTCATTCAGACGCATGGAGGACATATCCTCCCAGTTTTCTTAGTTTTGATGAAAAACTTATATAAATCACTTGGTGCATTGCTGTAAGACAGAGTAACCATTACGTTCTTAAGTTTTAAATAACTCCATTAACTATTTTTTTAATTTAAAAAGTGCAAATGAATTAGTTACTATGGAACACTTATAAAGAGAACAAGAAATTGAACTGATCATACAATACATAATTGTTGCTATGCTGTCCTTTGAACAGGAACTTAAAATTTAATCTTGTCAATGAAAGCTATTTTGTTAAGAATTATAAGCATGAAATAAAGCTGTGAGCCAAAAATCCAATCTGCATTAATTTTAAGTAATAAGCAACTCTCCCACCTTTTTTACAGGAATGAAAGAAGTACAGAAGATAAAAGTATAGTGGTTATAATTATAATTTAGAACAAGCAACAGCCTATCAAAAACAAAAACTATGATTTATAGATTATTGTTGAATCAATATTAGTTTTAGAGTTTAAATGAGGTGAGTCAAAGAAATCAGCGGCAGACTGCTGTCACACAGCACCTCCACAGAGAGGCTGAGGTCCTCCTTCGTGCCCCGTGCCATCAGGGGGTACAATGACTCTCTCAGGAGGAGCGGGGGGGTGGGGGGTGGCGAGGTCAGCACGGGGTTGAATGGATTTAATTTAATTTAATTTAAATTTTATTTTATACTGTTTATATATATATATATATATATATATATATATATATATATATATATATATATATATATATATATATTATACTGTTTTATATTTTAATTCAATTTTATACTGTTTATATTTTATTTTATACTGTTTGTATTTAAATACTGTAATATTTTTTTTAATTTTATACTGTTTATATTTTAATTTTATACTGTTTATATTTTAGTTATAGTTTAGTATATAAGTCCTGTTAGTGCTGCATGTGTCTGTCTGTTAGTGTAATGTATGTCTTGTGGTATGTCCTGTGTTTATCCAGTATTATTTGTTATGTAATGCCTGAGCAGTGGATATATACAATTTCCTCCGGGATTAATAAAGTATCTATCTATCTATCTATCTATCTATCTATCTATCTATCTATCTATCTATCTATCTATCTATCTATCTATCTATCTATCTATCTATCTATCTATCTATCTATCTATCTATCTATCTATCTATCTATCTATCTATCTATCTATCTATCTATCTATCTATCTATCTATCTATCTATCTATCTATCTATCTATCTAAATCATCATGGTGTGTCTTATTACTCTTGCATAACAGCTGCCTGCCCTTGAAGAGTAGCAGGTGACTGCATGTAGAGACAGTCCAATCATTCTAACCATGCACAAATGGAAATGTTTCATAAGATGTTTTCTGTACTCATTTCCTCAATTAGATTAAAAAACAAACAGATTTCTTTCGTTGGGGATGTTCCAAGCATATATTTCCTTCTGAACAAAATACTGTCAGAAAAAGCTAAAGGTACAAGACAGTTTTATTTTCACACAGTACACAGAAGTGTATACTGTAGATGAAAAATACAATCAAAAGAGTGAGCAGGAAAGTGTTTTTTCCTAAGGCCATTCAGAGCTCTGAGGATGGTAATTGTAATTAAATTTTTTAAATTATATTCAATCATGTCAATGTAACCAACAATTGTAAGAATCAAATAAGATTATCAGACAATGTAGTTTTGTGAACTGCAATAGAAGTTGTTCATTCTTCTTCTTATCTGTTTCTTCACTTTTTGAGGGTCACAGGGGTTGCTGGAGCCTATCTCACCTGACTTGCAGATAAGAGGTGGGGTACACTCCGAGTGTGTGCACTGCGGAGCCACACGAAAGACTAACAACCACTCACGCATATCAACGGACAATCAATTTACCAGAAGTGCATGCTTTTGGAGGTGAAAGGAAGCTGGAGAACCCAGAGAGACACAGGGAGAACATAAACTCTGCACAGAAAGGACTCGCACCCAGAATCTCCTAGCTGTGAGGCAACAGCACTACCCTTAGCGCCACCATGCCACCCACTGAAAGCTACATTTAGAATAAAATAAGAGCAAAAAAAAAGAAAGGTCTGTATCAGGTCCACACTTTGACTTGGCCCTTCTGGATTTAATGTTAATTAATGTCCTGTGTTTTTCTCCAATCTAAAAGTTTCCACACGTAGTCCTGGTCCACACAGTGAAACAGATTAGACTGAAAGAACTGCTCTTCCTTTAAATCTTAAGATCCATGAGAGTTGTCAAAAAACATTTGGAAGCGAATATTTCCTTGAGACATTGGACTCTGTTCTGTCAGCCTTGTAACTAAAGCTTTTACTTTTATTGCTTGATTTCATAATATTAGCTGGAGCAGAATTTTTTTCAGTAAATCTTTACATCAAACACTTTTACATTATTAGAGTACACTCAAGGGAAATACATACATGGAAAGTTTGCACTGCTTAACATCATTTGACAGGAAAAATTGCTGACAGGGAACAGCATGAAATGAAATGTCCATGTGGGTGTAGATCTCTCAATTGGAGAAAGATCACATGGAGATGATCCCATACCCTGTGGATTTACACTTTTTCTTTTGTTTTAATGCATATCTTTAATTGGTAGCACAGTAGTTGCTACATCTTCCATAGAGACAGAGAGGCAGACGGGGTCCTTCCAGGTTTATCAGTTACGCTAAACAAACCAAGCCTTAGTATGGTTTAATGATACAGGAATCGCTAATATACATTAAAAAAAAAAGAAATTTTCTGACAACTCAAAAGAAAACAGCTCAGATGAACATAAGCAAAACACATTCCACTGAGATGTTTTCAACCAACCACAATTATCCGTATGCATCGCCAATCTAGTTCTTACAGAAAATCTCCTTTTATTTTTAAGCGCTTCAAAATAATTCTGCCATTACTTCATGGAACTTGATTTTGCTGCCAATTATTCCTCATAGCTGGCTGTGCGCTGCATCTAAATTTAAAATTGATTTACCATTCTGTTCTTATTTCATTCAACTCTTGAGATCATTAAACTGTGGTGACTATATTAATAATATAAATCACAGTAGACAGATGGGTTTCGAGTCGGCAGCTGTTGTGTTGGTAAAGCCTCCCTCTAAATCTTGTTTTCACTGCAGATTAATTTACAGCAGCCTGGGCACACTGAATTCAGTCTGAGAGAGCAGCACAAAACCAAATCAATTTCTAAGTACTGCAATCAGGACCCAGAGTACACATACTATGCATACTCATGTTTGCGCACATGTGGCCTTCATTATGAGTCTTTAATTATCACAGAGACTGGGAATATACACGTGGATGTGAGAACACATCATTGATAATTTGTGCACACATGCAAACAACAATACACATACAGTATAGATATGTTTTTTATGGCTGTTTGCCTCTTATCTCTTAAAAATATGTTTTTATTTATCTGCTTTCATGTTTAAAATTTGTGCAGAACGTGAAACAGTCAAAATCCTGAGAGAACCTAAACTTGATCAAAAAAAAGTTTTTTAACTTAACTACATCAAGTGGCTACGTCAATCAAGTAGTGCAGAAATACTGCTGGAGAACCTACAGTGTTAAAGCAAGTGAAAGGATGTCATGGACTACCTCAAGGTGTGATAATTTCTTACGCAGTGCATGCTCTATACTTGAACACAGTTTAATGGCAACCTTGCTGTGTAGCAGACAGTCCAAGCAGCAAAAAATTGCAATATTCAAGTGTAAAAAAAATCTTGCATTGCAGCATTTATATTATATGACACAGATGCAGAGCAACCTGCTAAATGGTGTGTGCTTAATTTACCTGAAGAAAGGTCACAATTCATTTCACTTGGTGTCTTGGTGACACATCACATCACACAAGATGGTTTTATTTACATGAAGTATTATTCAGATTAGAATGATTTATTTATAAATGTTTCATAACTATGAAAATAACATACATAAAATGCAAAGCAGTAGATAAGTAATTCATGAGTTACATGGTGGGTTGTATACATGTGTAAATGACATTGCAGCACTTCTTTGATAATTCACTGTATTGGTTTTGGAGGCTCGAGAACAGATTCATGAAAATACATAGAGAATCTTCAAAAGAGCTTTGTTCATGAGATGAGCAATGAGACTTTTTGTCACCACTGTTTGAAGACATGTTGTAATATGGCAGTCCTATTTATGCTCTTTATTTGCAGTGCATGATATAATATTGAAAATGATGTCCTTAGTCGAAGTGATAAGAGTATTGTAACATCAGCGGTGGTGATTCACCACAACCGTGTTCTGCCAAGGTCACAGCCATTTGTCATCAGCATCAAAACCTGTAAGTGGGCTCTTCACCTCATTTCATCCAGAATGTGAACTGCATCATTAGGCAAGCTTTCGAATAATTTGCACACAAGCCCATTATACACAAGAAGACACACCAACTTTTGAAACAGGATAGTGTAAGCAGAATCCTCCTGATGCCAGACACCGGAGCTGGACAACTTCAGCTCCAGGCTAGTTGTTCCGTAGCAGATCCTCATCACTGACCTTCCTGTGTAGGTTGATAAGAAAATAAAGAAATGCTTGTTGGTGTCAGAGCACCAGGCTCCATATAAATTTTAGTTGGTAACATTGAAGATCCCAGTAACAAAAGGTGGTCTGCAATTACATAGGTCTTTGCTCAAGATAGACAACAGACCACTAAACAGAATAGTAACCACCCACAAGAGTCAGAAACCATTACTTTCCTGCTTGCATCTCAAAAATTTTTTGGGAGTTTCATAAAATTTTGTTTAGCACTGGAATAGTTTATATCCTCTTTGCATTCCGTTTTTTCTTCTTTCTTTTTTTCTTTGAAAACGCTCTGCATTATCAGAGTAATGTTTTCAAAATGAGACATGTACACAAAGATTCTCTGTGTTGTCAGAGGTGTCATGTCTGCATCCCTTCTGGGACAAGTAGATATACTTTAAATTGGCCCAGGTTAGATCCGAATGAAGCAATGTGTTATTAAACTTTGGTTTTGAAATAGCATTATATGAATATTGTAGGCATGAGACATGTTGGCATTTAGCTCAAAATGCTATTCCGCTAAAGTACAGTGGTATGTTGCACCTAGCAAAGTTGCAGACCCTCTACCTCTTACAAAAGCATGAATACATGAAACACTTATCTGTGTAGGTCAGGTTGGGTGTGATGGCGGAGAGAGTAGACTATTAAATATTCGTACCCACAGTGCTTGAACAGTAGCCATCTTTCTCTTTAGTCTCTGGATGAGCTGAAACTATCATTGCTACTTCAAACCTCAAGCTGTTTGAGACACACTAAGCACGTTTCTCATAGCTGCAAGCTCTCAGTAGAATATTCAGCCACACTTGTATTCCAGTACCTTTATGTTTTGTCAATGTGGGTGTGTTGCTTTTTCTCAGCAATATCAGAGCACATAAAAGTCGTATTCAATGTAATTCAGATTAAATTTCAATAAATAGGTTCATAGTGCACCTTTCTTTCTCTTGCTCTTTCTCTCTCTCTTTCTCTCTCTCTGATAGGGAGACATCTGTCCACTGCACATGAGTAACCATGGTGACTAGAAACCGCTATATATAAACAGTATAAACAGAGAAAATTATTCAAACCAAAATTTCGATTAAATATCGTTACATAAACCAAAAGGTTGCTTTGTATGTTCTCATTTGTCTATTTGTGTTTTCATCTTCATCTAGAGTACAGCTTCTTATCTTCATTCAATGGTATTGAGCAATGATGTACTATAAAGACATCCTTCCTGATGGGTGACGAAATAAATAAATCATGGATTTTAGAACTAAAGATTTAATTTTAACGATATACCAACAAGGATCGACACATAAGAAATGATTAAAAGAGTGTTTCACAGTTCCTCTAACCGCCTTCCTCTGAACTTGCAAAGATACAGTACAGCACTTCAGAGTCAGAAGATGGAGCACAATGAAATCATCGACAATATCCTAGGTTGACTTTTCTAACTTCCATTAAAGGGTCAAACTCAGCAGGTGTTTGTTAATGGTCCAAGCCCTCTCAGGTGTCTAGTGGCATTCCACAAGGATTAGTAACGGGCCCACTTCTTTTTGTCATCTATATAAATGATTTACCAGATGCTTTTAAATCCGAGATTTATCTCTTTTCTGATGACACCAAGGTATATGGCAACATTGACAGGGAGGATGGTCTTGCACATGACCACTTCTCTCCCACCGTAAAAAATGTAAGATAATGAATCTGGGTAAAAACTTGTACATCAGTGACTACTTCATGGAGGACACTAGTGGGATAAAAATCAAGCAGGAGATCCAATCCGATGACTTCGGTGTAATGCTGGATGACCACCTCTCCTTTAAGGGGCAGGAATAGCTCATTCCACTATGTCTTGGACTGGAGACCGGAGGGTGGCCGGTTCATGACCCAGGTACGCCACTGGCTGCGGAGAGGTGCCAGTTCACCTCTTGTGCAGGGCACCGTCCCCTTTAAAAATTACGCATTGGGGTGCAAAGAGCTAGTAATTCACAAGTGAGGCCTCATCTAGAATATGCAAATACAATGTGGAGTCCATATCTAGTGAAGAACATAACAATTGAGAACGTACAACGACAATCCAAAGCTGTTGAAATCAATCCACTGAACTTTAAGAAAGTTTCTTGAAAACGTTTCTCCTCTCAGCCAAGAGGCTTCGTCAGTTCTGAACTGAAAAAGCCATTTGAACTTCTTGTCTAAGATCAAATGTAGATCAAATGTCTTAGATCCGGTTTTCCGTGGTCAATCGGCTCCAAGTAAAAACCGGAAGAGAGTTTTACATCTATACTGTCATGCAAAGATGCGCGCAGCAATCAATGTGACAGAGTTTCTGTTACGATTGGTTTAAAACCATCACGTGATCTGATCACGGGGGCGCGATCATAGTGTAATAAGGGTTAATCAAAGATAAAACTCACTGAGGTCAATTTTATTATTCTGACACTAACTGTGAGGACTAGAATTTCTTTCTGTCACATATTAAAGGATCAGAAACAAAAAATGGGGAATTTTTTTCTAGCGTTGATGCCACTCTCCATGTAAAATGCATGGTAAAATACATGGGTCCAAATGTATTTTACCATGCATTTTACATATGATCAAAGAACGCTATGGTTCAAAAGGTTAAGCATGCAGCACCACCCTCTTCTCTAACACAAACCACATGCCTCATTGGTGGTCATGACAAGGAAGACTTGTTGCCATGGCTATTTCCGATGGCTGACCCTTTGATGTGTTGTGGCAGCTTGTCACGTCCATGTTGTTCCAACAGCAAATTGTTTAATGGGAGGGTGAAAAAGTTGTTGTAACATGATATTTTGTGTGAATGAATGAATGAGTGAGTGAATGAATGAGTGAATGAATGAGGGGGTGAGAAAATATGTAATAAAATATGTAATAAAAGTAATTCATCGTACAGCATTTTGATTATGGAATGAGATTGAAATGAGATCTAATTTTTGATGCAAAATTCCAATGATGCTGCAATCAGGTTCTAGTGTATAATTGTCTAATTCATGCACAGTAGGAGGTGTTATTTCCCACAGTGAAGCGCTTTTGTCCTATTGATTAGTTGTAGCAGATGGTTATTTCATTCACAATATGGACTCTGAGAGAAACACGTAGTGTGTTTGTTTCATGTGAGTGTGTGTGTGTGTGTGTGTGTGTGTGTGTGTGTGTGTGTGTGTGTGTGTGTGTGTGTGTGTGTGACTTGATTCTTGAAAATCAAGTCATGTTTATTCATTTTGAGTTTCCTTATTCATTTATTCATTTTAAGTTTCTTGTAGATGAGCAACGTGAAGGTTAAAAATAGCATGTTTTTGATTGTGAGAGGAAGCCTTGGAGAAACAAGATGGAAGTCAGGAAGTCACAAGGAGAACTTCTAT
The DNA here is from genome assembly GCF_040054535.1 of Antennarius striatus. Taxonomy (NCBI): domain Eukaryota; kingdom Metazoa; phylum Chordata; class Actinopteri; order Lophiiformes; family Antennariidae; genus Antennarius; species Antennarius striatus. The sequence goes on from NC_090794.1 coordinate 7,789,253, forward strand.
GTTATGTTCAATGTCCAATAAATGTAAAACAAGAAACAAACAAAAAAAAAACAGCTCCAAAATGAGAAAGCAAAATCTAGAGACTGGCTTGGTTAAAACATAATCAGACCCTCTAACTACCATTTAAACTAAGATTTCACACAGTGATTCAGCATTAACAATCATACTTGCTCGTTTGTAGCCTTCCCTGACCTAAATTAAGATGCAATAATGTACAGCACTCATCTATTTGATTAAAATTTGAAACCAAAAATGATGAATTCACTCACAATGATAAAAATCTTTTTTCCCCCTGGTTTTGCATACCACATGTCCCATTTATTTGCTTCCAAGATGGTTTGAGCAATGAGTGCTGCACTCCATTCCACCACAATGTCACCATTTACCATTCCACCAAACTGAATATTTTGTAACTTACCATACAAGAGGTTATCTGTTGTGGTCTCTTTTTCCCATCACATATTTAAGATTTCTGGCTTAAACCAGGACCAAAATAACTCAGACACTATTTTTTTGTTCATTCCTTCACCAGCTTGAATTGATCCAGCAATTAAACAATATTGTTGAACTAACATCAACACATGGTATTGGTGCCATATCCAGTAAGACTGTAATTTCAAAGACACTATAACAGACTTCAGTAATCTAGTGTGGATCAACAATGAGCCTGGAATCTTCATCCAATTGAATGGGTGAGGTGAAATGAAGATGAGAAAAGATTCAGTTTGATGCTATCGCAGGTCTTTCCTGCCCAAGGCCGGCTATCCTCCCAGCAGACCACTCAGAGAACATCAAATTTGAAAGCCGGATGATGACCAACATAATCAGTAATCTATAGTTTGTAGCCTGTAGTGCTAATGTACAGTAAATTGTTAATTGTAAATTGTTGATACTATAATATATGCTGACAAATGATTTGTCAAGAATTATGAACTCTTCCAGTGTCTAACATACAATATCCAAAGAGAAAAGGAAGTTTATTTTAATACAGCCTGTCAGAGTAAAGTTACAGAATTTGATTTGAGCATATTAACCTAAAATGCATGGATAATGAAATATTTACGTGCCTCTCTAGATTCCACTCTGACATTTAGAAGGTATATCAAGATGGTTTGTGTTCACCTTGGACATATTAAGAAATGATTAACAATTGAAGCCTCCGAAACAAGCATGAATGCTATGTTTATTTTGGGTTTTCATAATTTCTGAGAGAGTTGAGTCTTAAAACAATGTCACTTCATCAACAAGTCCTGAAAGGTCTGAACAGGAAATCATGACGGTACTGTACTGTATCATCATATGCCATATAAGTATAAAATGCCAAGTTCAGAAAGTATAATATGATGTTCAGATGTGCTTTTGGAGCTTAAAATAATCCAGAGTTCTTCTTTTCCCCCCTTTGAAGAACTTTGTTTGGCTCCCCTCTGAGATAATGAGGAGTGCTTCACACTTCACACTCTGAACAATCTGCTTTTTCGATGGAGCAATTAAAGAATGGAATAAACTCTCTGTCAATCTAGAAATCTATGCCAACTTTTAATATAATATTTGAAATCATCAGTCTTCGTGTAAATTTTAGATGTGGACAATTAAGTTTTACATTTTAGAATGTACTTTGTTTAGAGCTGTTTGCCTTATGTTTCATAATTTTACTTGTGTATGTACACTATGCTCTCAGCTGCCCATGGACTGCACATAGTAATTAGCTGCTTGCGACTGAATCTGCAAAGCATCTTTTTTCTTCTGTGAAATGACTACTTGTATGCAGTCCCTGATGAACAAATTAACTCAATAATAAAATGAACTGAAAGTTATGAAAGAAAAACTAACTTGAAAGAGCATCTACGTATCTACGTATGTTATCTGTCTATTAGAAATGATGCTTTAACCAAACAGCAGCAGAAATTATACAGAAATATTAATCATTGGATGCTGAACAATTGATAACAAGGCCAAGCTGTGTTGTTAAGATTTAAAATGTTAACTGTCACTATTATCATCGGCATTACATCCAGCTGGAATGGGAATAATTCACAACCCTTCTCAGCACCGGTGATTTTGTTTTCACTGCAACAGCTGTAAATGAACACTTCTTCCTTCCTTATCCAACCTCTCAGCAGTTTGCTACCAGCACAGGGTTGTAATAAACATTCTCTGGGACCCAGGGGTTGCTAACCATTTGGACGATATTGCAAAATGAGATAGAAGTCTCAAGGGCCCACCTATTCATGGCGATGTGGGTACCTCTCCTTCCAGCAGAAGCTTTATAGCTGTGCTTGCACTGTATGTATGGAACATACTTCAACTTCTTCTGCTGGCATTAACTGATTTAACTTCAAGACACCACAGCAAACATCAACACCACACATAAATCACAACACAACACATAAATCCAGAAGGTCCAGTCACCATCGACATGAATCTTCATGGAGGATAATGTCGTCAAGCCAAATGCAGAATTTTGTGGATGTTCCAGGGAGCACATACTGTTCTGTATCTCTGACAGTGGTTTCATCATGTCAGATCTGGACACAGTGGTGGGACGTCAGGCCTGGATAAGGTTTCCTTAAATTGGCCCATTAATTTTATTTCATCCGAAGGGATAAAAGAAAGTCCTCATCTCACAATGCAGAAGAAAAACTCCCTTTGCAAGATCCCTTGTTGCTGTTTATTTCACCTCTAATAAGAACAACATATAGAAATGGTTAGAAACATGTTTTATCCCTTTTAATTGAAGTGTGTCTGCTGTTAGGACTTCCGTAGGTGTTCATGCTTTCATGCTAACATCGTCGTGACATGCTTTAGCGACACACCCATATTGACTCGCCCGCCTTTCGCCCGTAGTCCACTGGGATAGGCTGTTGCAATCCTTGTGACCTTCAAAAACTGGAAGAAGCAGAAAAAAATAGGTGAATGGATAATCTATAATCACTAATTGAGGTCATTTAAATGCCATTGCAAGTCAACATACGAAAACACTATTCCCTAAGACATACCAGAAACAATAACAGAACATACAAACAACACATAAATGAAATAAAATACTGTAGTCCCGTAATGTAACTTACCTTTAGAGTAAAGGAAGAGGAGGAGGGACGAGTTATTGTTGGTAAGAGACAGATTTGTCATCGGAGAAATCGTTGCCATGACCACGATCGTCACTTGCTTTGTTTTTTGCCAACACCACTAGCACTAACCTTCGTTTTATCAGCCATGATAAACAGTAAAGTATCCAAGGGGTACATGGCCTGAAGTGCTGAGATACTCAGAGACAAGACAAGAACAAGATAGGGGAGATGGGTGTTGGAGATACACGTAAGCAGCAGTGCTGCTTGGAAGGGACTGAAGCAGACAGGGGAACTGCAGGAGTCAGACGGTTGTTCGTATCTATGAATGTTTGTATGTCGTAAGTAAGATGTTCATATCCTGAAGGCTACCTGTATATTTGAGGAATAGACACACACACACACACACACACACACACACACACACACACACACACACACACACACACACACACACACACACACACACACACACACACACACACACACACACACACACACACACACACACACACACACACACACACACACACACACACACACACAAACACACACAAACAACATACACTGTACTGTTGACTTGTACATTACTTAGAAGAAATTTTACCTTTATTTTAAGGCTTTGACAGACACACTCATGAGTGTTTTTCCTCAATGGAAAATTTTCTCCATGAGCTATACATATAAGTATAGTTCATACGTATGTGTGTGTGTGGTTTTATTTGTTTTCTTGTCAGTGAAGAAAACATGTTTCTCTATGGACTCAGATCTATTAAATATCTATTATCAGATCTTTTAAAAAAACGCACTATAATCACCAACTTATTTTCAAATTAACTCCAACCATGTCAGAAACCAGCTCAGTGTTTCAAAGCCACTGAGTAATCATCAATGAGAGACCTCCTGTGGTTTGTGGGGTCAGCTTTGCTCAAACAGTGAGGACTGTGTTTCTATTGGAGATGAAAGATTAAGGAAGGAAGTATTGGAGAAAAATGGCAGAAATCAGTTTATACCTGAATTTATTCATTTCCAAGACGGCTCCGGGGCAGCATACAAACGTACTAACACACATTCACGATACTTTCGGAATGAGAAAGCTGGCCAGCAGTTTGCTTTTACACATCCAAGAAACTCAAAGCAGAATTAGAGCTCATTTGGAGTTATAATTCAGACTGGATTTCATTCTGCTTATGTTGCTCTGCTTTGGTCTCCACTAGCCCTACCCAAGTCTGTCGTCTGTCTGGTTCATTCCAGCAGTCAGAGAACTAGCTCTCCTTCAGAAAAAGTGGTACTGACCCTTTATCATTTGATGATAATATTGATCTAAAAATGATGACTACACCGCAGTGCACTGGCATCATGCCCAGAGTGTCCCCCGCCTCACACCCTATGCCAGCTGGGATAGGCTCCAGCTCCCTGTGACCCGCTGCGGCAGATACAGCGGCAGAAAATGGATGGATGGATAATGACTACAGCTGATTTAAATATATGTTAAATGTATATTTCTACTATGCCAATTAATCCTACTTTTTATGTTGAGAAGATGCTTGAGTCTGATTTATTAATTATTAATCCATGAACCTCTAGTGAAAAGGGTGCATCCAGTATATATTATGATAAGACACACCAGTTGAACTGATCCCAAGTGTCTCATCAGCTGGACTCTGAGAGCTTCATTGTTAAATGAATGCGGACAAAGAACAAATGAACATTAAGTTCCACTGAAAATTAATGTGGTTCAAAGGCGTCAGTCCCCATCATGAGGAAAAACTCCACGTCTAATTGGCCTCATGTGGCATCTGACAGCTAGTAGGACCTATGAGAATATTAAAGAGTAGAATGCCAGAAGCTTCTCATCACCCCATACCCTGCTCTCTTATCTCCATCCACCCCTCCAATCGTCCAGCCATCCACCCACTCATCTAAAAGGAGTAACCGTTTCCTAGCAACTCTGTGCTGGGTGGGTGGGTGGGGGTGGGGGTGGGGGGTTGATGTTAATATCTCCGTCTAGTGATATTAAGGTCAGCAGATATTAATGTAGGGCCGGCTCCATCCAGAGGTAAGGGTCATGAAAATTTGAGAGTACATACTGTATATTTTATGAATTAATCTAAGCAATGTTAGTAGCACACTTAAGAAAGGGAAAAATGGAAATGTGCTCTCATGCGCTGCACTCCTGTTGTCTTCAGTTTGGCTTACTGACAAAAAATGTCTCACAACTTCCTGTTGAAACGAGCTCGGGCTTAGGAAGAGGTTACACCGAAGTTCACAAGCACCACTGGTAAAGAGATAAATAAATAAAAGACACAGATGAAAGGTGATCAGAAATTGCTTGAAAATGATAACAAGTGATTATGATGAGAAACAGTACAGGCAGGCATAAATGACTCTTGTGCCAGAGAACAATCTGTGCTGAAGTACCAAAAATGTCTCTTATTGCTGATAGAACTGTGTGTGAATGAGTGTGTGAGAGATTGCACTGTTTAAGCTGGCGTGTGTCTCAGAAGAATTCTATTTTGATCCTCTTATACCCCAAAGTCTTTTTTTTTCCTGAAGGAGCCCACATGTAACATTCTGATAACGGTGTTACCATGTCATCACTATTTTTAGGACTCTTCCTTGACCGCCTGCCTAATTAATGTCGTCTTGTGACTTTGTGTGAGGAAACAAATCCTGTGATTGGCTTGGAGATTCTTGAGTACCTCAACAGAGCTTTTCTCCTACTTAAAGTAATGGGCAGCCTGGACTGATTGTATTCTGATCATCCATGCTCTAGACTCTGCATGCAAGTGTGTGCATGAGTGTGTGCATCCTTCTGTGAATGTGAAGATGAAGAGAAGAACCTTCATCTACCGATAATGTTGCTAAGAGGCTACCGGCAAAAATATGATGGATTCTGGAGTTCCCTGCTCTGATTATACAACATAGATTCAGTGCAAGCCGAAAGATAGAAATTTGTTGAAAAAGATTGACAATAAGAGGAAAAATTAAAAACGTTGGAGAAAATGGTGAGGGTGAAAATGAGTGATTAATTCAGAGAGAGGTTTTATGTAGACAGATAATTGAGTGAGTAAATGGGTAAAATGGGCTGAAGTGATGGAATAGCAAAAGAGTCCAGACTTGCAGGTTTAGCTGAGAATAATAAAGGACAGTCAGTTTTAAAGTATGAATGTCTTGATTAATGCTTTGTGTCTCTGAAACACTTGAAGACATTGTTCCAAAAAATAACAGGATGATGAAAACAAGGACTCACATGTCTCACAACATACAGTAAACAAATACAAATGAATTCAAATAAAACATATAAGTTAGGAAAGAAGATTCAAACTACATTGAAAATTTAGATTCATAGTTCAGGAAGAAAATAATATAACCAGGAAACATAGAATAAAATAACAAAAAACGATAAGATTCAAAATAGAAATTACTATAAAAAAATTTTTTTTCATTTTATGCTCAGTCTAGACTCATCTTAGTAGGAAACAGCTGTCATCCCACCTGGTAGCAGGACTGAATGTAGAAAATAAACCCCAGCAGCATCAGCCACTCACTGGGTTCCACAGAGGTCATGATACTTGCTAAAATCATTTGATAATCATTTGATTGATTATTATGTCCCTTGTCATGAAGAAAGATCTAATCCGATAACAAGATTTAGAGAGCAGCCATCCTCCTATTTAAAAACTAATTTTGACCATTTATAGAGTCAGAGCCTGTCTGTCTGTCTATCTGTCTGTTTGTTTGTTATATTTCAGTTCTTTCCTGTTCTGAGCCAAAATGGCTAAAACTGTCTTTAAAATGTCACACACACTGACAGGTGAACTCATTATTTGAAATGTGCTGCTTGACACTCAGAGACATGAGTGATACCTGCATTTCTAATTAACTGTGACAAATTTTGGAAGAACATAAATAATATATAAAAGCCTATGATGATGTTGATTGGTTGTGCAGGTCAAAAGTTTTTTTTTTATTCTGCATTGTCAAGTTTTTTTAATATGATTGAACATATAAACAGCATTATCTACAACACCGCCAATGCAAGCAGTGACTGATGAGGTCCTGTCCGGGTAGCTCATGTTAAGTCCTCAAGCTGAACCAACAATGTAAAGGATGGCTCTTGTCACGTGACTGGCAATCCTGTGTGAGTCACATAATTAGATAGTATCAGTGACAATAACAGCCAATGACAGTGTAATGCAGCTGAGTGGATGACACACTCCCAGTGATCATCGTTCACTTTTCCATCGGCGCTACTGAACAGAGTTGCTTCATTTGTTGATCTATTTAGGATGACAAAAAACAACGACTGATGTTCTGTCCTCACTGGATTAAAAAAAAATTGTATCTAGAAAAGATCAATTATATAATAGCTTATTATATTCTGTATATTTGTTATATATACAGGTAGTACTCAACATACGATTATAATTGGTTCCGCGAGGTTGCTCGTAAGCTGAACTATTCGTAAATCGTTATTTATTCAATTTCAATCTATAGTCACCATTTGAGGTCATTTAAATGCCATCAGTACTCGGAATACAATACAGTGGTACCTCTACATACGAAATTAATTGGTTCCGGAAGAAATTACGTAACTAGAAAATTTCGTAAGTAGGCAAATGCCCTAATCCAATTCCAAACCCCCAAAAATTCTGACATAAATGTTTTATAAAGCATAAAATAATAATAACGTGACGATTGCAGATGCATTTCGGCCATATTCTTTGGTGAGATCGACCAAACGCATCCCTTTTTCATGCTTTCTATTATCTCGTGCTTTGTTTGTATGGACAAACTCTTTGTTTTTTCTTTTCCTCTTTCCTCCGTCACTTTCTTGGGGTCCATAGTGAATACTCAAAAAGTTAATACAGTATATTTGCGCAAAACTATCAGAACACCACACGGGTTGAGAGCCGAATGACGAGGACCCTACATAAACATCAATCTATCTCCACAGAGGTCCCTCTTAGCCAATGGGATGCCAGGAAGATACTAGATAATAGCCAATGGCAGAGCAGCTATGAGAATGTTGCATCCAGGAACCTGTGGGAGCTTCGAGTATCAGCCGATACTGTATTTTTACCTTACGTAAGTCGAAATTTCTTTCGTAACTAGAGGAAATATTTTCCTGTTGAGAAATTTCGTAAGTAGAAAATTTTGTAAGTAGAGACATTCGTCAGTAGAGGTACCACTGTAGTTGGATATGGCAGTGCGTGCTTGTTCACATATCCTAATGTTTGTAAGTCAAATGTTTGTTTGAGGACTACCAGTACATTATTATTTCTGGACTGAATTGACTTATGACAAGTTAAATTATGTTGCTGCATTGACAGATATTTCAGTAGTTTTAAGTAATTTTCTTCTCAAATTCAATGCCAGCGTTTTGTTTTTTAGCTTCTTCTTCGCAGCAATCAGACAGTCTGACATTCATCTACTTTGGTGCAACAGGCATCAAGGCATCAGGGTTTATTCCTTATAGTTTTGTCTTTATATTGTCAAGACGAAGAAAGTCAATTAACATTCAGGCTTCTCACAAGGACAAATGTAATTTTTCTGTGTAAAACTCTAATCGGTGTCTTTGTATTAACAGTGTAAAAAAAGGAGTACAGGTAGTTTCATATGAGTAAATGTGGAATTCTGCAGTTCAGCTCTGAAACAATTTTAGCTTCACTGTTTTGGTTTTATGACCTGTTATTTCATGGCTTGATGCAGTCTCACCCCTTTCATGGATGTTGTTTTCAAGCACAGCTGACAGCTGTATGCAACCTTTCTGGCATCAAAGTGCACCCAAAAAGAAGTCATCAAAATAACTAACTAACAGGTCAGTAGATGTAAAGGCTTATTTCACCTATTAATATTTGGTTAACATGGTGAATACATTATTGCATATGTTCTGTTGCTGGAATCAGAGAGCTAAAGGTTAAATCAATGTTGGTCTTACATTCGTCTGAACTTTACATCACTGATAATTTTGCTATATGCTATGATGTAAACAGCTGTGTGCATTACGATACTGTTATTGTTTTCTAATATCTTTAATTAACTGACAAATGCTATTTTTTACAGTACATAAAAATTGAAAACAGGAAATGCTGCAATGTCACTGCAAATTATCGACAAACAAAATGAGGAAAATACAGAGTTTCATTCTTAAACTTCCAGACACTGCCTTACTGATTTCATGGGGGTAAAATAAAAAGTTTTGCCAGACACATAAGTCAAAAGAAATGGTCTGATGTGTCAGCAAGAAGCTCTTCTCCAATAACCTAAAGGTTATAAAGTGTTGGGTTTAATTGTCATTTGTAAGAGACAGAATTCAGTAGCTTCAACTAAGACCTTCCTGGTTTATTACAATTATTTTAGTTGTACCTGTTGAACAGCATTTTACCAAAAAAAGACATACTGTAATTACAACATGATTGTACAAAGCATGACTATTACTTGGACTGGCTGATGTAGTTTCATAATCATACTTCCATTTAAGAAAATGTCAGTTTCACTTGTAATCAGAGGGCTTATGGGTCGTTCTCCAGGAGTTGAGAGACAGTCAGCACTCAGCGTCTGTCTGGTTGTCTGATGAGCGCTCGTTTCAGTAGCCGGTGATGGTGATTATATATAGTGCTATTGTTTCCATCTAGTGGCCAAAGATGTGCAATACAGCCTAAATAACACCAATTATTCAGAATTATTCAGTAAAGACGGCTATTATTATTATTATTATTATTATTATTATTATTATTATTATTATTATTATTATTATTATTATTATTATTATTAGTAGTAGTAGTAGTAGTAGTAGTAGTAGTAGTAGTAGTAGTAGTATTATGATTAGTAGTAGTATTATTAGTATTATCATTAGTATTATTATTATTATTATTATATTGCATGGATTTTTTGATGGACAACTGCTTTTTTTTTTACATCACAAAGGTTGGACCATTTAAAAAAACAAAACGAAAATGTTTTAAACGTGACAATAACATTCAAAGTAATATCTAAATTTAAAGATCTAAATTTGTATTGCGCATGTTATCAGTGCAGAAAACGAATTCATTCTGAAAGTTTTTTGAGTGATGTAAACGTTTATATTAAAGTGCTAATTTATCATATATGAGGGAGATGAGGGACAGAAGGACTCTTGCTTCCACTATGATAAAAATAAATAAGAATTTTCAATAGATTTTAAACATTATTTGAGGCTGATGTCACTGAAGAAGGAGTGAGCTATAAATGTCCAATCAATCCTGTGTAAGTTGTATTTCCATATGTAGGCTAATTATCTGATTTATATGTTTATGGAAATTTTGGGAGAAATATGTCATGGAGAAATATATTATTGAATTTTTGCTCAATAAGCTGCTTGCCATCCAGATATATTGTGACGAGTATGAAAATATCATCATTGTTAAACACTCACAAATGAGTTCAATGGACTTTTACCTTTAAAAAGTAGATCAAATAGTGGATGAAATGTAGTTGCTTGTAGAACTTACTAATTTACATATGAATCAATTCTGGTTCAAATATTTTGTCTTTGCATTCAAAAAGTCCCAAAAACAAAATCTTAAAGAGTGCATGTTTGAATGAAGTGATAAAAGTGGCACATGCTGTCAGGTGAAGAATTTCTTTACTTGAAACTGTTGAAACATAACTGACAGTCGTCAATTCAACAACAGTTTCAAGCTCAATCTGAAGCTGTTTTAGCTGAAAGTACAAAGTTTGACAGCTTTCCCAACAAGAGGATAAAGGGTCATAAGCTGCGTTCAATAACACTCAATCACGCTGGTACATGCGCTCAGAGCCCGTGCTTCTGTCCTTGTTTGTCAGGTGAAATGACTCTTTTCTTCTCCTCTGTGACTCCCTGCTAGGCTCTTGACCTATGGCTGCAGGAGTCTCTGCCACTTTGCTGTGACAGTCCAAACGAATTGACTGGAGTGAACGACCTTGTCCATCCCCTCTGGACATCTGCACATTCACTCAGTGCAGACAATCAATCCTGCTTTTTAAGTGTGTGCTGTGTTTTTAGCATCCATGAGAGGGAGCTGAGATACTCTCAAATCCTGGAACATACTCCTGGTTGCTCTCCGCTATTTCTTTGAGCCAGTTTTTTTTCCTCCTTCTATTCTCACTCTTACCCCTCTCCATCTCTCTTGTGTGTCCATATTTCGCAGCATTTGCGTGCATGTGTGTGTGTCTGAGTGTACTGTATGTGTGTGAGCATGTGTCTGTTCCGCTCTCTGTTGTGGAACAAATTACACAGCGGCTGGGGAGTCAAATGACTAATCAGTGGTACACAGATTAAAATCCAATTGCTGCAATTTGAAGCCACACAGGAGTAGTATGGGAAATTAACTACTATAGTGTCTGCGCAGCTGTCTCCACCAGGCATACCTGTTACATGGTGATCTTTTAATTATTGAGACCCATAGAAACTTTAGTTAAATGCTAGATGAGAAATTTAAAAATACACCAAAGCTGATAAATGACACTTAATTCTTTTAACAGCCAAATTAAAAGGGGTCTGCAGTGTGTTTCTGCCCTGTCTCAAGGGTAAAATTGTAAATTATCCGAGATGCAATCAGCGGATAAAAGACGATAAAACATGGTGAACAAAGTTAGAGCAAAACACAGTCGGTGGTTAATTTGTTCATATTCACCAGGAGGGATGTTAAGAAGATGAAGTGTTGTGTTTATGATGGGGCTGGGAGGATGGGATGTTGTCTGCAGTCATTCATTTGCCATCACTGTATCGTCCCCTGCCCACAATAATCACTTATCAACCACAGGCTAAAGTGCCCATTGCCAGGGCTTACCATCTCCAGCTTAGAAATGGATTGAAAGCGCTGCTTGTTTATTTTAAACTACAGTCTCATTTCTCCTGGCACCAAAACATGTTCAGGAGGATAATGAATAATGTGAATAATGAGCAAGCCCTCAGGCCTCCAGGTGAAAGCACACAATTAACTCCCATTCTGATTATTCATTCATTCATTTCATTTTCTCAACCCGCTTCATCCGCTTGCGCGGGTCGCGGGGAGTTGCAGCCTATCCCAGCTTGTCTCAGGGAGGCGGGGGACACTCCGTGCGCAACGCCAGTGCACTGCGGAGCTACAAACGAACACACAAACACACACACTCATTCCTATGGTCAATTTGGGACCGGCCTAATAACCTGACGCACATGTTTTCTGATGTGGGAGGAAGTTGGAGAACCCGGAGAGAACCCACGTAGACACGGGGAGAACATGCAAACTCTGCACAGAGCGGGACTTGAACCCGAAACTGCCTTGCTGTGTGGCGACAGCGCTACACACACTGCGCCACCACGCCGCCCCCATTCTTATCATATAGGATATGTATTTATTTATTTTATGTTTTTACTTGGATGTAAGGAAGTGCAATATGTGCTTGAGCAAGGCTGAGACATAACATGAATGCTTCCTTGGAATAATTTCAATGGCAAAAAATAATCTCATTTTGTCTGGGAGTGTAAAAATCCTGTTTGCATGGCTGTGGCGTGTGTCTTTGTGTCTGAATGTCTTATGGCAGGCAAGGAGACGTGCGTGAAACCATAACATCGGGCTGGAACGTTACATTGGCACGAAATTGAGAGACAAATGTGACATATTTTAGGATAGTATTTTGCACACAATGGAGAGGTTTTTTTTTCTGTATTTTAACAAAGGTGGAATGTGCTGTGATGCCAAAAATGGCACTTTTGATACCTTCATTAACCCGCACTGGGTCGAAGAAGCACACCTGCTCTTTTGCAGCAATGCAAAACTAAACAGAGCTGAACATACCTGCTATGGCCCCTGTGGACACTGAACTCTGCTGGAGCAGTTCCTAGCACAGATGCCCTATTCAAGGGTATCTGTGAGGTAGCTGCTGGGAGAGGACAGAATGTGTTTAATGAGTTTTCCAAAACAGTCAAACAGTCCTCTTTATCTTCATAAGCACCCCCACACACCCCCTCTTTTCAACATTTTTTTTCAAGTTTGACATCTCCAGAGATATGAGTAGTCAATTTTCTCTACAAATGAGAAAAAGCTTCGCAGCTTTTGCTACGTGCGTGGGTTCTCTTCGGGTTCTCCGGCTTCCTCCCACCTCCAAAAACATGCGCTTCAGATTAATTGACCGTCTTCAAAGTATGAGTGTGTGTGTGTGTGTGTGTGTGTGTGTGTGTGTGTGTGTGTGTGTGTGTGTGTGTGTGTGTGCTTACAGGAATGCTCTTACTTCCCTCTCCCCAGACACCTCCTCATTCACCTCTTCCAAGGGGATCCCAAGGCATGAGACGCTCCAGTGTGTCCTAGGTCTTCCCTGGGGCCTCCACCCAGTAGGACATGTCCGGAACAACTCCCCAGGGAGGTGTCCAGAAGGCATTTGAAATATGGAGGAGCAGCGACTCTTGTGTGAGTTCCTGGTGACTGAGCTCCTGACCTTATCTCTAAGGGTGCACCCAGTCACTCTACGGAGGAAACTCAGTTTTACCGCTTGCATCTGGGATCATGTCCTTTCGGTCATGACCCAAAGCTCATGACCATAGGTGAGAGCAGGAACATAGATTGACTGGTAAATGGAGAGCTTCGTACTTCGTATTAAGCCTCACAGGTTTAATAAGCTGGGACAAGACCAACTACCACTTGAAGCCTCTTGGATGAGAGGTGAAACATCCTCAAAAAACTTTCTTAAAGCCCAGTAGATTTATTTAAACAGCTTTGGATAACCATGACCTGACCATGATAACTGAGACATACTACCGCTGATCAAATTATAAAACATCACTTTTCCAATGTCAGTATTGGCAGAGTCTAAAATGCACCAGGATACAGGCAATGACACCTATTCCGTGAAAAATATTCAAGCTAAGGATCCTCCAGACTCCCATTAGATTGTCTCACCCACATTCTCAACCTTTCCATCCTACGCCGGAGGCTGCATACAGTATACCGCTTTTTGTTAAGATGTAACACACTTTTCGCAGCCTGCTGAATCCCACACTGTATATTGTGGCTCATATAGTTTTACTCCACATGGTTCTACACTGTGAAATGTTGCGCTGTCCCTAGAGATTATGTATGTAACATCAGATTAGCCAGACAGACGACACTGTGGTTACACCCACTGAGTGACTGAGAGCTCATACTGAGTGGCAGCGAAAACATTCAGCTTGAATGTTGTAAACATATTGGACATATTCATTCGACACGAAACCAGACATACCATCAGAATACGTATGTCCTCATCCAGCCTACACGCTTAGTTTTGTGTGTTTCCTTGGTGTCCAAAACCCTATTCTTGGCCACCAGTTAGAGTCTACGAAGCACTAGTTTTATGGTAAGTTACAAGGATAAAAGTCAGGTCCCACTCCAGTAGGTACCTTCTTTTGTATTGTGTTTGTTTTCTCAGTCCTATGCAGTTGAAGTATTCCAGTGGGATTGCAACTAAATCCATCAGCACCTCACTAATTAACAGTTTTCCTGTCCTTAATTTATGCAAAGACAAAATCTATTCAAAATGTAAACTTGCAGCCCCCGTTAATATGTACATAAACACACAGAGAGTGAGAAAAATAAGAGTAAGAATTGCCTCTTATTGTAGGTTTAGTCAGAGGCTGAACAGAACTCATACACATACACAAGTTATTGCTGGTTAGCTTGCAGCTAACATCCAAATTTCAGAATTAACTTTACACGCTGTTTCTCTGCTTCCAGTCTTAATCATCTTGTTTCAATTGTTATGGAAGGGGCTGAATTTAATTTGACATTAGTCACTTGAAAATAACCACCTTAGTATGAGTACATTCTGTACTTCTTGTGATTTTTTGTGCTCATAATATTTTCCACCATAGCTGGCCGTTAGGAGGTCCAAACAATCAACGTTTTACACACTTGAAATAATTATTTTAAATGGCTGATTGTTAGTTTTTATTTAGTTGTATAAGTAAAGTATATGCCTCCGCCACTGTCATTGCATAACCGTGGGCTCGGCCAAAAAGCCGTCACTCCAGCTGTGCATTCGGATGAATACAATTATGATGACATCATCCCCCCCACAGGTCCCATCTCTCTTCTTTACTTATCATTATATTTCATAGCTGACTGTCTTGACATGAGATCTTAAACTTACTGTGGGTATTGTTCTCACAAAGCATCAGGACGCTGTCTTAAGTGCTTTTTTTTTTTCTTTAGATTAAGACACTTTGGGCCGGCTGTCCTTTTCAAACTCTCCGTATTAAGAAAAGCTCCTTACAATCCCCCACTGAAAACAAGAATATTCCTCGGGATGAAACATTTTCCTCCTCTTTCCTATCCTCTCTTCTCTTTTGACTACATTTCTAAATTTATCCATCCATTAGCAGGAGACACTGAGAGAGATGCTTGAGCTTTTAACAAGACTACTTCTTCTCTTCAGTGTCATGCTCTGCTGGGCTTCAAAACACGAAGCCCTCTATTGTGTCATTATTATGGCTGGTGCTGAAAGAGATGAGATTGAGGTTGTTGAGCTTTAGTGTGTGTGTGTGTGTGTGTGTGTGTGTGTGTGTGTGTGTGTGTGTGTGTGTGTGTGTGTGTGTGTGTGTGTGCGTGTGTGTGTGTGTGGGTGCGTGTATATGTGTTGATGGTGAGAGGGGGGACTGGCATAAATTAGACTTTAATGAAGCTGCAGTGGTGGTGTATGGTGTGGAAGGGGGTTATAGTAGGTGTGAGTCTGTTGTGTCCCAGTTATCTACCAAACATAATTGATGTGGACAAGCTCGACTGAGATCTCTGTGACAGCGATAGGCACGCTGAACGCCCGCTGTTGATCGATGCCCATGTCAATCTTTCTGACCCATCCCTTTCCCTGGACCCTTTCACACACATACATGCGCAAACATCCACACACACACACACACACACACACACACACACACACACACACACACACACACACACACACACACACACACACACACACACACACACACACTCAGTCTTTTTCAGTGGGGCACAAAAGGAGCAGTCTCCTGGCACGCCGTCACCAGCTGAGCTGCAGCCGAGCGATGCACGGAGGCCATGGAGAGGGGAGGACGAGGGAGGGAGATGCAAGTGGAGGATAGAGGAGAATAGGGGGTGGAGGAGAAAGATAGAAAATATTTGCGAGGGCGGGAGGATTGGAGGTGATATTAATGAGGTAACAGAGGCGGGATGTAAGTAGGAGGACATCGGATTGATGGAGAAACATAAAAGTTGCTGCAATGAGGAGGTGAGGCAGGTGGAGGGAAGAGTTAGATGGCTGAAAGAAAAAAAAGAGGGAAGACAAGGAGGAATGACTAACTGCTGATTTTCCCATGTGATGCTGGGAGTTTGGGAGGCTGCTTAGCTTTTCTCTCTCTCACTCTCACTCCAACTTTAGAGCTGGCTCAGCAGAGTATGCATAGACGTAAAGGTGGCGTGATTAATTTAGGATGCAGTGAGAATTTTTTCTTTTTGGGCAGTGGGCACGCGCACACACACACACGCACGCACGCACGCACGCACGCACGCACACACACACACACACACACTCCCATGCACATGTCGACAGCTGAATGGAGGTATTAGTTGCAGAGAAAGGCCTTTGAAGTTAGAATTTATCCTGGTCAATATCCATCAGGTGGGTATCAACACGACATAATGAAGACTTCAGTTCAGGCTTATCAAAAGGTCACAGCTGCATCCGCAGGTAGCTTTTCATATCAAAATTAAACAATTTCAACAATTTGAGAGATACGATAATCTAGTTTTTTTTAATCTCTCACAGAATATATGAGAAGATTGATACCACTATCACTAGAATGCCTTACTGTTAAATATGAAGCCTCCCCAAAAGGGAAACTGCGACTAGCTTTGTGGGACAGCACCACCAAATCGGCTCATTCTGCTACCACAATATACAGACGATTCTAATGGGACTTTCATGAGTTTTACGTACGTGTTCATTGACATCACAGTCTGACCTGATGGTGATGGAACATGGAAGGTTACACCAAAGTTAAAACAATCGAATCTGATGAGGACATGGACATCTGGACCAAATTTCATAGCAGTGTATTGAATTGAGGTGACGATGATTCAATAAAAAAAAAAAATCAATAGGATGTAACCTCAGGACACTGTGGATGTCATCTGGTACACTACCCTCAGGACCCACACTGCTGTTACCATAGCAATAACAAATATCCAACTGCTACAAAGTCTGTGGAAAATTAATCAACATGGACATACATGATACATGATACATTCTGAAAATACCAGCTGTTAATTTACAAATTCCAAAGAAAATCTGTTACATTAGTCAAACATACTCAACAACCTCATAATTCATCATAATAGAATGATTATTAATTCAAATTTGAAATGCTTCCTCATTCCTGGCTCTTGCGTTACCTTGTTATCTTCCTCATGGTGTGGGTTAAGACAGGTTGGTGCTTTAAGGTAAACCTGAAGGGACAGATGAATTTAACGGCATTGTGAAGACTTGGACTAGCTTTCATATACACTAACACTAACTGCCTCTCTTTCTTGTCTTTTGGTCTTCTGCCCATTTGTTCATTGTGCAGCCAGATGGCTACCTACCTGTCGCTGAAGCCCCACACATCAAATCCTCAACTCTTTCAATTCGCCACGTCCTAAAAATCACAAACATGCTTCGGTGCCTCTGTCCAGAAGAGCAATTGAATTGAAATGAACGCCCGCTGGTATTTACGAATGGAAACCTGTATTGGTGGGGTGGCGTGTGTGGTGGCAGCAGCATTGGTGGGCAGTGTGATGAGAATTGGACCTCTCTCCTGGCGTGGGTAGCTTTCGTACTTTCACTGCCACGCGTCCCTGTGGTGCTGTGCGATGCTGGCCAGCAGGCTTGGGGGAAAGGACCCATCTGTTGTATGAGATTATTTCAAACCAGTGCAGTGCAGGATGTCACCTGTTTGGAGGGACTCTGGGGACACGAGATTATGTGGGGGGAGGGTTTTGTATGTGTGAATGAGGGATGGTCTGGAGGTGAATTTCTCAAGACAACATGTGTTCTTCTTTAGTCACAGTGGTATCCATGTATGTGCATTTGATGTGCTTGCTTTACACCTGCCAACAAATGTGCTTATTCTCACCACAAAGACACTGTCTGAGAAGGAGATGCACACAATTTATTTTGTCATACTCC